>NC_091289.1:46596308-47215594 GCF_032444005.1 Ranitomeya imitator | reverse complement strand
GCACTGCTCATCACCTGCCCAATACAATCCCAACAGTGAAACATGGTGGTGTCAGCATCATGTTATGGGGGTGTTTTTCAGCTGCAGGATGACTGGTTGTCATTGAAGTAAACATAAATGCAGCCAAGTACAGAGATATCCTGGATGAAAACCTCTTCAAGGACCTCAGACTTGGCCGAAGGTTCACCTTCCAACAAGACAATGACCCTTAGCACACAGCTAACATATCAAAGGAGAGGCTTCAGATCCCAAAATCCAGGTGTGAAAAACTTGTTGCATCATTCCCAAGAAGACTCATGGCTGTACTAGCTTCTATTGCTTCTACTCAATACTGAGCAAAGGAGCTGAATTCTTATGTGATATTTCAGTTTTTCCTTTTTAATGAATTTGAAAAAAATACTACATTTCTGTTTTTTCAGTCAAGATGGGGTGCAGTGTGTATATTAATGAGAAAAAATTAGTTTTTTGAATTTACCAAATGGCTGCAATGAAACAAAGAGTGAAAAATGTAAAGGAGTCTGAATACTTTCCGTACCCACTGTATATACCTGTTTGCACTGGATATATGTACCTGTTTACAGTCTATATGAGTACTCCTCTTCCCAGTGAATACATAGTGTTCTGTCATGATCCCAAAGGCAGGGGATCACAAAAGGACAAGCAGAAAAACAAAAACAAGCTCTAGGGTGATGGAACCTGAGCTGACCGCGATCCTGAACCTACACACACAACTAGCAGTAGCCGGGGAACGTGCCTACGATGATTCCTAGACGTCTCGCACCAGCCGAAGGATTAACTTCCCCTATCAGAAGAAACACAGACCTCACTTGCCTCCAGAGAAACACCCCACAGAAATAGCAGCCCCCCACATGTAATAACGGTGAAATGAGAGGAAAGCACAAACGTAGAAATGAAAACAGAATCAGCAAAATGAGGCCCGCTAAAGCTAGATAGCAGAGGATACAAAAGTGAACTGCGCGGTCAGCGAAAAACCCTTCAAAAAACCATCCTGAAATTACTTGAACTCATGTGCCAACTCATGGAACATGAGGAGTAATTTCAGCCCACTAGAGCAACCAGCAGCAAGGAGTCACATAACAGCAAGCTGGACTAAGACAAAAAGTAAGCAAAACATAGAACAGGAAAATCAAAACTTAGCTTGTCCAGAAGATAACAGACGCAGGGAGCAAAGGCAAACAGACACGCTGATTACATTGATAGCCGGCGAGGAAATGACAAAACAGCCAGGTTAAATAGGAAACACCTATAACCTGATGGAACAGGTGGACACCAGAGACCGCAGAGAACACAAGTCACCCAGTACCATCAGTAACCACCAGAGGGAGCCCAAAACAGAACTCACAACAGTGTTCCTACTCTTTTTTTGTAATGGCACCAATATTTTTGAATTTTTTACCCTCCTTTCCGTACATAAGGCTTAAAAGGGAAAGTAGGGTCAGCCGCCGATGAGCGAGGGTGCCATTGCGCTGGCATAGGGGTCACCGAACCCTCACGAGAACCACCAGGGCGACCAGGATGAGCCCTATGAAACGCACGGACCAAATCGGCAGCATGAACATCAGAGGCAATCACCCAAGAATTATCCTCCTGACCATAACCCTTCCACTTGACCAAATACTGGAGTTTCCGTCTGGAAACACGAGAATCCAATATCTTCTCCACAACATACTCCAATTCACCCTCTACCAGCACCGGAGCAGGAGGCTCAAGCGAAGGAATGACAGGTACCTCATACTTCCGCAACAACGATCGATGTAACACATTATGAAGAGCAAACGATGCCGGGAGATCCAAACGAAACGACACAGGGTTAAGAATTTCCAAGATCTTATAGGGACCGATGAACCGAGGCTTGAACTTAGAAGAAAAGACCTTCATAGGAACAAAACGAGAAGACAACCACACCAAGTCCCCAACAAGAAGTCGAGGACCCACGCGGCGACGGCGATTAGCAAACTGCTGAGCCTTCTCCTGGGACAACTTCAAATTGTCCACCACATGACTCCAAATACGATGTAACCTATCCACCACCATGTCCACTCCAGGACAATCAGAAGGCTCCACCTGACCAGAGGAAAAACGAGGATGAAACCCCGAATTACAAAAGAAAGGAGAAACCAAGGTAGCAGAACTAGCCCGATTATTAAGGGCAAACTCGGCAAGCGGCAAAAAGGAAACCCAGTCATCCTGATCAGCCGAAACAAAACACCTTAAATAAGTTTCTAAAGTCTGATTAGTTCGTTCCGTCTGGCCATTCGTCTGGGGATGGAATGCAGACGAAAAGGACAAATCAATGCCCATCTTAGCACAGAACGTCCGCCAAAATCTAGACACAAACTGGGATCCCCTGTCAGAAACGATGTTCTCCGGAATGCCATGCAAACGGACCACGTTTTGAAAAAACAGAGGGACCAACTCAGAGGATGAAGGTAACTTAGGCAAGGGTACCAGATGAACCATCTTAGAAAAGCGGTCATACACAACCCATATGACGGACATTTTTTGAGAGACAGGGAGATCCGAAATAAAGTCCATGGAAATGTGCGTCCAAGGCCTCTTCGGGATAGGCAAAGGTAACAACAATCCACTGGCCCGAGAGCAGCAAGGCTTAGCCCGAGCACAAACTCCACAAGACTGCACGAAAGAACGCACATCCCTCGACAAGGAAGGCCACCAAAAAGACCTGGCCACCAAGTCTCTAGTACCAAATATTCCAGGATGACCTGCCAACACAGAAGAATGGACCTCGGAGATGACTCTACTGGTCCAATTATCCGGAACAAACAGTCTTTCCGGTGGACAACGATCAGGTTTATCCGCCTGAAACTCCTGCAAAGCACGTCGCAAGTCTGGGGAGACAGCCGACAAAATCACCCCATCCCTAAGGATACCAGTGGGCTCAGAATTTCCAGGGGAGTCAGGCACAAAACTCCTAGAAAGAGCATCCGCCTTCACATTCTTTGAACATGGCAGGTAGGAAACCACAAAATTGAAACGGGAGAAAAACAGTGACCAACGAGCCTGTCTAGGATTCAGACGCTTGGCAGACTCAAGATACATCAGATTTTTGTGATCAGTCAAGACCACCACACGATGTCTAGCACCCTCAAGCCAATGACGCCACTCCTCAAATGCCCACTTCATGGCCAAAAGCTCCCGATTACCAACATCATAATTCCATTCAGCGGGCGAAAATTTTCTAGAAAAGAACGCACATGGCTTCATCACTGAGCCATCGGAGCTTCTCTGTGACAAAACCGCCCCCGCTCCAATCTCGGAAGCATCAACCTCAACCTGAAAAGGAAGCGACGTATCTGGCTGACGCAACACAGGAGCAGAAGAAAACCGGCGCTTAAGTTCCTGAAAGGCCTCCACAGCCGCAGGAGACCAATCAGTAACATCAGCACCCTTTTTAGTAAAATCCGTCAAAGGTTTAGCAACACTAGAAAAATTAGTTATGAAGCGACGATAAAAATTAGCAAAGCCCAAGAACTTCTGTAGACTCTTAAGAGATGTAGGCTGCGTCCAGTCACAAATAGCCTGAACCTTGACGGGATCCATCTCAATAGTAGAAGGGGAAAAAATATACCCCAAAAAAGAAATCTTCTGGACTCCAAAGAGACATTTAGAACCCTTTACAAACAAAGAATTGGCCCGCAGGACCTGAAACACCCTCCTGACCTGCTGAACATGAGACTCCCAGTCATCAGAAAAAACCAAAACATCATCCAGATACACGATAATAAATTTATCTAGATATTCACGGAAAATATCGTGCATAAAGGACTGGAAGACCGAAGGAGCATTAGAAAGTCCAAAAGGCATCACCAAATACTCGAAATGGCCCTCAGACGTATTAAATGCGGTTTTCCACTCATCACCCTGCCTTATCCGCACAAAATTATACGCACCCCGGAGATCAATCTTAGTGAACCATTTAGCCCCCTTAATGCGAGCGAATAAATCAGTCAACAATGGCAAAGGATACTGATATTTGACTGTAATCTTATTCAAAAGACGATAATCTATGCAAGGCCTCAAGGAACCATCTTTTTTAGCCACAAAAAAAAAACCCTGCTCCCAAAGGGGACGAAGATGGACGGATATGTCCCTTTTCCAAGGACTCCTTAATATAATTCCGCATAGCAGTATGCTCTGGCACTGACAGATTGAACAAATGACCTTTCGGGAATTTACTGCCAGGAATCAAATCTATAGCACAATCGCAATCCCTGTGAGGAGGAAGCGAACTGAGCTTAGGCTCCTCAAAAACATCCCGATAATCAGACAAAAATACCGGAACCTCAGAAGGAGTAGATGAAGCGATAGAAATCGAAGATGCATCATCATGAACCCCCTGACATCCCCAGCTTAACACAGACATTGTTTTCCAGTCCAGGACTGGGTTATGAGTTTGTAACCATGGCAGACCAAGCACTAAGACATCATGTAAATTATACAGCACCAGGAAGCGAATCACCTCCTGATGAACGGGAGTCATACGCATGGTCACTTGTGTCCAGTACTGAGGTTTATTCATAGCCAAAGGTGTAGAGTCAATTCCTTTTAAAGGAATAGGAACTTCCAGAGGTTCCAGACTAAACCCACAGCGATTGGCAAATGACCAATCCATAAGACTCAGGGCAGCGCCTGAATCCACATAGGCATCGACGGAAATGGATGATAATGAACAAATCAGCGTCACAGACAGAATGAACTTAGACTGTAAAGTACCAATGGCAACAGACTTATCAACCTTTTTTGTGCGTTTAGAGCATGCTGATATAACATGAGCTGAATCACCACAATAAAAACACAAACCATTTTTCCGCCTATAATTTTGCCGTTCACTTCTGGACTGAATTCTATCACATTGCATTATCTCAGGTACCTGTTCAGAAGACACCGCCAAATGGTGCACAGGTTTGCGCTCCCGTAAACGCCGATCAATCTGAATAGCCATAGTCATGGACTCATTCAGACCTGTAGGCGCCGGGAACCCCACCATAACATCTTTAATGGCCTCAGAAAGACCATCTCTGAATTTTGCAGCCAGAGCGCACTCATTCCACTGAGTAAGGACCGACCATTTCCGAAATTTCTGACAATATATTTCTGCTTCATCTTGCCCCTGAGAAAGAGCCAATAAAGCTTTTTCAGCCTGAATCTCTAGGTTAGGTTCCTCATACAGCAAACCCAATGCCAGAAAAAACGCATCCACATTGAGCAACGCAGGATCACCTGGTGCCAATGCAAATGCCCAATTCTGAGGATCACCCCGCAGGAAAGATATAACAATCTTGACCTGCTGAGCAGGGTCTCCAGAGGAGCGAGATTTCAAGGAAAGAAACAACTTACAATTATTCCTAAAATTCAGAAGACTAGATCTATCTCCAGAAAAAAACTCTGGGACAGGAATTCTAGGTTCAGACATAGGCATATGTACAACAAAGTCTTGTATATTTTGAACCTTAGCAGCAAGATTATTCAGGCTGGAAGCCAAACTCTGGACGTCCATGATTAACAGCTAAAGTCAGAGCCATTCAAGGCTCTGAGGAGGAGGAAAGAAGCAAAAAAAAAAAAAAAAAAAATAACCTCAGACTACTTTTCCTCCTACTTCAGCCAAAACGATGACCAATTTTTATTTTTTATGGCCGGCTATACTGTCATGATCCCAATGGCAGGGGATCACAAAAGGACAAGCAGAAAAACAAAAACAAGCTCTAGGGTGATGGAACCTGAGCTGACCGCGATCCTGAACCTACACACACAACTAGCAGTAGCCGGGGAACGTGCCTACGATGATTCCTAGACGTCTCGCACCAGCCGAAGGATTAACTTCCCCTATCAGAAGAAACACATACCTCACTTGCCTCCAGAGAAACACCCCACAGAAATAGCAGCCCCCCACATGTAATAACGGTGAAATGAGAGGAAAGCACAAACGTAGAAATGAAAACAAAATCAGCAAAATGAGGCCCGCTAAAGCTAGATAGCAGAGGATGCAAAAGTGAACTGCGCGGTCAGCGAAAAACCCTTCAAAAAACCATCCTGAAATTACTTGAACTCATGTGCCAACTCATGGAACATGAGGAGTAATTTCAGCCCACTAGAGCAACCAGCAGCAAGGAGTCACATAACAGCAAGCTGGACTAAGACAAAAAGTAAGCAAAACATAGAACAGGAAAATCAAAACTTAGCTTGTCCAGAAGATAACAGACGCAGGGAGCAAAGGCAAACAGACACGCTGATTACATTGATAGCCGGCGAGGAAATGACAAAACAGCCAGGTTAAATAGGAAAAACCCATAACCTGATGGAACAGGTGGACACCAGAGACCGCAGAGAACACAAGTCACCCAGTACCATCAGTAACCACCAGAGGGAGCCCAAAAACAGAACTCACAACAGTGTTCCTACTCTTTTTTTGTAATGGCACCAATATTTTTGAATTTTTTACCCTCCTTTCCGTACATAAGGCTTAAAAGGGAAAGTAGGGTCAGCCGCCGATGAGCGAGGGTGCCATTGCGCTGGCATAGGGTGCCAACCTCCATTAGAGAGGCAGGAGAATGTTTGAGAGAAAAAATAGGATCAAAAGCCATGCCCCTATGTGCGTTTTACCGATGATGGTTGTCTTGTATGTTATAGTTAAAGTATATCAGTCAAAAAGGGGAGTAAAAAGTGGTGAATATGTATTCCCTTAAAAATAGATCTTATTTGTATTATAGGTTAAAATACACCAACACACAAAAAACCACTGTGTGTGTGTGCGTGCGTGTGTGTGAGTGTGAAAAATACAACAACAAAGTAAAAAAAATATTGTCTCCAAGAGACTGTACACAGACAGATGGATCTAACTGCATCCTAATCTGTTCCTAATGCCGATCCTACCCACCAGCGGAGGTTGGCAGTCTAAGATTCGAGAATGGCGCCACCGCTCATTGGCGGCTCTCCCTTTTATCTCTGGTAAGTTTTTGTTCTAGATATAGAACAGCAATGGAAATGAGGATAGAAATGGTATACAGGTGACAAGAAAGTCTGTATCTCTGGTGTTAGGTTTTTTGTATTGACACCATGTAATTGTAATATACAATGGCAGCTGCATTCATATCGTTCATACTGCACACTGCTATGTTATCGTATTCCACCTTTTCCTCTTAAATATGTAGATGTAGAACTGAAAGGGTGGAAAGACCAATAGAGAATAAGTAAACTAAATAAAACTGTCGCTCCAAGATATCGGTAGCACCAATATATGATAATACAAGTAGATCATATATAGTAATACAAAAATCAAAAGCATGATCCATTACCTGTGACCATCATAAAAGAGATGTGTGAACTGCTACATCACACCTCATTATATACATTGGGGGCTAACTCTATCTATGCATATCATTTATATATGCTAGGATGTGTGGCCATTCTTTGTTGTTTCTGTATCTATGCCTTACAATACAATTATAATAGTTTTATGGCTTTCTTGTATATCTTCTATATTGTATGTAATTAATCTGTGTTAATATATTAAAATAAAATTGTTATTTTTAATATATTTTGATAGCATTGCTCCTTCGTGGTCGCTGTAGGTTTATATTGTTTATTTGCAAAGATTTCACTTCTACAATAGCTCAGAAACTGGTGAGTCCTTGCAGTGCGTGAGCAGAGGGGATTCAGAAGACTGCAGTCACACAGAGTGTGACACCCAAAGTGGTTAAATGTATTTTATAGTAATGTATGTTATATGAAAGCAAAACCCTCTGGAGCTGCATTGTAGCCTAGACATGGTTAACTGTGACGGATGCCCAGATAAGGGAGAGGGAAACTGAGAGTTAGTGTCAAGTTCAGTTAGACGGAGTGTGGTGAAGCAATAGCAGTGGTCATAGGCAGTAGGCTGCTAGAGACCAACGTGAGCCTGTTACACCGGGCAGTGGATTGCCATAGAACCCTTCTGAGCGAGTCGGCTATTGGGACTGGGACCTCGAAATGGACATCGGGGCCTTTGGGTGCTCTAAACGTGTACCATTTTTATTGTTCCTAGTTGTATTTAAATGTGGATGGTCCGTTTTGATAGTCGTCCGCGCTGTGCTTCCTCTCTTCTCCTAATCGCTGTCCTCCAGCTTTTACTGACGTGGATGATGTGTCTTGCCTCATCCACATAGGGAAACAAAATTTCTCACCTTCACAGTAGCCGGGCGGGCCAGTGCAGGAGCACTTTGCACTGCCATATTGCGGGCAAAGCATAATATATTACATCTCAGGAGCCAAGTAAAGTCATTCTGGCTCCAACATAACCTGCCACCAGAAACGACTGGATGGCGTTGTTCAGGGCTTGAGCAGTGATGCTTTATGTTCTGTCCGCAGAGGGGCAGAGGAGAGTACACCTGCACGGGCCTGTGCAGGTGTGACCTCTTGTTTCACTATGTGGAGAAGGAGCAGATAAAGGTGGTGGCATTTGTTCAGAGACTCAAAAACTGATGACAGGTTTCTCTTAAGGTCGAAGAGCAGCAATGAAACTGACATCTGTCATGTAGTAATCTGATGCGCCAACGCTGGGAGAAATTGAACTTTGAATTAATTTGCGAATTAGCCTGGAAGTGCGTCTGGGCATTGATGTCCTCGGAATACATCAACGTGCACCCAATGCACTTCCAGGCTAATTTGGATGAGGCTTCACTGCTTGATTTCTTAATGATGGTACATTGGATTATAACAAGGCAGATGACTTTTTTTTATTCTTGCTCTTTGACCTAAAAGTCACACTACTAGTTAGATTAGTACAATCCACCTGACAGGTTTCTTATAAGGCATCAAGCTATTAATAGAAGACATAGTGGATTGCATATATAAAATTCATAGTGTCAGGATATTTCAGGATTACTTCTCTTTGTACGGCAGCAGAGGTTACATTAATATTGTATGAACCTGTTGTTATCAAATAAGGAATCTGCAAAAAGCAGTAGATGCACGATCAAGCATGTGTAACTACTAAATAACTATAATCAGTACTTGTATGATTATTGTAATATACAGAACGGCAGTAATAATTTAACTTAGTGAATGTTTTTGGGTGGCAATGTCAGAACGTGTATTCATTCAGAAAAATGTAAATATAAATACCGTATATGTATATATATACAGTGGGGCAAAAAAGTATTTAGTCAGTCAGCAATAGTGCAAGTTCCACCACTTAAAAAGATGAGAGGCGTCTGTAATTTACATCATAGGTAGACCTCAACTATGGGAGACAAACTGAGAAAAAAAATCCAGAAAATCACATTGTCTGTTTTTTTATCATTTTTTTTTGCATATTATGGTGGAAAATAAGTATTTGGTCAGAAAAAACAATCAAGATTTCTGGCTCTCACAGACCTGTAACTTCTTCTTTAAGAGTCTCCTCTTTCCTCCACTCATTACCTGTAGTAATGGCACCTGTTTAAACTTGTTATCAGTATAAAAAGACACCTGTGCACACCCTCAAACAGTCTGACTCCAAACTCCACTATGGTGAAGACCAAAGAGCTGTCAAAGGACACCAGAAACAAAATTGTAGCCCTGCACCAGGCTGGGAAGACTGAATCTGCAATAGCCAACCAGCTTGGAGTGAAGAAATCAACAGTGGGAGCAATAATTAGAAAATGGAAGACATACAAGACCACTGATAATCTCCCTCGATCTGGGGCTCTACGCAAAATCCCACCCCGTGGGGTCAGAATGATCACAAGAACGGTGAGCAAAATCCCAGAACCACGCGGGGGACCTACTGAATGAACTGCAGAGAGCTGGGACCAATGTAACAAGGCCTACCATAAGTAACACACTATGCCACCATGGACTCAGATCCTGCAGTGCCAGACGTGTCCCACTGCTTAAGCCAGTACATGTCCGGGCCCGTCTGAAGTTTGCTAGAGAGCATTTGGATGATCCAGAGGAGTTTTGGGAGAATGTCCTATGGTCTGATGAAACCAAACTGGAACTGTTTGGTAGAAACACAACTTGTCGTGTTTGGAGGAAAAAGAATACTGAGTTGCATCCATCAAACACCATACCTACTGTAAAGCATGGTGGTGGAAACATCATGCTTTGGGGCTGTTTCTCTGCAAAGGGGCCAGGACGACTGATCCGGGTACATGAAAGAATGAATGGGGCCATGTATCGTGAGATTTTGAGTGCAAACCTCCTCCCATCAGCAAGGGCATTGAAGATGAAACGTGGCTGGGTCTTTCAACATGACAATGATCCAAAGCACACTGCCAGGGCAACGAAGGAGTGGCTTCATAAGAAGCATTTCAAGGTCCTGGAGTGGCCTAGCCAGTCTCCAGATCTCAACCCTATAGAAAACCTTTGGAGGGAGTTGAAAGTCCGTGTTGCCAAGCGAAAAGCCAAAAACATCACTGCTCTAGAGGAGATCTGCATGGAGGAATGGGCCAACATACCAACAACAGTGTGTGGCAACCTTGTGAAGACTTACAGAAAACGTTTGACCTCTGTCATTTGCCAACAAAGGATATATTACAAAGTATTGAGATGAAATTTTGTTTCTGACCAAATACTTATTTTCAACCATAATATGCAAATAAAATGTTAAAAAAACAGACAATGTGATTTTCTGGATTTTTTTTTCTCAGTTTGTCTCCCATAGTTGAGGTCTACCTATGATGTAAATTACAGACGCCTCTCATCTTTTTAAGTGGTGGAACTTGCACTATTGCTGACTGACTAAATACTTTTTTGCCCCACTGTATATATATATAGAGGAAAAAAAAAATCAGCACCCCCAATGTGAACACGTGCAAGCTGCAAACTGCAACAAACAGATAAAAAAGACCACAGCAGCACATGTACATGAATCGGCCATGTGAAAACACAGACAAATATACATTTCACAAAAATATTTTTTTTTGAGAAAATTTTTATGAAAAAATATTTTTGTGAAATGTATATTTGTCTGTGTTTTCACATGGCCGATTCATGTACATGTGCTGCTGGGGTCTTTTTTATCTGTTTGTTGCAGTTTGCAGCTTGCACGTGATCACATTGGGGGTGCTGATTTGTTTTTTTTCCTCTATTTGTATGGATGTGGCAACATCCAGACTTATCTTGCACTCCCCCCATTGACCTTGCAGGTGGCGGTAATCAACTCTACCTGCCCATAAATTGTAGATTTAGCCCAGAGTGACATGTTTGTCCGAAGTTGTAGGCTGGTGGCCCAAGAGTGGCATGTACAGTAGAGTAGGACCCATCAGGGGGAGATCACCTTGCCGTGGTTGATGGGCATACATGAATTGGCCAATTTATGCGCTAAGAATCTCCATTTTAACTGTAAGTTTTATGAAAAAAATTTTTGGGAGAAAATTTTTATGAAAAAATATTTCTGTGAAATGTATATTTGTCTGTGTTTTCACATGGCCGATTCATGTACATGTGCTGCTGTGGTCTTTATATATATATATATATATATATATATATATATATATACAGTACAGACCAAAAGTTTGGACACACCTTCTCAGTTAAAGATTTTTCTGTATTTTCATGACTATGAAAATTGTAAATTCACACTGAAGGCATCAAAACTATGAAGTAACACATGTGGAATTATATACTTAACAAAAAAGTGTGAAACAACTAAAAATATGTCTTATATTCTAGGTTCTTCAAAGTAGCCACCTTTTGCTTTCATGACTGCTTTGCACACTCTTGCCAGTCTCTTGATGAGCTTCAAGAGGTAGTCACCGGGAATGGTTTTCACTTCACAGGTGTGCCCTGTCAGGTTTAATAAGTGGGATTTCTTGCCTTATAAATGGGGTTGGGACCATCAGTTGTGTTGTGCAGAAGTCTGGTGGATATACAGCTGATAGTCCTACTGAATAGACTGTTAAAATTTGTATTATGGCAAGAAAAAAGCAGCTAAGTAAAGAAAAATGAGTGGCCATCATTACTTTAAGAAATGAAGGTCAGTCAGTCTGAAAAATTGGGCAAACTTTGAACGTGTCCCCAAGTGCAGTGGCAAAAACCATCAAGCGCTACAAAGAAACTGGCTTACATGAGGACCACCCCAGGAAAGGAAGACCAAGAGTCACCTCTGCTTCTGAGGATAAGTTTATCCGAGTCACCAGCCTCAGAAATCGCAGGTTAACAGCAGCTCAGATTAGAGACCAGGTCAATGCCACACAGAGTTCTAGCAGCAGACACATCTCTACAACAACTGTTAAGAGGAGACTTTGTGCAGCAGGCCTTCATGGTAAAATAGCTGCTAGGAAACCACTGCTAAGGACAGGCAACAAGCAGAAGAGACTTGTTTGGGCTAAAGAACACAAGGAATGGACATTAGACCAGTGGAAATCTGTGCTTTGGTCTGATGAGTCCAAATTTGAGATTTTTAGTTCCAACCACCGTGTCTTTGTGCGACGCAGAAAAGGTGAACAGATGGACTCTATATGCCTGGTTCCCACCGAGAAGCATGGAGGAAGAGGTGTGAAGGTGTGGGGGTGCTTTGCTGGTGACACTGTTGGGGATTTATTCAAAATTGAAGGCATACTGAACCAGCATGGCCACCACAGAATCTTGCAGCGGCATGCTATTCCATCCGGTTTGTGTTTACTTGCACCATCATTTATTTTTCAACAGGACAATGACTACAAACACACATCCAGGCTGTGTAAGGGCTATTTGACCAAGAAGGAGAGTTATGGGGTGCTACCCCAGATGACCTGGCCTCCTCAGTCACCAGACCTGAACCCAACCGAGATGGTTTGGGGTGAGCTGGACCGCAGAGTGAAGGCAAAAGGGCCAACAAGTGCTAAGCATCTCTGGGAACTCCTTCAAGATTGTTGGAAGACCATTTCCGGTGACTACCTCTTGAAGCTCATCAAGAGAATGCAAAGTGTGTGCAAAGCAGTCATCAAGGCAAAAGGTGGCTACTTTGAAGAACCCAGAATATAAGACATATTTTCAGTTGTATCACACTTTTTTGTTAAGTATATAATTCCACATGTGTTAATTCATAGTTTTGATGCCTTCAGTGTGAATGTACAATTTTCATAGTCATGAAAATACAGAAAAATCTTTAAATGAGATGTGTCCAAACTTTTGGTCTGTACATGTATATATAACAAGAGGTACAGCAGATGAGTTCTACGCATGGGGCTCCTGTAGAGAGAGCAGCACAGACGGGTATTTATTTCTATAAATTTCTCTAAATGTTTTATTTCTCTAAATATTACAGCTTGATAAATCCAAAATTAGATGACGCTTTGCAGAAGCGAGTGGTCACAGCTCTTAAAATACCTCAGTGACTTCAAGTCTTGAAAATATGTGAACTTAGGCTTTTCCACATAGTTTGTAAATTGTTGTTCTTGCGTGAGATGATAAGTGCAAAGTAGAGGCTAAGTACAAATTGGCAGCATAATATAAGCGTATTCTCATGATTTATTGTTATGCGGGATTTTTAGGACATGTCATTACAGGTGTCCAATTTATGAGACTGTGGGAATGCTCAGAGTAGGGTGATGTAGTAAATCGCTAAATCGGTCTTTTTGGTGAATCTGATGCGTGGTAATACAGCTAAAGGGGTATTTTCATGTTTTTAAGTTGATTACGTTAGCATGAAAGAAAGCAAGTTTGCAACTGACTTGCTTTTTCTAACTGCTGTTCTCCTGCTTTGAATACTGTTGTTATCTTACATAGCATGCAGCTAGGTTCCCAGGGACTTGTCTACTAGAGCCAGGCCAAGTGTGCATAGCAGTTACATTCTAGGGGAGGCGTTAATGCCTAACACACCAGGCAGCTCTCCCCATCCTTTTAAAATTTTATACTGCCAAGAAAAGAATATAGCAGTACACTGTAAGTGCTTAGATGTATGCAAATTGCCTCTTCTGAGAAAAAGAGGACTTAAAGGTACCGTCACATTAAGCGACGCTGCAGCGATAAAGACAACGATATCGATCGCTGCAGCGTCGCTGTGTGGTTGCTGGAGAGCTGTCACACAGACAGCTCTCCAGCGACCAACGATGCCGAGGTCCCCGGGTAACCAGGGTAAACATCGGGTTACTAAGCGCAGGGCCGCGCTTAGTAACCCGATATTTACCCTGGTTACCTAAAAAAACAAACACTACATACTTATATTCCGGTGTCTGTCGCGTCCCTCGCAGTCAGATTCCCGCACTGACTGTGAGCGCCGGCCGGCCGTAAAGCAGAGCACAGCGGTGACGTCACCGCTGTGCTTTACGGCCGGCGCTCACAGTCAGTGCGGGAAGCTGACTGCGAGGGACGCGACAGACACCGGAATGTAAGTATGTAGTGTTTTTTTTTTTTAGGTAACTAGGGTAAACAGCGGGTTACTAAGCGCGGCCCTGCGCTTAGTAACCCGATGTTTACCCAGGTTACAAGTGAAGACATCGCTGAAGCGGCGTCACACACGCCGATTCAGCGATGTCAGCGGGTGATCCAGCGACAAAATAAAGTTCTGGCCTTCTAGCTCCGACCAGCAATCTCACAGCAGGATCCTAATCGCTGCTGCGTGTCAAACACAACAATATCGCTATCCAGGACGCTGCAACGTCACGGATCGCTATCGTTATCGTTTTTAAGTCGCTCAGTGTGAAGGTACCTTAACTCTATAGTGCCACCTGTTGGAAGTAGCGATCCTACAAGTCACAATCAACTCTTTAACAAGTCGTGCAATATGACTTAGAATAAAAGCCAAATTAGTATCTCAATTCACAAACACGGTGTTTCGGGCTGTTGGCCCTCGTCAGTGCGAAGCATGAGAACTAATTTGGCTAGGTGAGAGGCTCTGGACTGGGGTCTAAGGGGTATTGTTTCTCATTATGGAGAGTGACATACCATCTCTGGCTTGTCAAGGTAAGGAGGCTTATTCGCCATGCAATGCTCCTCTGGGAAATATAATATGCAAATTGCCTCTTCTGAGAAAAAGAGGACTTAACTCTATAGCACCACCTGTTGGAAGTAGCGATCCTACAAGTCACAATCAACTCTTTAACGAGTCGTGCAATATGACATAGGATAAAAGCCAAATTAGTATCTCAATTTGCAGACACGGTGTTTCGGGCTGTTGGCCCTCGTCAGTGCAAAGCATGAGAACTGATTTGGCTAGGTGAGAGGCTCTGGACTAGATGTATGCAAACAGTGAATACATGACATTTGGACTGCATTAGTGCTATATAGAACATACAAACTTGTAAAATGAAAACACTCAACGCAGCTGCAAAATTAGCCTAAGTCTGCTTTTAGCTGGTGTTGGATCCTAACAGCCCTTTAAATTTGTAGGTTTAAAGACCAGGACAGGCATGTTTTATAAATATTAGGTTAGGGTCCTATCAAAGAAAGATACACCTTGCCCTGGCTGGTGGGCTCTCATGAATTGGCCAATTTCAGAGCTAAATACCTTCATTGTTAGAAGTATATACTATATATCAATGCAAATGCAAATCAAATTTCATAAAGTTAATATTTGCAGACATCTTAGCACTTACACAGGCTGCTGTATTATCTTGTTAGTATATTATACAGCTTGCACCTGTTCACACTTGCTTTATTCTGTTCAGAGATGCTGGACACTTTTTTGTTTGTTTTGTAGAATTCTGCATTGCAGTTTACTGTTCACCTCCCTCTCGACTTCTAAGCTGTTATCAGTCCTATAATATTACCAGTCCCTGGCCCTCACCATTGGCAGCTCTCAGAGCAGTTCTCCTAATCATGGCTCTTACTGTCCTGAGATGTGTGATTGTTCAAATGCCCTGTTATCTCTATATGTAAAAATAAGTGCATGAAAACTGGACTCCACTGGGATGTTGTCCGAGTGTGTTCCGAATTTTTTACAATCCCATAGACTTGCATTGCCGATTTTGATCCGACCCTCTAATCAAAATTGAAGATGTATCCGATGTTTTCCGTGATCAGTCCATGAAAAATCACAGACATAAGACGGGGTCCATAGACTATCACAGGTAAGAATACTATCCGAGAAAACCACGGATAGGATAGCATTGGTATGCGCAAAATCATCTGTCTGAATGAGGCCTAAACCTGATCTTTTACAATGATATTAGAGAAGCGAGAGTAATTGATGTTAATACGTTATCAGTTTTGCCGAGTAAGACTGCAATATTTCACCTAACCCAAGTCCATCATTTCTCTAGAGGTTGGTAAGGAGTTCATAACTTTTAATGCCTAGTGATTCACTATTCTCATTCCGCCTATGCTAGACCTCCAAGGCCATGTTTGCACGTTTGTTTTTTCCACCTCAAAAATCCAAAGTTGATCTGAACAAGTCACATATCTTGTTCCATTGATGCAGATTTTAAATCTGGAGTGAAAAATTGGATCAACGAAATGCAGATTCTGCATTATAGGCAACTATAATCACATTAATTTCTCGAGGGTTTGATCATGGAACATATGGCAAAATTCTTGTGAAAAAAGCGCAGTAGAATAATATTTTTTCTCTAATATTTAAAAACTGTTTACTGCACAAATAAAGAAATTCAGCGGCTGATTGATGTATGAATTCTGTGTTTTATATTTCACTAGTTAAAAATAAATGGGAGGAGAATAAATACTTGTTTTTGAAGTGAGTCTGTGGTCACAGTATGTATCCAAAGTCAATTTAATCAGTCAAGCAGATTGATTTGATTCTCGTAATACTTGCTCAGAAAGTCATGTTACAGAACACTGAGCAAACTGGGAATAAACTATGTACGTCTGTAGCCTTCCTCCCCTGAGATGTTAGGTACCATGCATGAGACTGGATACAAATGAATCTTAAATGAGCCTCTGAGCTTACCCAGTTCTGAAGGGTACATGCTGATAACGCTGTGAAGGCATCTCGACATAGAAGAGAAACCAAGAAAAGCGCTGACGGCAAGAGCGTGTATCTCAAGGAACAGAAAATATGTTATTTCTAAAGCTTTTTACAATAAAACTGCTTTTGAAACTATAAAAGCTGTATTACGAATAAATGGATCCGAACTATAGACTCGCACGCATGCAGATGATAATGGGGCAGTTGAGAATTGTAAGGTTGTTATTCCCTAAAAATGGAATACAACAAATTGTAAGGGAAATAATAACTGCATGCTAATACATCTCAAATTTCCATTTTTATTTTTGCATCAATGAAACAAAATGTTCCGGATGAAGCCGCCACCTGAGGTTTTTTTGTGAGATGTAAAAATTTATATCCATGTGTCCGTAGTCCCTTCCGAGACCAGAGAAAGAATCTCCGGCTGTAATGTGCTTTCGCTCATGGGACTGCGTTCAGAGGAGATATTTAAAGGGAACCTGTTACCGGGTTTGGCGAATACGAGTTACGGCTACCCCCTTTCAGGACTCATATACAGCATTCTATAATGCTGTAGATAAGCCCACAACCTGGCCTGTAGGAGAAGAAAAATAACTTTTATTATACTCACCTGCGAGGCGGTCCGGTCCGATGGGTGTCGATCTTCTTGGTCCGGCGTCTCCCATCTTCTTGCGATGCCGTCCTCCTGCTTGCTTCATGTCAGAGAGGCCCGACGCCTGCGCACTGCAGAACTTTACGCTGCCCTCAACAGGGCAGATAAGTACGCCTGTGCAGGAGTGCGATTCCGGGGAGCCTGTGTGGATGACGCAGGGACGCGTCATCCACATGAAGCAAGCAGGAGGATGGAGATCGTAAGAAGATGAGAGGCGCTGAACCAAGAAAAGCGACACCCATCGGACCGGCCCGCCCTGCAGGTGAGTATAAGAAAATTTATTTTTCTTATCTTTCAGGTCGGACTGGGGGCTTATCTACATCATTATAGAATGCTGTATATGAGCCCTGAAAGGGGGTGGCTGTAACTCGTATTGGCCAAGCCCGGTGACAGGTTCTCCTTAAATATCTCCTTTGAACACAGTCCCATATGAGCCCTGAAAGGGGTTGGCCGTAACTCGTATCGGCCAAACCTGGTGACAGATTCCCTTTAAATACGCAAAACACTCTTCACTTACCAGACATAAATCTTGTGAGCAGTAATTTACAAGTGCAGTTTGTTTCGCCCTTTGATCTCAAAAGCTCAGGGTCAAGTTGGATGAATTGACCAAAGAAATGATAAACACGCAACATTGAGAAGGACATGACCATGCACATGACCATGTTTATGATCCGAGTGCGACCAGACAAAACATCGAAACGCGCTAAGATTAATGCTATACTATGGGGCTGAGCACATTTCTGAAGTTGCAGCATGCCTGAGTTTGATCCGATATTCATGTGGCCATAGCTTTAGCCACTTAAGGCTCTGGCCACATGATGCATTTTTGCAGTGTTTTTTAGTTTCTGCAGGCAAGACGTGCTCTCTTGGCAAGAAAGAAGCAGGTTTTGCTGTTTTGTTTATGCATTTTTGCTGTTTTTTTTTCTTGTTTTTTTTTTTGTTGAGGATTATACGTGTCATTTGTCCACAGTACATGCTTAATAAAGTTAGTTTTATTCAACAAAGAGGCTGCAAAAATGAAGCAAATATGCATAGTTGAATTTTTTGCAGTATGTTTACATTTTTTTATTGCTTTCTAACGGTGAAAAAAATGCTAAAAAATTGACATGCTACAGATTTTAAAAATGCGGCAGATTTTCCAATTCTGTCAGGAAAAATACAAGTGTACATGATATTTCTGAAATCTTATAGCTTTTACTGGTACTGTAAAAAGCAACTTTTAATTTGCAAAAAAAAGCTGCAAAAACGCAAGATGTGAACATAGTGTAAGACCTATTTATATTTACATTTTGATTAACTTTTTGAAAAAAAAATTATTATGTCTGGAAACATTTTTTTTACTTAGCCTTTTAAATAATTATTATATCTCATCATTCACAGGTAGAACACAGAACTTATAGTCTATGGGGCAGTTTAGAAGTCTGTGTTTTTTTGTGGACAGTGTGCCTTCAAAAATAACAAGGAGAAATGTCTATTTTTGACATGGGTACAGAAAGAGCCTCCTCCCTCTCTCAACCATCCAGATCCTGCTGTTGTTATTCATTGCAGCATCCAAAGTGGTAAAGTGTCCAGTCTCAAAAGAAGTCTACAGTTAACATATGTGATGTACAAATACTTGGCACTCGTATAGGTGTGTTCAAGAACTTATTTATTAAGTGATGAAATTCAGGAAAAATTAGACGTTTCGGTTAATAGTGCTTCCTGTCTTAGCACTGGACTCTGCAGACTCTCACACAGCGTGCTGCCACACAGATCTCCTCTATCCAGATGACTGATGAAGGTCAGGTATTGACCAAAACGTGTCATTTTTCTGGAATTTCTTCACTCAAAAAGTAAGTTCTTGAACACACCTAGACGAGTGCCAAGTATTTCTACATCACCGTTAATAGATTTGGTTATCCTACTTGTGCACCACCAGAATTCCAGAAGTGCCGTGTTTTCCTAATTACATTAATTACAATTACTGTATGAGACTGACTGCTAAATTGTGACAGTGTGTGGTGTGGTCACTGAAAATGATTCCTTTGCATTCCCCAAGCCATAGGCAAATGAACATATAGGGCGGGATGAAGGACATGCCAGGATTCCATCTTGAAGTCCATGGCACTTGAAGGACAAACAAAACAATAAAACTTTGTAAGGAATATAGATACAACATTGATAGCAGCAAGCATAGATGAAATAAAGGCCTTATTAAGGAATGTCAAGATGGAAAGCTCAAACTTAGGATTGCTACTCAACACAAAGAAGACGAAAATATTGACTACTGCCAGGTACGACCGGAACTCATTTGAGATGGAAGGCGACAAACTGGAAGTTGTAAAGGACTTTAACCTACTCGGATAGATAATACCTCAAGCTGCAGTGACGACACAGGAAGTCAGCAGGAGAATAGCTATGGGTAAATCAATAATGAAGTCCCTGCACAAGGTCTTTAAATTGCCGAACATTTCACTTGCGACAAAAACACAGCTCGTTCATAGGTTGGCCTTTTCTGTGGTAATAACATATGTATGCAAAACCTGGACCGTAAAGAAACAAGACAGAAGAAGAATCGACGCCTTTGAAATGTGGCGCTGAACAAAAATGTTATCAATACCATGGATGGCAAAAAGAACAAATAAATCAATTTTGGAACAAATCAAGCCAGACATGACACTGAAAGGATCACCAAGCTTCGACTTGCCTACTTTGGACACATCATATGAAGAGAGCAATCACTGGAGAAGGACATCATGGTCAGAAAAATAGAAGGAACAAGACAAAGAGGAATACCAGCAACCTTATGGCTCAATACTATCAAGATAACAGTGGAGAAAACCTTGGTCGATGTATCTAAGCTTGCACAAGATCGATCTTCCTATAGACTGTTCATCCATCAAGACGCCATGGCTCAAAACTGATCCAAAGACCATTAAATAATAATTAATAACAATAATTATAAGGGACAGAAGAAAAAACACTTGTTTTTTTAACACAAGATGTATTTGTGTGATATGAGTATGCAGCGCCCCAGAGTCCTGGTGGTTGCAGTAATGTTATTCTTCCACCAGGGGGAGTGATATTACGTCTGATGGCACTAAAGGAGTTCACCTTGCCAGGTATCACAAACCATACACTACACTTCACCCTTCAGTCAACCAGGGGGAGCCTTGCTCCTATCTACTAGGGTACTCCTCACATTAGGGTAAAACTGGTGGGTTGGATAGAAAGTTAGTCAGACGCTGCCTGGGCTTCACCCAGTCAGTTCCTGTCAGGCAGACAGCGGGAAAGGAGGAACACCACAAAGCTGCAGACAGAGGGCCCCAGACAGGGGTGGTATCCTGTCAGAGGCCTAGACAGAAAGACACGGAGCTGCGCCTGCCCCATGTGCAGCAGCATCCTAAGAAAGGATATGGAGAGAATTGTATTGTAGAGAGTGAGAAACAAAGTCATAGCACAAGGAGAAGAAAACCAGAAGGAGTTCTGCCCTGTAAAAGGCTGCCTCTTTCTGGAGCGCAGAACCGGTAGCCAGAACACCGAGGGAGTAATAGACTCTATGCTTTACTTCAGAGACTGGCAGGACAGTCAATTCCAAGTTGGCTGCCTGACCATGTACCCAGGAGGCACGGTGGCAACTGTGGGGGTCAGGGCGTCTCTAGGGTCCCTATAAACAAGCCTCAGGCCATCAGTCATACGGGTTCTCCTATCCATACCATCTGGGGGACAGAGAGGAAGAAATAACATCTAGAACATCTACAACAGTTGTGAGGACCTTACCGAGTTGCTCAGCAGGGAGGTACTACAATGCACAGACGCTATAGGAAGGCTACTGAATTCCACCTGGATAAGGGGACTCTGGATAAGGGGACTCTGGATGTGCCTTCAGACCGGCCGGACTCTGCCTACCCTGTGGTCTGGTGCTCTGGACTGTGGATGTTGAAGCCTTCAGTAAAGGTAAAGAGACTGCAACCTTGTGTCCTCGTTATTCTCTGCAACATCCACCATCTACCAACTACACTCTAGAAAGCCCTGGGGACACACTTCACCTGTGGGAAGGTATACCATCTAGCTGCCATAACGTCACCCCAGCGGACCCCTAAGCAGCGTCGGTCACCCTGACCAAATACCACAGGTGGCGTCACGAACATTATCCCTTTAAAGACCTTTCCCTCATTTCATCAACGGACCTCCCGAGGGCCACGGACCGGGTCAGCCACCATGACATCCCCACTGAGAACAGAAGGGCCCGGATCCGAGTACCCCACAGCCCACGGGGGCATTCCAAGTACACCATAATTGGCTAATTGGTCAATTAATTTATTTTTTCTTTCAGTCTTATGATCTTTTTTTATTTAACATATCAGGAAACATATAACAACAACCCATATATGAATAAATATGGGGAACAAGAAGAGATCCACAGATAATATTAAAATGATTAATTTTTACTTAAAGATAATTAATAAAAAAACACAGTATCAAAATGCAGCAGAAATACATTAGGGGATGCTGGGCAAAACAAGGAGCAGTAAATACGTAAATAAGTAAATGAGAAGATTAATGAAGGGATAACAATGGGAGATGGAGAGAATAAACAGTGATTAGTGACTCCTTTCTATAAAGATAAAACTTCAATGCCCAAATGCAGCCCAGGTATAGAAGTTATAACCCAAGCGTGTCCTGAGTATGCTGACTAAATTATAGATAAATGCGGCAATGGCCTCTAACTAGTGTTGAGCATTCCGATACTGCAAATATCGGGTATCACCGATATTCGCTGTATCGGAATTCCGATACTGAGATCCGATACTTTTGCGATATCGGATACCGGGATCGGAAGTTCCTATAGTGCAATTATGCACTATAATGAAGTGTGGGCGGTGCATGGGCGGTGCGTGGGAGGAGACTGCGTGTGTGTGTGTGTGTGTGCGCGGGCAGTATCTGTGCGTGACCGTGGGGCTCTGTGCGTGTGTGCCGGGGCTCTGTGCTTATGTGTCGGGGCTCTGTGTGTGCGTGCCGGGGCTCTGTGTGTGTGTTGGGGCTCTGTGCGGGCTTCGGGGCTCTGTGCGGGCTGCCGTGGCTCTGTGCAGGCTGCCGTGGCTCTGTCCGGGCGTGCCGCGGCTCTGTGCGTGTGTGCAGGCATTGTCCGATGGGACTACAAGTCCCATCGGATGATGCCTGCACACACGCACAGAGCCCCAGCACGCCGCATAGACCCCGCACGCCGCGTAGAGCTCGGGCAGCCCACATACAGCCCCGGCACATCGCATAGAGCCCGGGCAGCCCGCATAGATCCCCGGCACACCGCATAGAGCCCCAGCAGGCCCGCATAGAGCCCAGGCAGCCTGCACAGAGCCCTGGTAGGCACGTACAGATCCCTGGCAGGCCTGCACAGACCCCGCCCGCACACACAGACACTCACAGTGTCCGCCCACGCACCGCCCACACTCTTCCCCCTTCCGTAACAGCATATGGAAGGATATTTGTGTCCCATTGACTTGCATTGGTATCGGGTATTGGTATCGGCGATATCCGATATTTTTTGGATATCCCGGAGTCCCACAAGGTTCAGTTCTTAGGCCCTTGCTCTTCTCCATTTACACCTTTGGCCTGGGACAGCTCATAGAATCTCACGGTTTTCAGTATCACCTCTATGCTGATGACACACAGATCTACATCTCTGGACCAGATATCACCTCCCTTCTAACCATAATCCCTCAATGTCTGTCTGCTATTTCATCCTTCTTCTCCGCTAGATTTCTAAAACTTAACATGGACAAAACAGAATTCATCATCTTTCCCCCATCTCACGCGACCCCCCCCAACGAACCTATCCATTACAGTAAATGGCTGCCCACTCTCCCCAGTCCCACAAGCTCGCTGCCTCGGGGTAATCCTTGACGCTGATCTCTCCTTCAAACCACATATCCAAGCCCTTTCCACTTCCTGCCGCTTTCAACTCAAAAATATTTCACGAATCCGTTCATTCCTCAACCATGAATCTGCAAAAACCCTAGTCCATGCCCTCATCATCTCTCGCCTTGACTACTGCAACCTCCTGCTCTGTGGCCTCCCCTCTAACACTCTCGCACCCCTCCAATCTATTCTAAACTCTGCTGCCCGACTAATCCACCTATCCCCCCGCTATTCCCCGGCCTCTCCACTCTGTCAATCCCTTCACTGGCTCCCCATTGCCCAGAGACTCCACTACAAAACCCTTACCATGACGTACAAAGCCATCCACAACCTGTGTCCTCCATACATCTGTGACCTCGTCTCCCGGTACTTACCTACCCGCAACCTCCGATCCTCACAAGATCTCCATCTCTACTCCCCTCTTATCTCCTCTTCTCACAATCGTATACAAGATTTCTCTCGCGTATCACCCCTACTCTGGAACCCTCTACCACAACACATCAGACTCTCGCCTACCATCGAAACCTTCAAAAAGAACCTGAAGACCCACCTCTTCCGACAAGTCTACAATCTGCAGTAACCACCGATCGACCAAACCGCTGCATGACCAGCTCTACCCTCACCTACTGTATTCTCACCCATCCCTTGTAGATTGTGAGCCTTCGCGGGCAGGGTCCTCATTCCTCCTGTACCAGTTATGATTTGTATTGTTTAAGATTATTGTACTTGTTTTTATTATGTATACCCCTCCTCACATGTAAAGCGCCATGGAATAAATGGCGCTATAACAATAAATAATAATAAATAATAATAATAATAATATCGGCCGATACAATCTGATACCGATACTTCTGGGTATCAGAAGGTATCGCTCAACACTACCTCTAACACAATCCTATTAGCCAGACACCTGACATGGAAAGCGTAAACAAGGACAGTAATAGCTACTATGGGAGATGTGCCCAAGCACCCCCTCACCCCGATGCGCGTTTTGCCACCAGTTTCTTCTGTGGATCACTTGCCATTCCCCATATTTATTTATATGTGGGTTGTTGGTATATATTGCATGAAGTGCTTCCCCTTAATTAGGACATTGTTCTGAATTATTATCAGAAAACATGCAAGCTATTAACCCTTTGTGCTTTGCCTGTGGACAATACAGATTGTAGAGTACCAGTGAAGAAGTGAAGACGCTCAAAACTACCTTTAAAGTAGGTTTACACTGCATTATTTTCCAGCAGGCAAATAAGTCTGTCTTTAAAGTAGAAGACGCTTAACTCCGGGATCACTTGAGCATATGTTCTCTCTTGCGAGAGAATCGGATCAATTATGTAAATTTTCAGAGATCGAGTTGAATGTCAGCTTAGTGTGATCCAATTCTCTCTGATGAGAGAATCGTAGCAAAGGTGAGTCCACGTAAATCGGACTACACTCAGATGTCTTTGACTTCATTGAATGTCATAGACATGACTTGTATGGGTGCGCGTGATCCGATAATTGGATGCACTCCTCACAACATGCTGCAATTTTTTTTTCTCATGCCAAATTGGCCTGAGAAAAGAAAACTTATCAGCACTGTCCCAAAGAATAAAATTGGTCAGAGTGCTGTCCGATAAAACATCAGATACCACTAGTCCGATATATACTGTCATGTGGGCAAGCCCTTAGGAAGTGTTCTCTTTTTTAATTTTTTTTCAGAGATTGTGTAATCCTGAGTGATTTTTGTTAGAATTTTTGGGTTGTTTCCTGCAGCGTTTTTGCAATGTTTTTTTTCCATTTTTCTGATGTTTTGTTGAATCCATTAAGTAATGAATAACCCCCCATATCATTAAGGTGAAAACGCTAAAAAATGCCTAGACTTTTTCTAGGTAAGTTTTTGTAGCCTTCCCATCGATTTTCATTATAACGAAAGGAGCGTGTTTCTAGAGGAAAACCTGGGAACAGCAAGTCTTTTTCAATAGAAATAAAAAGGACCATTTTTTTTTAGCGTATTGTAAGGGTTTTTTCCTAGCATTTTTCGGAGAACACCCACTCAAACAACACCAGAAAAAGAGGCAATGTGGACATGCTCTTATCTTATCTTAGGGTACCATCACACAGTGGCACTTTGATCGCTAGGACGGCACGATCCGTGACGTTCCAGCGATATCGTTACGATCTCACTGTGTCTGACATGCTACTGCGATCAGGGACCCCGCTGAGCATCGTACGTCGTAGCAGATCGTTTGAAATTTTCTTTCGTCGCTGGATCTCCCGCTGACATCGCTGAATCGGCGTGTGTGACGCCGATTCAGCGATGTCTTCACTGGTAACCAACGATGCCGGTCCCCTGTTAACCAGGGTAAACATCGAGTTACTAAGCGCAGGGCCGCGCTTAGTAACCCGATGTTTACCCTGGTTACCAGTGTAAACGTTAAAAAAACAAACACTACATACTTACCTTCAGCTGTCTGTCCCTGGCGCTGTGCTTCTCTGCACTCCTCCTGCATCCTGTGTCAGCGCTGGCCAGCCAGAAAACAGAGCGGTGACGTCACCGCTCTGCTTTCCGGCTGACCGGCGCTGACAGTGCAGAGGAAAGCAGAGCCCCGGAGGACAGACAGCTGAAGGTATGTAGTGTTTGTTTTTTTAACGTTTACGCTGGTAACCAGGGTAAACATCGGGTTACTAAGCGCGGCCCTGCGCTTAGTAACCCGATGTTTACCCTGGTTACCGGGGACCTCGGGATCGTTGGTCGCTGGAGAGCTGTCTGTGTGACAGCTCTCCAGCGACCAAACAGTGACGCTGCAGCGATCGACATCGTTGTCGTATCGCTGCAGCGTCGCTTAGTGTGACGGTACCCTTACCCTCTAGCACTCTGGCACCACTCCAATCCATCCTACACTCTGCTGCCCGACTAATCTACCTGTCTCCCCGCTATTCCCCAGCCTTTCCCCTATGTCAAGCCCTTCACTGGCTTCCTATCGCCCAGAGACTCCAGTTCAAAACCCTCACAATGACATACAAAGCCATCCACAACCTATCTCTTCCATACATCTGTGACATGGTCTCCCAGTACTTACCTACACGCAAGCTTCGATCCTCCCAAGATCTCCTTCTCTACTCCCCTCTCATCTCTTCTTCCCACAACCACATCCAAGACTTCTCCCGTGCTTCCCTCATACTCTGGAACTCTCTACCCCAACACATCAGACTCTCGCCTACCATAGAAACCTTCAAAAAGAACCTGAAGACTCACCTCTTCCGACAAGCCTACAGCCTGCAGTGATCCTGAAGTTACTGAACTGCCGCACAACCTGCCCTACCCTCTCCTAGTGTTTCATCACCCATCCCATGCAGACTGTGAGCCCTCGCGGGCAGGGTCCTCCCTCCTTATGTACCCGTGTGCCTTGTTATCTGCTCATGTTTAATGTATTTGTCTATATTTGCCCCGTATTCACATGTAAAGCGCCATTGAATGAATGGCGCTATAAAAATGTATAATAATAATCTTTGTGTCTCCTTATTAATATCCTGAAACTATCTGCCTAGTGGCAATCGGATGGTAACCATTGTTAACTAACAGTGGTATTTGGACGCCTTATATTGGACTATTACAACAAAGAAGTGTGCAAAAAGAATATTTTTATATCACACGCTGTTTTTGAGATAGACAGTTGTGTTTACATTTCTGGATTATAAAGATTTTTTCCCGTCTCATAAACCATATGGCACACTTTGTGACACACAAGCCTTGGTTTCGGGATTTTTTTTCATAAGCAAAATAAGAACAGAGGGGTATAAATATGGTTTTCTCTTTGGAATGCGTGAAGAATTACAAAAAAATACCTTTACTGTTACTGCAATATTTCTTATATTTCCTACTCCACATTTGAATAAAACAATTCAGGTCTGCATTATCCTTGGAGAGTGCAGTGAATTTTTATACATAAATGGACCAGATGCACCAGAATTATTAAGAGTTGCTCGTATCTCTTGCAGTTCGTGTGTCAAAATTTGAATGCATTTGTTTTGCAATTTATGCCAGTTTCTGGTGGTCATTGGGTAGTGCAATCTTTTATGGAAGCATTATGGTTGTCCGCATTTCCAGGTACTATGGCTGGACATTGTTACTATCAAAGTTATGGGGGTACTGTGCATAAAGGGGTTGTCCAGGCTTTGGACTTAATCTGCAGTCACTCTATGGGACTCCAGACTTGTTAATCCTCACAGCAAGCACAATGCGTGCTCTCAAGATTCTCCGCTGCTGGTGTTGGGAGAGGGCGGTCATGTGAATGCAAGTTTGCGATTTACATACTTATGACCACATTTGAATTGGCCTTGTTCAATTCACTTGTAATAAATAAGGCCACGCACATCTAGTTGGAATGTGACCGCACGTATGCAAATCGCCTTCATCCTGCACTGGAGATTCCTGACAATGCGCCCACTGCGCGCTGTCAGGATCCACAAGTCTGCAGTTATATAGAGTGACTGCAGACTTGAACCTTATGCCAAGACAACCCCTTAAAGTGGAATTTTTATGTCACTCAGTTATCACGATTATGGGGGAATATATAATAGTTATAATAGCGCTTGAGCTATCACTGGGGTACTATAAAACATTTTGCTCAATAGTCCAGCTTCAATCTCTAAAATTTTGAACAAAATCAGTAAACAATGACATAATTTGGCTTAAGAATTAAACTTGTAATGTCACGTGAGATGGGCACAGCATGAAAATATTTATAGTTATCTTTTTTTATAGAAAAAAGGAACTGGTTAATTAATTCATCCGGTATAAAACATTGTTGACAATTTAGAAGCGACTGTTAAATTATAAATCATGAATTTTATTTTCCATTGCAGACCTGGTATTACCGTGAAGGAGGAATGTAACCTTCTTCTGATTTACTAAATTATATCCTGAAGTGTCCTTCTGCATCAAGTGATGAGATAGTCACTGCAAGCTAAGCTGCCACTCAAGTGCAATTCAATGGATTAAAGCTCTCGTGAAAAATAAATGGGTTGTTACACGCTCAATCTCAGACGCACTGCATTGACACTGAAGATGTCGCGTATTGGATGTAGGTCTTATAGCTCTCTCTGGGCTCCATGCCTCTCTGTGTATCTCTAATAGCTTATACCCTTTATCTACTCAATTTTCCAGCTTATTTCTAAGCTGAGTTTGTTTGGCATAGTCAATAGTGATGAGTAGAGTTGAGCGACCTTGACCTTTTTAGAGTCGAGCCGGGTTTCGCGAAACCCGACTATCTCAAAAGTCGGGTCGAGTGAAATCGCCCGATTATGACGTAAAGTCGGGATCGACCGAAACACGAAACCCAATGCAAGTCAATGGGGCAGCATAGTCGGCAGTGAGTGGGGGCCAGGAAAACACCTAGAGTGCCCATTTTAATGTCAAAACCATCCATTCTTCTTAATGAAGCTTGTCAAGCGTAATTTACCTTATAATAATTGGAAGGCATTTGAAATTGGGGGTCATTTGGCTAAAGTTGTGGTGGGTAGGGCTGGTTCAAGTAATTAGTGGGCCCAGGAAATCTGGACCACGTCACGGCAGTGGAGCAGGGAGAGGTAAGTATTTCAACTTTGCAAGTGCTGTGAACCTGAGCAAGCAGGGGGGGCCCACTTGTTGGCATTGGCACTGGCACAGGGCCCCTCAAAGTACAGCGGTGTGTTTGCACGGCGGGGGCGCCTCCCACCGGCAGCAACACTTTTGCGTACCATGAGAGGCCCTATGCCAGTGACGTCGCCAACTAGTATTCCTCCCCCCACCTGATGAAGGAACCTGCACTTTCATCTGCACCTTCCTGTTTGTCCCCGTGTAAGGTGGTATGGTATGCGGGAAGGGGGACCTGACTTTCAGCAGGGTCACAATCTTGCAGTGTAGCGTGCACGGGAAATGTTGCGTTATGGGTCAATGTACCAGCAGACTCATCTATCACTGGCTGGACAATGGGCAGGATGAGGAGGAAACACAGATATAGGCCCAAAGAATAAAGTGGGCTAAATGCAGTTCAAAATTGGTAACACAGGACTAATCAGGGGGCATTGCAGTGGAGGACAACTGGAATGAGAGGCTGACACAGAGAGTAGGCCCAAATCAGTAAGTAGTCGAAATGCAGTTCAAAATTGGCAACAGTAGTAAACAGGCGGCACAGCTTTGTTCAGTGGAGGAGAACAGCAAGGAGTGGCAGACACCGATAGTAGGCCCCAACCCAACTAGTAGGCCAAATGCAGTCTAACATTAACAACTACTTAACGAGCGCCTGAAAACGGAATTTCAGGACAGGAAACCAGGAGAACAGCAAGGAGCGGCAGACACCGATAGTAGGCCCCAAACCAACTAGTACGCCAAATGCAGTTGTTCCGTTTAACCACAATTTAATGAGAGCCTGAAGATAGAAGTTCAGGAAAGGCAACCTGGAGAACACCTTGGAGTGGAACACACCATCTCTCTACACCCCATACCCAATTTGTAGGCCTAATGCAGCGTAGTTTCCAACAACTACTAAACGAGAGCATGATGATCGAAGCATTGGCGAGGAAACCTGGGGAACACCTTGGAGTGGAACACACCATCTCTCTACAGTGGAACACACCATCTCTCTACACCCCATACCCAATTTGTAGGCCTAATGCAGCGTAGTTTCCAACAACTACTAAACGAGAGCCGGAAGATCGAAGCAATGGAGAGGAAACCTGGGGAACACCTTGGAGTGTAACACACCATCTCTCTACACCCCATACCCAATTTGTAGGCCTAATGCAGCGTAGTTTCCAACAACTACTAAACGAGAGCCGGAAGATCGAAGCTCAGGAAAGGCAACCTGGAGAACACCTTGGAGTGGAACACACCATCTCTCTACACCCCATACCCAATTTGTAGGCCCAATGCAGCGTAGTTTCCAACAACTACTAAACGAGAGCCGGAAGATCGAAGCAATGGAGAGGAAACCTGGGGAACACCTTGGAGTGTAACACACCATCTCTCTACACCCCATACCCAATTTGTAGGCCTAATGCAGCGTAGTTTCCAACAACTACTAATTGAGAGCCGGAAGATCGAAGCAATGGAGAGGAAACCTGGGGAACACCTTGGAGTGTAACACACCATCTCTCTACACCCCATACCCAATTTGTAGGCCTAATGCAGCGTAGTTTCCAACAACTACTAAACGAGAGCCGGAAGATCGAAGCAATGGAGAGGAAACCTGGGGAACACCTTGGAGTGGAACACACCATCTCTCTACAGTGGAACACACCATCTCTCTACACCCCATACCCAATTTGTAGGCCTAATGCAGCGCAGTTTCCAACAACTACTAAACGAGAGCCGGAAGATCGAAGCTCAGGAAAGGCAACCTGGGGAACACCTTGGAGTGGAACACACCATCTCTCTACACCCCATACCCAATTTGTAGGCCCAATGCAGCGTAGTTTCCAACAACTACTAAACGAGAGCCGGAAGATCGAAGCTCAGGAAAGGCAACCTGGGGAACACCTTGGAGTGTAACAAACCCTCTCTCTACACCACGGAAGGGCTGATTCTTAGGAAGGAAGGCTGTCGGAAAGAAGCAGGGCACGTCCGAGGGTGATTATATTCTTATTAGGTATATACTCACCCTCGGACGCGCCCTGCTTCTTTATTTGTAATGAATGTTTATTTGCAATGTGGTTTTGACTTACTCTATTTTTTTGGTAAATAATGATTTTATTATTTTCATTGTTTTGCATCTTCTTGGCAATAATATAAAGAAGACGCGACAGGACAACACTCGGTGGATGCCATATCTGTGTTTAAAATTGAAAAAACCTTTCAGTTAACTACTTGCAGGAGAAAGTTATTGTAGCTGGTGGCCATTTTTAGTACTGTACCAGATTTTTGTTGTATGTGTTTGTTTTTAATGTTAAAATGTCTGCATTTGATATCTCTCCAGTATTTTCTTTTTTATAAGCAAAAAACTTATTTTTATATTTTCTGATGTTGATTCCAGGGGTACACGGGCAGCAGTGGTGTGGTCAGTGGAGGCCTAGTGGAAGGAGTGACCGCAGACAGGCATCGAAGGCCTAAAATAATAACACATGGCTGTAGGCAATTTTAAATTGGTTACAGGGGTACACGGGCAGCAGTGGTGTGGTCAGTGGAGGCCTAGTGGAAGGAGTGACCGCAGACAGGCATCGAAGGCCTAAAATAATAACACATGGCTGTAGGCAATTTTAAATTGGTTCCAGGGGTACACGGGCAGCAGTGGTGTGGTCAGTGGAGGCCTAGTGGAAGGAGTGACCACAGACAGGCATCGAAGGCCTAAAATAATAACACATGGCTGTAGGCAATTTTAAATTGGTTACAGGGGTACACGGGCAGCAGTGGTGTGGTCAGTGGAGGCCTAGTGGAAGGAGTGACCGCAGACAGGCATCGAAGGCCTAAAATAATAACACATGGCTGTAGGCAATTTTAAATTGGTTCCAGGGGTACACGGGCAGCAGTGGTGTGGTCAGTGGAGGCCTAGTGGAAGGAGTGACCGCAGACAGGCATCGAAGGCCTAAAATAATAACACATGGCTGTAGGCAATTTTAAATTGGTTCCAGGGGTACACGGGCAGCAGTGGTGTGGTCAGTGGAGGCCTAGTGGAAGGAGTCACCGCAGACAGGCATCGAAGGCCTAAAATAATAACACATGGCTGTAGGCAATTTTAAATTGGTTACAGGGGTACACGGGCAGCAGTGGTGTGGTCAGTGGAGGCCTAGTGGAAGGAGTAACCGCAGACAGGCATCGAAGGCCTAAAATAATAACACATGGCTGTAGGCAATTTTAAATTGGTTCCAGGGGTACACGGGCAACAGTGGTGTGGTCAGTGGAGGCCTAGTGGAAGGAGTCACCGCAGACAGGCATCGAAGGCCTAAAATAATAACACATGGCTGTAGGCAATTTTAAATTGGTTACAGGGGTACACGGGCAGCAGTGGTGTGGTCAGTGGAGGCCTAGTGGAAGGAGTAACCGCAGACAGGCATCGAAGGCCTAAAATAATAACACATGGCTGTAGGCAATTTTAAATTGGTTCCAGGGGTACACGGGCAGCAGTGGTGTGGTCAGTGGAGGCCTAGTGGAAGGAGTGACCGCAGACAGGCATCGAAGGCCTAAAATAATAACACATGGCTGTAGGCAATTTTAAATTGGTTACAGGGGTACACGGGCAGCAGTGGTGTGGTCAGTGGAGGCCTAGTGGAAGGAGTGACCACAGACAGGCATCGAAGGCCTAAAATAATAACACATGGCTGTAGGCAATTTTAAATTGGTTACAGGGGTACACGGGCAGGAGTGGTGTGGTCAGTGGAGGCCTAGTGGAAGGAGTCACCGCAGACAGGCATCGAAGGCCTAAAATAATAACACATGGCTGTAGGCAATTTTAAATTGGTTACAGGGGTACACGGGCAGCAGTGGTGTGGTCAGTGGAGGCCTAGTGGAAGGAGTGACCGCAGACAGGTATCGAAGGCCTAAAATAATAATACATGGCTGTAGGCAATTTTAAATTGGTTCCAGGGGTACACGGGCAGCAGTGGTGTGGTCAGTGGAGGCCTAGTGGAAGGAGTGACCGCAGACAGGCATCGAAGGCCTAAAATAATAACACATGGCTGTAGGCAATTTTAAATTGGTTCCAGGGGTACACGGGCAGCAGTGGTGTGGTCAGTGGAGGCCTAGTGGAAGGAGTCACCGCAGACAGGCATCGAAGGCCTAAAATAATAACACATGGCTGTAGGCAATTTTAAATTGGTTCCAGGGGTACACGGGCAGCAGTGGTGTGGTCAGTGGAGGCCTAGTGGAAGGAGTCACCGCAGACAGGCATCGAAGGCCTAAAATAATAACACATGGCTGTAGGCAATTTTAAATTGGTTACAGGGGTACACGGGCAGCAGTGGTGTGGTCAGTGGAGGCCTAGTGGAAGGAGTGACCACAGACAGGCATCGAAGGCCTAACATAACAAAAATGTCAATACAATGGTATTGTCAGTGGCAGGCATTGAAGGATGTCAGCGCATAGACTAAACATTGGTGGAGCTGTGAGATAATTTTGCAAGTGGTAGAGCACTGTTTGAGCTGGGGTGGGGGGAAACTGTCTTGTGGCCGGCGGTACAGGCCCAGGGCCCCTCATATTACAACGGTGTGTCTGACGTTGGGTGCGCACCACCACCGCCAGAGACACTTTATTGTACTAGGAGGGACCCAGTGGCAGTGCCGTCGACCAAAAACGGGCTCACCCACCTCTTCAGACAAACTGCACTCTCACGGGTGCTGTCGCCAAGTGTCGATACCACGGTCCCGTGTGGGGAGTTTGGCCATTTAGTGAGGTGTAAACATGTCGTATGCTGGACAATCAGGTGCAGAAAATTACGAGATTGGAAAAGGCATTCAGAATAGTCCACAGGCAAGACCTTTTCATAGGAAAGCTAGGTGTCAGCCGGGCAAGGTGGGGCAAAAGATTTCGAAATCCAGTTGTGGTTCATTTTAATGAAGGTTAGATCATCTACATTTTGGGTAGCCAGACGAGTCCTTTTTTCTGTTAGTATTGAACCTGCAGCACTGAATACTCTTTCTGATAGGACACTAGCTGCCGGGCAAGCAAGCTCCTGCAATGCATATTCTGCCAATTCTGGCCAGGTGTCTAATTTTGATGCCCAGTAATCAAATGGGAATGACGGTTGAGGGAGAACATCGATAAAGGATGAAAAATAGTTTGTAACCATACTGGACAAATGTTGTCTCCTGTCACTTTGAATTGATGCTGCAGTACCTGTCCTGTCTGCGGTCATAGCAAAATCACTCCACAACCTGGTCAGAAAACCCCTCTGGCCAACGCCACTTCTGATTTCTGCCCCTCTAACTCCTCTGGTCTGCTGGCCCCTGCAGCTCGTGTGAGAACGATCACGGGCGCTGTGTGCAGGGAATGCCAGAAGCAAACGGTCAACAAGAGTTGATTGTTTGGTTGCTAATATTAGTTCCAAGTTCTCATGTGGCATTATATTTTGCAATTTGCCTTTATAGCGAGGATCAAGGAGGCAGGCCAACCAGTAATCGTCATCATTCATCATTTTAGTTATGCGTGTGTCCCTTTTGAGGATACGTAAAGGCATAATCCGCCATGTGGGCCAAAGTTCCAGTTCTCAAATCTGCGGTTGTGCTTGGTTGAGGGGCAGTTTCAGGCAAATCCACGTCACTTGTGTCCCTCAAAAAACCAGAACCCGGCCTTGCCGCGCCACCAATTTCCAGTGGCCCCGGAAAAGCTTCCTCATTAAAAATATAATCATCCCCATCATCCTCCTCGTCCTCCTCCTCCTCTTCGCCCGCTACCTCGTCCTGTACACTGCCCTGGCCAGACAATGGCTGACTGTCATCAAGGCTTTCCTCTTCCTCAGCTGCAGACGCCTGATCCTTTATGTGCGTCAAACTTTGCATCAGCAGATGTATTAGGGGGATGCTCATGCTTATTATGGCGTTGTCTCCACTAACCAGCCGTGTGCATTCCTCAAAACACTGAAGGACTTGACACATGTCTTGAATCTTCGACCACTGCACACCTGACAACTCCATGTCTGCCATCCTACTGCCTGCCCGTGTATGTGTATCCTCCCACAAAAACATAACAGCCCGCCTCTGTTCACACAGTCTCTGAAGCATGTGCAGTGTTGAGTTCCACCTTGTTGCAACGTCTATGATTAGGCGATGCTGGGGAAGGTTCAAAAAACGCTGATAGGTCTGCATACGGCTGGAGTGTACGGGCGAATGGCGGATATGTGAGCAAAGTCCACGCACTTTGAGGAGCAGGTCGGATAACCCCGGATAACTTTTCAGGAAGCACTGCACCACCAGGTTTAAGGTGTGAGCCAGGCAAGGAATGTGTTTCAGTTGGGAAAGGGAGATGGCAGCCATGAAATTCCTTCCGTTATCACTCACTACCTTGCCTGCCTCAAGATCTACAGTGCCCAGCCACGACTGCGTTTCTTTCTGCAAGAACTCGGACAGAACACTTCATAGCCAATACAGCCTGCTGACGTTTGCCAGTAGCTGCCCCATAATGGGAGACCTGGTGTGCAACAGTGGCAGCTGCGGATGGAGTGGTTGTGCGACTGCGGTCTGTGGACGAGCTCTCGCTTCTGCAGGAGGACGAAGAGGAGGAGGAGGGGGTGCGAACGGCTACAGCCAATTGTTTCCTAGACCGTGGGCTAGGCAGAACTGTCCCAAACTTGCTGTCCCCTGTGGACCCTGCATCCACCACATTTACCCAGTGTGCCGTGATGGACACGTAACGTCCCTGGCCATGCCAACTGGTCCGTGCATCTGTTGTCAGGTGCACCTTTGTGCTCACAGATTGCCTGAGTGCATGGACGATGCGCTCTTTAACATGCTGGTGGAGGGCTGGGATGGCTTTTCTGGAAAAAAAGTGTCGACTGGGTAGCTCGTAGCATGGTACAGCGTAGTCCATCAGGGCTTTGAAAGCTTTGCTTTCAACTAACCGGTAGGGCATCATCTCTAACGATATTAGTCTAGCTATGTGTGCGTTCAAACCCTGTGTACGTGGATGTGAGGCTAAGTACTTCCTTTTTCTAACCATAGTCTCATGTAGGGTGAGCTGGACTGGAGAGCTGGAGATCGTGGAACTAGCGGGGGTGCCGGTGGACATGGCAGACTGAGAGACGGTGGGAGATGGTATTGTTGCCACCGGTGCCCTAGATGCAGTGTTTCCTACTACGAAACTGGTGATTCCCTGACCCTGACGGCTTTGGCCTGGCAAAGAAACCTGCACAGATACTGCAGGTGGTGCGGAAAATGGTGGCCCTACACTGCCGGAAGGGATGTTGCGTTGCTGACTAGCTTCATTGGCCGAGGGTGCTACAACCTTAAGGGACGTTTGGTAGTTAGTCCAGGCTTGCAAATGCATGGTGGTTAAATGTCTATGCATGCAACTTGTATTGAGACTTTTCAGATTCTGTCCTCTGCTTAAGGTAGTTGAACATTTTTGACAGATGACTTTGCGCTGATCAATTGGATGTTGTTTAAAAAAATGCCAGACTGCACTCTTTCTAGCATCGGATACCTTTTCAGGCATTGCAGACTGAGCTTTAACCGGATGGCCACGCTGTCCCCCAACAGGTTTTAGCTTTGCCACGCGTTTTGGGCAAGATACGGGCCCGGCAGATGGAACCTGTTGCGATGTTGATGCCTGCTGCGGCCCCTCCTCCTCCGCTTCAGAACTGCTGCCGCCTGCACCCTGTTCCCCCAATGGCTGCCAATCGGGGTCAAGAACTGGGTCATCTATTACCTCTTCTTGTAGCTCGTGTGCAACTTCGTCTGTGTCACCGTGTCGGTCGGTGGTATAGCGTGTTAGGGGTCGAGTTCCCGCTTCTGCACAGGGGGAATCTCGAGCCGCCTCCGCTGCGGTCTCCCATTCTTGTCCAGCCGCAGTGGAGTCTGCTCAGCAAAGACGTCGGTCCCAGCGTCTTGCTCATTCTCACTCTGTTCTGAGAGTTACTGCTGCTTCTCCAGTCTCTGCCATTGAAGTCAGTGCTGGTCAGCAGCGAGCGGACGTCTCTGGGACTAAGTCCTTGTCTGCACGTACTGAGCATGCCCAGCATAAGGTCTCCCGTTGGAGATCGAGGGTCATGTGCTCAGGCTCTGCAGCACATTCCATTGGTCCTCTTGGCAGGTCCTAGAAGGGCAAAAGTGCTGTGGCCACTTCCTGTGCTGCTGCTATATAAACTGCGCATGACCGCACGGCCATGCGCTAGTATTGTTTTACAATTGCTTATGTGTGTATGTTGTGAGTGCAAGTCGTCCTTGGATACCCCTTCCCTATTGAATGTCTGTTCGCGGAAGGTGTATGGCTGCTATCTAGCGCCCGACTTAGCCTACAGCACTAGTCACACATCACAGCGTCCTGTAGCTGTGCCTGCCAGTACGGCGCCGTGCGCCTGCCTTGCGCTTTCCATACCCGAGTCTGGGTGGTTAGTGGCGTCCGTCAGCGCGGCATCGCTCGCACTCTTGTGCACATATATTTCCTAAGGTTCTCTACACACCCAGTTGCGGTGTTGCGCCAGCAGGGGTCTAATCGGGCTCCAATCCCTTCTGGGGTTAAGTCCGCTGACCACTTGCTCGCGCACTTGTGCGGTACTGCGGTCCTGTGAATTAACAGGATCGCTTTCTTCACGCTGGGTGAGGTTAAACCCACGCGTGTATACTTTAGTGTACCGCCATACAGTCTGCAAATTGCTAGCAGCAGGTTCTCACCTGCACGGTGGACCCCGGACTGCGAACGCACCTTTATCATCTGTCTTGGTGCGTTCCGCCAGTCCTAACAGAATACTAGCGCCAGGGTCTGGCTAGTAAAATGGCGGACGACCAGCGTTTACAGCGGTACATCCAGCAGCTGGAGGGAAGGTTGGCGGCTCTTGAGCGTACAACCTCAGCTGTGGATGTCACTGCTGTAGCTGTGCAGGCTGCAAGTGTAGCCGCGGCCAGTTTGTCCACTGCCACCCCTGCTCCGACTTTATCCCGTCTCCCACTACCTGACAAGTTTGCTGGCGACAGTAAACTTTGTCGCGGATTCGTGAGTCAGTGCTCTATACATCTTGAGCTCCTGGCGTCACGTTTTCCTACGGAGCGGGCGAGAGTGGGATTTATCCTATCTCTCTTGTCGGGCAGGGCGTTGGAGTGGGCAACGCCACTCTGGGAGCGAGATGATCGTGTGGTACAGAGTGCTCCTCTCTTCTTGGACACTCTGAAGCAGGTCTTTTTAGGGCCTCGGGTTACCCACGACACCGCACTCCAATTGTTGTCCATTACACAGGGTACCTCCGTGGTCAGCCAGTTTGCCATTCAGTTCCGGACTCTAGCTTCAGAGTTAGAGTGGCCAGACAAAGTTCTTATTCCGGTGTTCTGGAGGGGACTGGCAGACCACGTGAAAGACGCCTTGGCCACTAGGGAGATACCGGCCACACTGGAGGAACTTATTTCCGTGTCTACCCGCATCGACCTCCGTTTTCACGAGCGGAGGTTGGAGCGGACCCAGTGTAGGCAGAGGTTTCGGCTGGCTCCAACTTTCGCCAGACCTCTGGAATCTCCTGTCTTGGCGTCAGATTCTCATGAGGCCATGGAGGTTTCTCGAGCGGGACCTAAATCTCTAGCCGCTCGAGTACCCGTAGTTTGTAATAACTGTCGACAACATGGACATTACGCCAATAAATGTCCGCGGCGGTCGGGAAACGATCGCGTCTAGTGGCCATTGGGGGAGGTTCACTAGACACAGCAGCATTCTCCTCCAAACTGTCCTTTAAAGGGACAATCCTGTTAGGCTCCTCCACTCTTACAGTCGAGCTTTGTGTGGATTCAGGAGCAGAGGGAAGTTTCATGTCCTCTGCTTTTGCTACACGTCATGCTATACCACTGGTCATGCTCGCCAAACCAATAACGGTTAGAGTTGTGAATGGGGCGACACTCCCACTGCAAATCACGCACCAGACAGTCCCGTTATCGCTGTCCATGTCTCCTTCCCACCAGGAGATTATTTCCCTTCTTGTCCTTCCTGAGGGAATGGATGAGATTTTGCTGGGAATACCCTGGCTCCGTTTCCACTCGCCACATATTGAGTGGTCCTCAGGGAAAATATTGGGCTGGAGTAAGTCATGTTTGGGCAGATGTGTGAGTGAGTGTGTACAGGTCTCTTCTACCCAGGTACCCGCAGATCTCTCGTCACTTCCCAGGTATTATTGGTGTTATGCAGACGTGTTCTCTAAAAAGGCTGCTGAGACTCTACCGCCCCATCGCCCTTACGACTGTCCTATCGACCTCTTGCCGGGAGCTGAACCTCCTAGGGGAAGGGTATATCCCCTCTCTCTTCCTGAGACGGAGGCTATGTCTCAATACATTCAGGAGAATTTAGCAAGAGGATTTATAAGGAAGTCAGTGTCTCCGGCAGGGGCGGGATTCTTCTTCGTGCAGAAGAAGAACGGGGAGTTACGTCCTTGCATCGATTACAGGGGTCTCAATGCAATCACTATTAAGAACAAATACCCGTTGCCCCTGATATCGGAGCTCTTTGACAGATTAAGGGGAGCTAAAATTTTCACCAAATTAGATCTGCGGGGTGCCTACAATCTGATTCGCATCCGTGAGGGGGACGAATGGAAAACGGCTTTCAATACCAGGGATGGGCACTATGAGTACCTGGTGATGCCTTTCGGGCTCTGTAATGCCCCAGCCGTTTTTCAGGACTTTGTCAACGATATCTTCCGGGATATGCTTTCCACCTCGGTCGTAGTCTATCTGGATGATATCCTCATCTTTTCTCCAGATATTGACTCCCACCGGAGAGATGTTGGCAGAGTCTTCGAACTCCTACGGGCGAATTCCTTATATGCAAAGTTGGAGAAGTGTGTGTTCGAGCAGGAGTCCTTGCCTTTCCTGGGCTATATCGTCTCGGCCCAGGGATTGGCTATGGATCCTGCCAAACTACAAGCAGTGATGGACTGGCAGGAACCCCATTCTCTTAAAGCGGTGCAGCGCTTTATGGGGTTCATAAATTACTATCGCCAGTTCATTCCCCACTTTTCAACTTTGGTAGCTCCCTTGGTATCCCTCACCAAGAAGGGAGCGAATCCCAAATTGTGGTCCGAAGGGGTCTCCAAGGCCTTCTCTTCTATAAAGTCCCATTTTGCCAGCGCTCCTATCTTACATCGTCCCGATGTGGGTAAGCCATTCCTTCTGGAAGTGGATGCCTCATCCGTTGGCGCTGGAGCAGTCCTCTATCAAAAGGATGCTCAGGGTCGGAAGCATCCATGCTTCTTTTTCTCAAAGACCTTCACACCAGCGGAGAGAAATTACTCCATCGGGGATAGAGAGTTGTTGGCAATGAAGTTGGCCTTTTCGGAGTGGAGACATCTCTTGGAGGGTGCCCGGTTCCCATTCCAGGTTTTCACGGATCACAAGAATTTGGTCTATTTACAAACAGCCCAGCGGCTGAATTCTCGTCAGGCCAGATGGTCCTTGTTTTTCTCCCGGTTCCACTTTACCCTACATTATCTCGCCGGGGAGAAGAACATTCGTGCCGACGCTCTCTCTCGCTCCTTCGTGTCAGCTGAGGAGGAGGAGGACGAGCCTCGGCTCATTGTCCCTTCGGAGAGTCTGAGAACTGTAGCTCCGGTTTCGCTGGAGTCTGTGCCCCCGGGCAAGACTTTTGTTCCCATCAATTTGCGTCCGGAGGTTCTCTCTTGGGCTCATTCGTCCAGAGTGGGTGGACACTTTGGGGCTAAAAGGACCTCTGAGCTACTGGCGAGGACGTACTGGTGGCCACATATGGTTCGTGACGTCGGAGACTACGTTCGGGCATGTGTCTCTTGTGCCAAGAATAAGTCTTCCCGACAACGGCCAGCTGGTTTGTTATACCCTCTGCCGGTGGCAGACAGGCCCTGGGAGATGGTCGGGATGGATTTTGTTGTGGGTTTGCCCAAGTCTCGTGGCTGTACCATTATTTGGGTAATCACCGACCATTTTTCTAAAATGGTGCATTTGGTGCCACTTCCCCGGTTACCTTCTGCACGGGCCTTGGCAGCGTTGTTTGTCAAACACATCTTTCGTCTTCACGGTATGCCAGACAAAATTGTCAGTGACCGAGGTCCCCAGTTTGCGTCTCGGTTCTGGAGAGAGCTTTGTCGTCTTCTCAGTATCGAGTTGAATCTCTCTTCGGCTTATCATCCCGAGACGAATGGGTTGGTAGAGAGAGCCAACCAGACCTTGGTCACATATCTGCGACATTTTGTTTCTGCTAAGCAGGATGACTGGGCATCTTTGCTACCGTGGGCGGAGTTTGCTCTTAACAATGCTGTCGCTGATTCCACTGGACAGACTCCATTCCTCCTTAACTATGGTCAGCATCCGAGGGTACCTGTGCCCATGCCCGTGTCTTCCGCCGATTCCAGGGTGGCAGACTGGGCTGTGGAGGCACGGGACATTTGGGATCGCACTCAGGATGCTATTCAGGCTTCCAAGGAGAGAATGAGGTCCTCCGCCGACGCACATCGGCGCCCCGCTCCAACCTTTGCTCCTGGCGACTTAGTGTGGCTCTCCGCCCGTAACATCAGGCTGCGAGTTGAGTCCACCAAGTTTGCACCTCGCTACTTAGGCCCTTTTAAGGTCCTCGAACAGGTTAATCCTGTGGTTTACCGTCTGGCCCTTCCTCCACGCCTGGGTATCACCGACACCTTTCATGTGTCCCTCCTTAAGCCCGTCTACATGTCCCGGTTTTCTGAGTCATCTACTGGGACGTCGGGTTCGTCTACGGACGATTACGAGGTGAACGCGATCTTGGGGTACAAGGTGGTTCGTGGCAAAAAATTTTATTTGGTGGACTGGAGGGGTTACGGCCCTGAGGATAGATCCTGGGAGCCTGCTGAGTATATTCGGGCTCCGCAGCTCATTGCTGCCTTCGAACGTAGCGAGGCCCAAGGAGGGGGGGGCCCTAGGGGGGGGGGGTAATGTTAGGGGTCGAGTTCCCGCTTCTGCACAGGGGGAATCTCGAGCCGCCTCCGCTGCGGTCTCCCATTCTTGTCCAGCCGCAGTGGAGTCTGCTCAGCAAAGACGTCGGTCCCAGCGTCTTGCTCATTCTCACTCTGTTCTGAGAGTTACTGCTGCTTCTCCAGTCTCTGCCATTGAAGTCAGTGCTGGTCAGCAGCGAGCGGACGTCTCTGGGACTAAGTCCTTGTCTGCACGTACTGAGCATGCCCAGCATAAGGTCTCCCGTTGGAGATCGAGGGTCATGTGCTCAGGCTCTGCAGCACATTCCATTGGTCCTCTTGGCAGGTCCTAGAAGGGCAAAAGTGCTGTGGCCACTTCCTGTGCTGCTGCTATATAAACTGCGCATGACCGCACGGCCATGCGCTAGTATTGTTTTACAATTGCTTATGTGTGTATGTTGTGAGTGCAAGTCGTCCTTGGATACCCCTTCCCTATTGAATGTCTGTTCGCGGAAGGTGTATGGCTGCTATCTAGCGCCCGACTTAGCCTACAGCACTAGTCACACATCACAGCGTCCTGTAGCTGTGCCTGCCAGTACGGCGCCGTGCGCCTGCCTTGCGCTTTCCATACCCGAGTCTGGGTGGTTAGTGGCGTCCGTCAGCGCGGCATCGCTCGCACTCTTGTGCACATATATTTCCTAAGGTTCTCTACACACCCAGTTGCGGTGTTGCGCCAGCAGGGGTCTAATCGGGCTCCAATCCCTTCTGGGGTTAAGTCCGCTGACCACTTGCTCGCGCACTTGTGCGGTACTGCGGTCCTGTGAATTAACAGGATCGCTTTCTTCACGCTGGGTGAGGTTAAACCCACGCGTGTATACTTTAGTGTACCGCCATACAGTCTGCAAATTGCTAGCAGCAGGTTCTCACCTGCACGGTGGACCCCGGACTGCGAACGCACCTTTATCATCTGTCTTGGTGCGTTCCGCCAGTCCTAACATAGCGTTCGTGATGGGGCAACATAGTCTCATCAGGGTCTGATTCTTGATCAGCACCCTGCGAGGGCAATGTTGTGGTCTGAGTCAAAGGACCAGCATAGTAGTCTGGCTGTGGCTGTGCATCAGTGCACTCCATGTCAGATTCAACTTGTAATGGGCATGGACTGTTAACTGCTTCACTTTCTAAGCCAGGGACGGTATGTGTAAAGAGCTCCATGGAGTAACCCGTTGTGTCGCCTGCTGCATTCTTCTCTGTTGTTGTTTTTGCTGAAGAGGACAAGGAAGCGACTTGTCCCTGACCGTGAACATCCACTAACGACGCGCTGCTTTGACATTTACCAGTTTCACGAGAGGAGGCAAAAGAGCTAGAGGCTGAGTCAGCAAGATAAGCCAAAACTTGCTCTTGCTGCTCCGGCTTTAAAAGCGGTTTTCCTACTCCCAGAAAAGGGAGCGTTCGAGGCCTTGTGTAGCCAGACGACGAACCTGGCTCCACAGCTCCAGACTTAGGTGCAATATTTTTTTTCCCACGACCAGCTGATGCTCCACCACTACCACTAGCCTCATTACCAGCTGACAATGAACGCCCCCGGCCACGACTTCTTCCACCATACTTCCTCATTGTTTTAAAAACGTAAACAAACTAATGGTATTTGTTGCTGTCACACAAATTACACGGTGAGCTATAACTTCAGTATGATTTAGCTACCCGTTTACAGGTGAGTGAGACCACAACGAAAATCAGGCACAATGTTACACACTCTGTTGTTGGTGGCAACAAATGAGAGAGATGCCACACACGCAGGACTGTCACTGAAGCACAAATGTAAATATTAATTTTTTCAGGGAGAATTTAGAAAACAAATAAAACAAAAAAAGGCTTTCTATGGCCCACTGAGTGAGAGATGACGCACACAGGAGTCAGGAGTGGCACACAAGCCCAGAGGCCAATATTTATCTCCCACTGATTGATGTAGTGATTTTTTCAGGTAGATTTTGGAACCCAAATCAAGCTAAAAAAAATAATAGGCTTTCTATGGCCCACAATTGGAGAGAGAGAGAGAGATGGCACACCCAGGAGTCAAGACTGGCACACAAGCAGAAAGGGCAATATTAATCTCCCACTGATTTGTTTTTTTTTTTTTTTTTCAGGGAGACTTTAGGAAAAAAAAATAGAATAAAATGATTTTTTCAGGAAGAATTTAGAAACCAAATAAAATAAAATGATTTTTTCAGGGAGAATTTAGAAAACAAATAAAACAAAAAAAGGCTTTCTATGGCCCACTGAGTGAGAGATGACGCACACAGGAGTCAGGAGTGGCACACAAGCCCAGAGGCCAATATTTATCTCCCACTGATTGATGTAGTGATTTTTTCAGGTAGATTTTGGAACCCAAATCAAGCTAAAATAATAATAGGCTTTCTATGGCCCACAATTGGAGAGAGAGAGAGATGGCACACCCAGGAGTCAAGACTGGCACACAAGCAGAAAGGGCAATATTAATCTCCCACTGATTTGTTTTTGTTTTTTGTTTTTCAGGGAGACTTTAGGAAAAAAAAAATAGAATAAAATGATTTTTTCAGGAAGAATTTAGAAACCAAATAAAATAAAATGATTTTTTCAGGGAGAATTTAGAAAACAAATAAAACAAAAAAAGGCTTTCTATGGCCCACTGAGTGAGAGATGATGCACACAGGAGTCAGGAGTGGCACACAAGCCCAGAGGCCAATATTTATCTCCCACTGATTGATGTAGTGATTTTTTCAGGTAGATTTTGGAACCCAAATCAAGCTAAAAAAAATAATAGGCTTTCTATGGCCCACAATTGGAGAGAGAGAGAGAGATGGCACACCCAGGAGTCAAGACTGGCACACAAGCAGAAAGTGCAATATTAATCTCCCACTGATTTGTTTTTTTTTTTTTTTTTCAGGGAGACTTTAGGGAAAAAAAATAGAATAAAATGATTTTTTCAGGAAGAATTTAGAAACCAAATAAAATAAAATGATTTTTTCAGGGAGAATTTAGAAAACAAATAAAACAAAAAAAGGCTTTCTATGGCCCACTGAGTGAGAGATGACGCACACAGGAGTCAGGAGTGGCACACAAGCCCAGAGGCCAATATTTATCTCCCACTGATTGATGTAGTGATTTTTTCAGGTAGATTTTGGAACCCAAATCAAGCTAAAAAAATAATAGGCTTTCTATGGCCCACAATTGGAGAGAGAGAGAGAGATGGCACACCCAGGAGTCAAGACTGGCACACAAGCAGAAAGGGCAATATTAATCTCCCACTGATTTGTTTTTGTTTTGTTTTTTTCAGGGAGACTTTAGGAAAAAAAAAATAGAATAAAATGATTTTTTCAGGAAGAATTTAGAAACCAAATAAAATAAAATGATTTTTTCAGGGAGAATTTAGAAAACAAATAAAACAAAAAAAGGCTTTCTATGGCCCACTGAGTGAGAGATGACGCACACAGGAGTCAGGAGTGGCACACAAGCCCAGAGGCCAATATTTATCTCCCACTGATTGATGTAGTGATTTTTTCAGGTAGATTTTGGAACCCAAATCAAGCTAAAAAAAATAATAGGCTTTCTATGGCCCACAATTGGAGAGAGAGAGAGAGATGGCACACCCAGGAGTCAAGACTGGCACACAAGCAGAAAGGGCAATATTAATCTCCCACTGATTTGTTTTTTTTTTTTTTTTTTCATGGAAACTTTAGGAAAAAAAAAATAGAATAAAATGATTTTTTCAGGAAGAATTTAGAAACCAAATAAAATAAAATGATTTTTCAGGGAGGATTTAGAAAACAAATAAAACAAAAAAAGGCTTTCTATGGCCCACTGAGTGAGAGATGACGCACACAGGAGTCAGGAGTGGCACACAAGCCCAGAGGCCAATATTTATCTCCCACTGATTGATGTAGTGATTTTTTCAGGTAGATTTTGGAACCCAAATCAAGCTAAAAAAAATAGGCTTTCTATGGCCCACAATTGGAGAGAGAGAGAGAGATGGCACACCCAGGAGTCAAGACTGGCACACAAGCAGAAAGGGCAATATTAATCTCCCACTGATTTGTTTTTTTTTTTTTTTTCAGGGAGACTTTAGGAAAAAAAAAAATAGAATAAAATGATTTTTTCAGGAAGAATTTAGAAACCAAATAAAATAAAATGATTTTTCAGGGAGAATTTAGAAAACAAATAAAACAAAAAAAGGCTTTCTATGGCCCACTGAGTGAGAGATGACGCACACAGGAGTCAGGAGTGGCACACAAGCCCAGAGGCCAATATTTATCTCCCACTGATTGATGTAGTGATTTTTTCAGGTAGATTTTGGAACCCAAATCAAGCTAAAAAAAATAATAGGCTTTCTATGGCCCACAATTGGAGAGAGAGAGAGAGATGGCACACCCAGGAGTCAAGACTGGCACACAAGCAGAAAGGGCAATATTAATCTCCCACTGATTTGTTTTTTTTTTTTTTTTCAGGGAGACTTTAGGAAAAAAAAATAGAATAAAATGATTTTTTCAGGAAGAATTTAGAAACCAAATAAAATAAAATGATTTTTTCAGGGAGAATTTAGAAAACAAATAAAACAAAAAAAGGCTTTCTATGGCCCACTGAGTGAGAGATGACGCACACAGGAGTCAGGAGTGGCACACAAGCCCAGAGGCCAATATTTATCTCCCACTGATTGATGTAGTGATTTTTTCAGGTAGATTTTAGAACCCAAATCAAGCTAAAAAAAATAATAGGCTTTCTATGGCCCACAATTGGAGAGAGAGAGAGAGATGGCACACCCAGGAGTCAAGACTGGCACACAAGCAGAAAGGGCAATATTAATCTCCCACTGATTTGTTTTTTGTTTTTTTTTCAGGGAGACTTTAGGAAAAAAAAAATAGAATAAAATGATTTTTTCAGGAAGAATTTAGAAACCAAATAAAATAAAATGATTTTTTCAGGGAGAATTTAGAAAACAAATAAAACAAAAAAAGGCTTTCTATGGCCCACTGAGTGAGAGATGACGCACACAGGAGTCAGGAGTGGCACACAAGCCCAGAGGCCAATATTTATCTCCCACTGATTGATGTAGTGATTTTTTCAGGTAGATTTTGGAACCCAAATCAAGCTAAAAAAATAATAGGCTTTCTATGGCCCACAATTGGAGAGAGAGAGAGAGATGGCACACCCAGGAGTCAAGACTGGCACACAAGCAGAAAGGGCAATATTAATCTCCCACTGATTTGTTTTTTGTTATCAGGGAGACTTTAGGAAAAAAAAAAATAGAATAAAATGATTTTTTCAGGAAGAATTTAGAAACCAAATAAAATAAAATGATTTTTTCAGGGAGAATTTAGAAAACAAATAAAACAAAAAAAGGCTTTCTATGGCCCACTGAGTGAGAGATGACGCACACAGGAGTCAGGAGTGGCACACAAGCCCAGAGGCCAATATTTATCTCCCACTGATTGATGTAGTGATTTTTTCAGGTAGATTTTGTAACCCAAATCAAGCTAAAAAAAATAATAGGCTTTCTATGGCCCACAATTGGAGAGAGAGAGAGAGATGGCACACCCAGGAGTCAAGACTGGCACACAAGCAGAAAGGGCAATATTAATCTCCCACTGATTTGTTTTTTTTTTTTTTTTTTCAGGGAGACTTTAGGAAAAAAAAATAGAATAAAATGATTTTTTCAGGAAGAATTTAGAAACCAAATAAAATAAAATGATTTTTTCAGGGAGAATTTAGAAAACAAATAAAACAAAAAAAGGCTTTCTATGGCCCACTGAGTGAGAGATGACGCACACAGGAGTCAGGAGTGGCACACAAGCCCAGAGGCCAATATTTATCTCCCACTGATTGATGTAGTGATTTTTTCAGGTAGATTTTGGAACCCAAATCAAGCTAAAAAAATAATAGGCTTTCTATGGCCCACAATTGGAGAGAGAGAGAGAGATGGCACACCCAGGAGTCAAGACTGGCACACAAGCAGAAAGGGCAATATTAATCTCCCACTGATTTGTTTTTTGTTTTTTTTTTCAGGGAGACTTTAGGAAAAAAAAATAGAATAAAATGATTTTTTCAGGAAGAATTTAGAAACCAAATAAAATAAAATGATTTTTTCAGGGAGAATTTAGAAAACAAATAAAACAAAAAAAGGCTTTCTATGGCCCACTGAGTGAGAGATGACGCACACAGGAGTCAGGAGTGGCACACAAGCCCAGAGGCCAATATTTATCTCCCACTTTTTTTTTTTTGTTCCAGGGAAAATTTATAAACCCAATAAAAAAAATAATAAATAGGCTTTCTATGGCCCACTCTCTGAGAGACAGAGAGAGATGGCACGCTTAGGACTGGCACACAAGCCCAAAGGCCAATATTAATCTCCCTTTTTTTTTTAAGGGAGAATTTATAAAACCAAAAAAAATAAAATAAATAGGCTTTCTATGGCCCACTATTTGTGAGAGAGATGGCACGCTCAGGACTGGCACACAAGCCCAGAGGCCAATATTAATCTCCCACTTTTTTTTTTTTTCCAGGGAAAATTTATAAACCCAATAAAAAAAAAATAAAATAAATAGGCTTTCTATGGCCCACTATCTGAGAGAGAGAGATGGCACGCTTAGGACTGGCACACAAGCCCAAAGGCCAATATTAATCTCCCACTGATTGATTTATTGATTTTTTCAGGTAGAATTTAGAACCCAAATAAAGCAAAAAAAAAAAAAAAATGGGCTTTCTATTGCCCACTGAGTGAGTGATGATGCACACAGGAGTCAGGAGTGGCACACAAGCCCTGAGGCCAATATTTTTCTCCCACTGATTGATGTAGTGATTTTTTCAGGTAGATTTTAGAACCAAAATCAAGCAAAAAAATAAATAGGCTTTCTATGGCCCACTGAGTGAGTGATGATGCACACAGGAGTCAGGAGTGGCACACAAGCCCTGAGGCCAATATTTTTCTCCCACTGATTGATGTAGTGATTTTTTCAGGTAGATTTTATAACCCAAATCAAGCAAAAAAATAAATAGGCTTTCTATGGCCCACTGAGTGAGAGATGACACAGAAAGGGATGGCACTCTAGCAGAAATGTCAATCTTAATCGCCCACAAAAAAAAAAAAAAAAAAACAACAGGGAGTGTCCTTCAATTACTATCTCCCTGCAGTAATCTCAGCCAGGTATGGCAGGCAGCAATAAGGAGTGGACTGATGCACAAATTAAATAAAAAGTGTGTACAAACCAAAAAGATAGCTGTGCAGAAAGGAAGGAACAAGAGGATTTGTGCTTTGAAAAAAGCAGTTGGTTTGCACAGCGGCGTACACACAGCAATGCAGCTATCAGGGAGCCTTCTAGGGCAGCCCAATGAGCTACAGCGCTGAGGGGGAAAAAAAAAAAAAATGTAGCTTCCACTGTCCCTGCACACCGAAGGTGGTGTTGGGCAGTGGAAATCGCTACAGCACAAGCGGTTTGGTGGTTAATGGACCCTGCCTAACGCTATCCCTGCTTCTGACGAAGCGGCAGCAACCTCTCCCTAAGCTCAGATCAGCAGCAGTAACATGGCGGTCGGCGGGAACTCCCCTTTATAGCCCCTGTGACGCCGCAGACAGCAAGCCAATCACTGCAATGCCCTTCTCTAAGATGGTGGGGACCAGGACCTATGTCATCACGCTGCCCACACTCTGCGTTTACCTTCATTGGCTGAGAAATGGCGCTTTTCGCGTCATTGAAACGCGACTTTGGCGCGAAAGTCGCGTACCGCATGGCCGACCCCGCACAGGGGTCGGATCGGGTTTCATGAAACCCGACTTTGCCAAAAGTCGGCGACTTTTGAAAATGAACGACCCGTTTCGCTCAACCCTAGTGATGAGTAGTGTTGAGCCATACCGTCCGATACTTGAAAGTATCGATATCGGATAGTATCGGCCGATACCCGAAAAGTATCGGATATCGCCGATACCGATATCCGATACCAATACAAGTCAATGGGACACCAAGTATCGGAAGGTATCCTGATGGTTCCCAGGGTCTGAAGGAGAGGAAACTCTCCTTCAGGCCCTGGGATCCATATTAATGTGTAAAATAAAGAATTAAAATAAAAAATATTGATATATTCACCTCTCCGGCGGCCCCTGGACATCACGCTGGTAACCGGCAGGCTTCTTTGTTTAAAATGAGCGCGTTTAGGACCTGAGGAATGACGTCGCGGCTTCTGATTGGTCGCGTGCCGCCCATGTGACCGCCACGCGACCAATCAGAAACCGCGACGTCATTCCTCAGGTCCTAAATTCCTAGAATGAGGAGTTTAGTGCCTGAGAATGACGTTGCGGCTTCTGATTGGTCGCATGGCGGTCACATGGGCGGCACGCGACCAATCAGAAGCCGCGACGTCATTCCTCAGGTCCTAAACGCGCTCATTTTAAACAAAGAAGCCTGCCGGTTACGAGCGTGATGTCCAGGGGCCGCCGGAGAGGTGAATATATCAATATTTTTTATTTTAATTCTTTATTTTACACCTTACTATGGATCCGATACCGATACCCGATACCACAAAAGTATCGGATCTCGGTATCGGAATTCCGATACCGCAAGTATCGGCCGATACCCGATACTTGTGGTATCGAAATGCTCAACACTAGTGATGAGTAGTGTTGAGCATTCCGATACCGCAAGTCTCTGTGTGTGTGTGTGTGCAGCTCACTCTGTAATCTGTGTGCAGCCATATACCCGGTTGTATTCAGCTCAGGGGGGTTCACACTGCCTCATACAGTTCTATCCATTGTCCTTTTTTGCTCATAGTGCAGCCTGCTGCACATTTTTTCTAAAATTTCCTATTAGTGTTTTTCCAACCGTCTCCAGCTAAATTGTGGAAAAACACTACATAGGATAACCTAGAGGGGGGTTTTTGGGCCTTGCAGCGCCGTTTACGGCTGTCTGCACGGTCTCCGTGTGAGCGCAGCTCGCACTGTAGTCTGTGTGCAGCCACAGCCGGTTGTATTCAGCTCAGGGTAAGTCACTGCCTCATACCGTGAAAAAACTTTTCCTTTTTTTCAAATAGTGCAGCCTGCTGAAAATTTTTCCCAAAATTTCCTATTAGTGTCTTTCCACCCGTCTCCAGCTAAATAGTTGAAAAACACTAAATAGGATAACCTAGAGGAGGGTTTTTGGGCCTTGCAGCGCCGTTTACGGCTGTTTGCACGGTCTCCGTGTGAGCGCAGCTCGCACTGTAGTCTGTGTGCAGCCACAGCCGGTTGGATTCAGCTCAGGGTGCGTTACTGCCTCATACCGTTAAATAACTTGTCCTTTTTTTCAAATAGTGCAGCCTGTTGAAAATGTTTCCAAAAATTTCCTATTAGTGTCTTTCCACCCGTCTCCAGCTAAATAGTGGAAAAACACTAAATAGGATAACCTAGAGGAGGGTTTTTGGGCCTTGCAGCGCCGTTTACGGCTGTCTGCACGGTCTCCGTGTGAGCGCAGCTCGCCCTGTAGTCTGTGTGCAGCCACAGCCGGTTGGATTCAGCTCAGGGTGCGTTACTGCCTCATACCGTTAAATAACTTGTCCTTTTTTTCAAATAGTGCAGCCTGTTGAAATTTTTTTAAAAAATTTCCTATTAGTGTCTTTCCACCCGTCTCCAGCTAAATAGTGGAAAAACACTACATAGGATAACCTAGAGGAGGGTTTTTGGGCCTTGCAGTGCTGTTTACGGCTCTCTGCACGGTCCCCGTGTGAGTTAAACTCGCTCTGTAGCCCGATCTGCAGAAAAAAAAAAGTAAAGTTCACCAAACACCACTTAACACTTGTGTAGGCCACATTTTATAAATAATAAAGTCTAGTCCACACTTTACAACATTAGTGTTTCTTACACCTGTTAGGAGGAGCATTTCAGGAATAAGCACACTAAGGCCTTAGTACTTTTCTGCTTATCTTTATCTGTCAACCAAGATGAAGAGGGCAGGGAGTAAGGCACGTGGGCGTGGGCGCGGAGCAGGGAGAGGAGCAGGGAGAGGACGTGGTGATTCTGTGCCTGCTGCGGGCACCGGTGACTCATCATCACTCAGTTTCAGCAGGGAACAGTCCTTCATGCGCAGCTTTGTCGGAGAGCGCCGTCAAATTGAAGCCGTTGTCGGATGGATGGCAGCTAACGCATCGGCATCGACTTCAATTAGTGCCACATCCTCTCAGGCACAGACCACTGGAGAACAGCCATCTGTCTCTTCACCACCTGCCAAATTGGCCAGGCAGTCAGAGAGCCCAGGACAGGAGCCGTCTCTACTTCTGTTCTCTGAATTTGTTGGCTTGGAAACAGAGGGCCAGCCAAGCAGCATTGGAGAAATGGAAGAAGAGGCAGTGTGCAGTGATGCCCAACAGCTTTGTCTCTCTGACTTTGAAGAGGCGGGTGGGCCAGTGCCTGCGGTGACCACAGCGCAGTACGCATCTGATGATGAAACTCAGGTGCCGCTTTCTGGTGCATACTGTGCTGCCGAGACTACCCAGGAGGAGCAGTTGGTGGCAGAGGGTAGTGGAGATGATGAGGTCGTTGACCCATCGTGGCGTGAGGAACAGGAAGGTGGTGGGAGCAGCTCTGAGGAAAAGATGCCCCTTACGTTCCAAAGAGGGAGAGGGAGGGGGAAGACTGCGGAGCCTGTAGCCTCCACTTTGGCACCCGTTAGGAGCCTGTCTCTTTCAAAAGCCAAAAAGGGCGCTCCCAAGACTTGCAGTGCCTGGTCCTTTTTTGACACAGTTGCAGATGACATTTGTTTTGTCAAATGCAAGCTGTGTCATCAGAAAGTCAAAAGAGGTAAAAGTGTCAGCAACCTCAATATCACAAATATGTGGAAACATGTGCGGACCAGGCACGCGGTGGAGTTACAAAAACACACTGAAGACGTAGGCCAACCAACAGCGGCAGCTACCACCTCTTCAGCTTGTGTTGCCTCTTCCTCCAGCTCACGCACAGCTGGTTTGGCTTCCTCCCAGGATCGCCATGGAAGAACCTCTGGCACTGTTGTCCAGAGACCTAGTGTAATTCCACCCACAGCACCACATTCCCAGTCATCCTCACACTCCCAGTCTACTCTACAGCCATCGGTAGTACAGGCATGGGAGAAAAGGCGGGCATTCTCGGCCAACCACCCCCGAGCACAGGCTCTGAATGCAGGCATTGCCAAACTTCTGTCCCTGGAAATGCTCTCATTCAGGCTGGTGGAGACTGACAGCTTCCGTGACTTGATGGCATTGGCAGTCCCACAGTACAAGGTGCCCAGCCGCTTTTACTTCAGCAGGCAAGCTGTCCCTGCCCTGCACAAGCATGTGGAGGGACACATAAAACACGCGCTACTGAACGCCGTCAGTAGCAAGGTCCACCTCACCACCGATGCGTGGACCAGTCAACATGGACAGGGACGATACATTTCCCTCACTGCCCATTGGGTTAATGTTGTTGAGCCAGGTACAGATCATGCGAGTGGCGCAGGACGTGTCCTGCCCACTCCAAGGATTGCAGGAATCCAGTCTGTACGCATTGACTCCTCCTCATACACAAGTTCCTCAGAATCATCGCTGCAGGAGCCGTCACAGTCCACCTCCACATGGACCCGTGAACGTTTACCTATGACCGACATGAGCACAGCCATGGCCAAACGTCAACAGGCCGTCTTGAAACTAGTTTCATTGGGGAATCGAAGCCACACAGTGCAGGAGCTCTGGAATGCCATCAAGCAGGAGAGCGATGTGTGGTTAGTGCCAGCGAATCTCCAGCCAGGCATGGTAGTGTGTGACAATGGCCGAAATCTGGTGGCAGCTTTGGCCATTGGCAACCTCACTCACATCCCATGTCTGGCACATGTGCTCAATTTGGTTTGTGCAGAGTTTTCTGAGGGACTATCCGGATCTTGATGCACTGCTGCACAAGGTCCGCCTAGAGTATGCTCACTTGCGGCGTTCCAGCTTGGCAAGATCCCGCATTGCTGCTCTGCAGCGCCGATTCCACCTTCCGGAACACCGCATCATATGTGACCTACCTACCAGGTGGAATTCCACGTTACATATGTTGGAGCGGTTGTGTGAGCAGCAGCAAGCAGTAATGGAGTACCAGCTGCATCAGGCGCTAAAAAGTCGCAGTCAGCGCCGATCAGACTTCACAACCACAGAGTGGGCCACTATGAAGGACGTCTGCCAGGTTTTGCATCCTTTCGATTATTCCACGCTGATGGCAAGTGCAGATGATGCACTAGTCAGCATGACTGTCCCCCTTATCTGCCTGCTTCAACAAACTTTGCAAGCGTTAAGGGATGATGTTGTGGAAGAGGTGGAGGATGAGGAGTCACCTTTTCCATCAGCTTCTGGAGAGTCAGCGCCACGTGGTTCCTCACAAAGGGGTACACAGGGGCCACTTTGTGAGGAGGATGAGGAGGAGTCAATGGAGGAGGAAGAGCTCCGTCCACAGGAGGGAGTGACACAATTGTCCAGTGGTCAGTGTGTACAGCGAGGGTGGGGTGATGACGAGCGGGCAGAGATCATGTCTCAAGCAGGGGACAGCGTTTCTGGGCCAGTTGGCAGTCTGCAGCACATAGTGGATTTCATGCTGCAGTGCCTGAGAAACGACCGCCGCATCGACCACATTCTCAACATGCCTGATTATTGGGTGTTCACCCTCCTCGATCCTCGCTACTGGGACAACGTCCAAAACCTCATCCCAGCGTTGACCCGGGAGCGTAAAATGCGGGAGTACCACGACACACTGGTGAATTCCATCATCTTCTCCAGTCCAACTGAGAGGAGTGCTGCTAGTGCTTTACAAAGCAGCTCAGTGCGTCGAGGCAGTGGGGGAGGCTCTGCACAAAGAGGGAGCAGAAGCAGTGCCTCTGCCCAAGGCAAGCCCAGTATGGCACAACTGTGGCAAACTTTTGTGTGCCCGCCCCAAATGTCTACACCATCACCGGCGGCTCCAGTCAGCAGGAGGCAACGGTTCCGTCAGATGGTGACAGACTACATGGCTTGCCCTCTTACTGTACTCCCAGACGGCTCTTCCCCGTTCAAGTTTTGGGTCTCTAAGCTGGATATATGGCCAGAGCTAAGCCAGTATGCATTGGAGGTGCTGGCTTGCCCTGCGACTAGTGTCTTATCGGAACGTGTCTTTAGTGCCGCAGGTGGTGTACTAACAGACCGTCGCATGCGACTATCCTCCGATAACGTTGACCGGCTTACTTTCCTGAAAATGAACCAGGCCTGGATCTCGCAGGAATTTGCCACTCCTCTGCCTGATTAAGTAATTGGGTGTCATCCAGGTCTCCTGATGTGTTCATCTTTCTACCACCTGAACTGCTATTCCTGGGCTCCAACACCGCCAGTTGCGGCTCAGAAGTGCAGGCTGCACAGTCAAAACATACGCTGGCACAACAACCTAAATGTAAGGGAACCTGTCCCGCTTCCCCCCCTCGGTGTTTGTTACTGAAAGAGCCATCTTGTGCAGCAGTAATGTTGCACAAGGAAAAGGTAGCTCTTTTAGTTTAGCTCCTTGCACACGCAGAACTTAACACTTATAAAATGTGTTCACTGATACCGTTATACCGCCCCGGAGCTGGGACTTTCCTTCATAATGTGACGCAGCACAGCCGTCATTCCTACCCCCTTGGTGCCATGCGCTGCCTCCTCAGCGTTGTTTTAAGCTGTCATGGAGCCTGCGCTGTTCTGTTATCCCTTGGCCATGGCCAATTTGCGCTGCCTGTCTTTTGACATAATTTGGTGTCAGGCTGGCTGCGCCTGTGCGCCCGTGCTGCCTGAGAACCCGCCTCGCAGTGTCTTCTGATTGAATCAAACTGCGAGCCTGGTATCCCTGGGAATGCGCAGTGCATATCTTCACCTCGGGCTCTCGCTCATCTCCCTCCGCCTTCTTTAGACTGTGCGCCGTCATCTGATCCCTAATAGCATGCCACGGCCGTGACGCCGCACAGTCTGAAGAAGAGGGAAGGAGGGGAGTGAGAGGCGAGGATATGCACTGTGCATGCCCATGGATCCAAGGCCCGCAGTGGGATTACATTAGACGACACTGCGAGGTGAGATCTGGAGCAGCGTGGACGCACAGGCAGTGACAGCCTGACACCAAATTATGTCAGAAGACAGGCAGCGCAAATTGGGCATGGCCAAGGGATAACAGACCAGCGCAGGCTCCGTTACAGCTTAAAACAACACTGAGGAGGCAGCGCACGGCACCAAGGGGATAGGAATGACAGCTGTGCTGCGTCCCATTACGAAGGAAATTCCCACCTCCGGGACGGTTTTACGGTATAAGGGGACACATTTTTAGTGTTTACTTCTGTGTTTGCAAGGAGCATAATTAAAAGAGCAACCTTTTCCTTTTGCATCCTTAGTGCTGCACAAGATGGCTCTTTCAGGTACAAACGTCTTCGGGGGGGGGTTAAAGGTTCCCTTTCAACTTGCTCCAATCAGGCTTCGGCCTACACTCTGTTCCTCTGCTCCTCCTGCTGTCCCTGGGCTCTAACACCACCAGTTGGTGCCTGGAAGTGCTGTCTGCACAGTCAAAAGTCGCTCCTCTGTTATTGGGGTTCAGTAACGTCAGCTGATCCCCAGCTGTGTGTGCGGCAATACCTCCAATCTGCTCCTCCTGCTGTCCCTGGGCTCTAACACCGCCAGTTGGTGCCTGGAAGTGCTGTCTGCACAGTCAACAGTCGCTCCTCTGTTATTGGGGTTCAGTAACGTCAGCTGATCCCCAGCTGTGTGTGCGGCAATACCTCCAATCTGCTCCTCCTGCTGTCCCTGGGCTCTAACACCGCCAGTTGGTGCCTGGAAGTGCTGTCTGCACAGTCAACAGTCGCTCCTCTGTTATTGGGGTTCAGTAACGTCAGCTGATCCCCAGCTGTGTGTGCGGCAATACCTCCAATCTGCTCCTCCTGCGGTCCCTGGGCACTAACACCGCCAGTTGGTGCCTGGAAGTGCTGTCTGCACAGTCAACAGTCGCTCCTCTGTTATTGGGGTTCAGTAACGTCAGCTGATCCCCAGCTGTGTGTGCGGCAATACCTCCAATCTGCTCCTCCTGCTGTCCCTGGGCTCTAACACCGCCAGTTGGTGCCTGGAAGTGCTGTCTGCACAGTCAACAGTCGCTCCTCTGTTATTGGGGTTCAGTAACGTCAGCTGATCCCCAGCTGTGTATCCAGCAACGTGTCATGCGACCGCCACGCTGGCACAACAAAAATGTAAGGGAACCTGTTCCCCCCCCCCTAGGCGTTTGTTACTGAAAGAGCCACCTTGTGCAGCACTAATACTGCACAAGGCAAAGGTCGCTCTTGAAATTATGCTCCTTGGAAACGCTGAACTACACACTCATGTAATGTGTCCCCTCACACCGTCCAACCGTCCCGGAGGTGGGACTTTCCTTTGTAATGTGACGCAGCACAGCCGTCATTCCTATCTCCTTGGCTCCGTGCGCTGCCTCCTTAGCGTTGTTTGATTCCGTCATGGACCCTGCGCTGTTATGTTATCCCTTGGCCATGCACAGTTTGCGCTGCCCGTCCTCTGACATCATTTGTTGTCGTCCTGGCTGCGCCTGTGCGTCCACGCTGCCCGAAATGCCACCTCGCAGTGTCGTCTAATGTGATCCCACAGTGGGCCTGGTATCCCTGGCCATGCGCAGTGCATATACTAGCCTCTCACTCCCCTTCTTCACGCTTCTTCAGACTAGGCGGCGTCAGCTGATCCCTAATAGCATGCCACGGCCGTGATGCCGCACAGTCTGAAGAAGCAGGAAGGAGGTGAGTGAGAGGCGATGATATGCACTGCGCATGCCCATGGATCCCTGGCCCGCAGTGGGATTACATTAGATGACACTGCGAGGTTTGATCTCGGGCAGCTTTGACGCACAGGCACTGCCAGCCCGACACCTAAATGATGTCAGAAGATGGGCACCGCTAACTGTGCATGGCCAAGGGATAACATTACAGCACGGGCTCCGTGGCAGAACCAAACAACGTTGAGGAGGTGGCGCACGGCACCAAGGGGGTTGGAATGACGGCTGTGCTGTGTCACATTACAAAGGAAAGTCCCACTTCCGGGACGGTTTAACGGTGTGAGGGGACACATTATATGAGTGTGTACTTCAGCGTTTGCAAGGAGCATAATTTTAGGAGCCACCATTTTCCATGTGCAGTATTACTGCTGTACAAGATGGCTCTTTCAGCAACAAATTCCTGGGGGGGGGGGGGTTAAAGGTTCCCTTTCAACTTGCTCCACTGCAGGCTTCGGCCTACACTCTGCTCCTCTTTGATTCCCTGGGTTTCAACACTGTCAGTTGCCACCTGGAAGTGTTGTCTACACAGAAAAAACACTAGCTGATGTGTCAGTGGGGTTCGGCACCGCCAGCTGTTCCCCTGCTGTGTAGTCGGCAACGTGTCCAGCACAAGCCACGCTGGCACAACAGACCAAAAGCTGCCTCCAGTGCAGGCTTCGGCCTACACTCTGCTCCTCTCCTCCTCCTGCTGACCCTGGGCTCCAACACCGCCAGTTTTTGCCCGGACGTGCTAGCTGCACAGAGAAAAACACCAGTCAATGTGTCAGTGGGGTTCAGCACCGCCAGCTGTTCCCCTGCTGTGTAGCTGGCAACGTGTCCTGCAAACGCCATGCAGGCACCTGAACTGAAATTAAAGGGAACCTGCCCCCACCCCCCCAGGTGTTTCTATGTATAACAGCCACCTTGTACAGCAGTACTGCTGCATTTGTACAAGGTGGCTGAGTTTTTCTCCTTGCCCACGTTGAATTAAACACGTACAAAATGTGTCTCATTACAGACCATTACAATGTCCCTGAGGTGTGACTTTCCTTTTTAATGACACGCAGCACCCCCCTTGGTAGCGCTGCCCGTCTTCTGACATCATTGGTTGGCTGCCTGTGCCTGTGCGTCCGCCCTGCCCGACACAACCCCCCTCGTTGTCTCATATATTTTGACTGCGAGGGTGTGATTGATGGGCATGTGCAGTGCATATGTTTGCCTGTCTTAACTCCTCTCCTTCCGCCTTCTTCAGACTGTGCGGCCTCATGGCCGTGGCAGGCGATAAGGGATCAGCTGAGGCCGCCCAGTCTGAAGCAGGTGTAAGGACATGTGTGAGCGGCGAACATATTTACTGCGCAAGGCCACAAATCCCAGCTCTACAGTGTGACTTTATTAAAAGACACTGCGGGTCTGGGATTCATGGCCATTGGTAACCGCACCGGCCAACATGAAATGAGGTGAGAAGACAGGCAGTGCTCACAGCGCATGGCCAAGGGATCACAATAGCGCAGACTCCTGTACAGCAAATAACAACGCTCAGGAGGCTGCGCCCAGCACCAAGGCGTGATTTATGTGCACCTGTGCTGCGTCTCCTTAAAAACACAAGTCACGCCTCCAATACAGTTCTACTGTACAACGGGCAAAATTGTGTACGTCTTTCATTCTGCGTGTGCAATGAGCAAAATTTAAAGAGCAACCTTTCACTTGTGGAGCATTACTGCTGCACAAGGTGTGGCTCTTCAACATTGTAACACCTGAGGGTGGGTTAAAGGTTACCTTTGAAATTGGTTCTACTAGGCTTCAGCCTACACTCTGCTCCTCCTGCAGACCCTGGGCTCTAACTACGCCAGTTGGGGCCCGGAAGTGCTGGCTGCACAGAGAAAAACACCCGCCATTGTGTCAGTGGGGTTCAGCACCGCCAGCTGTTCCCCTGCTGTGTAGCCGGCAACGTGTCCAGCACAAGCCACGCTGGCACAACAGACCAAAAGCTGCCACCAGTGCAGACTTCGGCCTACACTCTGCTCCTCTCCTCCTCCTGCTGACCCTGGGCTCTAACACCGCCAGTTGGGGCCCGGAAGTGCTAGCTGCACAGAGAAAAACACCAGCCAATGTGTTAGTGGGGTTCAGCACCGCCAGCTGTTCCCCTGCTGTGTAGCCGGCAACGTGACCTGCAAACACCACGCAGACACCTGAACTGAAATTAAAGGGACCCTGACCCCCACCCCAAGGTGTTTCTATGTATAATAGCCACCTTGTACAGCAGTACTGCTGCATTTGTACAAGGTGGCTGACTTTTTCTCCTTGCCCACGTTGAATTTAACACGTACAAAATGTGTCTCATTACAGACCATTTCACTGCCCCTGAGGTGTGATTCTCCTTTTTAAATGACACGCAGCACCCCCCTTGGTAGCGCTGCCCATCTTCTGACATCATTGGTTGGCTGCTTGTGCCTGTGCGTCCGCCCTGCCCGACACAACGCCCCTCGTTGTCTCATATATTTTGACTGCGAGGGTGTGATTGATGGGCACGAGCAGTGCATATCTTCGCCTGTCTTCACTCCCCTCCTTCCGCCTTCTTCAGACTGTGCGGCCTCATGGCCGTGGCAGGCGATAAGGGATCAGCTGAGGCCACCCAGTCTGAAGCAGGTGTAAGGACATGTGTGAGCGGCGGACATATTTACTGCTCAAGGCCACGAATCCCAGCCCCGCACTGTGACTTTATAAAAAGACAATGCGGGTCTGGGATTCATGGCCATCGTTAACTGCACCAGCTAACATGAAATGAGGTCATAAGACGGGCAGCGCTAACTGCCCATGGCCAAGGGCTAACAAGAGCGCAGACTCCTGTACAGCAAATAACAACGCTCAGGAGGATGCGCCCAGCACCAAGGCGTTATTTTGGACACCTGTGCTGAGTCTCCTTAAAAAGACAAGTCACGCCTCCAAATACAGTTTTACTGTACAATGGGCATAATTGTGTACGTCTTTCATTCTGCGTGTGCAATGAGCAAAATTTAAAGAGCAACCTTTCACTTGTGGAGCATTACTGCTGCACAAGGTGTGGCTCTTCAACATTGTAACACCTGAGGGTGGGTTAAAGGTTACCTTTGAAATTGGTTCAATTAGGCTTCGGCCTACACTCTGCTCCTCCTGCAGACCCTGGGCTCTAACTACGCCAGTTGGGGCCCGGAAGTGCTGGCTGCACAGAGAAAAACACCCGCCATTGTGTCAGTGGGGTTCAGCACCGCCAGCTGTTCCCCTGCTGTGTAGCCGGCAACGTGTCCAGCACAAGCCACGCTGGCACAACTGACCAAAAGCTGCCACCAGTGCAGGCTTCGGCCTACACTCTGCTCCTCTTCTCCTCCTGTTGACCCTGGGCTCAAACACCGCCAGTTTCTGCCCGGACGTGCTAGCTGCACAGAGAAGAACACCAGCCAATGTGTTAGTGGGGTTCAGCACCGCCAGCTGTTCCCCTGCTGTGTAGCCGGCAACGTGACCTGCAAACGCCACGCAGGCACATGAACTGAAATTAAAGGGACCCTGACCCCCACCCCCAGGTGTTTCTATGTATAACAGCCACCTTGTACAGCAGTACTGCTGCATTTGTACAAGGTGGCTGACTTTTTCTCCTTGCCCACTTTGAATTAAACACGTACAAAATGTGTCTCATTACAGACCATTACAATGTCCCTGAGGTGTGACTTTCCTTTTTAATGACACGCAGCACCCCCCTTGGTAGCGCTGCCCATCTTCTGACATCATTGGTTGGCTGCTTGTGCCTGTGCGTCCGCCCTGCCCGACACAACCCCCCTCGTTGTGTCATATATTTTGACTGCGAGGGTGTGATTGATGGGCATATGCAGTGCATATGTTCGCCTGTCTTCACTCCCCTCCTTCCGCCTTCTTCAGACTGTGTGGCCTCATGGCCGCGGCATGCGATAAGGGATCAGCTGAGGCCGCCCAGTCTGAAGCAGGTGTAAGGACATGAGTGAGCGGCAAACATATTTACTGCGCAAGGCCATGAGTCCCAGCCTTGCAGTGTGACTTTATGAAAAGACACTGTGGGTCAGGGATTCATGGCCATTGCTAACCGCACCGGCCAACATGAAATGAGGTGAGAAGACAGGCAGCGCTCACAGCGCATGGCCAAGGGCTAACAAGAGCGCAGACTCCTGTACAGCAAATAACAACGCTCAGGAGGCTGCGCCCAGCACCAAGGCGTTATTTTTGGACACCTGTGCTGCGTCTCCTTACAAAGACAAGTCACGCTTCCAATACAGTTCTACTGTACAATGGGCAAAATTGTGTACGTCTTTCATTCTGCGTGTGCAATGAGCAAAATTTAAAGAGCAACCTTTCACTTGTGGAGCATTACTGCTGCACAAGGTGTGGCTCCTCTACATTGTAACACCTGAGGGTGGGTTAAAGGTTACCTTTGAAATTGGTTCAATTAGGCTTCGGCCAACACTTTGCTCCTCTCCTCCTCCTGCTGACCCTGGGCTCTAACACTGCCAGTTTTTGCCCGGAAATGCTAGCTGCACAGAGAAAAACACCATCCAATGTGTCAGTGGGGTTCAGCACCGCCAGCTGTTCCCCTGCTGTGTAGTCGGCAACGTGTCCAGCACAAGCCAAGCTGGCACAACAGAACAAAAGCTGCCACCAGTGCAGGGTTCGGCCTACACTCTGCTCCTCTCCTTCTCCTGCTGACCCAGGGATCTAACACCGCCAGTTGGGGCCCGGAAGTGCTAGCTGCACAGAGAAAAACACCAGCCAATGTGTTACTGGGGTTCAGCACCGCCAGCTGTTCCCCTGCTGTGTAGTCGGCAACGTGTCCAGCACAAGCCAAGCTGGCACAACAGAACAAAAGCTGCCACCAGTGCAGGCTTCGGCCTACACTCTGCTCCTCTCCTCCTCCTGCTGACCCTGGGCTCTAACACCGCCAGTTTTTACCCGGAAGTGCTAGCTGCACAGAGAAAAACACCAGCCAATGTGTTAGTGGGGTTCAGCACCGCCACCTGTTCCCCTGCTGTGTAGCTGGCAACGTGTCCTACAAACGCCATGCAGGCACCTGAACTGAAATTAAAGGGAACCTGCCCCCCCCAGGTGTTTCTATGTATAACAGCCACCTTGTACAGCAGTAATGCTGCATTTGTACAAGGTGGCTGAGTTTTTCTCCTTGCCCACGTGCAACTAAACACCTACAAAATGTGTCTCATTGGAGACCATTACACTGTCCCAGAGGTGTGACTTTCCTTGTTAAGGATACGCAGCACCACCCTTGTTAGCGCTGCCCGTCTTCTGACATCATTGGTTGGCTGCTTGTGCTTGTGCGTCCGCCCTGCCCGACACAACGCCCCTCGTTGTCTCATATATTTTGACTGTGAGGGTGTGATTGATGGGCTTATGCAGTGCATATGTTCGCCTGTCTTCACTCATCTCTTTCCGCCTTCTTCAGACTGTGCGGCCTCATGGCCGCGGCATGCGATAAGGGATCAGCTGAGGCCGCCCAGTCTGAAGCAGGTGTAAGGACATGTGTGAGCAGCAAACATATTTACTGCGCAAGGCCACGAATCCCAGCCCCGCAGTGTTACTTTATGAAAAGACACTGAGAAGACGCTCACAGCGCATGGCCAAGGGCTAACAAGAGCGCAGACTCCTGTACAGCAAATAACAATGCTCAGGAGGCTGCGCCCAGCACCAAGGCATTATTTTTGGACACCTGTGCCACGTCTCCTTAAAAAGACAAGTCACACCTCCAATACAGTTCTACTGTACAATGGGCAAAATTGTGTACGTCTTTCATTCTGCGTGTGCAATGAGCAAAATTTAAAGAGCAACCTTTCACTTGTGGAGCATTATTGCTGCACAAGGTGTGGCTCTTCAACATTGTAACACCTGAGGGTGGGTTAAAGGTTACCTTTGAAATTGGTTCAATTAGGCTTCGGCCTACACTCTGCTCCTCTCCTCCTCCTGCTGTCCCTGGGCTCTAACACCGCCAGTTTTTGCCCGGAAGTGCTAGCTGCACAGAGAAAAACACCAGCCAATGTGTCAGTGGGGTTCAGCACCGCCAGCTGTTCCCCCGCTGTGTAGCCGGCATCGTGTCCTGCAAACGCAACGCAGACACAAAGCTGCCTCCAGTGCAGGCTTCGGCCTACACTATGCTCCCCCTGCTTACCCTTTGCTCCAACACCGCTAGTTGGGGATCTAGGAAGACAATCTTGAATAGGCAACGCATCCGGGTTCCAGCACCGCCAGCTGGTTCTCGGCAGTGTTTTTGTCACGGGTACTCCCTCGTGCCCAGCCTGGTTCCAGCACCGTCAGCTGTTTCCGGGTACTGTCAAGCTCACTGAGACGCCTATGCGTTGCCCCGTCGTGTTGCGGTCGGGTTAGCCAACTCCAGGGTGCCTCCAGTTTAGGAGCTTCCTATGTGGGCTGCGTGAATTGGCAGTCAAGGCTGGTTCTGTAGTGCCAGTAGGCCAACCTCCCCCTGTAGGACTGTTGGAGTTCGGTAACTGCGGCTGCCTCGCGGCCTAGCTGTTCTCTCCTCTCCTGTGGACCTTCTGGTCCACCACCTGGTTCCAGCACCGTCAGCTGGTTCCGGGCAGAGCCTTTGGCTTAGGTGCCTCCTCCTGGGTATCCGAGTTCCGCCAACGCCAGGCGGTCCTTGGTAGTGCTTTTAAGCGCGGGCACCTACAGCTTAGTAACCGGGTTCCAGCACCGTCAGCTGGTCCTCGGTGCCATTGGCTCTTGCACACTGGGGCAACGCATCCGGGTTCCAGCACCGCCAGCTGGTTCCCGGCAGTGTTTTTGTCACGGGCACTCCCTCGTGCCCAGCCTGATTCCAGCACCGTCAGCTGTTTCCGGGTACTGTCAAGCTCACTGAGACACCTATGCGTTGCTCCGTCGTGTTGCGGTCGGGTTAGCCAACTCCAGGGTGCCTCCAGTTTAGGAGCTTCCTATGTGGGCTGCGTGAATTGGCAGTCAAGGATGGTTCTGTAGTGCCAGTAGGCCAAGCTCCCCCTGTAGGACTGTTGGGGTTCGGTAACTGCGGCTGCCTCGCGACCTAGCTGTTCTCTCCTCTCCTGTGGACCTTCTGGTCCACCACCTGGTTCCAGCACCGTCAGCTGGTTCCGGGCAGAGCCTTTGGCTTAGGTGCCTCCTCCTGGGGTATCCAAGTTCCGCCAACGCCAGGCGGTCCTTAGTAGTGCTTTTAAGCGCGGGCACCTACAGCTTAGTAACCGGGTTCCAGCACCGTCAGCTGGTCCTCGGTGCTATTGGCTCTTGCACACTGGGGCAATGCATCCGGGTTCCAGCACCGCCAGCTGGTTCCCGGCAGTGTTTTTGTCATGGGTACTCCCTCGTGCCCAGCCTGGTTCCAGCACAGTCAGCTGTTTCCGGGTACTGTCAAGCTCACTGAGACACCTATGCATTGCCCCGTCGTGTTGCGGTCGGGTTACCCAACTCAAGGGTGCCTCCAGTTTAGGAGCTTCCTATGTGGGCTGCGTGAATTGGCAGTCAAGGCTGGTTCTGTAGTGCCAGTAGGCCAAGCTCCCCCTGTAGGACTGTTGGGGTTCGGTAACTGCGGCTGCCTCGCGGCCTAGCTCTTCTCTCCTCTCCTGTGGACCTTCTGCTCCCCATCCTGGTTCCAGTACCGTCAGCTGGTTCCGGGCAGAGCCTTTGGCTTAGGTGCCTCCTTCTGGGTATCCAAGTTCCACCAACGTCAGGTGGTCCTTGGTAGTGCTTTCAGGCACGGGTACCTCCTGCTTAGTAACCGGGTTCCAGTAACGTCAGCTGGTCCTCGGTAGTTCCATTGGCTCTTGGACCTTCGGCTACCCATCCGGGTTCCAGTACCGTCAGCTGGTTCTCGGCAGTGTCTTTTGCTCTTGTACCCTCTGCTCCCCATCCTGGTTCCAGTAACGTCAGCTGGTTCCGGGCAGAGCCTTTGGCTTAGGTGCCTCCTTCTGGGTATCCGAGTTCCGCCAACGTCAGGCGGTCCTTGGTAGTGCTTTTTAGCACGGGTACCTCCTGCTTAGTAACCGGGTTCCAGTAACGTCAGCTGGTCCTCGGTGGTTCCATAGGCTCTTGAAACTTCGGGTAGCCATCCGAGTTCCAGTTCCATCAGCTGGTTCTTGGCATTTTCTCAGCCTTCTTGTACCTTCTGGTACATTTCCAAGTTGAAGACCCTAAAGACGACGACCCGGAAGACCACCCCTAAGATGATGACGACACCAGAGACGACAACCAGTGAGATGACGACCCTGGAAATGACGACCCTGAAGACCACCCCGATGACGACGACAACGGCGGAGACGACGACGGCGGAGACGACGACGGCGGAGACGACGACCCTGGAGACGACGACATGGAAGACCGAGAAGCAGAAGAACAAGAGGCTGCAGAACAAAGAGCAGAAGAACATTAAGCATAACACTTAATATCAGAGCAAAAGATATTATCTAAACTATATGCAGAAGAAGACTAAGCAGTGTATGGGGGTGAGTCCGTTCCTCCTCGTGGTGCCCCTGGATAAAGCCTGATGCTGCAGGCCAAACTGAACGCGGACAAATGTAACTTTTGTGACTGGCAGAACGGAAGGTGTAATCTTCCAACTTTTATAGATAACAACTACGGGAATGCCTGTCACAAATGAGAATATGATGAAGAAGTAGAATAGGAAGAATAATAATAGTTGAATAAAATGAATATGTAGAATAGGAAGAATAATAATAGTTGAATAAAATGAATATGAAGAATGTAATTAAAAAAAATAGGTAGAAGATGAAGAAGAAGATGAATAAGGTGAAGAAGAAGTTGATGTCAAAGATGCTGATGATGATGAAGATGAAAGTGTGGGAAAAGTAAAAAAAAAAGAAGGGGAAGGGCGTGGAATAGTGAAACATCAATATCTGACAAAATAAAAAAAAATTACATAGTCAATATCTTTGTCACTCCGAACGTCTTTAAAAAAAAATAAAAAATCATGCTATTCTATTTGATTGGGCTAAACCTCTATGCCTTTAATGTCTCCGCCACCTCCCCAAATACATCCTGCATTATTCTTACTTGTTTTCCTTCATGCAGAATGAACCTACAAGGAAAGAAAGGGTTTATTTTAATTCCGATATTTTGGTCCCATTGACTTGCATTGGGATCGGGTATCGGTATCGGCGATATCCGATATTTTTTGAATATCGGCCGATCCAATCCGATACCGATACTTTCCGATATCGGAAGGTATCGCTCAACACTAGTGATGAGCGAATATACTCGTTACTCAAGATTTCTCGAGCACGCTCGGGTGTCCTCCGAGTATTTTTTAGTGCTCGGAGATTTAGTTTTCATCGCAGCAGCTGAATGATTTACATCTGATAGCATGCTTAAGTACATGTGGGGATTCCCTAGCCACCCGGAAACCCCCACATGTACTTATGCTGGCTAACAGATGTAAATCATTCAGCTGCGGCAATAAAAACTAAAACTCCGAGCACTAAAAAATACTCGGAGGTCACCCGAGCGTGCTCGAGAAATCTCGAGTAACGCGAATATTCGCTCATCACTCATAGTCAACAATCACCGGTTTTTTTTTTACTCATCGAAGATTGGAACAACAAAAAGCAGCACTAAACATGTTTATGGGTTGTATCTGCTAATATAGAGATTGCCCTGTGTATACATATGCAAGCATATGTATACTACGATTAATTCATGTCTATACCAATATGGGAATAAAAGGTTTTACAAACAGCTAAAAAATTAAAGGGAACCTGTCAGCAGATTTTTGCTATGCAGCATGATCAAGAGACAGAGTCCCTGGTTCCTGTGATGTGCCACTTAGTTTTCTAGCTGCAGCAGCTGTGATAGAATCACAGTTTTCTCTGCTGCAGACCTAGCAGAGTTCAAATGCTGAGCCCTGTAAAACCCTGCCCACATCTTCGATTGGCAGCTTTTTGTGTACACGGTAAATTAACAGAAAACTGCTAATCAGTGATGGTGGTGGACTATTAGGCGCAAGACATCTTGTCCTGTAGTCACAATCTCCTGCTGATAAAACACTGATTTTATTTAAACAAAAGTAGTAAGTGTCACATCGCTGGAATCAGGGTATCTGCCCGTATATCATGTTCCTCCCAGATGAATTAGCAAAAACAGGCTGACAGATTCTCTTTAAGCTAATATTCAATGACTTCTCCATGAACAGGTGCCCTAGCAGACTCTGCTAACCTGTTACCAGATCATATCTTGGCATAATGACGTGTCATTTATGGGGAAATAAGTTTCCCCAGATAGAGATGGAAACTGAATGACCCATTAATTTAAACCAATATACCAGAGTAGTTTTAAGCGACTGCTCTTACCTCTTAGCTATTGAGGCGGCGGGACAGTTCCTTCGAAAATCAGATACCTGTGTTGTTCCTGATGTCTCTAACCTGAGTTCCTGATGTCTCCACCCCAAGTTCCTGATTGCCTCACCCTGTGATCTCCAGATTGAGCACCCTACTTAAACCTGGTACTGCACTTCCTTCATTGCGAGATTGTGGAGCTCCAGCCTTTTGTCTAGCTTCTTCCCACCTGTTGCTTATCCTCAAGATCTTACTGCTGTTCCGTGTACTGCCCTCTGGCTATATCCTTACTACGCTACCTGCTTATCCTCCCAACTATACTACTGCTCCGTGTACTGACCTCTGGCTATATCCTGACTACGCTACCTGCTTATCCTCCCAACTATACTGCTGCTCCATGTACCGACCTCTGGCTATATCCTGACTACGCTACCTGCTTATCCTCCCAACTATACTGCTGCTCCGTGTACTGACCTCTGGCTTATCCTGGCGAAGGTACTTGCTTACTTGCTTATCCTCCCAACTATAATGTTGCTCCGTGTACTGATCTCTGGCTAATCCTGACTATGATTCCGGCTTATCCTCAGGATCCTACTGCTGCTCCGTGTACCGACCTCTGGCTACATCCTGACTACGATTACTGCTTCTCCTTCCAACTACACTGCTGCTCCGTGTACAGACCTCTGGCTATATCCTGACAACGCTACCTGCCAGTACTGACCCTAGTGGTTGCAATATCACTACTCCAACTCAGGTCAGTCCTTAATAGGACGAATATAGACTCATGTGGATCCCTTCTAGCTATCCGGGATCCAGCATGGATGGCACAGAGCAGTTTTGATATTGCAAAACCATATTACCGCTTTTCAAACATCAAATCCTGATAGATGACAAAAATATTGTGTTTTTATTTCCATTAAATTAATTTTTGGGGCTAAAACCTATTTTTTCCAAAAAGGGTTCATACAGTTCTTGTTGCTTCACCAGACAAACCACTTATTGTCAAAAAGACAGAATAGCTGGGATCAGCTAATAGGGGTCAGTAGATCAGGTGAGTATAATTTGCTGTAGGATTAATCTTTTGCTTCATTTGTTGTGTAAGTTTGCAGCCATGTTGCCCACAATCCCCTCTTGAAGAAAAACGTTTTATTATTGAAATGAGTTATTGTAATGTCATGTGAATTGTGTCCTGCATCTTTTGTAAAGACTGTGTAATGTGATATGTGTTAATGATATTGTGATGCAATGCGAATTAGATAATGTGTTGGATACGTTAATAATGTTGGTAATGTGTGCAGGTGACAATAGGAATAGTTAGAGTTAAAGGGAATCTGTCACCCCAAAATTAGCTAAGGCCACTGGCATCAGGGGCTTATCTACAGAATTCTGTAATGCTGTAGATAAGCCCCGGATGTAACCTGAAAGATAAGAAAAACAAGTTAGATTATACTCACCCAGGGGCAGCCCCGATGCAGTCTGGTCGATGGGCATCACGGTTCGGGTCCGGTGCCTCCAATCTTCATATGAAAGTTCAAACGGAACTATCACATGGCCATGAGTATTCAGACCCTTTGCTCAGACACACATACTTAAGTCCCATGCTGTCCATTTCCTTGTGATCCTCCTTGAGATGGTTCTACTTCTTCATTGGAGTCCAGCTGTCTTTAATTAAACTGATAGGACTTGATTTGGAAAGGCACACACCTGTCTATATAAGACCTCACAGCTCACAGTGCATGTCAGACCAAATGAGAATCATGAGGTCAAAGGAACTGGCCAAGGAGCTCAGAGACAGAATTGTGGCAAGGCACAGATCTGGCCAAGGATACAACAGAATTTCTGCAGTACTCAAGGTTTCTAAGAGCACAGTGGCCTCCATAATCCTCAAATGGAAGAAGTTTGGGACCACCAGAAGTGTTCCTAGACCTGGCCGTCCAGCCAAACTGAGCAAACGTGGGAGAACAGCCTTGGTGAGAGAGGTAAAAAAGAACCCCAAGATCAATGTGGCTGAGGTCCAGAGATGCAGTAGGGAGATGGGAGAAAGTTCCACATGGTCAACTATCTCTGCAGCCCTCCACCAGTTGGGCCTTTATGGCAGAGTGGCCAACGGAAGCCTCTCTTCAGTGCAAGACATATGAAAGTCCGCATAGAGCTTGCAAAAAACACATGATGGACTCCCAGACTATGAGTAATAAGATTCTTTGGTCGGTTGAGATGAAGATAGACCTTTTTGGTGATAATTTTAAGTGGTATGTGTGGAGAAAACCAGGGACTGCACCAGGGACTGCTCATCACCTGCCCAATACAATCCCAACAGTGAAACATAGTGGTGGCAGCATCATGCTATGGGATTGTTTTTCAGCTGAAGGGACAGGACAATTGGTTGTCATTGAAGGAAACATGAATGCGGCCAAGTACAGAGATATCCTGGATGAAAACCTCTTCCAGAGTGCTCTGGACCTCAGACTTGGCCGGAGGTTCACCTTCCAACAAGACAATGACCCTAAGCACACAGCTAAAATAACAAAGGAGCGACTTCATAACAACTCTGTGACCATTCTTGCCTGGCCCAACCAGAGCCCTGACCTAAACCCAATTGGGCATCTCTAGAGAGACCTGAAAATGGCTGCCCACCAACGTTCACCATCCAACCTGATGGAACTGGAGAGGATCTGCAAGGAAGAATGGCAGAGGATCCCCAAATCCAGGTGTGAAAAACTTGGTTGCTTCATTCACAAGAGGACTCATGGCTGTACTAGCGCAAAAGGATGCTTCTACTCACTACTGACCATGTGATATTTCAGTTTTTATTTTTTAATAAATTGCAAAAATTTCCACATTTGTGTTTTTTTCAGTCAAGATGGGCTGCAGAGTGTACATTAATGAGAGAAAAATGAACTTTTCTGAATTTGCTAAATGGCTGCAATGAAACAAAGAGTGAAAATTTAAAGGGGTCTGAATACTTTCCGTACCCACTGTATTTCTCATATCCTTCAGCATTCTCTATAAGTCACATTGATTTTCATGAAACAATGCATTTTTGTTCTATAACTATGGGACATTAACCACACAGAGTGTATCTTTTCCAATCAGAAACTGCTTTTAGCAGTTTTATATGTGATATAATGAAGTTTTATATAACATCCTGGCTTAGAGCTGAGCAAATGGTTAAATTAATAGATACTTGTGTATTTCTAGCGTGTATGGTTCCTAATAGAGGTGTGAAATAACAGAGCTGAGTTATTTATCGAAATTTTAGAGAGGAAGTAACACTGCAGAGGCACAAGTAGAAGTGAGATAAATATATGGTCAGCGAGATACTATAGAAATTACCAGTAATATCCTTCATATTTAAAGCTGTGCAAAAACATACATGAAAATGGAAAATCGGTATAAAAAAATTGTTTATGTGCTGAATGTTACATATGTTGAAAAGTTTTGCATTTAACAAGTACAAGGTATAAACATGATATTTACCATATCAAATACACAGGAAGGGGTTGCGGTAAGTACACAGGCCATGCATGCTGTTCCTGTTACTATCTGGCTATCTCTGGGGTGGTCAATGCGAATGTGTCAAAGTCTAACCACAAGTGACCTTGAGAGCGCAGAGAGAAAAGCCATTTTACTTTGCTAAGTGAGACAAAATTCTTCTGACCTACTTGTAGTTTCAGTCTTCACTTTCTTAAATTTCTTTAGTGCACATTATAAATAATTTATTATACCATGGAGAACAAAGAGTCAATGCTAATTAATAGAAATATGAAAAAACTTTATTGGAATCGATTAATCACATATATAAAATCTTTAAGAAAGAGCACAATTTACAAAGCAGCTAGTGTACAAATGTATTCATGTGAGGTTAGTAAGAGAAGATCCAAACTAAGTTCCAATCCGAAATACCAGGGCAACAGGGTACTATAACGCACGTTATAATGTATATAATGTCTCATGCTGACCAAAGCTGTCAGGATCAAGTAACAATACCTCTATTGTGGTCTCAAGCATAATACATGTCAGTAGGGAATAGCCACACTTGAGTATGCAGATGGGACTAAAAAAGGGCCTTAACAATTTAGCTCTGCAGAAATCATGGTGCGGAAACAGTAGTGTTGAGCGATACCTTCCGATATCGGGAAATATTGGTATCGGATTGAATCGGCCGATATCCAAAAAATATCAATACCAATACCGGAAACCGGAATTAAAATAAACCCTTTCTTTCCTTGTAGGTTAATTCTACATGAAGGAAAACAACTAAGAATAATGTAGAATGTATTGGGGGAGGTGGAGGAGACATTAAAGGCATACAGGTTTAGCCCAATCAAATGGAATAGCAGGAATTAATTTTTTTTTTTAATTGTTCGGAGTTACAAAGATATTGACTATGTTAGGCTTTTCTATATTTTGTCAGATATTTATGTTTCACTACTTCAATGCTCTTCACCTTCTTTTTTTTTTCTCCCACACTTTCTTCTTCATCATCCTTAGCAACAGCATCTTTTTCTTCAACTTCTTCACCTTATTCATCTACTTCTTCTTCACCTTCTTCCTATTATTCTTTTTTTTTACATTCTTCATATTCTTCATATTCAACTATCATTCTTCTTCATATTCTACTTCTTCATCTTCTTCATATTCTTCTTCTTCATCATATTCTTATTTGTGACAGGCATTCCTGTAGTTGTTATCTATAAAAGTTTGAAGATTACACCTTCCGTTCTGCCTGTCACAAAAGATTTACAACAAGATTTGTCCGCGTTCAGTTTGGCCTCCAGCAGCAGGTTTTTTCCAGGGGCACCATGAGGAGGAACGGACTCACCCCCATACACTGCTTAGTCTTCTTCTGCTTATAATTTAGATAATATTTTTGCTCTGATTTTTTGTCTTATGCTTAATGTTCTTCTGGTTTTTGTTCTGCAGCTTCTTGTTTTTCTGCTTCTTGGTCTTCTTCGGGGTGGTCTTCAGGGTCGTCGTATCCAGGGCCGTCGTCTCCGTGGTCGTTGTCTCCGGGGTCGTCTTCTTCGGGGTGGTCTTCAGGGTCGTCATCTCCAGGGTCGTCATCTCCGGGGTCATCGTCTTCTTCGGGGTGGTCTTCAGGGTCGTCGTCTTTAGGGTCGTCGTCAGGGAGATCCAGAGTGATTACCAAAAACCATTTCAAAAAGCTTGAACTTCGAAATGTAGCAGAAGGTACAAGAAGGCTGAGGAACTGCCGAGAACCAGCTGATGGTACTGGAACCCGGTTACTAAGCAGGAGGTACCCATGCCAGAAAGCACTACCAAGGACCACCAGATGTTGGTGGAACTCCGATACCGAGAAGGATGCACCTAAGCCAAAGGTTCTGCCTGGAACCAGCTGATGGTACTGGAACCCAGGGGAACCTATTCAAGATTGATTTCCAAAGAACCAGCTAATGGTGCTGGAACTCAAATAGGCAGCAGAAGGTCCACATGAAAAAAAAATTGCAAGGCCGCGAGCCGGCTGGAGTTACCGAAAACCCACAGTCCTACAGGGGGGGCTTGTCCTATTGGCATTACGGAACCAGCCTTGATTGCCAGTTTCCGCAGCCCACACAGGAAGCACCTAAACTGCAAGCACCATAGAGCTGGCTAACCTGACCGCAACCCGACAGGACAACGTATTGGAGGCAAAGTGACCTTGACACTACCCGGAAACAGCTGGCCAGGAGGGAGAACCCGTGCCAAAGACACTGCCGTGAACCAGCTGATGGTACTGGAACCCAGATGGGTAGGAGAAGGTACAAGAGCCAATGGAACTACTGAGGACCAGCTGACGGTACTGGAACCCGGTTACTAAGCAGGAGGTACCCGTGCCAGAAAGCACTACCAAGAACCACCAGATGTTGGTGGAACTCAGATACCGAGAAGGAGGCACCTAGCCAAAGGCTCTGTCTGGAACTAGCTGATGGTACTGGAACCCAGGGGGACCTATTCAAGATTAACTTCCAAAGAACCAGCTAATGGTGCTGGAACTCAGATAGGCAGCAGAAGGTCCACATGAAAAAAAAATTGCAAGGCCGCGAGCCGGCCAGAGTTACCGAAAACCTACAATCCTACAGGGGGAGTTTGTCCTATTGGCACTATGGAACCAGCCTTGATAGCCAGTTCCCACAGCCCACATAGGAAGCACCTAAACTGCAGGCACCAAAGAGTTGGCAAACCCGACCGCAACCTGACAGGACAACGTATTGGAGGCAAATTGACCTTGACACTACCCGGAAACAGCTGGCGTGCTGGAACCAGGCTGGGCAGGAGGGAGTACCCATGCCAAAGACACTTCTGAGCAGCAACTGGTGGTGTTGGAGCCCAGGGATTACAGGAGAAACAGAGTGTAGGCTGAGGCCTAATTGGAGCAAGTTTAAAATCTGTAGTAGTGTGAATGTGGAGGGAGCAGGAGAAATTGCTGCACACACAGCTGAGGATCAGCTGACGTTACTGAACTCCAAAACACTGGAGCATGTGTTGACTGTGCAGATGGCACTTCCGAGCAACAACTGGCGGTGTTGGAGCCCAGGGATTACAGGAAAAACAGAGTGTAGGCTGAGGCCTAATTGGAACAAGTTTAAAATCTATATTAGAGTGAATGTGGAAGGAGCAGGAGAAATTGCCGCACACACAGCTGGGGATCAGCTGATGTTACTGAACCCCAAAACATTGGAGCATGTGTTGACTGTGCAGACGGCACTTCCGAGAAGCAACTGGCAGTGTTGGAGCCCAGGGATTAGAGGAGAAACAGAGTGTAGGCTGAGGCCTAATTGGAGGCAGTTTAATATCTGTAGTAGTGTGAATGTGGAGGGGGCAGAAGAAACTGCCGTAAACACAGCTGGGGATCAGCTGACGTTGCTGAACCCCAAAACACTGGAGCATGTGTTGACTGTGCAGACGGCAACCCGAGCAGCAACTGGCGGTGTTGGAGCCCAGGGATTACAGGAGAAACAGAGTGTAGGCTGAGGCCTAATTGGAGCAAGTTGAAAGGGAACCTGTCACCCCCCCAGGCGCTTGTACCTAAAAGAGCCTCCTTGTGCAGCACTAATGCTGCACAAGGAAAAGGGGGCTCTTTTAGTTATGCTCCTTGCACACGCTGAAGTAAACACTTATAAAATGTACCCCCTCATACCATGAAATTGTCACGGAGGCGGGAGTTTCCTTCTTAATCAGACGCAGCACAGCCGTCATTCATACCCCCCTTGGCGCCGGGCGCCGCCTCCTCAGCGTTGTTTGAATCTGTCCCGGAGCCTGCAATGTTATGTTATCCATTGAGCATGCGGTTAGCGCTGCCCGTCTTCTGACATCATTTGCTATCAGGCTGACTGGGCCTGTGTGGCCGCGAGACCCCCCCCCCTGCAACACATCACCCTATATGAATTGCAGATACGTGAGGTATTATTAGAGAATAGAATATATTTGAATTGAAAAAGCTATTAGTTTAACATAGCAGTATCAAGGACTGTAATTTAATCAACCCTGTTGGGGAATATATTTTATCTATTCATTATGCTTTGCTTATATAGCGCTATCATATTCTGCAGCTCTTTACATACATTATCATTGCTGTCCCCATTAGGGCTCACAATCTAATTTCCCAATGAGTATGTCTTTGGAATGTAAGAGGAAACCAGAGAACCTGGAGAACACCCACACAAATTCGGGGAGAACATACAAACTCCTTGCAGATGTTGTCATTCCTGGGATAGTGGAGCTTTTTGCATCTTCTCAGCCTGATATAGAGGAGACCAGTATCTTTTGTACTTACTGTACAAGTCTCCCATTCCAGCTGTGAAATCCACCTGACAGCCCACAATAAGGCACTAGATCATATGCTAATAGAACCCACGCTCTTTTGGTTTCCAAAAATGTTCCCTCAACTAGAAGGTGGAGTATCAGAAAGGCATTTTTTCACATTACTAAGGAGTGCGTCTCACTATGTGTTCCAGACTGCCAACAGCCAAGACTTCCCTGTACCCACCAAGAGGACTAATGTTCACTGTTCATCTTCTCCTCCTCATCCTCCTCCTCATCTTCAGGCCATCCATGCTGAACAGACGGGATGAAGATGATGTGGGTAGTACCATCTGTAGTGCAGGCAACCAGCTGTTTTCTTCCTACTACTCATTATCACCCAATTTGTGATGAGATGATGAGATAAGGCTGGGCTGTGTAGGATCACCCTGTATAGTTTCTTGTTCTATCTCAATCTACTCCACCTGCAAAGCCTCCACTATTGGCAGTGAGCATTTCATTAGACAGAGAAGCAGGATAGTTAGGCTGGGATCACACACAGCGAGATACGGCCGTGTCTCCCAGGTTAAAACCAAGCTCTGGCACTGGCACTCCAGAGCGGAGCGTGCGGCCGCATAGCAATACATGGAGACGCACACTCCGCTCCGGAGTGCCGGTGCCAGAGCTTGTTTTTAACATGCGAGACTCAGCCATATCTCGCTGTAGTGTGACTCCGGCCTTACGCTAATTAGTGCGTCATCGCCAATCACAATCTTGGTTGAGTCCTCAAAGTTTTGGAGAACTACACAGATGTCAGACATCCATACCTACTCATCAGCTGGAAGTTGCAAATGCTGCTGCAGAAATGCCAGGATGGCGGCAGCTGTAACTGACTTGAGAAAATAGACACACACGCTGTGTACTTTCACAAGCTGCTTAGGCAGATTTGAGCAAGTTTTTAGAAACCGCTGAACTACTAAGTTGAGCACATGAGCTAGGCATTGGAAGTGTGCGAGATTGCCAAGTTTCAGGGGCACCACAAACTAACAGCCATTGTCATACACGACCATGTCAGGTCTTGTAGGTTCAGTGGTCTGGTTTGTTAGACCTTTCAACAACTCTGCGGTGGATTAGCTTCAGTAGAGCCTGTTGCTGCTTGGCTGAGGCAGTGCTGCAATGCTTCCAGTGAGGAGAAGTAGGTGCAGGAAATGCTGTAGAAGGTGGGGGAAACCCTGATTGAACCAGGGCCTGCAATCTTTGGTGTCACTAGTACGTGTTCCATCCCAGGGTCTGACTGGGTCCTGACTTCCACAAGTTCACCCAGTGTGCCATCGGAGAAATGTAGCATCCCTGGCCACAAGCACTTGTCCATGTATCCATGGTTAAGTGCACATTCCCAGTAACAGTGTTGGTCAAGGCTTGGCTGATGTTATGGAACATGTGCTTATGTAAGGTGGGGATGGTACACTGGGAGAAATGAAATAGTGGCGGCTGGGGACCGAGTACCAAGGGACAGCCTCCGCCATGAGGTTGTGGAAAGCTTGCATCTCCACAAGCTTAAGCAGCAACATTTCCAAGGCAAGCAATATATCCATTTAGCATTGGGACCTAAGGGTGGGTGACTGCATATTTACGCCTGCGTACAAAGACTGCGGTAGGGACAACTGAACGCTGTGCTGGGACAAAGGAGTGGATGTGGTTGCTGAGAGTTGTTACAAGTGTGCAACGACAGATGAATGGTGGGAGACATCTTCGCTTGTGTCATGCACAGGGCATTGGTGTGCAAGTAAAACAGGGAAGAGGCAGTGATATCACATGCAGACACTGTTTCTGGACCCTGGCGTTCAGCCCAACTAATCGTTTGCTTTGCTGTCATGTGCCTGAGCACAACCTGATGGTAATCAGGCTGGTTGTTGTGCTGCCCATGCTGATCCTGGCATGGCAGATGTTGCAAATTGACTTTTTTTGTGGTAACTTGACTAGTTTTAAAAAGTGCCAGTCTCAGGAACACCTAACCCTTGGTCTGGCAACCTCACCCGCGTTAGTGCTTTGGGGAACAGTTGCCAGCATTCTGTCTATTTTCGTGTCTATTCTAGGAATCCCCACTGAGTTCCTACACAGGCATAACCTATATGTGCTGGATTATGCAACATGCTGAGTAAAATTTTCCACATTTCTGCCATGTTAACCATGCATTCAGAGGTGGTACCAGTGCCCAAGCTGTGTTGGTGACTAGAGATAGGTGAATCCGAACAGTAAAGTTGGGGGTTTGTAATGAACACCTACTGTTTGGGCATAGACACCAAAAATGGACTTCACCAGGAAGTCTGCGTTACTGTTCAGGTTCATCCCCCTGAACACCAGAAGTTTGTCGAGCTGTCCTGTGAATGACAGCGCAGAAAACACTACTTCTGATCTGTGGTAAAATCATTACTGACGATCAGACAGCCGCAGTTCCAACGCTGTCAAATGACAGCGTGAGCCTCCAGCTGTAATCAGAGGTAAAAAGTTTACCTCAGGTCACTGGCATTGGCTGATGGGACTACAGTTTCCATCAGCCTACATTTGCTGCCGCTAATAACAGTGAGAGCAGGCAGCAGCCCGCTTGGAGTATTCTTCAGCCAGCTTCTGTACTCTAAGTCATTTAAAAAAATGGCATGGGTTCCCCTGTATTTTTGCTAACCAGTTAGGTAAAATTGATAGCTGGGGGCTGCAATCCACAGCTGTCAGTGTTAGCAAAGCTGGTTATCAAGAATAGAGGAGTTCCCACACTTTTTTAAATTATTTAAATAAATAGTTAAAAAAAAACAGCATGGGGGCCCACCCATTTTTGACAACCGGCCTTGGTAAAGCAGACAGCTTGTTGCTGGTATTCTCAGGCTGGTAAGGGCACTGTCACGGGTGACTCAGAGGCTGCAGACCATCGCTCTGCATGTGACAGCAGACAGTCTCAGAAGTTTGCTTTGCAGACTTCTTCATGGACCTTCTGACTCTAGGGGACGCAGTTGCAACCTTCCCCTGAATCTAGTTGACACACCTGGACCAGGGTGTTTATAACTTCCAGCTTGCTTCCGGAAGTTGCAGTTGATATTTCTATTTCCATTTCCATGTTGAGGCTTGGAGCCACAGCAATCAGCTTTCTTCCTTCTTGGTGCTGCTGGAGGACGTCTGTGTTTCTCTCTGAGCCTACTCAAGCTAAGTGTTCCCATTGCTTGTGTATCCTACCTGTCTTTAGTGGTAGTTGGGATTGACTAGAGCTCATCCTGTACTACCCTATGCAGGGCTTATTACCAGGGTCAGGCATTCCTGCTCGGCAATAGGTGCAAAACCTATATAGAGACAATAGGGCAGACAGGGTGACATTATATCTGCCTTCTTTCTAAAAACTGTTCCTTCAACCCTATCCAACCCCCACCCTCCCTTATCCTCCCTTCTTTCGAGGTTCACTCTGTCCGTATTTACGCTCCCTCCAATCTCCAAATGGCTGTCATATACCGACCACCTGGCTCAGCCACTGCCTTTATCGACCAATTCTCCAACTGGCTCCTTCACTTTCTCTCTGCCGACATCCCCACCATCATCATGGGCGACTTTAATATCCCTACTGACACCCACCAGCCAGCAGCCTCCAAACTACTGTCCCTTACTTCATCCTTTGGACTCACCCAGTGGTCCTCCACAGCCACCCACACAGACGGACATACGCTAGACCTCATCTTCACCCACCTCTGTTCCTTATCTAATCTCGCAACCTCTCCCTTCCCGCTATCTGACCACCATCTACTCACCTTCTCATCCTTGTCCTCCTCATCTGCCCCCCAGGTCCAGCCACTACCACATCCTCGCAGAAACCTCACAAACCTAGACATTCACAGACTCTCAGACTCTCTCCAACCCCTGTCCTCCATATCTTCACTCCACGACACGGACAGCGCCACCGCGTTCTATAACTCCACCCTCACATCAGCCATAGACTCAGTCGTCCCTCTCATGCATGGCAGAGTGCGACAAACCAATAGGCAACCCTGGCATAACAATCTCACAAAAAAACTTCGACAAACATCCAGGGTCACGGAGCGGCGTTGGAAGAAAACACGCCTGCCAGACGACTTCACTGCTTTCAAACAAGCTACACTTGACTTCAAATCAGCCCTCACCTCTGCTAAACAGACCTATTTCACCAACCTTGTATCTTCACTATCCTACAACCCAAAACAACTGTTCAGCACATTTAATTCTCTCCTCCACCCACTACTGCCACCTCCAACTCCCGTTATCTCTTCCGAGGACTTTGCCACCTACTTCAAAAACAAGATCGACCAAATAAGGCAAACCTTTACTTGTCCACCACCCCAACCACTCCATATACCAGACCCCTGCCCTTCCCCAATAACTTCCCTCTCCAACATCACTGAAGGAGAACTTACTCGCCTCTTTTCCAAATCACACCTCACCACCTGTGCACTTGACCCCATCCCTTCCCACCTGCTCCCCAACCTCACTAACACGCTCATTCCAGCCCTAACCCATCTCTTCAACCTATCACTCTCTTCCAGTACCTTCCCCTTTGCCTTCAAACATGCCACCATCACACCCATCCTCAAAAAAACTAACTTTGACCCAACTGCTATGCCCAGCTATCGCCCCATATCACTGCTCCCATTTGCTTCAAAACTCCTTGAGCAACATGTCCATGCTCAACTTTCCTCACACCTCTCATCTAACTCTCTTCTTGACAACTTCCAATCTGGCTTCCGCCCCCACCACTCCACCGAAACTGCCCTGACAAAAATTACTAATGACTTAGTCACAGCCAAAGCTAACAGACAGTTCTCCATCCTCCTCCTTCTTGACCTGTCCTCTGCTTTCGACACAGTCGATCACTGCCTACTGCTACAGATTCTCTCTTTCCTTGGCATCAAAGACCTTGCCCTATCCTGGATTGCCTCATACCTATCCAACCGCACATTTAGCGTTTCCCACTCCCACACTACCTCCTCATCCTGCCCTCTCTCTGTTGGAGTCCCTCAAGGCTCTGTCCTAGGGTCCCTACTTTTTTCAATCTATACCCTTGGCCTAGGACAACTCATAAAGTCCCATGGCTTCCAGTACCACCTGTATGCAGACGACACTCAGATCTACCTCTCTGGCCCAGATGTCGCCTCTCTGCTGTCCAGAATCCCGAAATGTCTGTCAGCCATATCCTCCTTCTTCACCTCTCGCTTCCTTAAACTTAATGTAGAGAAAACCGAATTCATCATCTTTCCCCCACCTCACGTATCCCCCCTACCTGATCTATCTATTATGGTAAATGGCATCACGCTCTCACCCGCACCTGAAATTCGCTGCCTCAGGGTAACTCTCGACTCTGCCCTGTCCTTCAAACCTCACGTCCAAGCTCTTGCCACCTCCTGTCGCCTCCAACTCAAAAATATTGCTAGAATCTGTTCCTTCCTCAGCCCACAATCTACCAAAACTCTTGTGCATGCTCTCATCATCTCCTGCCTCAATTACTGCAACACCCTCCTCTGTGGCCTCCCAGCTAACTCTCTTGCACCACTCCAGTCTGTCCTCAACTCTGCTGCCCGGCTAGTCCACCTCTCTCCTCGCTACTCCCCTGCTTCTACCCTCTGCAAATCCCTCCACTGGCTCCCAATTCCCCAACGAATCCAGTTCAAACTACTAACACTGATCTACAAAGCCATTCACAACCTGTCCCCTCCCTATATCTCTGAACTAATCTCCCAATATCTTCCCTCACGTAATCTTCGATCCTCCCAAGACCTCCTACTCTCCTCCACACTTATTCGTTCCTCACACAACCGCCTCCAAGATTTCTCCCGAATATCCCCTATCCTCTGGAATTCCATGCCTCAACACGTCCGATTATCCACCACCCTCGGATCTTTCAGACGGAACCTGAAAACCCATATCTTCAGGAAAGCTTACAGCCTACAATAACCGAGCCGCCGCCTCACCGCCGCCAGAGCCGCCGCCTCACCGCCGCCAGAGCCGCCACCAGAGCTGCCGCCTCAACGCTGCCAGAGCCGCCACCTCACCACCACCAGAGCCGCCGCCTCACTGCCGCCAGAGCCGCCGCCAGAGCCGCCACCTCACCACCGCCAGAGCCGCCGCCAGAGCCGCCGCCAGAGCCGCCGCCAGAGCCGCCGCCTCACCCCTACCTTCTGTCTCTTCCCCACTATCCCATAGAATGTAAGTCCGCAAGGACAGGGTCCTCTCCCCCCTGTACCAGTCTGTCACTGTAAAACTGTTTACTGTAAGCGATATCTATAACCCTGTATGTAGCCCTTTCTCATGTACAGCACCATGGAAATAATGGTGCTATATAAATAAATAATAATAATAATAGTGGTCTCCACTCCCCATTCCCTAATGTGTGGTCCCCTTTCCTTTATCCCTTAGTGTTGCACTGAGCCTTTCCTACACGTTGCCTTTCACATTTGCAAAAGGCAAAAAAGTACACTTTTTTTGGTGTGTTTTTTTCTGTGTGGGTTTTTTTTTCTTTTGCTGGGTTCATGGGTCCCCTTTCTGTGCTGGCAGAGCAGCTACAGAGATTGGCACTGGCAGTGGCACTGGAGGTGACTGACCTTCGTTCTGAGGTTCAGCAGCAATGGCAGTGGCTGTAGGCTCCTATTGAGGGGGACTCTACAGGCCGGCCGGTCCAGGATATTCTAATCTTTTTATTGCACTTTTTTATTATATACACCATATCTTTGCTATAGATGTCTCCTCTCCAGTTTCGACCACCACTCCCCATTCTCCTCTTCTGTTTCTCATGTTTGAAAACTTATTTGGGTGAACTGACAATAACTGAACAGATGTGACAATGTAACAAAAACAGATTCCGTTATTGTTGAACGAGAACAAAAGGTTGGTAGTCAATCCCCATGTGAGACCAAACCCGGGGCTCCCCCACAACATATGCGCCTGACAAAAGCCACCTAACAGTTTCCACATGCAGAGCGGGCACCTATTATCACACATTCAAGTCATAGTGAAACAAACCTGCAGAGGGCTTTCATCATAGTGAGAGTCACATTCGTTTCTTTCTTTTAGCCATTTATTGTAAAAAAACTTGTCAACAAAAATATTATAAGAAAGAAAAGAGTTTTTCATAACTTATGTCTGTAGACTGCGTTGCAGACTATTACTAAATAGTAGCTTGCCTAATGTGCTGAGCTGCAATTATGCCAACTGCAGCATAGTAAAAATGTTCCTACAAGAAGAGGACAGTCAATAGTGCCACCTATCTCATAAGCTGTAGAAGAATAGTGCAGGCAGTGTATTATGTGGTTCTGTCGAATCCATTGTTTCACCACATAATAGAGCTCCTGAAATTTTATGCAAAATCAACACCCTCTCCTGAACATGACAGCGAGGGTGATCAATGAGTGGAACAGGTCGCCACGAGAGGTGGTGAGTTCTCTTTCAATGGAAGTCTTCCAACGGAGACTGGACAGACATCTGTCTGAGATGGTTTAGTTAATCCTGCATTGAGAAGGGGGTTGGACACTATGACCCTGGAGATCCCTTCCAGCTCTAACATTCTATTCAGTGCAAAATAATACCCTTTTTAATCTATTAACCATTGAAATAACCATGGTCCTTCACAGGATGGCTCAGTTGACCACTGTGGTCTGCCTGAAAATGCAGCACATGCTCTAAACTCTTATGAGGCACTGCAGTTAAAGTGAACCTGACACATGCTGCCCAATCCGGGGCAGCATGAACTAAACACTGGCTGTGTGATGAGGAGAGCAGACTGCCAGTCATGTGGCATGTGAGTTGCCCGTTAGGGCAGTGGGGTACTCGGTACCGGGTCCAGTCACAATTAATGGGGTGGTCACGGTGGCAGCGACCCTGTCCGTGGCCGTGGGCGTCCCAAGTAAAAGGGACCGTCTTTAAAGGGGTTGTGGAAATAATGAAAGTTTGTGATGCCACCTGTGGTTCTCGATCAGAGATGACCGACGCTGCTTAAAGGGGTCCTCTGGGGGCGATGGTGCTGCAGCAAAGATGGTGTCGCTTCCCACAGGTGAATCGGTGTCCCCAGGGCTCCCGGGTGTGGTTTGCAGGGATGGTGAATGCCGGCGAATAAATGGAGTACACAAGGTTGCAGTCTTTACCTGGCTTACTGGTGTTAAACTGCCTCAGTCCAGGGTACCGGCAACATGTAAAAATGGAGTCCAGGCAGCCCGAAGACAGGTGGAAATCCCCTTCACAGGTCAGGTTGGGAGCCTTCCACTCTGCGCTGGTCTGTGGTCCCTTGCTGCCTGTAGCTTTCTGACAAGGCCCTATTTATTCCCTGTCCAGGGACAGTACCTGCACAGTAGGCAACTTAAGCCGTCTCTTTGGGGTCTCTGTCCATGGTGAGTCCGGACTCTGATTGCTGCTGTACCTCAGGTATTATGTGGGCAAGTCCCTTTTAGTTTCCTGCCCTCCGGTTCTGCTGTGGGACCTGTAGTTCCTCACGGCCTGGGGCTCCCGGTGCCTGGTTTCTGCGCTCAGCTTAGAGAGGCCCAGTTGCAGGCCTCCTCTAGCTCCTATGTCCTTCTGTGCTCCTTCACTGTCTGCTACCAAATGTCAACTCTCCACTTGTCTGCACCAGACTAACTGACTCCTCCTCCAGACCAGGATGTATATAGGGAAGTTCCCCTTAAACCGGGTTTAGAGCTCCCCTTCTGGCCTGGAGTCAGAAAATGTTGCATATAAGATTACCTGCCAAAGGGAACCCTCCTGTCTCCAGGCATGGCATTACCCTTCCTGAGAGGAAGGCAATACCACTGTGATACTTGAACTCCTGGTGTGCCACACATGCCAGAGAAAAAAACATTTTAAATGCTGCTGGGGACTGAGCCACATGAGACATGGAGTCAATGGCTCCTACGTCTCTCCCTATTTGTGAACACAAAGAGAGACCTTTCAATCACTGGCTGTGGACAAAGAAAAACCTGTCCAACTAGTCTTTCATGCAGCTTAGCCCCAGGTGGCTTTCAAAGTATGATCTTCTCTGAAATACCGCATAGCTGGCTGAGATCATACAGCCAGTGCCTGATACATGCTGCCCGTGGATTGGCCAGCATGAGTAAGTCATGTATAGGGGAGTGTTCTTCAGGATACAGCAGAGTTGCGGGCCAGAAAACTAACAACTACAAAGTTCACTCACCGTAACTATTTTACTTGGTTATGTGGGTAATTTAACCAGACAATAGAAAACATTCAAAACATCATACAGACATTTAGCCAGAAAGCTGAAACCCTTTTGTTGTACAGTGCGGCACCTAAACAATCTATAACTTCTGTACTTTCTAGAAATCTACCTACTGGCGTGCCTGTCTAAACCGGCTGCCCGTTACTTGTTTATGCCCTGGAAACTGGATCGATTATATGAGTGTAAAGTTTGGGTTAGCCTGCAGTTCAGCACAGTAGTTTACAAATAATTACTCCTATTCCCAACCAAATATCCCTTTCCCATTCTGATGTGACCTCAATGAACTCAGATGAATAATTTGCCCTCAACTATATTAAAAAAAACTCCAAAAGTTAACCATCTGTATTGGCTAATTAGCCGTGAACAAAGTCTATCGAAGTTTAACAACTGCCCCGTACTATAATTCTCTACAAAAACTTTCTTCCCTGAAACGAAAAAAAGTTCAAGTTTGGTCTGGAGTCCATTGCGTGCCATATCAGCACCCAGGTATGGATTAAGATTCTTAGTTACGAAACAAACAGGAAACATGGCAACAAATCTGAAAGTTCTGAATGCTGATTTTGGCAATAAATGTGGCCAGAACAGTCATTATGCCTATCTATCTACTATCTCACTACAGGCTCTATTTCAGCCTTAAGTCTTTTGGTGCCAGAATGTAGTGTGGTGCGTGCACGGTTACCTACTGCCGTGGCGCAGTGGGCCCTATTGTTTTTACCGACCCAGGTCTGCTCCAGACAAATAGTCGGTGTATATGGACAGATGTGGGGCCCCTCCAACAGGTGAGTGGTACCGTTGATGCTTGTGGCTTAATTCTTCAGCGGCATCTAACACCTCTCACGCTAGGTCCTGGCCTTTTCCATCTCTTAGTTGCATTCCTTGTAGAAATCTCCTCAAATCTGGACAGGTTCTGATCATGGACAAGAACAGCTCCAATCTGCCGCTGCTCTGGTCTCAATGAGGTGCTTCCATGAAAGAATGTTGCATTATTCCTTTCAAGCACATCCTCTCCCTGTTCTGATTAGCTGCAGACTGTGCTTAAGATGGCCGCACTTCCTCTTCCTGTCTTTCACATCAGTCACATTGTAATCCCACCTCTGACATTTTGCATGCATCTCACAGTCTTTCAGCAATGCTTAGGCAACAGTGACATCTTTTGACTGAATAACAACAGTACTGAAGAGAACCAAATCTATTTACAACAGGTACAGTGTTATACTGGTGTGGATACAGCTATACACAATTATACCACTATGGTGAGCCATCACACGTCTCACACATATATCAACTGTCAGGTTCCCTTTAACGCACATTTCTGTTCCAAAGATAGCATTATTTTGAATTAGCATATTGCTTTGTAATACCTGGGCAAGTTCACACCACTGTTAAATTAAGGTACCGTCACATTTATCGACGCTGCAGCAATCCAGACAACGATCCCGATCGCTGCAGCGTCGCTGTTTGGTCGCTGGAGAGCTGTCACACAGACAGCTCTCCAGCGACCAACGATGCCGGTCCCCTGTTAACCAGGGTAAACATCGGGTTACTAAGCGCAGGGCCGAGCTTAGTAACCCAATGTTTACCCTGGTTACCAGCGTAAACGTAAAAAAAAAAAAACACTACATACTTACCTTCCGCTGTCTGTCCCTGGCGCTGTGCTTCTCTGCACTGACTGTGAGCGCCAGCCGGAAAGCACAGCGGTGATGTCACCGCTGTGCTCTGCTTTCCGGCTGGCCGGCGCTCACAGTGCAGAGAAGCACAGCTTGAATGATGAATTTTAAACAAAACAATTCAAATGCAGTTGAATTTCAGACTTTTAGCTTTCATTTGAGGGTATCCACAACTACAACTGCAACTGCATCTGAATTGTTTTGTTTAAAATTCATTGTGGTAATGTCTATAACCAAAATTAGAAAAATGTTGTCTCTGTCCAAATATATATGGACTTAACTTTAGCTGTTCATGGACAGGTGTCTGAACAGTTGGGTCTGGGTCCTGCTCTTTCCCATCTGTATTGAGGACTACTGACACAGGGTGAGGTTTTATATTTGAGATCGGACCATCCTGATCGGGTACACCTTGTTGTGGTGGGATGGCTTTTACGTTCTTTAAATCAAAACAGTGTTAACTAAGTGCCCTATGTTATTCTCATGTACTATTAATATTTAATAATTTACTTGCTTTAGCATTTTTTTTCGTTTTATTTGTATCTTAAATTTAGTTCTAATGATGACTATGAAATCTTCCTAGCCATGCAGTTATCTGCTCTAATACCGGTCCCTGCATACAACAAAGGTTCCCATACATGTTAAGAGGAATCTGACGGTATAGCCAATTATGTGTGTAGGGCCTCACATGTCTCCCAGACTTACAATGTTGAGGGGAGAAGGTTTGGCAATCTATGTAAACACAAACTCCTGATCTTTTTTAGTTTCTGCAACGTCTTACTTCTTTCTCCCAATTGAACGTTCATTTATATATGGAAACCAGAAGAGATAGCTGTCAGCTAAACAAAATGTCCAGTTGACAGCTTTTTAAGGTAAAGTAGTATAAAGCACCTTACACACAATTATAATGCACCTACAGCCTACCACACACAATACAATTCCCCCACAGACAATATGATGCTTCCACACCTCTCCCCACTCAGTATGATATCCCACCAGCACTAACACACAATAAGATTTCCCTGCGGTACATTCCCTCCCACACATCCCCAACAGCCTCCAGTCACAGTATGACACGCCTATATCCAGGTATGGACTGGGGCTGAAATTCAGGCCTGGCATTTGAAATCACACAGGCCCATGTTGTCCCCGTCCCCATGAACCAGATGGGATATATTACTAATATACCCTGGATGGAGGAAAGCAAGATATGCTACAAGACCAATATGTCTAATGATACCCGTGGCCTGCTGGGGTAAGTGACGGAGTCAGCGACTTTGTGCTCCATCACAACTCTTAACAGTATGGGTGTCTTGAGAACACCGATTCTGTTAACAACATAGCAGTCAAGGCAGCCCATGACCAGACAGGCCCTTCTGGCATTTGCCAGAGTTGTCAGATGGCCAGTCCGGCCCTGCCTATATCCCCACACACATTCCCCCCCCACAGAACCCAACCAATATAATGATGCTCCCGCAGTCTACACGCACACTCACAATTCTGCTACATCAACACACAGAGCTCTGTTACTTCAACACATAAATATCTTTTTTTATTTTCATGGCTTAACGTTATAAAATTCTGGGAAACATTCTGTGGGTTCAAGGAGTTCAACACACCTCTAGATAAATTCCTTAAGGGGTGTAGTTTCCAATATGGGGTCACTTATAGGGGGTTTCCACTGTTTAGGAACATTAGGGTGTCTGCCAACGTGACATGACGTGAGCTATCTATTCCAGACAAAGTCAAATGATGCTCCTTCCATTCCAAGCGGTGCTCCTAAACAGTTGTTTTCCACCACATATGGGGTAACAGCACACTCAGGACAAATTGCACAACAAATTGTATGGTCCATTTTCTCCTGTTACACTTGTGAAAATGAAAAATTTGTGGCAAAAGGAACATGTTTGTTGGAACAATTTATTTTTTAATTTTCGTGCCTCAACATTATACAATTCTGTAAAGCACCTGTGGGTTCATGATGCTCACTATACTTCTAGAAAAATTATTCTAGTAATGGGGTCATTTGTAGGGTGTTTCCACTGTTTAGACATGTCAGTGGCTCTGTAAACGAGCCCTTGTATCCAAACAGTAGTCTCCACATATGGGGTATCGGCGTACTCAGGAGAAATTGCACAACAAATTGTATGGTTCATTTTCTCCTGTTACTTTTGTCAAAAAGCTAAATTTCGGGCTAAATTAATGTTTTTGTGGGGAAAAATTAAAATGTTAATTTTTTACTTTCATGTTGCTTTAATTCCTCTGAAACACCTAAAGGGTTAAGAAACTTATTGAATATGGTTTTGAGGACTTCAAGGGGTGCAGTTCTTAAAATGGTGTCACTTTTGGGTATTATCTGTCATATAGGCCTCTCTAAGTTATTTAAAACATGATGTGGTCTCTAAAAGAAAGTTTTGTAAGTTTTGTTGGAAAAATGAGAAATTGTTGATAAAGTTTTAAGCAATCAAACTTCCCAACTAGTGATAAGCGAGTGTACTCATTGCTCGGGTGACCTCCGAGAATTTAAGACTGCTCGGAGATTTAGTTTTTATCCCGGCAGCTGAATGATTTACAGCTATTAGCCAGCTTGATTACTTGTGGGGATTCCCTAGCAACCAGGCAACCCCCACATGTACTCAGGCTGTCTAGCAGCTGTAAATCATTGAGCTGCCACGATGAAAACTAAATCTCCGTGCAGTCATAAATACTTGGAGGTCACGCAAGCGTGCTGGGGAAAACCCGAGCAACGAGTACACGCAGTCATCATCACTATTCCTAACAAAAAAAATATTTTACCAAAATTATGCTTATGTAAAGTAGACATATGGGAAATGTTATTTATAAATGATTTTGTACAGCATGATTAACTGGTTTAAAGATATAAAAATAGAGCGTTTCAAATTTGCTAAATTTTCACAATTTCCACCCAAATTCTGATATTTTCACAAAAAACAAGAAAAAATTGACCTAAATTTACCTAACTTAAAGTACAATGTGTCACAAAAAAATATTTTCAGAATCACTAGAATCTTTGAAACTTTCCAGAGTTATTACCACATAAACTTACATTGGTCAGAATTGTAAAATTTGGCCTGTTAAGGAAGGTGAAAACAGGCTTTGGGGGGGCAAGAGTTAATTTTAACTTGACTGGGCTGTAATAAAAGGAATCAGGCTGTTGGATATAGCAGACACAAGGACCACAGGAGGTAAAACCAAGGCTTCCAGCTGTTCTCCACAATTAGTCTCAGTGAAGTCATCATTCACTAATTTCCAATATTGGAAACAAGTCCACGCTGCCAGAAACATGACTTCACTCTTCATTTTCTCTTAATTTCCCATGACAAGTTATTGTCTTGCCACGGGCAGAGAATTTTGTGAGTCCTAGACACGTGCTACAAGCAGTAGACCATATTTTTTCCATCCCAAGAAGTCCAACCATTGCCCATAGCAATCAGATTCCTGATCTAATTCTTTGAATAACTTCTCCACCTTTCCATTATCACCGTTTGACTATGTCTCCCCTGACAATTAGAATTAGGAGAACATTTTGGGGATGTCAGCATATTGCTTCAATTTGGGTAAGTTCATTGGCACCAACATATTTGTTCAGCGGATGGATTTTTTTTCGCTGTGTCTTGGAAACGATGACGTTAAAAGCTTAAACCCTGCAGATAACTTTAGCTGCTATTCGGGTCAGTGACCTTATGTGTGAATATTGTTTTAACTCTATCCTTTCCAGGGTGCACATCTCAGAGGGAACGCTGTTTCACATCATAATCTCGATTTTATCAGTCATTCCAATTTCTTACTCGTGTTCTAGCTGTGAACTCTGATCACCTTCTGGTAACTACACTAATGTATGAGGAAATTGAATAAACAACAATTACCCTATACTGTAAATTCTCATTATTGAAATTGCTTAGTTAGCAAGCAGAAACAAGTCGATAATATGCTTACAGACCTGCAAGGAATACATATACACCCACTGTTTTGTTCATGCATCGGCAGACTAAAGGTTGTCCATATCAATGTGGACACTATTTTAATTGAATTGGCAGCATCTTAGTCCTGACTAACAGGACTGGATTATGTGCTAAAGAAAATGCCATCAAAATAAACATAATACACAGCAATGTCAATACAAGCTGCTGTGCATATGTTTCGTCTTTTATAACTTATTTTAACCACTTAAAAAGCAGGAAAAGACGTCCAGAAAGAGATAAAAACAAAAATCTTCAGGAACAACAGCGTCTGCTTCAAAAATAATGCTGATAAACTGGTGTCTAAAATACCCCGTGTGCACATACCCTAAGGGTGTTTCACACTGCATCCTTCCCCACGTTCAGTGGTCCCGTCGAGGCTTACGTCCAAACCCCCCTGGCAAAATGGGATTCAGGCCTATGTGCCGATGAGGCCATTGACTAAAATGATGCATACAGTCACCATTTCAGTGTTGTGCATCATTTTCGGGCGTATACCTGAAAACCCAGCTCTTCAAAGAAGCTTACAACCTGTAATGACCACACGGCCACCTCAACACAATCGGAGCTTCTGCAACCCCGACTTACTGTCTCCTTCCCCATAATCCTGTAGAATGTAAGCCCGGAAAGGCAGGGTCCTCGCCCCTCTGTATCAGTCCGTCATTGTTAGTTTTGTTTACTGTAAGTGATATTTGTATTTTGATGGTACCCCTTCTCATGTACAGCACCATGGAATTAATGGTGCTATATAAATAAATAATAATAATGGAAGAGGACACCCAGACGTGGTCTTCTATGTCTGTGTGGCTGTTTCTAGTAGGCGTATACAGTGGGTATGAAAATTATTCAGACCCCTTTAAATTTTTCACTCTTTGTTTCATTGCAGCCAATTGGAAAATTCAAAAAAGTTCATTTTTTTCTCATTAATGTACACGCTGCACCCCATCTTGACTGAAAAAAACAGAAATGTATAAATTTTTGCAAATTTATTAAAAAAGAAAAACTGAAATATCACATGGCCATAAGTATTCAGACCCTTTGCTCAGACTCTTATATTTAAGACACATGCTGTCCATTTCCTTGTGATCCTCCTTGAGATGATTCTACTTCTTCATTGGAGTCGAGCTGTGTTAAACTGATAGGACTTGATTTGGAAAGGCGCACACCTGTCTATATAAGACCTCACAGCTCACAGTGCATGTCAGACCAAATGAGAATCATGACGTCAAAGGAACTGGTCAAGGAGATCAGATACAGAATTGTGGTAAGGCACAGATCTGGCCAAGGTTACAAAGGAATTTCTGTAGTACTTAAGGTTCCTAAGAGCACCGTGGCCTCCATAATCATTAATTATTTCAATATTTATTTAAATAATTAAAAAATACAGCGTGGGGACCCCTCTATTCTTGATAACTAGCAGCCCCCAGCTGTGAGTATTGCCTGGCTGGTTAACAAAAATACAGGGGAACCCAAGCCGTTTTTTTTTCCATTATTTATTTAAATGCAGGAGTGGCGGGGATGATTTCACCACCAATCAGAAGCTGTGTTTTCCGCGCTGTCATGCACCCAGTGTAACATGGACTTCTTGGTGAAGTCCTTGTTCGGTGTCCGTGCCCGAACAGTAAGTGATCGGTACGGGCACCGAATTTTAATGTTCAGTTTTGCCCATCTCCATTGGCAAGCAGAGCAGGCAGATGTTTTTTGTAGTTGATGATGAGGTTTGAGCACATGTCAGGAGGAATTTTGGTCCACTCCTCTTTGCAGATCTCTAAATTATTAAGATTATGAGGCTGTCGCTTGGCAACTCAGAGCTTCAACTCCCTCCATAAGTTTTCTATGGGATTAAGGTCTGGATACTGGTTAGGCCACTCCATGACCTTAATGTGTTTCTTTTTTGAGACCCCTCCTTTGTTGTCTTGGCTGTATGTTTTGGGTCATTGTCTTGCTGGAAGACTGAGCCACGATCCATTTTTAATGTCCTGGCAGACGGAAGGAGGTAGTCACTCAGGATTTTACGATACATGGCTTCATCCATTCTCCCATTGATGCGGTGAAGCAGTCCTGTGCCCTTAGCAGAGAAACACCCCCAAAGCATAATGTTTCCACCTCCATGCTTGACAGTGGGGACCGTGTTCTTTGGGTCATAGGCAGCATTTCTCTTCCTCCATACATGGCGTGTTGAGTTAATGTCAAAGACCTCAATTTTTTTTCTAATCTGACCACAGCACCTTCTCCCAATAACTCACAGAATCATCTGGGTGTTCATTGGCAAACTTCAGACAGGCCTGCACATGTGCCTTCTTGAGCAGGGGGACCTTGCGGGCACTGCAGGATTTTAAACCTTTACAGCATAATGTGTTTCCAATGGTTTTCTTGGTGACTGTGGTCCCAGCTGCCTTGAGATCATTAACAAGTTCCCCCTATGTAGTTTTAAGCTGATCTCTCACCTTTCTCATGATCAAGGACACCCCACGAGGTGAGATTTTGCATGGTGCTCCAGATCGATGTCGATTGACAGTCATTTTGTATTTCTTTCATTTTCTTACTATTGCACCAACAGTTGTCTCCTTCTCACCCAGCGTCTTACTTATGGTTTTGTAGTCCATTCCAGCTTTGTGCAGGTCTAGGATTTTGTCCCTGACTTCCTTTTGAAGCTCTTTGGTCTTGCCCATGTTTTAGAGGGTAGAGTCCGACTGATTAATTGAGTCTGTGGACAGAGTCTTTTATAAAGGTGATGTAAAAATTGTGATGTTTTTTCTAACACAAGCAGTGTTGATGCAGTAACTGTGTTCAGCCACCGGAGGTCACCCATGACTTAAAGACAAGAACATTCTGGAAACAGGACAGTTACCTCAGAAAGAGTTTCTGGGCGTTTGAGAAGAAGCAGCGCGGTGATGGAGAGTGGGGAATCGAGATCTTGAGCCATTCCTGTTTTGGGACTGTGTGATTTCAAGAAAGCTATTCTTGTGAGTAAACAGAGAAGTGTGACTGGTCACCGACTGTGTAGTTAGCTGGGGATAGCTAGATAGGAATCACAGCCTATTTAAGGACACTCTTGTATTAAGAATTGCATGATAACTAATAAACACTGTGTGGATTAGGAGCGTCTAACTGGTCTGTAGGAGCCAGAACTCTTAATGGTTGGTAGGGGATCAAATACTTATTTCTCACTGCAAAATGCAAATACATTTTTATAATTTATACAATGTGATTTTTTGGATATAATTTTTGATATTCTATTTCTCAATGTTAAAATTAACCTGCCCTTAAAATTATAGAATGTTCATATATTTGTCAGTGGGCAAACTTACAAAATCAGCAAGGGATCAAATACTTATTTCCCCCCACTGTAGTACTTCTTTGAAGAACAGCTTGTGACTGTGCTTTAAAGAAAATTGTGATGTTCTGGTATTACAGTCTATAGTATATCTCATCAGATGATCGCAGGTTTGAGTCCTATGAGGAGACTAAAAGCTACAATAAAAATTAAAAAAAAGTTTTTAAAATATGAAAAAATAAATAAAATAAAAATATACAAGACACACATCTCTGGTATCACTGTGTCCGCCAAAGTCCAACCTATTAAAATCTAAAATGAATTAACCCGATCCAACGTAAAGGAAAAAAAAAAATCAAAATGCCTGAATTGCCTTTTTAGGCTTCTTTTACACATACCGGGTTTTTTGCTGCCGTTATAGCAGGCATTTTTTGCTGGTCGTATCGCAGCAATTTTCACGGTCTGCCACAATAACGGACCACAAATTACTTGCGGATCGCCATTTTTCAGGTTTCCAATACTATGAAGATAGTATTGGAAAAAAAAACGGTACTCTGCAAAACCGGAAGTCACGGTGCACCGCAAAAACAAACTTCCGTTGTTTTTGCGGCCCCATTGATTTTTAATGGGGGCCGTGTCCGTAAGCCGGGAAAAAGATTGAGTAGGCTCTATCTTTTGTCACGGCCGTAAATACGGTCCTCATGGCCATACGGCACACCGTGAAATTATTGCACGGCCCGTTTTTGCGGCCCCATCGAAATCTATGGGGGCCGCAAAAACGGGCCGCAAAACAACGGTATGTGTAGAAGAAGCCTTATTGTTGTTGCAGCAATAGGAAGAGAACAAAATATTGTATTTGCTAGAACTGTAAACAATAAAAAAGTCGGCTTGCCATTCAAAAAAGTAGCCCTAACACAACTCCGTCAACTGAAAAATAAAAATGTTACAAGTCTTGGAAAGTGACACATGAAATTCTTTTTTTTACGAATTTCTGAATTGTGTTTTTGCCACTTAAACATTTTTAAAACAGCTATGTATGTTTGGTATCACTGCAATCATAATGAATTGTAGAGTCATGTTCCAAGGATATTCTCATCACACAATGAAAGCCGTAAAAAGAAAACCCAAAAAACATTTGCACTTTTATTTTTCTCAAATTCTCTACATTTTTCACTATAACACATGGTAAAATGGACAGTGTCATTCGAAAATACAATTTGTCTCATGAAAAAACAAGACTTCATATGGCTCTTGAAAAAAAGGGGAAAAAAAAATCTAAAACGCAAACACAGAAAATCGCCATTTCTGGAACTGTTTAAATAAGCATTTAAAAGAACATGATCGAGGCCGTTAAAACAGCATTTTCAATATGGTGTTTGAGAGGAAAGCAAAATAATTAACGGAGAGTATACAAAGATTTATAACTTTACAATGTCTAAAGGATAATTAAATTCAAAAAAGTTATTCTTTAAATCTAGACTGAGCACCTGGAAATAAAACTCATTGTTATGTTTTCATTTGTGTCTTTTTTTTTTTTTTAATTTAATTTGCCCTATTAAATTTTGCACACATTCTGTTTCCTTTCAAATAACCTTAATTAGAGGTTTCATTTCTAATCCATTGTGGTCTTTGGCATGTAACATTTTCATGAATAGTGCTTGCAGGATTGTGCAATGTATAAATTTGACCTAGAACATTTTGCACCTCATTGCTTCCATTTAGCTCTTATGTAACCTGACCTAATTAAAGAGGGAATAAAAAATTAAACGGAATGACACATTGTACCATGTAAAGTACATTACTCTTCATATAGGGATATTTCCTACCATAACATTGATTTTTTTTGTTACCGTCCTGGTAGTTTTTGTTTCAGCAATGCAAACAGTATTTATGCAGTTGTAAATACCGTATATACTCGAGTATAAGCCGACCCGAGTATAAGCCGACCCCCCCTAATTTTGCCTCTATGGGAGGTGGAGCCGCATATTCATTACTGTAATGAGCGTTACCATGTGACCGCTCAGTACAGGAAGAAGCTGTCAGCGTCGGGGAAAAGACGTGCAGGGACCTCGCCAGGAGTAGGTGAGCATAATTAGACAGCCCCCGCTCCCGCTCCCCTGCCGACCCCTGGGTATGACTCGAGTATAAGCCAAGAGGGGGACTTTCAGCCCAAAAAATGGGCTGAAAATCTCAGCTTATACTCGAGTAAATACGATATTTAAATTAATAATTAAAAAAAACAGCGTGGAGTCCCCTCATTTTTTACAACTAGCCAAGTTAAAGCAAACAGCTTGGGGCTGGTATTCTTAGACTGGTAAGGGGCCATAGATATTGCTTCTCCCAATCTAAAAATAGCAAGCCGCAGCCGCCCCATAAAAGACACATCCATTAGATGTGGTTTCACATTTGCGGTTGTGTCCGCAGCGTTTACGCTGCATTTTTCCGCATGTGTCCTATATTCCTATTTGACGACGCATGCGTCATCTTGTTGTCTGAAACTTGGCGCAGAAAGCACTACATGTTGTAATTTCAGAGGCGTGAATTTGCTGCCTAGAAACGTATGCGGTTGTTAGCGGAAGGAATGCGGCGAAAAAATGCATTTCAGTCTATGAGAATGCATGCGTTCGCAAGCACATGCGTTTGTTTGCGTTTGTGAATGCATGCGTTTTTCACATGTAAATCTATCTAGACACTAATTAGCCACCCCCCACATACAAACTGATAAAAGGAGGGAGTGGGCATTTGCAGGTCACTACTCAGCAGACTGGGAACAAGAGAACAAGCTCTGAAGCTGTGAGGAATCTACACTTTGAACAATGTGAGTATCAAAGCCAATGTCTGTCTTTTCTTTTTTCTCTAGCTATATGTCCTAATAATTTCTGTCTGTTTTTTCTTGCTGCATGCATCAGAATGTTGTCATCTTCTGAGGAGCAACGTCTTGGGCTTGAACAAGGTGGAAATGAAATTGAAGTGAGTACTCACCTCTTCAGATTGGTGTTCTCTGTCACATCTATAGTACACATGTGACAATTTTTTTTTCTTTTTCAGAACAGTTCTTCAACTAAGGCAGAGGCCAAGCTGGAGCAGCATAGACACGTTCATGTGGCAAGGCGGCGTGTAAGTATACCTGACTGATTGTACTCTGTTTATTGTATCCTAACTGCACTATTCTTGCCTGTTCATTTCTTCACTTTGCTTATTTCTTTACCTTTTTGGTCTTGACTACTGTTTTTTTTCTTGACTAATTATTCTTGCCTGTTTTCTGTCTCTGTTATTTTCTTTATTTTCCTTATTTTAATCCCTCCAACGTTAATGTATTTCTTTCTTTTCTAGGTTCCAGAACGGGATGAGGACCTCATTGACAATGACATCCTCATCTCCCTGGTCCATGAGCGAGTCCCGTTGTGGGACACCCGGGTTCCGCAGCACTCGGACAACGTGACAATCCAGCGACTATGGAATGAAGTGGCCCAAGCGATGATGGATGGCTGGGACAATGCCCCGGCTCGGGTCCACAAGGCATTTCGTACGTATTGCGATGCGGTGTGATTCAGCAGTGACCTTGGCTGGGATCACACAACTGTGTGTGATGAGAGCAACTCCTGAGAGTTTTTCTCATCACACACAGTTGTGTGTTCCTGGCCAAAAGTGCATTGTCCCTAACCTTTTTTTTAACAGTGTTCAAAGTCAGAATATGTTGGCGTTCGATGAAGGATCGCTTCAACAAGGACCATCGACAAGAGAGCCGGGTTTCCAGTAGTTCTGGAGCAAGGACAAGAAAATATAAGCATCATCACATTTTGTCATTTTTGAGATGGGTCCTTGCCCAGAGAACGTAAGTATTTTTGTGGTGCATTGGATTGTGTTGTGTTGCCTAATCTGTATTTTTCGATTCCACAGGAGTTGGTGCTTTTACTATTATAAATGATTTGTACTAATGTTTTTTTTTTGTTCACAGCACCTGGAGCAGCACACTTGACCCTGGTTCTGAAGCGGTCCTTCATCAAACAGCCACGGACCTGTCCCAGCCATCCAGCAGCGCTGCAGCAAGTGGGCCTGCAACACAGACTGGAGACCAGGAAGCTGGTCCATCAGGTGTTCCCTGTCCCAGTCCTCTGCCTCTTCCTCTTTTGGGGGGGGCTCGTCCCAGCAGTGGCAGAGGGCCTCGGACAGGTCACTCATGCCCGAGTTATTGCACTTGAGCTCGATCTTTCATGATGGACTCAAGGCGATGGGAGACAGACTGGAAAGTAGCTTCATCCTCAAGAATACACTTATCCAGGATGTCACCCGAAGCCTTGACCAAGTGAAAGCCGACCTCCAAAGGCCAGCACATCATTTTTTTAATCAAATAGAAAAGGGCATGTCGGACACCTTACTCCTGATCTCCAGCACAGTGTCATGCAGGCCTGCAATGCTGCTTACATGCAGACTGTGCAGCAGACTTGGTATTTTCAGCAGCCAGTGGTGGCATTTCCGCCTGTGCCAACACTGTCATGCTTAACCTGAATGCCGAGCTCTGCTGCATACCACTGAACGGCCACCAACATTCCAACCACTGCTGGACAACACAGCTGACCATGCGCATGGCGCCAGCCCATCAGGAAGATTGTCGTTTTCTGGTGTTGCATAATTTGCATGATGATATTGTGCTGGGTTTTCCATGGTTGCAGCTACATAATCCGGTGTTAGATTGGAAATCCATGTCTGTGACTAGTTGGGGTTGTCAGGGAGTTCATGATCACGTTCCTTTGATGTCGATTTCCTCTTCCCCCTCTTCTGAAATTACTGAGTTTTTGTCAGACTTCCAGGATGTATTCGATGAGCCCAAATCCAGTTCCCTTCCACCGCATAGGGACTGTGATTGTGCTATTGACTTGATTCCAGGTTGTAAGTTCCCTAAGGGCCGACTTTTCAACCTGTCTGTGCTGTTGTGAATTCTGTTGTCGGGCTCCCTCCTGTGGTCATGAATGGTACTTTGGCTAGTTCTGTCCATGGACTTCCTCTGGTGGGTGTTTCTGAGTTTCACAGGTGACGAGGTTAATTCGTTAGCTGCTGCTCTATTTAACTCCACTTAGATCTTTGCTCCATGCCACCTGTCAATGTTCCAGTATTGGTCTGTTCACTCCTGGATCGTTCTTGTGACCTGTCTTCCCATCAGAAGCTAAGTTCCAGCTTGTATTTCTTTGGTTTGCTATTTTTCTGTCCAGCTTGCTTTTTATTTGTTGTCTTGCTTGCTGGAAGCTCTGGGACGCAGAGGGAGCACCTCCGCACCGTGAGTCGGTGCGGAGGGTCTTTTTGCGCCCTCTGCGTGGTCTTTTTGTAGGTTTTTGTGCTGACCGCAAAGTAACCTTTCCTATCCTCGGTCTGTTCAATAAGTCGGGCCTCACTTTGCTAAATCTATTTCATCTCTGTGTTTGTATTTTCATCTTTACTCACAGTCATTATATGTGGGGGGCTGCCTTTTCCTTTGGGGAATTTCTCTGAGGCAAGGTAGGCTTTATTTTTCTATCTTCAGGGCTAGCTAGTTTCTTAGGCTGTGCCGAGTTGCATAGGGAGCGTTAGGCGCAATCCACGGCTATTTCTAGTGTGTTTGATAGGTTTAGGGATTGCGGTCAGCAGAATTCCCACGTCCCAGAGCTCGTCCTTATTATCAGTAACTATCAGGTCATTCCGTGTGCTCTTAACCACCAAGTCCATTATTGTCCTGACCACCAGGTCATAATAGTACAGGTGGCCCAAAGTACTAATGCATCTCAATAGAGGGATAAGAGAAGTTCTGAGACCATTTTTTTTTCTTTGCAGTGTGTTTTGTCTCTATTTTCCCCATTACCTCTGGGTGGTTCAGGACACTGGTGTAAACATGGACATTCAAGGTCTGTCCTCTTGGATGGATAATCTCACTACAAGGATACAAAACATTCAAGATTTTGTGGTTCAGAATCCGATGTCAGAGCCTAGGATTCCAATTCCTGATTTGTTTTTTGGTGATAGATCTAAGTTCTTGAATTTCAAAAATAATTGTAAATTGTTTCTTGCCTTGAAACCTCGCTCCTCAGGTGACCCTGTTCAACAAGTAAAGATCATTATTTCTTTGTTACGTGGTGACCCTCAAGACTGGGCATTTTCCCTTGCGCCAGGAGATTCGGCATTGCGTGATGTTGATGCGCTTTTCCTGGCGCTTGGATTGCTTTATGACGAACCTAATTCAGTGGATCAGGCAGAGAAAATCTTGCTGGCTCTGTGTCAGGGTCAGGATGAAGCGGAGATATATTGTCAGAAGTTTAGAAAGTGGTCTGTGCTCACTCAGTGGAATGAATGTGCCCTGGCAGCAATCTTCAGAAACGGTCTCTCTGAAGCCCTTAAGGATGTCATGGTGGGGTTTCCCATGCCTGCTGGTCTGAATGAGTCTATGCCCTTGGCCATTCAGATCGATCGACGCTTGCGTGAGCGTAAAGCTGTGCACCATTTGGCGGTACTATCTGAGCATGGGCCTGAGCCTATGCAATGTGATAGGACTTTCACCAGAGCTGAACGGCAAGAACACAGACGTCGGAATGGGCTATGTTTTTACTGTGGTGATTCCTCTCATGCTATCTCCGATTGTCCTAAGCGAAGTAAGCGGTTCGCTAGGTCTGCCACCATTGGTACGGTACAGTCTAAATTTCTATTGTCTGTTACTCTGATTTGCTCTTTGTCATCCTATTCTGTTATGGCATTTGTGGATTCAGGCGCTGCCCTGAATTTGATGGACTTGGAGTATGCTAGGCGCTGTGGTTTTTTCTTGGAGCCCTTGCAGTATCCTATTCCATTGAGAGGAATTGATGTTACGCCTTTGGCCAAGAATAAGCCTCAGTATTGGACCCAATTGGCCATGTGCATGGCTCCTGCACATCAGGAGGATATCCGCTTTCTGGTGTTGCATAATCTGCATGATGTGGTCGTTTTGGGGTTGCCATGGCTACAGGTTCATAATCCAGTATTGGACTGGAAATCTATGTCTGTGTCCAGCTGGGGTTGCCAGGGGGTACATGGTGATGTTCCATTTTTGTCTATTTCGTCTTCCACTCCTTCTGAAGTTCCACAGTTTTTGTCGGATTATCGGGATGTATTTGATGAGCCCAAAGCCAGTGCCCTACCTCCTCATAGGGATTGCGATTGTGCAATTAATTTGATTCCTGGTAGTAAGTTTCCTAAGGGCCGATTGTTCAATTTATCTGTGCCAGAACACGCCGCTATGCAGAGTTATATAAAGGAATCCTTGGAGAAAGGCCATATTCGCCCGTCGTCATCACCGTTAGGAGCAGGGTTCTTTTTTGTGGCCAAGAAGGATGGTTCTTTGAGACCTTGTATTGATTACCGCCTTCTTAATAAAATTACAGTCAAATTTCAGTATCCTTTGCCGTTGCTGTCTGATTTGTTTGCTCGTATTACAGGGGCTAGTTGGTTCACCAAGATAGATCTTCGAGGGGCGTATAATCTTGTGTGTATTAAACAAGGCGATGAATGGAAAACAGCATTTAATACGCCCGAAGGCCATTTTGAGTACCTGGTTATGCCACTCGGGCTTTCCAATGCTCCATCAGTATTTCAGTCCTTTATGCATGACATCTTCCGAGAGTACCTGGATAAATTCCTGATTGTGTATTTGGATGATATTTTGGTCTTTTTGGATGATTGGGAGTCTCATGTGAAGCAGGTCAGAATGGTGTTCCAGGTCCTTCGTGCGAATTCCTTGTTTGTGAAGGGGTCAAAGTGTCTCTTTGGAGTTCAGAAGGTTTCATTTTTGGGGTTCATTTTTTCCCCTTCTACTATCAAGATGGACCCTGTTAAAGTCCAGGCCATTTACGATTGGACTCAGCCGACATCTGTGAAGAGCCTGCAAAAGTTCCTGGGCTTTGCTAATTTTTATCGGCGCTTCATCGCTAATTTTTCTACTGTTGCTAAACCGTTGACTGATTTGACCAAGAAGGGTGCTGATGTGGTCAATTGGTCTTCTGCAGCTGTAGAGGCTTTTCAGGAGTTGAAGCGTCGTTTTTCTTCTGCCCCTGTGTTGTGCCAGCCAGATGTTTCGCTTCCATTTCAGGTTGAGGTTGATGCTTCTGAGATTGGAGCAGGGGCTGTTTTGTCGCAAAGAAGTTCTGAGGGCTCGGTGATGAAGCCATGTGCTTTCTTTTCTAGAAAGTTTTCGCCTGCTGAGCGTAACTATGATGTTGGTAATCGTGAATTGTTGGCCATGAAGTGGGCATTCGAGGAGTGGCGTCATTGGCTGGAAGGAGCCAAGCATCGCGTGGTGGTCTTGACAGATCACAAGAATTTGACTTATCTTGAGTCTGCCAAACGGTTGAATCCGAGACAGGCTCGATGGTCATTATTTTTCTCCCAATTTGATTTTGTGGTTTCGTACCTTCCGGGCTCTAAGAATGTGAAGGCTGATGCCCTGTCAAGGAGTTTTGTGCCTGACTCTCCGGGTGTTCCTGAGCCGGCGGGTATTCTCAAAGAGGGGGTAATTTTGTCTGCCATCTCCCCTGATTTGCGGCGGGTGCTGCAAAAATTTCAGGCTGATAGACCTGACCGTTGCCCAGCGGAGAAACTGTTTGTCCCTGATAGATGGACTAGTAGAGTTATCTCTGAGATTTATTGTTCAGTGTTGGCTGGGCATCCTGGAATCTTTGGTACCAGAGATTTGGTGGCTAGATCCTTCTGGTGGCCGTCTTTGTCGTGGGATGTGCGTTCTTTTGTGCAGTCCTGTGGGACTTGTGCTCGGGCTAAGCCCTGCTGTTCTCGTGCCAGTGGGTTGCTTTTGCCCTTGCCGGTCCCGAAGAGGCCCTGGACGCATTTTTCTATGGATTTTATTTCGGATCTCCCCGTCTCTCAAAAGATGTCGGTCATTTGGGTGGTTTGTGATCGCTTTTCTAAGATGGTCCATTTGGTACCTTTGTCTAAATTGCCTTCCTCCTCTGATTTGGTGCCATTATTTTTCCAGCATGTGGTTCTTTTACATGGTATCCCGGAGAACATCGTTTCTGACAGAGGTTCCCAGTTTGTTTCAAGGTTTTGGCGATCCTTTTGTGCTAGGATGGGCATTGATTTGTCTTTTTCCTCGGCTTTCCATCCTCAGACAAATGGCCAAACCGAACAAACTAATCAAACTTTGTTTGCTTTGTTTCTGCTGATCAGGATGATTGGGTGTCCTTTTTGCCGTTGGCTGAGTTCGCCCTTAATAATCGGGCCAGCTCGGCTACTTTGGTTTCGCCGTTTTTCTGCAATTCTGGTTTCCATCCTCGTTTCTCTTCAGGGCAGGTTGAGTCTTCAGAATGTCCTGGTGTAGATACTGTGTGGATAGGTTGCAGCAGATTTGGACTCATGTGGTGGACAATTTGACATTGTCCCAGGAGAAGGCTCAACGTTTCGCTAACCGCCGGCGCTGTGTGGGTCCCCGACTTCATGTTGGGGATTTGGTTTGGTTGTCGTCTCGTTATGTTCCTATGAAGGTTTCCTCTCCTAAGTTTAAGCCTCGTTTCATTGGTCCGTATTAGATTTCTGAGGTTATCAATCCTGCGTCATTTCGTTTGGCCCTTCCTGCTTCTTTTGCCATCCATAATGTGTTCCATAGGTCGTTATTGCGGAGATACGTGGCGCCTGTGGTTCCATCCGTTGATCCTCCTGCCCCGGTGTTAGTTGAGGGGGAGTTGGAGTATGTGGTGGAGAAGATTTTGGATTCTCGTGTTTCGAGACGGAAACTCCAGTACCTGGTCAAGTGGAAGGGTTATGGTCAGGAAGATAATTCCTGGGTTTTTGCCTCTGATGTTCATGCTGCCCATCTGGTTTGTGCCTTTCATTTGGCTCATCCTGGTCGGCCTGGGGGCTCTGGTGAGGGTTCGGTGACCCCTCCTCAAGGGGGGGGGGTACTGTTGTGAATTCTGTTGTCGGGCTCCCTCCTGTGGTCATGAATGGTACTTCGGCTGGTTCTGTCCATGGACTTCCTCTGGTGGGTGTTTCTGAGTTTCACAGGTGACGAGGTTAATTCGTTAGCTGCTGCTCTATTTAACTCCACTTAGATCTTTGCTCCATGCCACCTGTCAATGTTCCAGTATTGGTCTGTTCACTCCTGGATCGTTCTTGTGACCTGTCTTCCCATCAGAAGCTAAGTTCCAGCTTGTATTTCTTTGGTTTGCTATTTTTCTGTCCAGCTTGCTTTTTATTTGTTGTCTTGCTTGCTGGAAGCTCTGGGACGCAGAGGGAGCGCCTCCGCACCGTGAGTCGGTGCGGAGGGTCTTTTTGCGCCCTCTGCGTGGTCTTTTTATAGGTTTTTGTGCTGACCGCAAAGTAACCTTTCCTATCCTCGGTCTGTTCAGTAAGTCGGGCCTCACTTTGCTAAATCTATTTCATCTCTGTGTTTGTATTTTCATCTTTACTCACAGTCATTATATGTGGGGGGCTGCCTTTTCCTTTGGGGGATTTCTCTGAGGCAAGGTAGGCTTTATTTTTCTATCTTCAGGGCTAGCTAGTTTCTTAGGCTGTGCCGAGTTGCATAGGGAGCGTTAGGCGCAATCCACGGCTATTTCTAGTGTGTTTGATAGGTTTAGGGATTGCGGTCAGCAGAGTTCCCACGTCCCAGAGCTCGTCCTTATTATCAGTAACTATCAGGTCATTCCGTGTGCTCTTAAGCACCATGTCCATTATTGTCCTGACCACCAGGTCATAACACTGTGCCAGAACATGCCGCCATGTGGAGCTATATTAAGGAGTCTTTGGAGAAGAGGCATATTCGGCCATCTTCTTCACCGTTGGGAGCGGGGTACTTTTTTGTTGCCAAGAAGGATGGCTCCTTGAGACCCTGTATTGATTATCGTCTCTTGAATAAGATCACGGTCAAATTTCAATACCCTTTGCCCTTGCTTACTGATTTGTTTGCTAGGATTAAGGGGGCTAGCTGGTTTACTAAGATTGACCATCGAGGGGTATATAATCTTATTCGTATTAAGCAGAGTGACGAATGGAAAACTGCATTTAATACGCCCGAAGGCCATTTTGAATACCTTGTGATGCCATTCGGACTCTCTAATGCCCCATCTGTGTTCCAATCCTTCATGCATGATATCTTTCGGAGTTATCTTGATAAATTCATGGTTGTATATTTGGATGATATTTTGATTTTTTCCAATGATTGGGAGTCTCATGTGAAACAGGTCAGGATGGTATTTCAAATCCTCCGTGTTAATGCTTTATTTGTGAAGGGGTCAAAATTCCTCTTTGGAGTGCAGAAGGTTTCTTTTTTGGGTTTCATTTTTTCTCCCTCTTCTATAGAAATGGATCCGGTTAAGGTTCAGGCCATTTTTGATTGGATTCAGCCCACATCTGTGAAGAGCCTTCAGAAATTCTTGGGCTTTGCTAATTTTTATCGTCGTTTCATTACCAACTTCTCCAGTGTGGTTAAACCTCTGACCGATTTGACAAAGAAAGGCGCTGATGTAACAAATTGGTCCTCCGTGGCTGTTTATGCCTTTCAGGAGCTTAAACGCCGATTTACTTCTGCCCCTGTGTTGCGTCAGCCGGATGTTTCTCTTCCATTTCAGGTTGAGGTTGACGCGTCTGAGATTGGGGCAGGGGCCGTTTTGTCTCAGAGGAATTCTGATGGTTCCTTGATGAAACCGTGTACCTTCTTTTCTCGGAAGTTTTCGCCTGCGGAACGCAATTATGATGTCGGCAATCGGGAGTTGTTGGCTATGAAGTGGGCATTTGAGGAGTGGCGACATTGGCTTGAGGGGGCCAAGCACCGTATTGTGGTCCTGACCGATCATAAGAATCTGATTTACCTCGAGTCTGCCAAACGGCTGAATCCTAGACAGGCTCGATGGTCCCTGTTTTTCTCCCGTTTTGATTTTGTGGTCTCGTACATTCCTGGTACTAAGAATGTTAAGGCGGATGCCCTCTCTAGGAGTTTTTTTCCTGATTCGCCTGGGGTTCTTGAGCCGGTCGGCATTCTGAAGGAAGGGGTGATTCTTTCTGCCATCTCCCCTGATTTACGATGGGTTCTTCAGGAATTTCAGGCTAATAAACCTGACCGCTGTCCAGTGGGGAAACTGTTTGTTCCTGATAGATGGACTAGTAAAGTGATTTCTGAGGTTCATTGTTCTGTGTTGGCTGGCCATCCTGGGATTTTTGGTACCAGAGATTTGGTTGGTAGGTCCTTTTGGTGGCCTTCTTTGTCGTGGGATGTGCGTTCTTTTGTGCAGTCCTGTTGGATTTGCGCGCGGGCTAAGCCTTGCTGTTCCCGCGCTAGTGGGTTGCTTTTGCCATTACTGGTCCCCGAGAGGCCCTGGACACATATTTTGTATGGATTTTATTTCCGATCTTCCTGTTTCCCAAAGAATGTCGGTTATCTGGGTTGTCTGTGACCGATTTTCTAAGATGGTTCATTTGGTGCCTTTGCCTAAATTGCCTTCTTCTTCAGATTTGGTTCCGTTGTTTTTTCAGCATGTGGTACGTTTGCATGGTATTCTGGAGAATATTGTGTCCGACAGAGGTTCCCAGTTTGTTTCTAGGTTTTGGCGGGCCTTTTGTGCCAAGCTGGGCATTGATTTGTCTTTTTCTTCTGCATTTCATCCTCAGACAAATGGCCAGACTGAGCAAACTAATCAGACCTTGGAGACCTATTTGAGATGCATTGTGTCTGCTGATCAGGATGATTGGGTGGCTTTTTTGCCATTGGCCGAGTTTGCCCTTAATAATCGGGCTAGTTCGGCTACTTTGGTTTCGCTTTTTTTTTTTGTAATTTTGGGTTTCATCCTCGTTTTTCTTCTGGGCAGGTTGAGCCTTCTGACCTTCCTGGTGTGGATTCTGTGGTCGACAGGTTGCAGCAGATTTGGGCTCATGTGGTGGACAATTTGGTGCTGTCTCAGGAGGAGGCTCAACGTTTTGCTAACCATCGTCGGTGTGTTGGTTCCCGGCTTCGGGTTGGGGATCTGGTTTGGTTATCTTCCCGTCATGTTCCTATGAAGGTTTCTTCCCCTAAGTTTAAGCCTCGATTTATTGGTCCTTATAGGATTTCTGAGATTATTAATCCGGTGTCCTTTTGCCTGGCGCTTCCGGCCTCTTCTGCTATTCATAATGTCTTCCATAGATCTTTGTTGCGGAAATATGTGGAGTCCGTTGTTCCCTCTGTTGATCCTCCGGCCCCTGTGTTGGTCGATGGGGAGTTGGAATATGTTGTTGAGAAGATTTTGGATTCTCGTTTTTCGAGGCGGAAGCTTCAGTACCTTGTCAAATGGAAGGGTTATGGCCAGGAGGATAATTCTTGGGTTTCTGCCTCTAATGTCCATGCCGCTGATTTGGTTTGTACCTTTCATCGGGCTCATCCTGATCGGCCTGGGGGCTCTGGTGAGGGTTCGGTGACCCCTCCTCAAGGGGGGGTACTGTTGTGAATTCAGCTTTTGGGCTCCCTCCGGTGGTTGTAGAGGGTAGTGCAGTTGTGCCTGGACTGCAGGATTGGACAGGTGCATCTACTAATTGCAGGACTGACTGGAGTATATAGCTGTGCAGGACTCTTTAGTCCCTGCCAGTTGTCCATTGTTTTTGGAGGATTCACTTCCCTGCTGGTCTCTCCAGTTTGCTGTGCTTTTCTACAAAGATAAGTCCTGGCTTTGTTTTTGCTGTCCACCTGCTGTGGACCTTATAGTTCTGTGCATATTCATGTTTTTGTCTTGTCCAGCGTTGTCTGTGAAGGATTTTTTGCAGCCAAGCTGTGTCTCTGGAGATGCAGATATACCCTCCATGTCTTTAGTCAGATGTGGCGATCTGTATTTTCCGTGGTGGATATTTTCTAGTGTTTTAATACTGACCGCATAGTACTCTGTTCTATTCTTTCTTTTTACCTAGTTTGGCCTCCTATGCTAAAATCTGATTTCATATCTGCGTATGTTATTTCCCTCTCCTCTCACCATCAATATTTGTGGGGGGCTGTCTATCCTTTGGGGATTTTCTCTGAGGCAAGATAGGTTTCCTGTTTCTGTCTTTAGGGGAAGTTAATTCTGAGGCTGTGCCGAGGGGTCTAGGGAGAGTTAGGTACCCCCCACGGCTACTTCTAGTTGCGCTGCTAGGTTCAGGGTTTGCGGTCAGTACAGGGACCACCTTCTCCAGAGTCCGTCTCATGCTGCTCCTAGGCCACCAGATCATAACACACAATTACATACCCCCCAATTCCGTCACTCTACCCCAAGCCAGCGCAGTTAATTTTTTTTTTAAATAAATGTCAATGTTTTTTGCCCCCAATACTGTTTGGTTATTTGTGTATTTCGCTGCCAGGAACACACACCGTGCGCGGAATAAACACACTGCGTCATACACTTTGTGTTTTTGCCACCTCATAGCTCCAGAAGTTATTAAGTAGAACACTGTAGCTTTGCTTCTTGTGTTTGGTATGGAGCTATGAGTTTTCAAAAACTAATATTACTTGTATTTTCTCCATAATCTCTTCAGTCTGCTTAATGTATGTGATGCAGACTGAAGAGACAATGGAGGTGATACAAAGCAGTTCTATACTCAACAGGTCATGTGTCATAAATAGTGAGTTCATGATGCACAAAACCCAGCATCCTGAACTCATTATTTCTGACACCTGAACTGGTGAGTATAGGACTGCCTTGTATAACGTCCATTTTCTCTTCAGTGTACGTAATCTATTTCACACAAACTGAAGAGACAATGGAGGTCCTACAAGGCATATTGATACTCACCTGGACAGGTGTCAGAAATAGTGAATTCATGAGGCTGGGTTTTGTGAATCATGAAGTCATTATTTCTGACACATGAACTGGTGAGTATAGATCTGCTTTGTATTATACCTCCATCTTCTCCTCATTCTGTGTTCAATAGATAAAATGCAGAAGAGATTCAGGATGTAATGACATCAACTACCATACCACTGACATCATAAGTGGTTTTTAGAGGAAAGACATAGGAGACTCTGTACAGGTATCAAAACACATTGTTTATTAACAACAAATATTAATAACATTTAAAACATGACTCGTACAGACCCAAACCCAACAGCACATTTCACACAATACTATCTTGCCATGCCACATGTCCGATATCAGAAACAAAATAGGCAGCAAATTGGTTCCACATGTGGGCAACTTCAACAGTTGACTGCAGAGGGTGATGCTGGTAATCTGGCAATGGGTTTGCAACTGGTTCATCCAGTTCAATGTTGGGTCCCTCCTTAGCCATTATGTAATTGTGGAGAACCACACAGGCTTTGACCACCTCATCGACTGTCTCCATTTTTAGATCAATGGCTGTCCCAAGAATGCGCCTGTTATGCACTTAGAGCTTGGGGAAACTACAAAAGGTGAACCCACTGGATCGCAACAGCGAACCTCCCCAGGGTGAGGGGACCGGGTGGACCACCCCCTATATAGGGAGCATTATGAGCAGGCCCAGGGGCGACTACTGCAATGGCAGCTGGTACTCAAGGAAAGAGAACAGGAATAACAGCGGGAGACAGGAGAGACAAGGTGGGAAGAACGGCAAGGCAGAGACGCAGGGAAACACGTACGGAGTTTGAGACGCAGACTGTTATAGTAAAGAGACGGAAGTCCAAGGGAAGGTGGGAAACAAACTGGCAGACAAGGCGGAGACACAGAAAAACAGACGAGGTGAAGATACCAGCAGGGAGGCAACGCAGATACACGGGTACACTGACGAGATGGAGACACAGGCAGACTGGAGCAGGAAGGAAACAAAGAGAAGGACAATGGTCAGTCAGGAGCAGACTAGCTAATGAGAACGGGAACGGAGGGCTAACTGCAGACAGAACACAGAGGAACATGGGGGCCAAAGTCACTTGCAAGAAACAAATGATAATCAGGCACCGCCAAAAGTAAGAGGCGGCCTGATATGCAGAGCATCAGCGTACCTTTCGAGTCAGGGTCCTCCAGAGGCATAGAGAGGAGCGGATGGAGCGGCTGAATCAAAGAGCGCTGTGTGCTCAAGGGTAAAAGGAAAAATTGGACCCCAAAAGTTGTTGTCCAATTTGTCCTGAGTACACTGATATCCCATATGTGGGGGGGACCACTGTTTGGGTGCACGGCAGGGCTTGGAAGGGAAGGAGTTTGACTTTTTCGTGCTAAAATTGGCTGGAATTTACATCGGACACCTTGTCGTGTTTGGCGAGCCCCTCCTGTGCCTAAACAGTAGAAACCCCCACAAGTAACCCTATTGTAGAAACTAGACCCCCTATCGAACTTATCTAGATGTGTGGTGAGAACAATGAACCCCCAAGTGTTTTGCTAAAGTTTATAATGCCCAGATGTGAAAATATAAAATCCTATTTTTTCCCACAAAATTGATATTTTAGTCCCCAATTTTAAATGTTCCCAAGGGGAACAGGAGAAATTGGACGTCAAATGTTGTTGTCCAATTTATCCTGATTATGCTGATACCCCATATGTGGGAATAAACTGTTTAGGCACATATCGGGGCTCGAAACGGAAGTAGTGACGTTTTGGAATGTAGACTTTGCTGGAATGGTCTGCGGGCATCATGTTGTGTTTGCAGAGCCCCTGATGTGCCTAAACAGGAAAAAAAAAGCCCACAAGTGACATCATTTTGGAAACTTGACCCCCAAGGAACTTATCTAGTTTTGCCCCCTTTTTGGAACTAATCTACTGTTTCCTGTAAAGTAAATTAGTAGTGCATGGAGGTGTGGTACAATTTAAAGCAATCCTTCATATGCAGCGCCCCAGAGATCTGGTCGTTGCAGTAACGTCGCTCTGCCACTAAGGGGAGTGATGGTACGTCTGACTGCACTAAAGGAGTTCTACTGACCAGGTATCACCAAGCACACACTACACTTCACACTCCGGCCACTAGGGGCAGTAAAAGGCTTTATTTATTGGGCCACTCCTCACATTGGTAAAACTGGGGGTTGGACAGGAAGTTAGGCAGAACGAAGCCTGGGAGAGCTCCAGGGAGGACCTGTCAGAACTGGGAAATCTGGCAGGTACCTAGCGAAAGGACAGATTGTTACGGAACCGCGCCTACACTACCTTGTGGCGGTATCCTAAGAAAGAGACACGAAGCGAAGGATATTGTGGAACAGTGAGAAACGAGATCAGCACAAAGGAGATCCAGTAGGAGTCGTGCCCCGAGAACGGCAACATCCTACTGAGGCGCATAGCCGGTGGCCGAAGCACCGAGGAAGTAACAGTCTCCATGCATTACTTCAAACAGCGGCAGGACAGTTAATTACAGGTTGGCTGTCTACCATACAACACCTAAGAAGAACATAGGAGGCAATTGTGGGAGAGGGGCGACACTAGGGTTCCAGAATAACTCCAGGCCTACCTGTCATAAAGGTGCATCCTAGCCATAACATACCTGGGGGACGGGGAAGAGAAAGATCTAGAAAGAACGAGAACAGAAGTTGTGAGGACTATCCTGAATACTCAGCAGGGAAGCACTACAACACCCAGGCGCTAGTGGGTAGACACTGATTTCCACCTGCAAGGGGAACTCTGGATGTGCTTTCGGACCGGCCGGTCTCAGACAGCCCTGTTGACAGTGCCCCGGATTGAGGATCCTGAAACCTTCAGTAAAATGTAAAGAAACTGAACCCTGTGTCCTCGTTATTCCTCGCACTACACACCATCACCCTTTATTAAACGCCCCTTAGCAGGGTCACGGACTGGGTCCAGCCACCGTGACATCCCCAGAACTGAGCCAGCAGAGGACCGGTACCGAGTAACCCGTGGCCCTGTGTCTGGGGGCGATCCACATACACAGGCCAGGTTTGTCGTGGCAGGTGTCGCATTGATAAATGGTGTCCTTGCACATTCCCCTTTTGTAACACACTCGGCCCCTTTTTTGCTGATTACCTTTTCTTCCTGTTGGCGGGACCACCCCCAGAAAATGCTGGCCTGGTATGATACGAGCACCTTCAGTTCCGGAAGTACTGAGGCCCGCTCCTTCCGGATTGCCAAATATCAGGGCCTTAACCACTACCTCCTGGAACTGAAGGTACGACGTATCGGTGTGGCATGCACATCGTGACAGCGGGAAAGCGTTGAGCATTGCCATTTGTACAATATGGACAGACAGCTTTTTGTAACACACCTTGGCCTTTCTCAAAGCACTGTACGGTTGGAGGAGTTGATCAGAGAGATCAATGCCCCCCATGTTTTTGTTATACTTCAGTACACAGTCCGGTTTCCTGACCTGTGAAGAGGTACCCCATACAGTGCTAAGGGTCCTGCCATCACCGTGTATGGTGATCAAGAGAAGGACATCCCTCTTGTCCTTGTACTTGACCACCTGCAGTTGGTCACTATATTGGGCTCTGCTGTCACCCTTTCTGCGCATCAACCCAAGTAGTGTCTTTAGGAGGCCTCTCTGATTTTTGCTGACAGTACCGCAGGCTGCGGTACCTCGCGCAGAGAGTGATTTGAAAAGTGGGATGCTGGAATAAAATTTATCGGTGTAGAGATGATAACCTTTTTTCAGCAGTGGGTGCACAAAATCCCGCACAATCTTCCCACTCACTCCCAGGACAGGAGGACACTCAGGGGATTCAATCCTGTTGTCCTTCCCTTCGTACACTCTAAACCTGTGGGTGTACCCTGCGGTACTCTCACACAGCTTTGTAGAGTTTGGTTCCGTACCTGGCCTTCTTGCTGGGCAGGTACTGACAGAATCTGAGCCTTAGAATGAACCAAGGACTCATCAATGCAGATGTTTCTTTGGGGCACGTACACTTCAGCAAACTTTTTGTTGAAGTGTTCGATGACCGGCCAAAGTTGGGGTCATCTCATGTGGGACACTGTGCATTATCAGAATAATGTAGGAATTTTTGGATGGCCTCAAAACGCATCCGGGCCATGACCATTCGGAACACTGGAGTGTTATATAAAATATCAACACTCCAATATTGCCAAAGTTCTGGCTTTTTCAGGATCCCCATGTGGAGGACCAGGCCCCAAAACTGCATAATTTCAACTGCGTCTACAGGAGACCAGTTAGAATATGATGAACCTGAGTTTTGTTCCAAAAATTGACGAGTAGTGTTGAGCGATACCGTCCGATATTTGAAAGTATCGGTATCGGATGGTATCGGCCGATATCCGAAAAATATCGGATATCGCCGATACCGATATCCGATACCAATACAAGTCAATGGGACACAAATATCGGAAGGTATCCGTAATGGTTCCCAGGGTCTTAAGGAGAGGAAACTCTCCTTCAGGCCCTGGGATCCATATTAATGTGTAAAATAAAGCAGAAAAATAAAAAATATTGATATACTTACCCTCGGACGGGCCCTGGTTGTCACCGCTGCAATCACCATGTTTTCCTTCCTATGAATGAGCTTGTTAAGTACCTTCGATGACGTCGCGGCTTGTGATTGGTCGCGTGAGCGGTCATGTGACCGCTCACGCGACCAATCACAAGCCGCGACGTCATCGAAAGTCCTTAACGCGCTCATTCATAGGAAGGAAAACTGTTGTGAATTCTGTGGCTGAATTCACTCCTGTGGTCACAAGTGGTACTGCAGCTTCTGAGCTTCCTTCCTCAGGTGTTCTGGTGAGCTCATTAGCTGCTTCGTTACTTAACTCCACCTGATGCTGCTATCCTTGCTCCTAGTCAATGTTCCAGTGTTGGATCTGAGCTTCTCCTGATTGTTCCTGTGACCTGCTGCTCTGTATAGCTAAGTGCTTTTTTGCTATTTTGTTGCCTTTTTTCTGTCCAGCTTGTCTTTTGTTTTGCTGGAAGCTCTGAGACGCAAAGGGCGTACCGCCGTGCTGTTAGTCCGGCACGGTGGGTCTTTTTTGCCCCTTTGCGTGGGTTTTGCTTTAGGGTTTTTTGTAGACTGCAAAGTTCGCTTTACTGTCCTCGCTCTGTCTAAGAATATCGGGCCCCACTTTGCTGAATCTATTTCATCCCTACGTTTTGTCTTTTCATCTTACTCACAGTCATTATATGTGGGGGGCTGCCTTTTCCTTTGGGGTATTTCTCTGGGGGCAAGTCAGGCCTATTTTTCTATCTTCAGGCTAGCTAGTTTCTTAGGCTGTGCCGAGTTGCATAGGTAGTGGTTAGGCGCAATCCACAGCCGCTTTTAGTTGTGTTTAGGATAGGATCAGGTGTGCAGTCTACAGAGTTTCCACGTCTCAGAGCTCGTTCTTTTGTTTTTGGGTATTTGTCAGATCACTGTGTGCGCTCTGATCGCTAGGCACACTGTGTCTCTGGATTGCCTTCATTACACCTTTCATTAGCAGACATAACAGTACTAGGAGCCAACTAATGATTCTCAATAGAGGGAAAGAAAAAGTTCTGACATCATTTTTTTTTTTTTCTCTGCTCTGTGTCCACTTTTTTTTCTTCTTTCCCCTAGACATTTGGGTGTTTCTGGACACAGGTGTGGACATGGATTTTCAGGGTCTGTGCTCTTCAATAGATAATCTCGTTATAAATGTACAAAAGATTCAAGATACTATTGATCAGAAATCTATGTTAGAACCAAGAATTCCTATTCCTGATTTGTTTTTTGGAGATAGAACTAAGTTTCCAAGTTTCAAAAATAATTGTAAGCTATTTCTGGCCTTGAAACCTCATTCTTCTGGTAATCCTATTCAACAGGTTTTGATTATTATTTCTTTTTTGCGCGGCGACCCTCAAGACTGGGCATTTTCTCTTGCGCCAGGAGACCCTGCATTGAGTAGTGTCGATGCGTTTTTCCTGGCACTCGGATTACTGTACGATGAGCCTAATTCAGTGGATCAGGCTGAGAAAAATTTGCTGGCTTTGTGCCAGGGTCAGGATGATATAGAAGTATATTGTCAGAAATTTAGGAAATGGTCAGTACTCACTCAGTGGAATGAATCTGCGCTGGCAGCTTTGTTCAGAAAGGGTCTCTCTGAGGCTCTTAAGGATGTCATGGTGGGATTTCCTATGCCTGCTGGTTTGAATGAGTCTTTGTCTTTAGCCATTCAGATCGGTAGACGCTTGCGCGAGCGTAAATCTGTGCACCATTTGGCGGTATTGCCTGAGGTTAAACCTGAGCCTATGCAGTGCGATAGGACTATGACCAGAGTGGAACGGCAGGAATACAGACGTCTGAATGGGCTATGTTTCTACTGTGGTGATTCCACTCATGCTATTTCTGATTGTCCTAAGCGCACTAAGCGGTCCGCTAGGTCTGCCGTCATTGGTACTGTACAGTCCAAATTCCTTCTGTCCATTACCTTGATATGCTCTTTGTCGTCGTTTTCTGTCATGGCGTTTGTGGATTCAGGCGCTGCCCTAAATCTGATGGATTTGGATTATGCTAAACGTTGTGGGTTTTTCTTGGAGCCTTTGCGGTGTCCTATTCCATTGAGAGGAATTGATGCTACACCTTTGGCCAAGAATAAACCTCAGTACTGGGCCCAGCTGACCATGTGCATGGCTCCTGCACATCAGGAAGTTATTCGCTTTCTGGTGTTGCATAATCTGCATGATGTGGTCGTGTTGGGGTTGCCATGGCTACAAACCCATAATCCAGTATTGGATTGGAATTCCATGTCGGTATCCAGCTGGAGTTGTCAGGGGGTACATGGTGATGTTCCATTTTTGTCGATTTCGTCATCCACCCCTTCTGAGGTCCCAGAGTTCTTGTCTGATTATCAGGATGTATTTGAAGAGCCCAAGTCCGATGCCCTACCTCCGCATAGGGATTGTGATTGTGCTATCAATTTGATTCCTGGTAGTAAATTCCCTAAAGGTCGATTATTTAATTTATCCGTGCCCGAACACGCCGCTATGCGCAGTTATGTGAAGGAATCCCTAGAGAAGGGACATATTCGCCCATCGTCATCACCACTGGGAGCAGGGTTCTTCTTTTTAGCTAAGAAGGATGGTTCGCTGAGACCGTGTATTGATTACCGCCTTCTTAATAAGATCACTGTTAAATTTCAGTATCCCTTGCCATTGTTATCTGACTTGTTTGCTCGGATTAAGGGGGCTAGTTGGTTCACTAAGATAGATCTTCGTGGTGCGTATAATCTGGTGAGAATCAGGCAAGGAGATGAATGGAAAACTGCATTCAATACGCCCGAGGGTCATTTTGAGTGTCTAGTGATGCCGTTCGGACTTGCCAATGCTCCATCAGTGTTTCAATCCTTTATGCATGACATCTTCCGTGAGTACCTGGATAAATTCCTGATTGTTTACTTGGATGACATTTTGATTTTCTCAGATGATTGGGAGTCTCATGTGAAGCAGGTCAGAATGGTTTTTCAGGTCCTGCGTGCTAACTCTTTGTTTGTGAAGGGATCAAAGTGTCTCTTCGGTGTGCAGAAAGTTTCATTTTTGGGATTCATCTTTTCCCCTTCTACTATCGAGATGGATCCAGTTAAGGTCCAAGCCATCCAGGATTGGATTCAGCCGACATCTCTGAAAAGTCTGCAAAAGTTCCTGGGCTTTGCTAATTTTTATCGTCGCTTCATCTGTAATTTTTCTAGCATTGTCAAACCATTGACCGATTTGACCAAGAAGGGTGCTGATTTGGTCAATTGGTCTTCTGCTGCTGTGGAAGCTTTTCAGGAGTTGAAGCGTCGTTTTTGTTCTGCCCCTGTGTTGTGTCAGCCAGATGTTTCTCTTCCGTTCCAGGTCGAGGTTGATGCTTCTGAGATTGGAGCAGGGGCGGTTTTGTCACAGAGAGGTTCTGATTGCTCAGTGATGAAACCATGTGCTTTCTTTTCCAGGAAGTTTTCGCCCGCTGAGCGTAATTATGATGTGGGCAACCGAGAGTTGCTGGCCATGAAGTGGCCATTCGAGGAGTGGCGTCATTGGCTTGAAGGAGCTAAGCATCGCGTGGTGGTATTGACTGATCATAAGAACTTGACTTATCTCGAGTCTGCCAAGCGCTTGAATCCTAGACAGGCCCGTTGGTCGTTATTTTTTGCCCGCTTCGACTTTGTGATTTCGTACCTTCCGGGCTCTAAAAATGTGAAGGCGGATGCTCTGTCTAGGAGTTTTGTGGCCGGCTCTCCGGGTTTATCTGAGCCAGCGGGTACCCTCAAGGAAGGAGTCATTGTGTCTGCCATCTCCCCTGATTTGCGGCGGGTGCTGCAAAAATTTCAGGCGAATAAACCTGATCGTTGTCCAGCGGAGAAACTGTTCGTCCCTGATAGGTGGACTAATAAACTTATCTCTGAACTTCATTGTTCGGTGTTGGCTGGTCATCCTGGAATCTTTGGTACCAGAGAGTTAGTGGCTAGATCCTTCTGGTGGCCATCTCTGTCACGGGATGTACGTACTTTTGTGCAGTCCTGTGGGATTTGTGCTAGGGCTAAGCCCTCCTGTTCTCGTGCCAGTGGGTTGCTTTTGCCCTTGCCGGTCCCAAAGAGGCCTTGGACACATATTTCGATGGATTTCATTTCTGACCTTCCCGTTTCTCAAAAGATGTCAGTCATTTGAGTGGTCTGTGATCGCTTTTCTAAAATGGTCCATCTGGTGCCCTTGGCTAAATTGCCTTCCTCCTCTGATTTGGTACCTTTGTTCTTTCAGCATGTGGTTCGGTTGCATGGCATTCCTGAGAATATTGTTTCTGACAGAGGTTCCCAGTTTGTTTCAAGGTTCTGGCGAGCCTTTTGTGGTAGGATGGGCATTGACCTATCCTTTTCCTCGGCTTTCCATCCTCAGACTAATGGCCAGACCGAACGAACCAATCAGACCTTGGAAACATATCTGAGATGTTTTGTTTCTGCAGACCAGGATGATTGGGTGTCCTTTTTGCCGTTGGCTGAGTTCGCCCTTAATAATCGGGCCAGCTCGGCTACCTTGGTTTCTCCATTTTTCTGCAATTCTGGGTTCCATCCTCGTTTCTCTTCAGGACAGGTTGAGTCTTCGGACTGTCCTGGTGTGGATTCTGTGGTGGATAGGTTGCAGCAGATCTGGACTCAGGTAGTGGACAATTTGATCTTGTCCCAGGAGAAAGCTCAACTTTTCGCTAATCGCAGACGCCGTGTGGGTCCCCGACTTCGTGTTGGGGATCTGGTTTGGTTATCTTCTCGTCATATTCCTATGAAGGTTTCCTCTCCTAAATTTAAACCTCGTTTTATTGGTCCGTATAGGATTTCTGAGGTTCTCAATCCTGTGTCTTTTCGTCTGACCCTCCCAGACTCCTTTTCCATACATAATGTATTCCATAGGTCATTGTTGCGGAGATACGTGGCACCTATGGTTCCATCTGTTGAGCCTCCTGCCCCGGTTTTGGTGGAGGGGGAATTGGAGTATATTGTGGAGAAGATTTTGGATTCTCGTGTTTCTAGACGGAAACTCCAGTATCTGGTTAAATGGAAGGGTTATGCTCAGGAAGATAATTCCTGGGTTTTTGCCTCTGATGTTCATGCTCCCGATCTTGTTCGTGCCTTTCATGCGGCTCATCCTGGTAGGCCTGGGGGCTCTGGTGAGGGTTCGGTGACCCCTCCTCAAGGGGGGGGTACTGTTGTGAATTCTGTGGCTGAATTCACTCCTGTGGTCACAAGTGGTACTGCAGCTTCTGAGCTTCCTTCCTCAGGTGTTCTGGTGAGCTCATTAGCTGCTTTGTTACTTAACTCCACCTGATGCTGCTATCCTTGCTCCTAGTCAATGTTCCAGTGTTGGATCTGAGCTTCTCCTGATTGTTCCTGTGACCTGCTGCTCTGTATAGCTAAGTGCTTTTTTGCTATTTTGTTGCCTTTTTTCTGTCCAGCTTGTCTTTTGTTTTGCTGGAAGCTCTGAGACGCAAAGGGCGTACCGCCGTGCCGTTAGTCCGGCACGGTGGGTCTTTTTTGCCCCTTTGCGTGGGTTTTGCTTTAGGGTTTTTTGTAGACTGCAAAGTTCACTTTACTGTCCTCGCTCTGTCTAAGAATATCGGGCCCCACTTTGCTGAATCTATTTCATCCCTACGTTTTGTCTTTTCATCTTACTCACAGTCATTATATGTGGGGGGCTGCCTTTTCCTTTGGGGTATTTCTCTGGGGGCAAGTCAGGCCTATTTTTCTATCTTCAGGCTAGCTAGTTTCTTAGGCTGTGCCGAGTTGCATAGGTAGTGGTTAGGCGCAATCCACAGCCGCTTTTAGTTGTGTTTAGGATAGGATCAGGTGTGCAGTCTACAGAGTTTCCACGTCTCAGAGCTCGTTCTTTTGTTTTTGGGTATTTGTCAGATCACTGTGTGCGCTCTGATCGCTAGGCACACTGTGTCTCTGGATTGCCTTCATTACACCTTTCATTAGCAGACATAACAGAAAACATGGTGATTGCAGCGGTGACAACCAGGGCCCGTCCGAGGGTAAGTATATCAATATTTTTTATTTTTCTGCTTTATTTTACACATTAATCTAAATCCTGATACCGATTCCCGATATCACAAAAATATCGGAACTCGGTATTGGAATTCCGATACCGCAAATATCGGCCGATACCCGATACTTGTGGTATCGGAATGCTCAACACTATTGACGAGCATCCAAATTCATCCAAATTAGTTTGCTCCACCATGAGGTTAATAAAATCCTCAGAGAAAAAGACTTTGAAAAAGTCTATTTCTGTGAGGCTGTTGGTGTCAAACTTGATTCCTGAATCTGCCACAAAATCAGGAATCAATGGCTCGTAATTTTCGGGCAACGAGGTCCATATGGGGTCCTCAGTGGGGCGCGCTGGTTCATCTTCGGGAATGGTGGGCGCTGCTTTATTTCTATCTTAATCTCCTGGAATGGTGGATGCTGCCTCCTCTTCTGTCCTGTGGCGTCTGCGTGGCGGTACCGCAGGACCGGAGGAGGAAGATGAGGAGGGGGAAGAGAATGAAGAATCAGAAAAGTAAAGAGATGTCGGATTCTCTCCCTCGCTATCAGTGTCGGAGGCAAGGAAAGAATATACCTCCTCCGCTGAATAGCGCTGTTGGGACGAACGTGACGGGTGCGACTTTTTTGTGAATATGGTGCTTTGTGTGTACTTTCTTTATAACTGTATATGTATGTGTGGGGGGACAGTGATAGCAAATTATAATCTGAAAAGAAAAGCTAAAAGAAAAAAAGCAAATAAGGAGAAAAAAATACCTGTGAAAACAAAAGTCTAAAACAGCAGGCCCTAGCTCTGATAAGTGAACTGCGTCACTTATCAAAATTCGGTGGCTGCTAGATGTGCGCAACGAGATGGCGAAAATAAGTGTCTAAAACAGCAGACCAAGCTCTGATAAGTGAACTGTTTCACTTATCAAATTTCGGCGGCTGCTGGATGTGCGCATGGGAATAGGGCAAGAGGGGGGGGGGGAGGAAAACGGCAGGCACAAGCTCTGATATGTAAACTGTGTCACTTATCAAAGTTTGGCGGCTGCAGAATGTGTGTACGGAGTTGGTGCAAAGGGGGCTGAGGAAAAAAAGCAAGCGTGAGCGTTGATCGGTGAATTGCGTCACCAATTAACGCTCGGCGGTTGCTAAATGTGCGCATGGAGGCGGCGCAAAGGGGGGTGGAGAGGGGGAAAAAGAGGGGGAAGGGGGATTGGGGTGGATGAAGGGGGATTGGCGGGGATTGGGGTGGATGAAGTGAGATCGGGCAGGGATCAGACTTACGTTTGTAGTGTTTCTTCTTTCTTTAGAAGGGATTGTTGTGCTTCTGGCTGCTGTGGCACCACAATACCCAGCACAGCGATGCAGCAGGGAGATCCAGCCGGGAGATCTGGCAGTATGACCCCTCTGTAGGAATCCTCAGCTAGAGTGAGGACACCTGCAGAGCAGTCATACACAGGTCATACCGCTGCTGTGACCTGTCATTGGTGGGATCGATCATAACATGATCCCACCAATCAGAGATTTCCTGGTCACCCTGGCAACTGCCTAGGATCGGAGCTCACAGACCGCAGCTGTGCCCTGTGACTGTCGATGACATTGATTGCGCCAATCAGCTCCTGCAGGCCCTGCTGGGCCTGTCCTAGGTTCTAGCCTAGGATCGGTGCTATTAGAGCATCGATTCAGGTGGGTTCCGACAGGGCACAGCACGGTAATCCCGCGTTGTGCCCTGCAATTGGCGCGATCGATGCAATCGGTGATCGCTCCAATCCGGGATGTTTTTGCCGTGGCTGACATTGCCAGGCACTGGCCTAGGATCGAGTTCATTGGTACTCAATCCTAGCCTGTGACCTCATTGTTTCAGGCACTCCGATTTTCTGAAACAATGAGAATGGCTGTGATCGGCTGTTCAGAATTGAATAGCCAATCACAGCGATCGGAAGGCCGGGTGGGCGGGGACAGTGCCCTGGATGCCGACACCATCTTGCCTAAGGTAAGATGGCGTCGGAATTTTAATGTGATCACCGTGACTTAAGTCGTGGTATCGCATTAAAGGGCATGACGTACTATCCCGTCAAGGGTCAGATAGGCCCAGGTTACCTCGACGGGATAGTGCATCTAAGGTCAGAGAGAGAGGGGTTAATATGTAAATGAGCTGTTAAGATCTATGGGCCGGACATCTTCCCAAGAATCTACCTCCACAGATTATTTTCCATGGAATCGGATGTTACCAGTGTGAGACATGTAGATCAGGAGAGCAGACTGTCGGTCATTACTTGTCTCACATTGGTAATGCCCCCTTTTTATTGGAAAAATTTGGATTTCCCTGGAATAAGACATCAGATCACATATTTCAAAATATAATTTTATCCAACTTTCTATGACCCACATGCCCATGTAGACTGCTTAGGGATTGTCTGGAATAAAAAAAAATGTCTTCTTACCTTCAGAACAGCACCACACTTGCCCACAGGTTGTGTCTGATATTGCAGCTTAGCTTAGGCATCTTTCACATTTCCGTCGGTACGGGGCCGTCGCAAACCGTCGTCCCGACGTACCGATGGACGTTGTGCACAATAGTGCACAACGTGGGCAGCGGATGCAGTTTTCAGACGCATCCGCTGGCCATTATGAGTTTCGGGGAGGGGCGGAGTTTCGGCCGTGCATGCGTGGTCGAAAATGGCGGACGCGTCGCACAAAAAAAGGTTACATTGAATGTTTTTTGTGACGATGGTCCGCCAATTACCGACGCATCTAGTGCACGATGTATGGAACTTCGGTAATACAAGTCTATGTGCAAAAAATGCATCCTGCGGGCAACTTTGCAGGATGCGTTTTTTGCACAGAACGACGCATTGCAACGTCTTCATGAAGACGGACGTGTGAAAGTAGCCTTAATTGAAGTAAAAAAGGAATGGCATCAATACCAGACACGTCCTGTGTAGTGATGAGCGAGTGTACTCATTGCTCGGGTTTTCCCGAGCACGCTCGGGTGACCTCCGAGTATTTGTGACTGCTCGGAGATTTAGTTTTCATTGTGGCAGCTGAATGATTTACAGCTACTAGCCAGCCTGAGTACATGTGGGGGTTGCCTGGTTGCTAGGGAATCCCCACATGTAATCAAGCTGTCTAGTAGCTGCAAATCATTCAGGTGCCGTGATGAAACCTAAATCTCTGAGCAGTCATAAATACTCGGAGGTGACCCGAGCGTGCTCGGGAAGACCCAAGCAATGACGAGTATACTCGGTCATCACTAGTCCTGTGTACATGTGTGGCACAGTCTTAAAAGTTCTACATATATACACATTCTGCACATGCATGCTCACATATGCACACTCACCACATACATTCATGGGCATTCACATGTATTTTCTGGCATACATGCACATTCTCATTTTATACATGCGCAACAGGAAAATAACACTCCAATTTAATTTTGACAATTCATTCTGCCACTGTCATATTCTTATCCTTTGCATCACTAAATCAAATTATTACCTTAATGATCTCTCAAAAAGTGACCGTAAGTCCAATTTTTGTGCATAACTATTAAGTCATGGCTAACATACCCCACTCCATCCATGATGGCGCTCGCCCTTCTGTGTCTAGTCCAGTCCTAACTCGGCACGTGCATCTGCAATGTGATATGTGTATGGGAGCAGTGCAATAATGGACCTTTTCAACAGTTTGTTCTGTGCAACAACGGACCTTTTCAACAGTTTGTTCTGTTCTTTTACGCTACTCAGTCTATACAGACAGGCTGAAGAGAAAGATTAAAAAAGGTGATCTGAGCTAAGAGTAGTATGTAGCGTCCTTGATATCTTAGTATATACGTAAGGTCTATTCACTGTCATTGTGATGCACCGTCCTTCTCTAGAGTGAGTCACCATATTGCTTTGTGTTTTTCATTTCTATTTCTATTTCATTTAAAGCATTCCAGACATATGATGCAAAAACCTGTAAAAAAGCATAGTCTTGCTGTGTTTATCTCCCCTTCCACACAAGTTAAAACTACATTTAGTGCTTATACCAGTTTATTATACAGGGTGGAGCGCGGTAATTTGCTGATTTGGGAATGAAATAAAAAAATTATGATCATTAGAAAAATTTATTTTATATTTTAATTATACTGAACAGTAATGGAATTTTTAAATTACATGGTTTTAAATAGTGTATCTGGCAAATGTCGACCTTCGCTATCCACACACTGCTGCATACGTTTTCTGAAGTTTTCATGAACTCTAACAAGCATGTCCACTGGTATTCTGCCAATTTCAGCTTCAATATTGTTCCTTAGGTCTTCCAAGGTGTTGGGACGGTTGATATACACCTTAGACTTCAGGTAACCCCAAAGGAAAAAATCGCATGGGGCTAAATCTGGTGAGCGTGCTGGCCAGTTCACATCTCCCCTCAAAGAGATAAGCCGTCCAGGAAACATTTGCCTCAAACAATTCATGGTAACCCTCGCTGTGTGTGCAGTGGCACCATCCTGTTGGAAACATGTATCCTCTAGTTCCATTGCCTCAAGAGCCGGCTGAAAATAATCCTGTATCATAATAGTCCCATGCTGACAAATGTTGGACCACGCACATTTTATACGGGTGAAAATTCAGTTCATCATGAAGAATCCGGTGGAGAGAACGTCTTGAAATGCCAAGAGCAAATGATTGCTTCCGAGCAGAGCGTTTCGGAGATTGCAGTACTGCTGCTCTAACTCTCTCGATGTTTTGTGGTGTTGTAATCCTTCTCTCAGGTCCCCTTCGTACACATGACACATTCCCTGCTGTTCTGAATGCATTCACCCAATTTACAATTGATTGCCGTCCAGGAACACGTCCGCGTGGAGGAACAGCGAATTGTAAACGAAAAGCACGCTGCACTGCAATGATCGAGTGGGCATTTGAAAAATACGCTTCAACACAAAATGACCTCTCCTCACGTGTCCACTGCATGATGGCAACTGAAAGGCAGAGGAATACAAATCTCCCATCAGCCACTGTAAGCCACACCCACTCTCCCCTCTCTTCGACCGACAGTGCCGCCACAGCATGCAGTGCAAAAAAGCAAATTACCGCGCTCCACCCTGTATATCCAGGAACTTTGCCAGCACTATAGGTATTGGAATATTCAGGAGTGCTCTGCCAGCACTATAGGTGTTGGAATTTCTTTTTGCTCACTTCCCAGCATGCATTCCTTCTGCCATTTTCTAATGGATTTCTTGTTCTGAACCACGAGCTTGCCTCTTATGCTAGCATGCAACTTGACAGACAGATGAGGAGGAGCAGAGAAACAAAGACCCTACTCAATTTCCTGTAACTCATCTCAGCATTTATTCTTACGCAGATGGACACTTGACTACAGGTAATGGGCCTTAAGTTAGACAGAAGGTAGAAAATTAGTGTTGTCAACAAAAAGGAAAAAAAAAAAGAAAATAATAGCAACTTGTCTTCTGTGTCAGTAAAAAAACATTTGCAATTCTTTATTAATGCATCCTGCATGTTTCAAACCTTAAAATTTCAGAGACTCTTAGTCACAGCATAGAAAAACTGCAAATGAGAACTTTTTTTTTTTTTATGACAAAGCAGACCATTATCACAAATGAAATTTAAAGGGAACCTGTCATTGATTGATTCTGCCAAAAAGAGATGCATCTCTCATGTAATCGTGCGAGTGACACCATTTGCAAACTTGTATGCAATTAGAATACTAGGCAGCCACCCCACGGATGGTTGTAGAGCTAGTAAGTCATAGAATCATAGAATGTTAGAGTTGGGAGGGACCTCCAGGGTCATCATGTCCAACCCCCTGCTCACTACAGGACTCGCTAAACCATCTCAGACAGATGTCTGTCCAGCTTCTGTTTGAGAACTTCCATTGAAGGAGAACTCACCACCTCTCGTGGCAGCCTGTTTCACTCATTGATCACCCTCGCTGTCAAAAACTCTTTTCTAATATCCAATCTGTATCTTCTCCCTTTCAGTTTCATCCCATTGCTTCTCGTGTTTCCATGTGCAAAAGGGAATAATGATGATCCCTCTACACTGTGACAACCCTTGAGATATTTGTAGACAATAAGTCTCCTTTTAGCCTTCTTTTTTGCAAGATAAACATTCCCAGATCCTTTAACCGTTCCTTGTAGGACATACTTTGCAGTCCGCTCACCATTCTGGTAGCTCTTCTATGAACTTGCTCCAGTTTCTCAATGTTTTTTTAAAATGTGGTGCCCAGAACTGGACACAGTATTCCAGATATGACCTGACCAAGGAGGAGTGTTGTGAATTCTGTTGTCAAGCTCGCTCCTGTGGTAATGAATGGTACTTTGGCTGGTTCTGTCCATGGGCTTCCTCTGGTGGTTGTGAGTGGGGCTGCGGCTTCTGAGTTTCCTTCCACAGGTGACGAGGTTAATTCGTTAGCTGGCTGCTCTATTTAACTCCACTTAGATCATTGCTCCATGCCACCTGTCAATGTTCCAGTATTGGTCTAGTTCGCTCCTGGATCGTTCTTGTGACCTGTCTTCCCAGCAGAAGCTAAGTTCCTGCTTGTTTTTCTCTTGTTTGCTATTTTTCTGTCCAGCTTGCTGTTTTGATTTTTGTCTTGCTTGCTGGAAGCTCTGGGACGCAGAGGGAGCGCCTCTGCACCGTGAGTCAGTGCGGAGGGTCTTTTTGCGCCCTCTGCGTGGTCTTTTTGTAGTTTTTGTGCTGACCGCAAAGTTACCTTTCCTATCCTCTGTCTGTTCAGTAAGTCGGGCCTCTCTTTGCTATATCTATTTCATCTCTGTGTTTGTAATTTTCATCTTAACTCAGGCAACACAGCGTGCAGTAATCAGCGCACATACAGAGATCTGGCAATAACCAAAAACAATAGGACAAGCTCTGAGACGTGGAATCTCTGTAGACTGCAGTACCTGATCTATCCTCACACAACTATAAGCAGCAGTGGATTGCGCCTAACAACTACCTATGCAACTCGGCACTGCCTGAGGAGCTGACTAGCCTGAAGATAGAAATACAAGCCTGACTTACCTCAGAGAAATACCCCAAAGGAATAGGCAGCCCCCCACATATAATGACTGTTAGCAAGATGAAAAGACAAACGTAGGAATGAAATAGATTCAGCAAAGTGAGGCCCGATATTCTAGACAGAGCGAGGATAGCAAAGAGAACTATGCAGTCTACAAAAACCCTAAAACGAAAACCACGCAAAGGGGCAAAAAGACCCACCGTGCCGAACTAACAGCACGGCGGTGCACCCCTTTGCTTCTCAGAGCTTCCAGCAAAAGTTAATAGCAAGCTGGACAGAAAAAACAGAAAACAAACTAGAAGCACTTATCTAGCAGAGCAGCAGGCCCAAAGGAAAGATGCAGTAGCTCAGATCCTACACTGGAACATTGACAAGGAGCAAGGAAGACAAACTCAGGTGGAGCTAAATAGCAAGGCAGCCAACGAGCTCACCAAAACACCTGAGGGAGGAAGCCCAGAGACTGCAATACCACTTGTGACCACAGAAGTGAACTCAGCCACAGAATTCACAACAGTACCCCCCCCTTGAGGAGGGGTCACCGAACCCTCACCAGAACCCCCAGGCCGACCAGGATGAGCCACATGAAAGGCACGAACAAGATCTGGGGCATGGACATCAGAGGCAAAAACCCAGGAATTATCTTCCTGAGCATAACCCTTCCATTTGACCAGATACTGGAGTTTCCGTCTAGAGACACGAGAATCCAAAATCTTCTCCACAATATACTCCAATTCCCCCTCCACCAAAACAGGGGCAGGAGGCTCCACAGATGGAACCATAGGTGCCACGTATCTCCTCAACAACGACCTATGGAATACATTATGTATGGAAAAGGAGTCTGGGAGGGTCAGACGAAAAGACACCGGATTGAGAATCTCAGAAATCCTATACGGACCAATAAAACGAGGTTTAAATTTAGGAGAGGAAACCTTCATAGGAATATGACGAGAAGATAACCAAACCAGATCCCCAACACGAAGTCGGGGTCCCACACGGCGTCTGCGATTAGCGAAAAGCTGAGCCTTCTCCTGGGACAAGGTCAAATTGTCCACCACCTGAGTCCAGATCTGCTGCAACCTGTCCACCACAGAATCCACACCAGGACAGTCCGAAGACTCAACCTGTCCTGAAGAGAAACGAGGATGGAACCCAGAATTGCAGAAAAATGGAGAGACCAAGGTAGCCGAGCTGGCCCGATTATTAAGGGCGAACTCAGCCAACGGCAAAAATGACACCCAATCATCCTGGTCAGCGGAAACAAAACATCTCAGATATGTTTCCAAGGTCTGATTGGTTCGTTCGGTCTGGCCATTAGTCTGAGGATGGAAGGCCGAGGAGAAAGATAGGTCAATGCCCATCCTACCACAAAAGGCTCGCCAGAACCTCGAGACAAACTGGGAACCTCTGTCAGAAACAATATTCTCAGGAATGCCATGTAAACGAACCACATGCTGGAAGAACAAAGGCACCAAATCAGAGGAGGAAGGCAATTTAACCAAGGGCACCAGATGGACCATTTTAGAAAAGCGATCACAGACCACCCAAATGACCGACATTTTTTGAGAAACGGGAAGGTCAGAAATGAAATCCATCGAAATATGTGTCCAAGGCCTCTTCGGGACCGGCAAGGGCAAAAGCAACCCACTGGCACGTGAACAGCAGGGCTTAGCCCTAGCACAAATTCCACAGGACTGCACAAAAGCACGCACATCCCGTGACAGAGATGGCCACCAGAAGGATCTAGCAACCAACTCCCTGGTACCAAAGATTCCTGGATGACCGGCCAGCACCGAACAATGAAGTTCAGAGATAACTTTACTAGTCCACCTGTCAGGGACGAACAGTTTCTCGGCCGGACAACGATCAGGTTTATTAGCCTGAAATTTCTGCAACACTCTCCGCAAATCAGGGGAGATGGCAGACACAATGACTCCTTCCTTGAGGATACTCGCCGGCTCAGATAACCCCGGAGAGTCGGGCACAAAACTCCTAGACAGAGCATCCGCCTTCACATTTTTAGAGCCCGGAAGGTATGAAACCACAAAATCAAAACGAGCAAAAAATAACGACCAACGGGCCTGTCTAGGATTCAAGCGCTTGGCAGACTCAAGATAAGTAAGGTTCTTATGATCAGTCAAAACCACCACGCGATGCTTAGCACCCTCAAGCCAATGACGCCACTCCTCGAATGCCCACTTCATGGCCAGCAACTCTCGGTTGCCCACATCATAATTACGCTCAGCAGCAGAAAATTTCCTGGAAAAGAAAGCACATGGTTTGAACACTGAGCAACCAGAACCTCTCTGTGACAAAACCGCCCCTGCACCAATCTCAGAAGCATCAACCTCGACCTGGAACGGAAGAGAAACATCAGGTTGACACAACACAGGGGCACAGCAAAAACGACGCTTCAACTCCTGAAAAGCTTCCACGGCAGCAGAAGACCAATTAACCAAATCAGCACCCTTCTTGGTCAAATCGGTCAATGGTCTGGCAATGCTAGAAAAATTACAGATGAAGCGACGATAAAAATTAGCAAAGCCCAGGAATTTCTGCAGACTTTTTAGAGATGTCGGCTGAGTCCAATCCTGGATGGCCTGAACCTTAACCGGATCCATCTCGATAGTAGAAGGGGAAAAGATGAACCCCAAAAATGAAACTTTCTGCACACCGAAGAGACACTTTGATCCCTTCACGAACAAGGAATTAGCACGCAGTACCTGGAAAACCATTCTGACTTGCTTCACATGAGACTCCCAATCATCAGAGAAGATCAAAATGTCATCCAAGTAAACAATCAAGAATTTATCCAGATACTCACGGAAAATGTCATGCATAAAAGACTGAAAAACAGATGGAGCATTGGCAAGTCCAAACGGCATCACCAGATACTCAAAATGACCCTCGGGCGTATTAAATGCCGTTTTCCATTCATCTCCTTGCCTGATTCTCACCAGATTATACGCACCACGAAGATCTATCTTGGTGAACCAACTAGCCCCCTTAATCCGAGCAAACAAGTCAGAAATCAATGGCAAGGGATACTGAAACTTAACAGTGATCTTATTAAGAAGGCGGTAATCAATACACGGTCTTAGCGAACCATCCTTCTTGGCTACAAAAAAGAACCCTGCTCCCAATGGTGACGACGATGGGCGAATATGTCCCTTCTCCAGGGACTCCTTCACATAACTGCGCATAGCGGTGTGTTCAGGTACGGACAAATTAAATAAACGACCCTTAGGGAATTTACTACCAGGAATCAAATCGATAGCACAATCACAATTCCTATGCGGAGGTAGGGCATCAGACTTGGACTCTTCAAATACATCCTGAAAGTCCGACAAGAACTCTGGGATGTCAGAAGGAATGGATGACGAAATAGACAAAAATGGAACATCACCATGTACTCCCTGACAACCCCAGCTGGTTACCGACATAGAGTTCCAATCCAATACTGGATTATGGGTTTGTAGCCATGGCAACCCCAACACGACCACATCATGCAAATTATGCAGTACCAGAAAGCGAATAACTTCCTGATGTGCAGGAGCCATGCACATGGTCAGCTGGGCCCAGTACTGAGGCTTATTCTTGGCCAAAGGTGTAGCATCAATTCCTCTCAACGGAATAGGACACCGCAAAGGCTCCAAGAAAAATCCACAACGTTTAGCATAATCCAAATCCATCAGATTCAGGGCAGCGCCTTAATCCACAAACGCCATGACAGAATACGATGACAAAGAGCACATTAAGGTAATGGACAAAAGGAATTTGGACTGTACAGTACCAATAACGGCAGAGCTATCGAACCACCTAGTGCGTTTAGGACAATTAGAAATAGCATGAGTAGAATCACCACAATAGAAACACAGTCTGTTCAGACGTCTGTGTTCTTGCCGTTCTACTTTAGTCATAGACCTGTCGCACTGCATAGGCTCAGGTTTACTCTCAGACAATACCGCCAGATGGTGCACAGATTTACGCTCGCGCAAGCGACGACCGATCTGAATGGCCAAGGACATGGACTCATTCAAACCAGCAGGCATAGGAAATCCCACCATTACATCCTTAAGAGCTTCAGAGAGACCCTTCCTGAACAAAGCCGCTAGTGCAGATTCATTCCACAGAGTGAGTACTGACCACTTTCTAAATTTCTGACAATATACTTCTATATCATCCTGACCCTGGCATAAAGCCAGCAGGTTTTTCTCAGCCTGATCCACTGAATTAGGCTCATCGTAAAGCAATCCGAGCGCCAGGAAAAACGCATCGACACTACTCAATGCAGGGTCTCCTGGCGCAAGAGAAAACGCCCAGTCCTGTGGGTCGCCGCGCAAAAAAGAAATAATAATCAAAACCTGTTGAATAGGATTACCAGAAGAATGAGGTTTCAAGGCCAAAAATAGCTTACAATTATTTCTGAAGCTCAGGAACTTAGTTCTGTCACCAAAAAACAAATCAGGAATCGGAATTCTTGGTTCTAGCATCGATTTCTGATCAATAGTATCTTGAATCTTTTGTACATTTACAACGAGATTATCCATTGAGGAGCACAGAGCCTGAATATCCATGTCCACAGCTGTGTCCTGAAGCACTCTAATGTCTAGGGGAAAAAAAAGACTGAAGACAGAGCTAAGAAAAAAAAATGATGTCAGGATTTCTTTTTTCCCTCTATTGGGAATCATTGGTGTGGCTCCTTGTACTGTTATGGCTGGCAATCAGGCAACACAGCGTGCAGTAATCAGCGCACATACAGAGATCTGGCAATAACCAAAAACAATAGGACAAGCTCTGAGACGTGGAATCTCTGTAGACTGCAGTACCTGATCTATCCTCACACAACTATAAGCAGCAGTGGATTGCGCCTAACAACTACCTATGCAACTCGGCACTGCCTGAGGAGCTGACTAGCCTGAAGATAGAAATACAAGCCTGACTTACCTCAGAGAAATACCCCAAAGGAATAGGCAGCCCCCCACATATAATGACTGTTAGCAAGATGAAAAGACAAACGTAGGAATGAAATAGATTCAGCAAAGTGAGGCCCGATATTCTAGACAGAGCGAGGATAGCAAAGAGAACTATGCAGTCTACAAAAACCCTAAAACGAAAACCACGCAAAGGGGCAAAAAGACCCACCGTGCCGAACTAACAGCACGGCGGTGCACCCCTTTGCTTCTCAGAGCTTCCAGCAAAAGTTAATAGCAAGCTGGACAGAAAAAACAGAAAACAAACTAGAAGCACTTATCTAGCAGAGCAGCAGGCCCAAGGAAAGATGCAGTAGCTCAGATCCTACACTGGAACATTGACAAGGAGCAAGGAAGACAAACTCAGGTGGAGCTAAATAGCAAGGCAGCCAACGAGCTCACCAAAACACCTGAGGGAGGAAGCCCAGAGACTGCAATACCACTTGTGACCACAGAAGTGAACTCAGCCACAGAATTCACAACAAACTCACAGTCATTATATGTGGGGGGCTGCCTTTTCCTTTGGGGATTTTCTCTGAGGCAAGGTAGGCTTTATTTTTCTATCTTTAGGGCTAGCTAGTTTCTTAGGCTGTGATGAGTTGCATAGGGAGCGTTAGGAGCAATCCACGGCTATTTCTAGTGTGTGATAGGATTAGGGATTGCGGTCAGCAGAGTTCCCACGTCCCAGAGCTTGTCATGTATTATTAGTAACTATCAGGTCATTCCGTGTGCTCTTAACCACCAGGTCCATTATTGTCCTAACCACCAGGTCATAACAGAGGAGTAAAGGGCGGGGGAAAATCACTTCACGTAATCTAGACTTTATGCTTCTCTTAATACATCCTAGAACTGTGTTTGCCTTTTTGCTGCTCCATCACTCATTTGCAGTCTGTGGTCTATTATTATACCCAAGTCATTTTCCCACGTGCTGTTGCTTACTTCTATTACTTAGTTATAAGTGATTGTTTTCTGCATTTTTGCACCTGTGCTACCCCTGTCTTTATCATGGGGACCTGCTACATTGCGTTTGTGCATTTGTGTCTGGACATGGTATTGCAAATAAGGCTGCTTTTTCTCTCTTTTAGTGATGATTTTTATTGATTTGTAAATCTTAGGTCACACTAGACCTTGGAAATCAAGGTCCCAGAGTCTGGAGGAAGAGTGGAGAGGCCACAATCCAAGCTGCTGGTGGTCTAGTGTGAAGTTTCCACAATCTGTGATGGTTTGAGGAGCCATGTCATCTGCTGGTGTAGGTCCACTGTGTTTTATCAAGACCAAAGTCAGCGCAGCCGTCTACCAGGACATGTTAGAGCTCTTCATGCTTCCCTCTGCCGACAAGCTTATTGGAGATGAAAATTTCATTCTCCAACAGGACTTGGCACCTGTCCACACTGCCAAAAGTGCCAATACCTGGTTTAAAACAACAGTATCATTGTGCTTGATTGGCCAGTAAACTCCCCTGACCTTAACCCCATAGAGAATCTATAGAGGTATTGTCATGAGGAAGATGAGACACCAGACCTAACAATGCAGACGAGCTGAAGGCTGCTATCAAAGCAACCTGGGCTTCCATAACACCTCAGCAGTTCCACCGGCTGATCGCCTCCACGCCACGCTGCATTGATGCAGTAATTGATGCAAAAGGAGCCCCGACCAAGTACTGAGTGCATTTACTGAATATACATTTCAGTAGGGCAACATTTCGGATTTTAAAATAATTTTTCAAGCTGGTGTTATAAAGAATTCTAATTTACTGAGATAATGACTTTTTGGCTTTTGTTGACTATGTAGAGGTTTGCACTCACTCAGATGCAGATTAAGTAAGCACAGGAAGCGGTATTGCTGTAATGTCCAGGCAAGTATTTAAACTGCATAAACTGCTCAGGATAGCAAAACAAAAGAACAGCCTTTTCCAGCACAAGGGGAAAACATAAATAAAGTAAAAAGTCCATACAATATACAGCGGGTCCACCCGCTCAGTATAGTGTCCCGTACTTTAGGCTTAATAAACTTGTGCAGGAGGTGTGGGTTAAATCCACGCTGCCTTAATGATGAAGTTCCAAGGATAATAAATTTAAACGGTGGTTTATTCAACACGTTTCAAGGTCAGTGCGACCTCTTCTTCAGGAAATTCCACATACAACATACAGATACAACGTGCTTACATTGTTTAAATACGTACAGAATTCAAAAAACGGCGCCAGGTAGTCAGATGACATGTGGTGTCAAAGTTCATGGTTCACAAAAGGTTAATGCATCTTTGTCGGCACAGGATTCATTGAAGGATAATCTCGCATTCATTTATATTTACAGGATATCAAGAAATAGAGACAACCTGTCTAGAAATTCATATATATATTTTTACCTATTTTTTAAGTAGTTGTTTTAATAATAAAAGATTTCTATTTTATTAAATTAATAATACATTTTTGTTTAAGGTGGAATTACGATACGATACGATACACTTTATTGATCCCGTGGGAAATTATGGTATCACAGCAGCACGACTTAAATCATAAAAATCCTAAAGGAATTACATAGTTGACATGACAGTGGAGTTGACAGAAGAACATTATACATTATACATTAGAATAGGACATACACAACGAGTGAACTGAAATGTAGAGAAATAAGTAGACATTCACCTTGGTGGTTTAACCCTAATGTTATTGTTGTACATTCCCATGGCAGTTGGCACAAACGATTTCCTATATTTTTCCTTCTTACACCTCAGAAGTATTAGCCGGTTACTGAAGGTGCTCTTCTGTCTCATGAATAGCTCATATAATGGATGTGCATTATTGTTCATAATTGCCATACACTTTTTCAGAGTTCTTTTCTCCACTACCTCCCCAAAAGAGTCCAGATTACAGCCGACAGCAGAACTTGCCTTCTTAATAATCTTATTCAGCTTATTAGCATCAGAGGCCCGCACACTATTACCCCAGCACGTGATTGCAAAAAAGATGGCACTTGCCACCACAGATTGGTAGAACATTTCTAACACTTTGCTACACACATTAAAAGACCTCAGTTTCCTTAGGAAATACAGTCTGCTCATCCCCTTCTTGTAGACAAACTCTGAGTGGCATCTCCAGTCCAGTTTGCTATCCAAATGGACCCCCAAATATTTGTAACTCTCCACCTGCTCTACCTCCTGACCAGCAATAGTGATCGGTAAGCATTCCAACTTACTCCTGCTATAGTTGGCCACCAACTCCTTGGTTTTCTTAACATTTAGTTGTAGATAGTTACCATTGCACCAATCCACGAAATTCGACACCACCCTTCTATATTCCTCATCCCCCTGATCTCCCCTAATGCATCCCACAACCACAGAGTCATCGGAAAATTTTTGAAGGTGGCAAAGTTCAGATTTATACTGAAAGTCTGAAGTATACAGTGTGAATAGAAAGGGCGCAAGCACCGTTCCCTGGGGGGCACCTACACTGCTCAATAATCTGCTTGACACCACTGCTCCCATCTGTACAAACTGTGGCCGATCTGATAGGTAGTCAGTTATCCAATTTCTCATCCCCTCCTCAACCTTCATATCAGTCATCTTTTTGTGTAGTAAAAGTGGCTGCAGGGAGTTAAATGCACTCGAGAAATCGAAGAACATCTCTCGCACCGTGGTTCCGTCAGTCTCCAGAAATGAATGTACCCTATGTAACAGAGAAAGAATAGCATCATCCACCCCCAATCTATGTCGGTAGGCAAACTGAAGGGGATCGATAAAAGCGTTAACCCTCGGTCTTAAGTGAGCAAGCACTAATCTTTCCAAGGCCTTCATAGCGTGAGATGTTAAGGCTACAGGACGATAGTCATTTAGGGTTGCAGGAGAAGAAGTCTTGGGTACCGGCACCAGACAGGAAGTTTTCCATAGCACAGGTACCCTCTGTGTTTGTAGACTTCCATTAAATAGGCGTGTAAAGACAGTACACAGCTGGTCTGCACAAACTTTAAGGACACGTGAGCTGAGTCCATCTGGTCCTGCAGCTTTACCAATGTTAAGTGACTTAAACTGCCTCCTCACATCATTTTCGGATGCTCTAAATTTAGTCTGCTCATCCTCCAATATTGATGTTGCAGAATTTGCACCCAGTTCCCATCCACTATCAGTTGGTATTACACATGTACTGCTAAATCTGTTGAAATACTGATTCATCTCATTAGCCTTGTCCATTGTTCCTCGATCATTTTCAGGCCTCAGCTTAAGCCCAGTCAGTAATTTCATTCCTGACCAAACCTCTCTGGTATTATTGTGGGACAGTTTCTTTTCAAGTTTAATTCTGAAGGCTTCCTGGGCCTCCTTTATTTTATGCTTCAATTCATGCTGTATCATTTTAATTTCCTCTTTGTCACCCAGTTTAAATGCCTTTTTTTTCCTGTTGAGCAAATGCTTCAATTCCTTTGTTATCCATGGCTTGTTGTTTGCAAAACACCTAATCTTTTTAGTTGGCACCAACATATCAGTGCAGAAGTTAAGGTACCTTCACACATAACGATATCGTTAACGATATTGTTGCTTTTTGTGACGTAGCAACGATATCGTTAAGGAAATCGTTCTGTGTGACAGCGACCAACGATCAGGCCCCTGCTGGGAGATCGTTGGTCGCTGAAGAAAGTGCAGAACTTTATTTCGTCGCTGGATCTCCCGTGGACATCGCTGGATCGGCGTGTGTGACACCGATCCAGCGATGTCTTCACTGGTAACCAGGGTAAACATCGGGTTACTAAGCGCAGGGCCGCGCTTAGTAACCCGATGTTTACCCTGGCTACCAGTGTAAACGTAAAAAAACCAAACAGTACATACTTACCTACCGCTGTCTGTCCCCGGCGCTGTGCTTCTCTGCACTCCTCCTGCACTGACTGTGAACGTCAGTCAGCCGGAAAGCAGAGCGGTGACGTCACTGCTCTGCTTTCCGGCCGCTGTGCTCACAGCCAGTGCAGGAGGAGTGCAGAGAAGCAGAGTGCCGGGGACAGACAGCGGTAGGTAAGTATGTACTGTTTGTTTTTTTTACGTTTACACTGGTAACCAGGGTAAACATCGGGTTACTAAGCGCGGCCCTGCGCTTAGTAACCCGATGTTTACCCTGGTTACCGGGGACTTCGGCATCGTTGGTCGCTGGAGAGCTGTCTGTGTGACAGCTCTCCAGCGACCAAACAGCAACGCTGCAGCGATCGGCATCGTTGTCGGTATCGCTGCAGCGTCGCTAAGTGTGACGGTACCTTTAATGTAGTCAGTCACTCTACCAACCACTTCATTAACATTTGTATACTCGTCCATTGTCCCAAGCAGCACATCCCAGTCTGTAAGATGAAAGCAATCCTGTAAAGCCTGTTCATTTGTTGGATTCCACATTCTAACTGATTTAATCTTAGGAGGCTGTGTACTAACAACAGGTTGGTAGACTGGTGACAATAGTACAAGATTGTGATCAGACTTCCCCAAGGGCGGCAGGGTAGAGGATGAATAAGCATTCTTGACATTCGCATAGAGTAAGTCTAAAGTAATATTGTCACGTGTTGTACATTTCACAAATTGATAAAATTTAGGTAAGGCAGTAGAAATTTTAGCTCGGTTAAAATCCCCAGAGATTACAGTAAGCGAGTTGGGGTGTTTCAGCTGGAGCCGAGCAATGACTCCTGACAGCACTTCACCTGCAGCCTCATGGTTTGCAGTTGGTGGTATGTACAACACTATTGCAGTAACAAGCGAGAATTCTCTAGGAATATAGTAAGGACTGAGGCCAACAGCTAGCAATTCAATGTTCGGACAACAATGGCGCTCCCTTACAGTCACATGCCCCTGATTGCACCAACCATTGTTTATGTAGAGTATAACTCCACCACCCTTTTTTTTGCCGCTCTTCATAGTGTCTCTATCCGCCCGGACCATGTGAAATCCTGGTACTGAGACACTTGAGTCCGGGATCTCGCCACGTAACCATGTTTCAGTAAAGCATATCAAACTGCATTCTTTGTATTCCCTCTGGGTCCGTATTAATCCCAGCAGTTCATCCGACTTATTACCCAGTGATTGAACATTCCCCATGATGATGGACGGAACAACAGGTTTGAACCGTCTTCGCCTTGCCTTAAGTTTTTTGCCCGCTCTGCAGCCTCTGTAGGGTCACCTTACCTCACACGGGACACGTGGTCTACCCACCGCAGGAGAAGGCATTAGCCCGCGCAGCTCCAGAAGTCGGCCCCTTGAGTAAGCAACACGTTTATGAACAGACTTAGGAACATCAATCAAAACCTTGCCCATGGTAGTCGCACTAAGCCTGTCCGTGTAGGGAGGCATACAGTGCACTCCTCCAGACATAGCTGTGCCAATTCCCAGACAGGTAGTGGCCGCCTGGCAGTAGGTGCGTATAATACCAGTCCTAGGTTGCAAGGAGATCACAAATGCACTGTAAATCCAGATAGCTGTGGGTAGCAGCAAACATCCAAGGGAAACCTTCCAGGGGAGCCAAGGATCAGAAGCATACATCCAGAAAGCTGTGGGTAGCAGTATGCATCCAGGGAAACAAATCAGAGGATCCCAGGTTCAGAAGCACCAGCCAAGGGGAAATCCAAGGGTTCAGCATAAATCCAAAGGTTCAGCATAAATCCAAGGGAAGCATTCCAGCAGATCCAAGTTCAGAAGGAGAAGGTACTGGGGAAAAGAAAATTCCTTAGGAGTACCAAAAAAGCTGAGGTTCAGAAAGAAAAAGGTTCACACATAACAAAAATAATTCCAAAATAAAATAAAGTAAAGTAAAACAAAACAAAATAAAACAAAACAAAACTAAAACAAAACAAAACTATTTCTGCTGCAATGGGCTGCCACTAGCACGGCGCCTTATTGTCCTCATCCAGCAGAGAGCAGACAGACACGTCTGCTCTCCTTGGTGTCTTGGGGCACCAAACTTTCAAACTTAATAATCGATAGCTTTAATACGCAAAGAAATGAATGGTGTGGCTCAGTAGCCTGTGCATTATGCAGCAGACCTTGGTAACTGGGGAATCTCAGCTCACAGGTTCTTATCAGCTATCTTCTTCTTTTTTTCTTTTTTCTTTTTTTTCATTGAAGAGACATTTAACCGATTAACTTAACCAACTGATTACCATCTCTTTTAACTTGATATCCTGTAAATATAAATTAATGCATTTCAATTTTTGAATGTAGTTGATGAGCAGTGGGTATTGTCTTAGAGTTCCAGTGTAACGGAATCAAGGATTTCCCCGCTGCCATAATAAACTGAGCCAGTTTAGTAGAATTCCTATCATTTGGCCAGATTGGGATATTTAGAAAGACATTTTCTTGTTTCAAAGTGATACGTTTGTTTAAAATCTTATGTATGATAGAGGTTACCTCGCTCCAGAAGGGGGTGAGCATCGGACAGGACCATCATATATGTATGTAGCTACCTTCGTCTACTCCGCATCTCCAACAATTAGTGGTTGTAGCGTGGTACCACCTATGAATTCATTTACGTGTAATATACCATCTGGTAATGATTTTAAATGAATTTTCTTGGATCCGCACACAGTTTGAGGGGCTGTACGAGTTTTTGTATATATGTTTGATTTGTGATTCAGTGAGGGAAGTACCTAAGTCTTTTTCCCATCTGGCCAAATATGCTCGCTTCGGTGGTGTGTCTATTTTAAGTAAATATTGGTATTTAGTTGAGAGAATCCTGGTAGGAGTTTTTGATCTGGCACATAGAATTTCATAAGGGGTTAATGGTCTATTAAAATCGACCAGGTGGTTTCGTTGGCAGGAGAGGTGGGAGACCTTACCATGTTGTAAAAATTTTAGGCCCGAGAGACCAGGAAGTTTGTGTAGTTCCTGTAGTGAAAAAAGTGCACCGTCCTCAAATAAGAGTTCTAACGGGATTTGTGCAGCATGGATAGGAAGGGAATCCAGATGGTCTGTGACTTTAGTTAACGGAGAAAGAGGGGGAGCCAAATTATGACATAATTTTTTCCATATTTTAATTGTGGCTAAAGTGTGAATATTTTTTATTTTAGTTAAAGTTGGATCATTATTTTGTCCAAGTAATATGGAACGCAGAGGGAGAGGTGACATTTCTTCCTCTATATTTAACCCTTGTTTTCCTTCTGAGTTTCTGATCCAGTTGATCGTTCTTGATATGTGTGCTGCTTGGTAGTATTTTACAATATCCGGAGCACCCATCACTCCCATGTCTTTTGGTAGGGTAAGGCAGCCCCTTCCTCTTAAGAGAGAACAAGACATGAACTCCAGTACCACTTCTGGGCCATAGGCCCCAGACTGTACTGGGATCTATACTAGACTCTTGGTACGCCCTCCTGCTGGATGGAAGATTGGTACTGCAGCTTGTACTTAAACATGAACCATGACACTGTCTGAGACGCTGGCTGAACTCTCTTTTCCAGGAAGTGGTTCCTCTATTTGTCAGATCTACCCTCACCATATATATGTGCTATTCCCAAATTGCTAACTATACCTTACCCAAACTGCTGCAACTATATCCCTATGCCTTGTAATGGTTCTCCTATGGACAGACTCCCTCAATCCCCGGGGATGGCCTTGAGATAAAACCTCTAGGAAAACCGAGACACAAACAGGCCATAAGGATAAAATGCACACTTATATAAAACAATCATAACAATGAAACATTAATAAACATTGCTACATCATTTAACTCTCTAGTGCTCTGATACACTTTAGCAAATTGTCTAATCTTTTTTTTAACAAATTTGACACCGAGCACTATATCCCTGGGCGTTAGTCATATGTTGGCTCCACAACTGTAACACTATTTCTGTTTCCATTGTTTGGTTATGGTTGTTGTGTAGTTTCTTTTGCTGGACACTAATTGGTAATATGTTTTTTTCTGGATTAACTGGGTGTATAGCAATGGTGTAATTGTGGGATGGGCAGGACCGCCATGGTGTAATTGTGGGATGGGGGACAGGCAGGACCCTAGTTTAAAGCTTCATTGATATTGTGCCGGACTGTTTTTATTCTTCTCTCCTCCATGAGCACAAATGCCAACTTCCAGCAACAGAAAAATTGTCCAACTTATTACCTAAATGCTAAAAATAATTTTTGCAATCGACTTTCATTTAAAACATTGCACTGTTTGGCTGTTTGGCTTTGACTTGTCCCTTGTTTCCAGCACATTCGACTTTGATGTGGCCTGTGGTAATAAATCAGCTGAATAGAGCTCACAAAAAGATAGATATAATAATTACAAACTCTCCAATCGGCCATCAGAGATGTATACAGCTTTTTTTATGGCTTGATAAAGGCCCTGTGTGGCCGAAACGTTGTGTTTTTTTCTCCACTAATAAAGTTACCAAAAGGAGGATGTCTGGTGCCCTGCTTCCTGGATTTCCCAGACCATCAGAACCAGTTAACTGACGGTTCTCAGGTAACTCATTCCGCAGCCACCAATAGATTGTGCAACACAGAAGGTTTTGAAGATAAACAGTGCAAACGTTTTAATGAAACCATTTGCAAAATTGATTTTTTTTAGTCCAAAATATATGCATTTATGGGTGGGTTGTGGAAAGGGAGGTGGACAACTCTGATTTTCTCTAACACTGCCATCTACCGTACCGGACTGATAAAATACTACACAGAGTCATATATTGTTCCTTTGGCCGCAGTGTTGTATATCAATTTTGACATTAACATTTATATAATTATTGGGAGTGTATGCTGAATATTAATTGATCTCCTTTCTTAAAATAAGTATCCCATGGCTTCTTCTACAAAACGCTATTCAAGACACAAAGATAATGGTTCCTTTTCTGAAAACATCTTATTAGAGCCTTTGTATTGAAGATCCTATCACCTATTGCAGAATGAATGAAAGATAAAGTGTTCAACTACTTCAGACAGTCAAGAATAGAAGCCACTGAGACAAAAATAGATGAAAGGTGGAAACAGGAAACAGTAGGGGAAACTATGAGGCTAAGCTTCAACAGAAGCTGTCCTATTTTACCATTGTGCTTATCGTTTAATTATTCTGCCACCTTTAGGCTGGATTGGAAATTGCACCTTCTCTTATGAAATAATGCATTTTTGAAATATTGGAATTTTTTATGCATTTCATAGATAAAAACCAAAAGACCCTATTCATCAAGACTGGTGTTCTGATTGGCAATCTTTATGATCAGAAAGATGCGCCAAATTCACTAATCAATTAATTATGGAAAGAAATGGCTGACGATATCCAATTGAAGATTCCAGGAGACCAAAGATTTTTCTGTGCGATTTTATTATCAACGCGTTTCGAAGTCATCCTGCTTCTCCGTCAGGACAGACCAAAAGTGCCTTCAATTCATTAATAGTATGCCTCCCAACTTTTGCGGAAGAGAAAGGGTTAAACCATGTGGAGCACAAATTTTGACAATGCCCGTTGCTTTCTAAAAAAAAAAAATTTCCTGTAGTTTTAAATGCGTTTTTTTTAAGACTCCACATAGAAGCCTCTAGATGAAAAAAAAGAATCAAAACGCACAGTTCAGCATGGTGATTAAACGCACAGGGGGCACAGTTTTCGTGAAATCACATGCACTTTGCTCGGATAGTTAAACACAGAATATCTGTGCAAAAAAAAATAGCAGCAGAAAAAAATGCAGCATTTACGCTACATGTGAACACGGCCAAAATATCAAGCAAAGGGATGTGATTTTATTACATCTCCTGCCCTCTGTGTAAAGACGCTGCGTTTTTTTGTTCATATATTTTCTCTATAGACTTCTATATGGAGCCTGAAAAAACTCTTGTAAAAAAAAAAAGCCATTCCATTTTAAAGTGCGGAATCAAAGCATTAAAAAAGCATTAAAAACGCTGTTTCAAATCTGCACAAATAATGTATAAAGGAAGCACAGCAAACTCGCAATAATCATAGATTGTTATTGCATTGTGTGGTGCAGACACCTGCAGAAGAACATTCAGAGAAAAAAAAGCATCGGGAAAACACAACATTTAAGCTAAGTGTGAACGCGGCCTTAGTATTACATTTTTGTTAATTTTTTTACGGGTTTAGTGGATTTAAAAATCAATTGCGCCATTTTTTATGCCATTTACCGATCACTAGTGTTGAGCATTCCGATACCGCAAGTATCGGGTATCAGCCGATACTTGCGGTATCGGAATTCCAATACCGAGATCCGATACTTTTGTGGTATCGGTATCGGATCAATAGGGATGTGTAAAATAAAGAATTAAAATAAAAAATATTGATATGCTCACCTCTCCGGCGGCCCCTGGACATCACGCTGTTAACCGGCCGGCTTCCTTGTTTAAAATGAGCGCCTTCAGGACCTGCGAATGACGTCGCGGCTTCTGATTGGTCGCGTGCCGCCCATGTGACCGGCACGCGACCAATCAGAAGCCGGGACGTCATTCTCATTCACAAAACTCCTAATTCTAGGAATTAAGAACCTGCGAATGACGTCGCGGCTTCTGATTGGTCGCGTGCCGGTCACATGGGTGGCACGCGACCAATCAGAAGCCGTGACGTCATTCGCAGGTCCTGAAGGCGCTCATTTTAAACAAAGAAGCCGGCCGGTTACCAGCGTGAAGTCCAGGGGCCGCCGGAGAGGTGAGCATATCAATATTTTATATTTTAATTCTTTATTTTACACATCCCTATGGATCCCAGGGCCTGAAGGAGAGTTTCCTCTCCTTCAGACCCTGGGAACCATGAGAATACCTTCCGATACTTGATGTCCCATTGACTTGTATTGGTATCGGATATCGGTATCGGCGATATCCGATATTTTTCGGGTATCGGCCGATACTATCCGATACCGATACTTTCAAGTATCGGACGGTATCGCTCAACACTACTGATCACCTTAAATAATCTGATCTCTGTGTTGTGCGGGTTGTTATTATTAAGGGAAAAAAATATGTCCGCAATTTGTGATGTCTGTTGTTTTTTAAAAACGTGCAGAAAAATGTAATTATTGTAAATGTTTTTTCATCATTTTTTAGTAATTTTTTTGGAAGAAAAGAATCATTCTTTTATTTTCTGTTTAGAATACAGTGACATAGAAATACACTGCTATGTACAGGTGTTCCTCTATGTACCAGTGGAAGATGCCTGTCGTTTTACAGCTTTCAATTCAGCTTCAGGCATTGAAAATTCTCCCCTGCTAATCAGAGCAGTCTGTGGCTCTTAGCTTTAGCTAATGTCTGCAATGATAGATATTGTGGGTTCCCTGTGGGACCAGATTTCAATAACAGAAAATGCAATTTTGCGAACTTGTTTTTCATTATTTTCAGTAATCTTATAGAAAGAAACAAATCTGACTTTTATTCTCCATCTAGAATACAGGTACATGGAAATAAACCGCTATATACAATGTATCGCTGTGAATTGGCGGTGGGTTCAGAGCCTGCAAAGCAGGTTAAAGTATAGAAAATTCTCCCACTGATGTCAGTGGTGGCTGTGGCTTATAGCTTTAGCTGCTGCCTGTAATTATACAAGTTGTGGATTCGATTCCTGGGGAGAGTAGTTCACAAGAAAAGAAAACAATTGTTTCTTTAAATAATGTAAATTTGTTTATAGATGCTGGCTCTGCCCCTTGAGGAGGAGGTTAAGCGTGATGAAGACACCGGAAAAAAAGTCAGTATTGGAAGGTGGGAAAAAGTTTTGAAGTGCTGGTGCAGCGAGACTGACCCCTCAAAATAAGGACAGTCCCCCTGAATCTGGGATGTTTGGGAGCTTTGATAATATAAGTACATCTCTTAATGAATTTGGCACATCTTTCAAAAGCTTTGCACCCAAAAATCTTACATTTCTAGCCTATTTTATGCCAGCTTAGTGGGAAATTATCATGATTTATTTAGGCATGATTGGTCACGCCAAGAATGGAGTAAAAAAAAAATGACAAAAGTGACAAGATTATTTGCCACTATGAGTTGTGCAACAATGTTTTTCAATATTTCAAGGTATTGGAAGCTAGAATTATTGTTAAAGGTGTTGCTCACTACTAGGACAATCCCTTCTTAAACTAAATGTTATGCCTGGATAAAATATTAAAGCCTATACTCACCCCCCCCCATGCCGTTGCATTCCAATGGTGTTAGCACTCGCTCCTCCCGGGGCTGTGATGCGGTGTTGTGACATGTGACTCTGGCACCCAATCAGCATTGACGTCATGGCCGCCTTCGGACAAACTGACCATGAAGAGGAAGTCAGGGCAGCAGCTGGTCGCGGACTTCCTCTTTATGTTCAGTTTGTCCGTAGGAAGAGTGTCACGCCGATTACGGCGATAAAGGGGCAGGATGGCGTATTTGGAACCCGCACCTGTCCCTGCCATTATAAGGGGCCCTGGCTTTCCCTTATCTCGGGGGTACTTATGAAGGTTAGGAGGCCCGAGCCGCCAGCGTATCCCTGTCTCCTATGCAGGCCCTATAGTGACCCCCACTCCCCCCAAGGGAGAAGGACTGCACCAGTGTATAACTATACAATAAACAGGAAAACAGACAATGTAAAGGAAAACCAAACTTAGCTTAATGCTGCAAGGCACAGCACAGCAGAAAGAAACACCAGATATAATGGACACAGCTTTAGAACAGCAGTTCCCAGCTAGCTCCTACTCCTGGCTTGGTCGCTGAAGAATGAACTAACACCGACAGTTAGCTGATGAACCAGGTGACCTTTTAAAGGATGGAGGGAGTGGTCATCACAAGCATCAGCTGAGCCAGCAGCAATGCAGTAACATCAGCGGCCACCGGGGGGAAGAAACTGCATTAACCCCCGATGACCAGAAAGGAAAAAAGGTCTTTAACTGAGGCAAACCAGATCTGCCACAGATCCAAACATGGATCGTGACAAGGAGACAGTGACGCCAGCGCTGATTGGGCGTCATTCCAACGCATCACAGCACGGGGAGATCGAGTGCCGACACTGTGGGAATGGCACCGGCACAGGAGGTGAGTATAGGCTTTATTATTTTAAGACGGGGTTGTCCTAGTAGTGGACAACCCCTTTAAAATCCAACGCTGAATCAGACCCTTTGTCTTTCCTTTATAATTTTCTCTATTGTCAACTATTGTCATTGGCTAGCGCCGGTGTAGCCCCCGTGACTGAAACTGAAACTCTATAAGTGGGATAAAGTTAATTTTCTCCCCACAGTGTTCAGCTGGGTGCAGGCGCCGTACAGGTTAATAATGCTATCAACCTGCAGATTAGCCCAATATCTGCAGGTTAATCGCGTTTTTTTCTGATGACCGGTTCCCTTTAAGAGTTCAGAATCATAGAGGTTATCCAGTTTTTATAATAAACCCAAAACAGTACTCACCTTTTCCCTGCAGATCCAGCAAATAAGCTCAATCAATGGCCTTAGTGGTCACTTGCCATACTGTGGGCATCATCGGTGTCGGATTTGAGAAATGATGCCAGTAAATTATGGCAAATGACCTCCACAGTCGCTGATTGGCTGCAGCGTTCACTTGCTATCAGTATGGAAACAAAGATCAGAAGGGATGAATCGTGTGTAATGTATAACTGTGCTTTTTTTTATTCTTTTTTAAGAGCATTTGCTGCTATTTTCACAGCTTGTGTGTGACACTTTTGCCTCTAGTAGGAGTTATTTTTTAATCTAAGCCATTGCGTACATAAAAACTTGGCGTTATGTTACATAAATGGAATTTATCTAATCTATGTAGAAAAGAAATCAATAGATTTCTAAGGCAGATGCATTAGCTTTGCATTTGCCGTACGTTGACATCACATGCATTTACATAGACCGTCATTCATGTACTCAGGGCGAGTGGAACATGTCACAAGTGCATTTACCTCTTCAAATGGTTATTCAATTATTCACTGTTTTTATTTCTCTGTGTATTCCTAAGTGATTTGCTTGAATCTCACAGTATTAAACCTTATAGAGATGGAGCAAAATACAGTATGTTACCTATTCTGCCTCAGGCAGACCACTGTTTATTAGTAGTGATGAGCGAGTGTACTCGTTGCTCGGGATTACCCCTTCAGGACGCAATCGGGCCAAAAGTACAGCCATGTGGTCGAGCCCTTGGAATAAATCATACCATTGTCACATGTGGTATTTATTATGGTAGCTCAGCATTAATTGCAAAAATTAATTAGAGTGCCATGTAGAAGCCAACCGCCAATTGCATATAATTAATATGATCTGCCAGCAGCCTGGTAGTGCAAATTAGGGGCATACATTTGCAAGCATGTTATGTCTGTTTCACAATTATCCTAATAATACTCCATAATTCTTGAAGATTTGTTGTGGAGCTTCTGACATTTTTTTTGGTAGTCCTCTAAGGGTTAATAAACTTCTTGAATGTGGTTTTGCGCACCTTGAGGGGTGCAGTTGTAAGGGGGTTGCACAGTTTTTAGAATGGTGTCACTTTTGGGTATTTTCCGTTATATTGATCCCCCAAACTCACTTCAAATGTGAGATGGGCCTTAAAAAAAATAGTTTTGTAAATTTTGTTGGAAAAATGAGAAATCGCTGGTCAACTTTTAACCTTCATAACTTCCTAACAAAAAAAAATTATGCTTCCAAAATCGTGCTGATGTAACGTAGACATGTAAGAAATGTTATTTACTAACCATTTTGTGCGATATGACTGTCTGATTTAAGGGCAAAGAAATTAAAAGTTTGAAAATGGCCAAATTTTCACAATTTTTTGCCAAATTTCCATTTTTTTCATAAATAAACGCAAGTGAAATTTTACCACTAACATGCGGTACAATATGTCATGAAAAATCATCATTCTCTATAATCAGTGGGATCCGCTGAAGAATTCCAGAGCTATAACCTCATGAAGTGACAGTGGTCAGAATTGTAAAAATTGACTTGGTCATTAAGCACCAAATTGGCTCTGTCACTAAGGGGTTAAAGTTGTAGTTTTGAAGCTCAAGAGAGGCATGTTTCAAGAATGGAAGGTGTAGGGTCCTACCGGAGAAAGGTCGCCTTGCCCTGGTTGATGGGCTCTCATGAATTGGCCAATTTATGCGCTAAGTACCTCCATTTTTTATATGTATATTCCATATATCAGTAATGAAGTTTAGATTCATTTACACAATGTTTGCATACATCTTAGCGCTTACAGAGTGACAATGAATTGTAATGTTTTGTGATTATAAAATTGGTCCCACTTACTTTAAGAAAAATCAAACTATCAGTTCAGTTGTCAACATCAATATTAGTGAAGCCCTATACTCCCCTTCAATATGACAAATTTATATTTTCCCTGATAGGAGCCAATTATAATATTGTAATAGAAATGTAGCCGGCACTAAGGTGCTACAGGTCACTTATTTCTGCTTTCTTTGCCACTCAGAGCAATGCAGGAGTGCTGAGGGATTGTGAGACATTCCAAATTGCTGTTAGATGAAGTGACAGTCCTCACACTGTTTCACCTTCACGTCTTTAAGCAGTGGTAAGGGCACTGTGCGCTCCGCCCAATTGTCAGTAAAGAGTTTGTTTAGTGGTCCCAAATAGCTGCCGTTAGTTTAACTACTTATCTTCTTACCATTCTACAGGCTGCAGCAATGATGTAAAATGCAGGATCTCACAAATGACAGATGCAGTCTCATAACGAGTGTTGTGCAAACTCTTGATTAAAACCTAGAATCACAGCAAGTGTAAAATAGGACAAACCAATTCACCATACATGTCCATGTTAAAGTACAGAAATAACTAGTTCACTAGCTATCAGGGGTGTAATGATCATGATTACAGAGGGTGCGACCACAACTGGGCTCGTGCTGGAGGGTTTCCTGTTGACGCCAATTTCACCTGGATGTGCGTCCTTGGATGCACATTCAGGTAAAATGTATTGCTGTCAGAGACCCATTGGTTCCCTGTACTGCAATAAACGCAGCTAGCCAATCAGAGGCAGGCAGTTAGCTGACGGTAGCTTGCCAGTGGCACGCGGCACATGGTAGTGACATAATGCACTGTGCGTGCCAGCATGCCAAAGTCAGCTGCTAGCTACAAAGTGGACGCCGCATGGCATGGGAGCGGAGGCAAATACAAACAATACAGGTATGTAAAATTTGGGTTTCTGAAATTTTTTTTCAAATCCATTGACTGATTCTTATGTTTTCTTATGCCCCGATTTAAAAACGTATCTTCTGTTTTTAATCATCACGTATGGAGTTTGCACAAAACGCGCATGAAATTACATGCAAGCGGGATGAAAAGAAAAATCTTTTTTGTAGCCAAAAATGTGCACAGTATTATATATAAAGATTTATTTAATATTCATTCTGCAACTTTAATGGAAATTATTACTTATGCCTTTTCGTTTTCTATTCAAAGCTTCTCTTGATCTTATAGAAGGCCTGAGGAATGGATCTTCTCTATGAGGCTTAAGCAGTAGTCCTACATCATGTTCACGTTCCATCTTCCTTGGTATCTTTGTTCCATCTCCTTGATATCCTGATTAAATCTTTCTCCTTGCTCTTCGCTAACAGCACCGAGGTTTTCAGGAAAGTAGTCCAAATGAGAATATGAAAAATGTAACGTCAAATTCATCAGACAGAACAAGGCTTTGAAAGGTTTCAGTATGTTCTCCACAATGGATCTAAATTTTGGATCTTTGTCATTACCTAGAAATTCTTCATAACTTCTTTAAAAGAATCCCAAGCCCTTTTCTCAACCGCTTTCATATTTGTTTTGAACACGTTGTCCTTCATGAGTTTGTGAATATCCGGACCAACCAAAATGCCTTCTTTTCGTTTAGCTCTGGACAGTCCCTGAAACTTGGTACACAGGTAATTAATAGTTTCTCCTTTATTTGGTAGAGCTGTCACAAACTACTTCCAAGCTTAATGTGGAGTGGTGGCAGGAGAACTTTAGTTGGATCAACTAAACTTTACGCCACTATGTTATTGAGTCAGATTGCAAAGATGTTCTCTTTTGCCAACTTGTTTTTGCTCCAATAATGAGTCCTACCCCAGCTGTCCAGTGGTGTAACTAGAGTCTGATAGCCCCAATGCAAAGTTCTCCAGAATGTTTAGGAAGGTCCATGTCCTTGACTAAATGATTTAACTTGAGCTGTGAAAAAAGCTGTGGCTCGTTGGGACTAGTGTGAAAGTCTTTGTCAGAATCCTGCTTTTCATGTACTGGATCTTCTGAATTGGATGTATCTTCAAGTTTTTCTGGAGGTGAAAGGACAGATATTCCTGGACCATGAGGCACAGGGTGAATCGCTGACGGGAGGTCCAGGTACAGTGAAGGAAAAAATTATTTGATCCCTTGCTGATTTCGTAAATTTGCCCACTGACAAAGACATGAACTGTTTATAATTTTAAGGGTAGGTTAATATTAACATTGAGCGATAGAATATCAAAAATAAAATCTAGAAAACCACATTGTATAAATTCTATAAATTTATTTGCATTTTGCAGTGAGAAATAAGTATTTGATCCCCTACAAACCATTGTGAGTCCTGGCTCCTACAGACCAGTTAGACGCTCCTAATCAACTCGTTACCTGCATTAAAGACAGCTGTCTTACATAGTCACCTGTACAATTTTCCCTTAAAATACCTTTTTCAAAACTAAATGGTTAAAAACATTAAATTACAAAATCTCTACAATCTTTATCTAAATCAACTATTTAGAATGATAACAAAATAATAATAAACGGTAATTAATATCGGAACACAGCACTATGAAGCAGGTAAATTAGAACTAAAGTAGCTGGTCTCAAATTTATTACAACCTAATCATTTAATAGTGCTGTTAATAAATGAATAATTCAAAGCTTCTTAACAGATGATTATCATGATGAAATGGTAAGAAGTAGAACATGATCGCAAATGCTATATGAAAGGCACAAAATGGTCTATGCGCTATACTCATTACTGCATAATCTGATAATGATCTTGGTTCCAATTATTTGGTGACTGCCCAAACCATAAACAAAAAATCTAATTTGTCAAGTGCTGTTGTTCATGTTTGCATAAAAATCAGTGTTATCTGCAGCTCATTATCCCGTGTTAACAGGGAATGTGCTACTGACAACTTGATGCTATTTGGAGACAGAACATTGATATTAAAGGGACTCTGTCACCTGAATTTGGAGGGAACAATCTTCAGCCATGGAGGCGGGGTTTTCGGATGTTTGATCCACCCTTTCCTTACCCGCTGGCTGCATGCTGGCTGCAATATTGGATTGAAGTTCATTCTCTGTCATAGTAACATAGTAACATAGTTAGTAAGGCCGAAAAAAGACATTTGTCCATCCAGTTCAGCCTATATTCCATCATAATAAATACCCAGATCTACGTCCTTCTACAGAACCTAATAATTGTATGATACAATATTGTTCTGCTCCAGGAAGACATCCAGGCCTCTCTTGAACCCCTCGACTGAGTTCGCCATCACCACCTCCATAGTACACGCCTGCGCAAGGCAAAATTAGATAGTGCAGCACGGGGTTCTGCAGCAGGTACTGCACAAGTACTACTACTGAACAGAACGGGAGTTGCTCTGCAGTACACGGCCAGGTCTGCTCACATTCAATAAAACCACGCAGAGTAGATCTGTTCTGTTGCCATCAATTGTCACCAGTCCATGTAAACAGGCCCGTAAACGAGTGCTCATTGACTTCTACATAGTTGATCAGAACTTGTTCATGGGTCAAATTAAGACTTTAAGCTGTTGTGACTCAGGAGGATCAAATAATTCCCTCTCCCCCTAAAGGTGAAAACAAATGAAAATCAATACAATAATTATCTATTACAAATTGGCAAATTAATTCTATGCAAATCAAATTCATGTCAAATATTATGAAATTCACAGGTCACGGACAACTTTATTCGCAAGGATTACCAAAATAATGCCCCCTTCTTTTTTAACATTATATCAGACACAGAAAGCTTAATTGACCTCAGAGGTTTCCCCATAATACAATGTCTTGCATCTATTGCATCACATGGCATAGCGCAGAAAATTAGGAGGGACTATTTTAGCCTGTATAAAAGCCGAGGCAAGGTATGCAGCAATCATTTCATGGTGTTGGAGGCTTTAGAGAGGACATGGAAGGTCACAGCTCAGTAATAAAGAGAGGAAAAGAAAGCAGGTAATTTTGGCACACAGAGGATGTGCACTTGCGATCTCCACAGGGCGTCTGCTGATTTTGACAGCTGACATCTGGCAATCAGTTCCAGGAGTGGTGCCGCACCGCTCCTGGCTCTCTAACCTACTATATGCTGCAGAATTAAACTATATAAATCTGGTATCGCACCAACCTGAAGAATAAAGTCGCCTAATCACTTATGTATACAACACCAGAACTGTGCAAAAACTAAAACCAATTTTTCACGTGCTGTTGATTTTTTCATTATGCCTCCCAAAGATCACAGTAAGGCTCAATTTATTCTGTGCTTTGGGCTTATACTGGGGTTTCCATGTAAATCTTTGAAATACATGATTCAAAGGGAACACCCGGCAGAAAATTCCCTATAATGAGGCAGATGGAGGCACTGTGGACGTCATCTGACCTGTGATCCGGTAGTGTATGTATTTTTAGGCTTGCATAAAAGTGCAATTGGACACATTTTTGTGCACTTCTGAAAAGAAGGACACCACTGATCAGAGGCCAGACGGAGTCCAGAGTAACCCTGCTGCCTCATTATAGTGAGTGGATCCCTCAGGGGGTTTCTTATGAATCACGTCACTCAGAGATTTAAATCAAAACCCTGATCTAAGTGCTCATATAGGAGCTTCTACGTTACTAGTGGTTGATACCTTTTAATGGCTAACTGAAAAGATGGTAGCAAATTGCAAGCTTTTGAGACTACATACGTCTCTTCATCAGGAGTTTTTTGCACCTCTATAACGGCTGTGCACGCGTTTATTCTTATAAATTAAAATGTTTGTGAAAAAAAGTAAAGTGTTCATTTTTTCTTTCCACATTCCAAAAATTCCTGAGGCACCTAAAGGGATAATAAACTTCATTGTGGTTTTGAGCACCTTGAGAGGTGCAGTTTTTAGAATGTTGGCACTTTTTAGTTTCTTCTGTTATCTATACCCCTCAAAGTCACTTCAAATGTAATGTGATGCCTAAAAAAATAGTTTTCTAAATTTTGTTGGAAAAATTAGAAATTGCTGGTCAACATTTTACCCTTATAGCTTCCTAACAAAAAAATATGTTTCAAAATTTGTGCTGATGTAAAGTAGGCATGTGGGAAATGTTATTTATAAACTATTGTAGATTGTAAGCTCTCACGAGCAGTGTCGTTCTATTTTGCTTTAATTACTATATTGTTAACGTTGTTACTTATGACTGTTGTGTTTGAAACTGTTAAACTGTAAAGCGTTGTGGAATATGTTGGGGCTATATAAAGATTATTATTATTATTATTATTATTTTGTGTGAAATAACTATGATTTAAGGGCATACAAATTAAAAATTTGAAAATTGCAAAATTTAAAAAAAAAAATTTCAAATTTCCATTTTTTTCCACAAAAAAACACAAATCATATCAAAGAAATGTTACCACTATCAGGAATTACAATATGTCATGAAAAAACGTTATTAGAACCAATGGGATCCGTTGAAGCTTCCAGAGTTATTACCACATAAAGTGAAACTGGTCAGAATCATAAAATTTGGCCTGATCATGAAGGTGAAAACAGGCTTGGGGGGTTAAGGGGTTAAAACCTTACCTTGAGTCAGTCAACCTTAATGTGAATAAGCGCAGAGCAGGACACGGTCTATTTTTGCACACCTGTTTTACTTTTTGATTTGACATCCATATACACCACACCAGCTGCCACAATTTTCTTTCTATGCATGTGTACCTACCTACCTAGCATTCCTTGTTATGTATTTTTTGGCAAGATTTTAAAAAGCTGGGTTCTGAAGATTGTCAAAGGTTCATTTTAGTATTGTTTAAGATGGTATGGAAAAAGAAAAAATGGCAATGGGAAATACAGGATTGTGTAAAATAAAAAACATCCTCATACCATGGCTAAGTGTGTGGGAAGAAGCAGTGGAAGCACCACCATGGGCACCAGCCATCCGGGCATCAGTAGTACCAAACACAGGTTACGATTGACATTGTTTCCTACTGCCAAGTGTATTAGTGGGTAGGTAGTTTAGAAATATATGACACATTACTCATGTCAGTCACAATAGAATGATGTTACCTCTGATAGCGACACTGTCAGTTTGAGTCAGTGTTTTGCACAAAACAGTATACAATCACAAATGACAAAGAGGGACAATTTTTGGACCTTTTTATTTTAAAAATCAAGAAAAGTTTGATAGTGTGGTGTACCAAGAGACTATCGTTTATTACTGGGTCACCATTTGTTTCTATGGGGAGGTCAGTTTGACACTATTAAGGCTGTGTTTGTGTCTACAAATCTGAAAGGGGTTGGATACAGTACTAGCAGACCTCAGAGTGTTGGACAGGGCAAATTTTCAGCAAATCAATAAGTTGGTAATCGATTTTGTGTCAAAAATTATTTGGAACTGGTTAATTCGAATTTCAGAAGATTCAATCATGTCTATTATCTATAATAATATAAAGCTTACATTTTAAGATCTGAACCTTTGGCATAGTGCAAGTATTCTTTGGCTTATGCCAGGCACAAATTTCTACCGAAGCAACTAGAGAAAATCTATTATAATGCAGACATTCAGATGAATCACAATAAATGCAATACATTATTGCCTCAAGCCAGCCAGAAGGGAGCAAATTATACTTAGTGGCTCTCCTTATAGATTCATAGATGAATGTATTAAATGAGGACCCCCTTTCTGCTATGTATATGTAGATGTACGGTATATAGATAAAAGTTGTGTTCATGAAATACCTCATTTAATGTTTTTGTTCAGTGGAATGCCCTTCATCAGCATTACAAATTGAGGGATCATTTAAGAGGAAAAAGACACCCTAGGTATAATTATGGAGCATCTTACAACTGAATATGTGAACAGGTGAATGTCTAACTGCTTACCTAAAAAAACACCTAAAACGTAAATTTCTTTATTAAATATACCAATGCTAAAAAAAAAACCCTAAAAAGGGGATCGTTCCTTATTGAAAAAATTGCCTGATAACCTGGGTCCAAAGAACGAAAAATGATGCTGAGAATAACTAGCGAGTTTTACGGACGTATGAGAGGTGCAGAAAATACGGATTGCATACGGTACAATGATTCTCTATGCCCCTGCTCCTATCTGCCGTATTTTACTGATCCGTATTATACGGTCTTCTTTGGCCATAGAAAATCGCAGCATGCTGCGTTTGTCACCGTATTGCGCAAAAAAATCGCCAATGAAAGTCTATGGGGCGAGAAAATTATGGATTACACACGGACCAGCAGTGTGACTTGTGAGAAATACGCAGCGGTGTTCTATAGAAAAGCCGGCAATTCAGTGCGGTGTACAGTGACATCACACTGACAGGTTAGAATAGAATAGCTAAGATAAATGTCTACACATAGTATAGGGGTATGTATATATATATATATGTCAGTGAGACACATATATGTATATATATTAACTAGATGGTCGCCGGATTCTAATGCATCGGGTATTCTAGAATATGCATGTCCACGTAGTATATTGCCCAGCCACGTAGTATATTGCCCAGTCACGTAGTATATTGCCCAGCCACGTAGTATATTGCCCAGTCACGTAGTATATTGCCCAGCCACGTAGTCTATTGCCCAGCGACATAGTATATTGCCCAGTGACGTAGTATATTGCCCAGACACGTAGTATATTGCCCAGTGACGTAGTATATTGCCCAGTGACGTAGTATATTGCCCAGCCACGTAGTATATTGCCCAGTCACATAGTATATTGCCCAGTGACGTAGTATATTGCGCAGCCACGGAGTATATTGGCCAGTTACGTAGTATATTGCCCAGTTACGTTGTATATTGCCCTGTGACGTAGTATATCGCACAGCGACGTAGTATACAGCACAGAGCCACGTAGTATATTGCCCGGTAACATAGTATATTGCCCAGTCACGTAGTATATTGCCCAGTCACATAGTGTATTGCCCAGTTACCTAGTATATTGCCCAGCGACGTAGTATACACCACAGAGCCACGTAGTATATTGGCCAGTAATGTAGTATATTGCCGAGTGATGTAGTATACAGCACAGAGCCACGTAGTATATTGCACAGCGAAGTAGTATACAGCACAGAGCCACGTAGTATATTGGCCAGTCACGTAGTATATTGCCCAGCTACGTAGTATATTGCCCAGCCAGGTTTGTCACAGGTGAAAAAATAAAAAATAAACATATACTCACCTTTCCGAAGGCCCCTTGTAGTCCACGGCAGCTTCCGGTCCCAGCGTTGGTATGGGCACAGGACATGTGATGACGTCGTGGTCACATGACCGTGACATCATGGCAGGTCCTTGTCGTGCAGGCGCGCAGGGCCTGTGATGACGTCGCGGTCACATGACCGTGACGTCATGGCAGGTCCTTCTGCCATACCATCTTTGCCACCGGAAACTGCAGCGGAAGATGGCGGCTGGTGGGAGCGGCTCAGCGGACTACAGAGGGTGAGTATAGCAGGTTTATTTTTTTAAAATTATTTTTAACATTACATTTTTTACTATTGATGCCGCATAGGCAGCGTCAATAGTAAAAAGTTGGGGACACACAGGGTTAATAGCGGCGGTAACGGAGTGAGTTACCCGCGGCATAACGCGGTCCGTTACCGCCGGCATTAACCCTGTGTTAGCGGTGACTGGAGGGGAGTATGCGGGCGACAGGCACTGACTGCGGGGAGTAGGGGGCTGCCATTTTTTTCCGGACTGTACCCGTCACTGATTGGTCCCGGCAGCCATGACAGGCAGCTGGCGAGACCAATCAGCAAATGAATAACCGTGACAGAAGGAAAGACAGACAGACGGAAGTGACCCTTATATAGTAGATATTTCATACAGCGCTAGATAGGAGAAAAGCCGGTAATTCTCCTTCACAAACCCGACATGATATGAGACATGGTTTACATACAGTAAACCATCTCATATCCCTTTTTTTAGTATTCCACACTACTAATGTTAGTAGTGTGTATGTGCACAATTTGGGCGCTCTAGCTATTAAATTAAAGGGTTAAATCACGGAAAAAATTGGCGTGGGCTCCTGCGCAATTTTCTCCACCAGAGTGGTAAAGCCAGTGACTGAGGGCAGATATTAATAGCCTTGAGAGGGTCCATGGTTATTGGCCGCCCTGGCTAAAAACATCTGCCCCCAGCCACCCCAGAAAAGGCACATCTGGAAGATGCGCCTATTCTGGCACTTGGCCACTCTTTTCCCACTCCCATGTAGTGCTGGGATATGGGGTAATGAAGGATTAATGTCACCTTGCTATTGTAATTGTACCAATTTACATTTTGCTTGATATAGGTTTATGTTACTGTATATTTGGGGATTACTATATCTGTTAACCCCCAAACTCATGTGGTGTGAGTGACTTAGGCTGATTGTACCCTCTCCTGCTTATATATATTTACCATTTTTGATCTTGTATATACCCTATAGTCACAGCATTTTATACTATACAGAATTACAGGCCCTCTGGCCCTCTGTTTCTGACTATCTGCTTCATAGGGTTATAACAGGAGATAGGATCAGCCATCGCACAATCAGGGGCACCATTCTCGAATTTTCTTAAGGTGCCAACCAGGGCCGGCTCCAGGTTTTTGAGGTCCCCGGGTGAAAGAGTCTCAGTGGGCCCCCACTTTAACACATACCACGATTCATGATCGCATATAAACACAGCCATGTAGTATATAACACAGCCCACGTAGTATATAGCACAGCCATGTAGCATATAACACAGCCATGTAGTATATAACAGCCCACATAGCATATAACACAGTCACATAGTATATAGCACAGCCCACGTATCATATAACAGCCCATATAGTATATAGTATATATTGGTTTTCTCCATATAGTATATAGCACAGCCACATAGTATATAACACGGCCCACGTAGTTTATAGAACAGCCATGTAGTATACAGCACAGCAAACATAGTAGTATACAGCACTGCCCACACAGTAGTATACAGCACAGCCCGCACAGTAGTATATAGCACAGCCCACACAGTAGTATATAGCACAGCCCACACAATAATATATAGCACAGCCCACACAGTAGTATATAGCACAGCCCACACAGTAGTATACAGCACTGCCCACATAGTAGTATACAGCACTGCCCACATAGTAGTATATAGCACAGCCACACAGTAGTATACAGCACTGCCCACATAGTAGTATACAGCACTGCCCACGTAGTATATAACACAGCCCACGTAGTATATAGCAGCCCACGTAGTATATAGCAGCCCATGTAGTATATAGCAGCCCATGTAGTATATAGCAGCCCACGTAGTATATAGCAGCCCACATAGTATATAGCAGCCCACGTAGTATATAGCAGCCCAGCCCACGTAGTATATAGCAGCCCATGTAGTATATAGCAGACCAGCCCACATAGTATATAGCAGCCCATTTAGTATACAGCAGCCCATGTAGTATATAGCAGCCCACGTAGTATATAGCAGCCCACGTAGTATATAGCAGCCCAGCCCACATAGTATATAGCAGCCCATGTAGTACAGTATATAGCAGCCAACGTAGTATATAGCAGCCCAGCCCATGTAATATATTGCAGCCCATGTAGTATATAGCAGCCCATGTAGTATATAACAGCCCACGTAGTATATAGCAGCCCACATAGTATATAGCAGCCCAACCCACGTAATATATAGCAGCCCATGTAGTATATAGCAGCCAAAGTAGTATATAGCAGCCAACATAGTATATAGCAGCCCACGTAGTATATAGCAGCCCATGTAGTATATAGCAGCCTGCGTAGTATCTAGCAGCCCACGTAGTATATAGCAGCCCAGCCCACGTAGTATATAGCAGCCCATGTAGTATATAGCAGCCAACGTAGTATATAGCAGCCAACGTAGCATATAGCAGCCCACGTAGCATATAGCAGCCCACGTAGTATATAGCACAGCCCACGTAGTATATGGCACCCCACGTAGTATATAGCAGCCCAGCCCACGTAGTATATAGCAGCGCAGCCCATGTAGTATATTGCAGCCAACGTAGTATATAGCAGCCCACATAGCATATAGCAGCCCACGTAGTATATAACACAGCCCAACCAGTATATAAGAGCCCATACCTTGTCCTCAAAGCCAGGCTCTGCATCCCCCCGCAATCCTTTGTTCCAGGTGGCAGGTGCTGCACACTTCCTGCTTGGCGACGCTCGGCTCATTCTCCGGGCACTGGACGGTCGGAAGTCACTCTGCTCTGCGTATCCATGGCGACGGATTGTGGACAGCTCTCCAGCAGCTGCAAAAGTCCCAGAGCTCCATGCTGCCTCCTCTTTTCTATCGTGCACCTCGGACCGCAGATGCCTGCCTCAGGGGCCGCATGCGGGCAGCCTGCCCCTAACGCCGGCCCTGAATGGGCCCCCCTGTCTCGCCAGGGCCCCGGCACTTGCCCGGGTACGCCGGGTGCTGACGCCGGCCCTGGTGCCAACCTCCACACCTAGGTAGGTGTCCAGACAGTATTTACACCTAGGCTAGGTCACTCTTTTCTGCACATTGGTTGTGAGTGTGTTTATCCACCCAAGAGTATTTTCACTATTACTTCTATACCAAAGGTACTGTCAATAGTTTTGAGGTATTTTTCTGGGCATACCCCTGTTTACCCTTATTATGGCAGGGGTCTTTTTAGTATTCCAATGTTTTGGCTACTAATTATGTAGATAGCTGAGCTTCAATCTATTATTCTCAGCATCACTTGTCATTTTTTGGGCCCAGGTTATCAGGCGATTTTTTCAATAAGGAACGATCCCCTTTTTAGGTTTTTTTTTTTAGCATTGGTATATTTAATAAAGAAATTTACGTTTTAGGTGTTTTTTTTATAATTATGGAGCAATTGCAAAATATTGTGTGATAATGACGACTTCCAACCTCAGTAATTGTGCTTTGCACAGCCTTTATGCTATCAAATTATGTTTTTTCTATCCTGATTTAATTCATTCTTGTTTGCTTCTTTCATCGTGTTATTGCCATGTTGAATAAACTGATATATTAGAGCTTCACTCTCTAATCTTCTTAGTATTTAATACTTTGAAATTACTGTTATTACCTGCAACTTTTACTATTCACGGATGATGTTTCTGCTGCCACAGTACAACGGTATTATTCCTATCATCAATCCATAAAGCATATGCTAATAATATATGTAACCTAGAAAAATAGGAAGCATATACCAAAAATAATAAAAAATATATTTTTATTTAGAGTACATAAATAAAATGCATAAAAATAGACAGGGACATAGTAGCAAAACTAAACACCTACAGATGAATGCTCACAGAATATTAGCTAGTGCTCTATAGTCCACCATATTTCAAAGTAAGTAACTGACATAGTGTCAGGCCAAATAAGTCAGTTACAAAGAGTAGCACTAACAAATATTAGCATACATATAAATAGGCAGAAAGCCCTACTCACAGTACCAAGTGCAAAACAGATATATTATACTAACACAATATTCTTGAGGAACTCCCCTGGATCCAGCAAAAATGAAGGAAGACTCTCTACAAGAGGCTGTAACTTGGAGTCAATCCTGTATCCAGCAAAAATGAAGGAAGACCCCCTACAAGAGGCTGTAACTTGGAGTCAATCCAACAATTTACCTTTTCTAAATAATTTCCTGAGCCGGAGATGATTGGACGTCCTGGGGGAGCCTCTATGTTTTCATGTATCTTAGGCAAAAGATACATATTAGAGATGGTAGGTTCCTGTACTTGTAGTGCTGAAGCCAGTTCTTTTGTAATTACACCATTTTGGACAGCGAAGATTTTAAGTAACTGGCCCATAAAAGATGTCAAAGGATTAAATGTAAGACGTTTGTAGCATGTTTTATTGTTCAATTGTCTAGAAGCCTCTTTTTCATAGAGGGACTTCAGCCATATTACAATGTTGCCCCCTTTATCAGCTGGCTTCAGCACCACGTCAGGAAGCTCCCGCAAGACCTCCAACCTATCACGCTCTACTTTTGTCAGATTATCTCTAACCACACCCCTAGGGATGTTCATAAAATCCTTTATGACAACCTGTACAAACAAACCGATCGGTGTACACGTGGAGAGTGGAGGGAATTTTTTTTATTTCACTCTTATGGACGCAGGGATCTTACCTCCCTCACCAAATCTGTGCTCCATGGACAGGTCCTCCAAATCTCGCCTCGCGCTTGACGCCGGCACCTTCTCGTGTCCTGGGTTGCCGCGGTGATGCTTGCGTCATCAGAGGCGGACCCGGCGTTACATGATTACGTGACCAGGGAGGTCGTTTGACTTGCTCACGGACTCATGAAGCCAGCTAAGAGGGTGAATGTTGAAGGGAACAGATTTATGCAAGTATAATTGTATTGGTGCAGGTAACCACATGAACATAATGTTGAAGGTGATTGGTGGATGGGGTCTTTTAATACCCGCACTTCCTCTATCCCATGACCCCTTGAAAAAGGCCATCATGCCGAAACGCGCGTCGGGGTGGGTGCACTCCGTGGGTGTTGAACTTTACAGCCTGCTCAGGTAATTATGCAATTTAATTGTGATTTTGATATGGATTGATCTGTCTGAGATCGGATGCCTGTCATTTAATATAGCTAGGCTGTATTTTGATATTATGCTGTATGTTTGGATTCACGTTACTTTATCCATGGATGTGCACCTTGGCATTTCCCATATGCGCAACGCGGCTTGAATCCGTTTCCCCCTTGTTTTTTCAAATAGCCTGGAATATTTTTTATAATTTTCTAAAAATGCTAATTTGCTTGGGTGTCATTGTGATCGTGTTTTTCTGTAGTGTTGTTTATGTCCACAGAATAGCAAGTGCTAAAATGGTGGAACTAACCTTATGAGCAGACTTTAGGCGGCACAGTTGGACCCTGACGCACGTTTTGCATTAGCTTTCTCTCAGGGAAGAGTCTGCCTTAATGTCCTTATGTACCTCATGGTTTAATCAGTGGTGGCAGCGGTTGTATTGCGGCCCTTCCGCCCGCAGGATCTGCGCGACGCTACCGCCCATCGGCGTCACACGACCCCAAACCACGCCCCCATCCGAAGCATCAGGATGGGAGAGAGGAGAGAGGCCCGGATAGACGCATTACCATGGCAACGCCAGGCAGGGAGCAGAAAGAAGCGCTCACCGCTACCGATTGTATCCCCTGCATTTGCCGGCTCAGACCAAAGCAATGAAGTTAAAAATATATAGCATATTGAATTGCTGCATAGTTTAGAATAGTATAAACACATTTCCACATGGTGGGTACCAGGAGAAAAAAAGAAGTGAAAATGAAAGTACTATTAAAACTTAATAAATTTATTTAGAAAATCTTCTTAAAAAGTGTATAACACATACAATAAAATAGACATAAAGGGGGGAAACGGAAACCTCCGAATACCTAGGAGGCACACCACAGCACAAAGGTATGAGCTAGGGATCCAAAGCAGCTAAATCAATCACACATGTGTATCAGATAATAGAAAGCAAGCCTAAAGGGATCCCAGAAAAAGTACTAATACAAAGCAGCGCACAGAGATATATGTGCAGTATTAGTGTGCAGAACTGGAGGAAGGGTGTATGGTATATAAAAAGGCAAAGGAAGGCCCCTAGAAAGTTAGCCTGTGAATCCGCTATAGCAGTAAATCTGGGGCGTGAGAATTTCACTATGTATGCCGGGAGATTATACCATATTATATATATATTATTTCTGTTTCCCCCCTTTATGTCTATTTTATTGTATGTGTTATACACTTTTTAAGAAGATTTTCTAAATAAATTTATTAAGTTTTAATAGTACTTTCATTTTCACTTCTTTTTTTCTCCTGGTACCCACCATGTGGAAATGTGTTTATATTGTATGTTGAAGTGACTCTAGCCGTTGCTATATACAGGACCATGGGAATAATAGTTTAGAATAGGTTTATACAATTAATAATACCGCCAGTGCATTACAAATCATTAAATAACAAAAAAGGAATTATATCTATCTATAAGTATGTGAATACAGATATTTTTACATGACAAAGTGAACATATACAGTCAAAAATCTAGAGGAATTGTGCAATTTACAATATTAAAATATTGAATAAATAAGATTGCCTTGTTCAAAAGGTAAGTGGTTTGTGATGAGAATAAAACAATCAAGTTAAGTGTATTGTGTTATTAAAATTAAATAAATAAATATGAAAATATATACAAAAAAAATAATAAGGAAGTGAAAAAATGAAAATAAAACATGCCAAAAGAAAATTACCCCCCCCCCCAAAAAAAAATATATATATACAAATATTTAGTATTATGACACATAAATGGTGTGCTATCAAAGATTGATGTCAGTAGTGAAAAAATGTTACAAAATTATCCCAAAAATAACCTCAGTGCTGTGTTAGAACTGAATTATTTGATGTATACAAGCATAGATATACACTTATTGCAATACATAAATATCATTCACAAAAGTACACCCGAAAGTTTTCATCCATATCCAGAAAGGCTTTGGTCGCTGAAGCATCTTATAGAGGTAAGTTCTTATAAAGCGGTGAAGGTCTATAATGACTCAGGCATGCCACACGAGGAGCAAAATAAGATGCTGAGAACTATAAGAATAATAAAGAAGAAGTTAAAATAGGATTAAAAACCTAAAAAATAATAAACACTATACTCAATTAAAGAAAGGGGCCAAAACTGGCTTGCGCCAGGTGGTGACCACAGCCCTGTGGGGGGAGTCAGCCCATTTAGGGAGGTATAAAAATGGCCTATGGTGGACATTCAGCAGCTGCAAATGGAGGAATTGAAGAAGTCAGTAAGAGGAGGCCAAAAGCAAGACATTTTTCAGGCAAGCTACGTGTCAGCAGGGAAAGGTGGGGTAAAATAATTTTGATAATGTGGGGGTCCCTTTTTAGGATACGCAAGGCATACTCTGCCATGTGGGCCAATGTTCCAGGTGTCAATTCACTGCTTGTGCTGGGTTGAGGAGCACTTTCTTGCAAATCAACATCACTTGTGTCCCACAAAATCCCTGTACCTGACCTTGCAACGCCACCAGTTTCTATTGCCCCCTGAGAAGCATCCTCCTCCTATAAATATTCATCCCCATCATCCTCTTCCTCCTCTTCATCCGCCACCTCCTCCAGGAGAGTTCCCTGAGCAGACAATGGCTGACTGTCATCATGGCTTCCCTCGTCCTCGGCTGCAGATGCCTGCTCCTTAATGTGCGTCAAACTTTCCATCAGCAGACGCATTAGTGGGATGCTCATACTTATGATGGCGTCGTCTGCACTTACCAGCCGTGTGCATTCCTCAAAACACTGAAGGACTTGACAGAGGTCTTGTAGCTTCGACCACTGCACACCAGACAACTCCATGTCTGCCATCAAAGTGCCTGCCCGTGTATGTGTATCCTCAGGGCCGCCATCAGGGCATTACAGCCGTGACTGGCGTAAGGGGCCCGGTGAGCAGAGGGGGCCCGCATCGGGCCCCCTCTTACCTGCTCACCGGGCCCCTACCGGCAGCCGCAGGCTGAACCGGGCCCTTAGCGGCGGCCGGCGCTGCAGCTGTACGCTATTGACATGCGGGCCCGCGCCCGCACGTCAATAGTTAACAGCCGCCAGCCGCAGCGTGCAGGTCGCCGGCGTCTGACGTCATTGTCAGTCGCCGGCGAGTGCACAGTGCAGCTGCGTGGAGAGATCAGGAGCGCGGCAGGTAAGTAGAACTTTTTTTTTTTCTATTAAGAGCGGAGAGCGGAGAGCGGCGATCGGGGGGGGGGGGTTTGGGCAGAAGGCTGGACACAGAGGGGGCAGAAGGCAGCTGGACACAGGGGGGCAGTAAAGCTGGACACAGAGGGGGCATAAGGCAGCTGGACACAGGGGGGCAGTAAAGCTGGACACAGAGGGGGCAGAAGGCAGCTGGACACAGGGGGGCAGAAGGCAGCTGGACACAGAGGGGGCAGAAGGCAGCTGGACACAGGGGGGCAGAAGGCAGCTGGACACAGAGGGGGCAGAAGGCAGCTGGACACAGGGGGGCAGTAAAGCTGGACACAGGGGGGCAGAAGGCAGCTGGACACAGAGGGGGCAGAAGGCAGCTGGACACAGAGGGGCAGAAGGCAGCTGGACACAGAGGGGGCAGAAGGCAGCTGGACACAGGGGGGCAGTAAAGCTGGACACAGGGGGGCAGAAGGCAGCTGGACACAGAGGGGGCAGAAGGCAGCTGGACACGGGGGCAGAAGGCAGCTGGACACAGGGGGGCAGAAGGCAGCTGGACACAGAGGGGGCAGAAGGCAGCTGGACACAGGGGGGCAGTAAAGCTGGACACAGGGGGCAGAAGGCAGCTGGACACAGAGGGGGCAGAAGGCAGCTGGACACAGGGGGGCAGAAGGCAGCTGGACACAGAGGGGGCAGAAGGCAGCTGGACACAGGGGGGCAGTAAAGCTGGACACAGGGGGGCAGAAGGCAGCTGGACACAGAGGGGGCAGAAGGCAGCTGGACACAGAGGGGCAGAAGGCAGCTGGACACAGAGGGGGCAGAAGGCAGCTGGACACAGGGGGCAGTAAAGCTGGACACAGGGGGGCAGAAGGCAGCTGGACACAGAGGGGGCAGAAGGCAGCTGGACACGGGGGGGCAGTAAAGCTGGACACAGGGGGGCAGAAGGCAGCTGGACACAGAGGGGGCAGAAGGCAGCTGGACACAGGGGGGCAGTAAAGCTGGACACAGGGGGGCAGAAGGCAGCTGGACACAGAGGGGGCAGAAGGCAGCTGGACACAGGGGGGCAGAAGGCAGCTGGACACAGAGGGGGCAGAAGGCAGCTGGACACAGGGGGGCAGAAGGCAGCTGGACACAGATGGGGCAGAAGGCAGCTGGACACAGAGGGGGCAGAAGGCAGCTGGACACAGGGGGGCAGAAGGCAGCTGGACACAGGGGGGCAGAAGGCAGCTGGACACAGAGGGGGCAGAAGGCAGCTGGACACAGGGGGGCAGTAAAGCTGGGCACAGGGGGGCAGAAGGCAGCTGGACACAGAGGGGGCAGAAGGCAGCTGGACACAGGGGGGCAGAAGGCAGCTGGACACAGGGGGGCAGAAGGCAGCTGGACACAGAGGGGGCAGAAGGCAGCTGGACACAGGGGGGCAGTAAAGCTGGACACGGGGGCAGAAGGCAGCTGGACACAGAGGGGGCAGAAGGCAGCTGGACACAGGGGGGCAGAAGGCAGCTGGACACAGAGGGGGCAGAAGGCAGCTGGACACAGGGGGGCAGAAGGCAGCTGGACACAGAGGGGGCAGAAGGCAGCTGGACACAGAGGGGGCAGAAGGCAGCTGGACACAGGGGGGCAGAAGGCAGCTGGACACAGAGGGGGCAGAAGGCCTCTGGACACAGGGGGGCAGAAGGCCGCTGGACACAGGGGGGCAGTAAAGCTGGACACAGAGGGGGCAGAAGGCAGCTGGACACAGAGGGGGCACAAGGCAGCTGGACACGGGGGCAGAAGGCCGCTGGACACGGGGGGGCAGTAAAGCTGGACACAGAGGGGGCAGAAGGCAGCTGGACACAGGGGGGCAGAAGGCAGCTGGACACAGAGGGGGCAGAAGGCAGCTGGACACAGGGGGGCAGAAGGCAGCTGGACACAGAGGGGGCAGAAGGCAGCTGGACACAGGGGGGCAGAAGGCAGCTGGACACAGAGGGGGCAGAAGGCAGCTGGACACAGAGGGGGCAGAAGGCAGCTGGACACAGAGGGGGCAGAAGGCAGCTGGACACAGAGGGGGCAGAAGGCAGCTGGACATGGGGGCAGAAGGCAGCTGGACACAGAGGGGGCAGAAGGCAGCTGGACACGGGGGGGCAGTAAAGCTGGACACAGGGGGGCAGAAGGCAGCTGGACACAGAGGGGGCAGAAGGCAGCTGGACACAGGGGGGCAGTAAAGCTGGACACAGGGGGGCAGAAGGCAGCTGGACACAGAGGGGGCAGAAGGCAGCTGGACACAGGGGGGCAGAAGGCAGCTGGACACAGAGGGGGCAGAAGGCAGCTGGACACAGGGGGGCAGAAGGCAGCTGGACACAGATGGGGCAGAAGGCAGCTGGACACAGAGGGGGCAGAAGGCAGCTGGACACAGGGGGGCAGAAGGCAGCTGGACACAGGGGGGCAGAAGGCAGCTGGACACAGAGGGGGCAGAAGGCAGCTGGACACAGGGGGGCAGTAAAGCTGGACACAGGGGGGCAGAAGGCAGCTGGACACAGAGGGGGCAGAAGGCAGCTGGACACAGGGGGGCAGAAGGCAGCTGGACACAGGGGGACAGAAGGCAGCTGGACACAGAGGGGGCAGAAGGCAGCTGGACACAGGGGGGCAGTAAAGCTGGACACGGGGGCAGAAGGCAGCTGGACACAGAGGGGGCAGAAGGCAGCTGGACACAGGGGGGCAGAAGGCAGCTGGACACAGAGGGGGCAGAAGGCAGCTGGACACAGGGGGGCAGAAGGCAGCTGGACACAGAGGGGGCAGAAGGCAGCTGGACACAGAGGGGGCAGAAGGCAGCTGGACACGGGGGCAGAAGGCCGCTGGACACGGGGGCAGAAGGCCTCTGGACACAGGGGGGCAGAAGGCCGCTGGACACAGGGGGGCAGTAAAGCTGGACACAGAGGGGGCAGAAGGCAGCTGGACACAGAGGGGGCACAAGGCAGCTGGACACGGGGGCAGAAGGCCGCTGGACACGGGGGGGCAGTAAAGCTGGACACAGAGGGGGCAGAAGGCAGCTGGACACAGGGGGGCAGAAGGCAGCTGGACACAGAGGGGGCAGAAGGCAGCTGGACACAGGGGGGCAGAAGGCAGCTGGACACAGAGGGGGCAGAAGGCAGCTGGACACAGGGGGGCAGAAGGCAGCTGGACACAGAGGGGGCAGAAGGCAGCTGGACACAGAGGGGGCAGAAGGCAGCTGGACACAGAGGGGGCAGAAGGCAGCTGGACACAGAGGGGACAGAAGGCAGCTGGACATGGGGGCAGAAGGCAGCTGGACACAGAGGGGGCAGAAGGCAGCTGGACACAGAAGGGGCAGAAGGCCGCTGGACACGGGGGCCTTAAAGCTGGACACGGGGGGGGGGGCAGAAGGCCGCTGGACACAGAAGGGCAGTAAAGCTGGACACGGGGGGCAGAAGGCTGGACACAGGGGGGCAGTAAAGCTGGACACAGGGGGGGCAGAAGGCTGGACACAGAGGGGGCAGTAAAGCTGGACACAGGGGGCAGTAAAGCTGGACACGGGGCAGTAAATCTGGACACAGAGGGGGCAGTAAATCTGGACACAGAGGGGGCAGTAAATCTGGACACAGAGGGGGCAGTAAATCTGGACACAGAGGGGGCAGTAAATCTGGACACAGAGGGGGCAGTAAAGCTGGACACAGAGGGGGCAGTAAAGCTGGACACGGGGGGGGCAGAAAGCTGGACACGGGGGGGGCAGAAAGCTGGACACAGGGGGGGCAGAAAGCTGGACACGGGGGGGGGGGGCAGAAAGCTGGACAGGGGGGGCGGGGCAGAAAGCTGGACACGGGGGGGCAGAAAGCTGGACACATGGGGGGCAGAAAGCTGGACACATGGGGGGCAGAAAGCTGGACACGGGGCAGAGTGCTGGACAGAGATGGGGCAGAATGCTGGACAGAGATGGGGCAGAGTGCTGGACAGAGATGGGGCAGAGTGCTGGACAGAGATGGGGCAGAGTGCTGGGCAGAGTGCTGGACAGAGATGGGGCAGAGTGCTGGACAGAGATGGGGCAGAGTGCTGGACAGAGATGGGACAGAGTGCTGGACAGAGATGGGGCAGAGTGCTGGACAGAGATGGGGCAGAGTGCTGGACAGAGATGGGGCAGAGTGCTGGACAGAGATGGGGCAGAGTGCTGGACAGAGATGGGACAGAGTGCTGGACAGAGATGGGGCAGAGTGCTGGACAGAGATGGGGCAGAGTGCTGGACAGAGATGGGGCAGAGTGCTGGACAGAGATGGGGCAGAGTGCTGGACAGAGATGGTGCAGGATTGCACACAACTGAAGAACCGATATCAAATCTTTGTAGAGGATGAAGATGGCACACCTAAGAATGAAGCAATACCAGCAAGCAAAAAAGAAAAGGGCACACAGCAACAAGTGACAGCAAAAAGTACAGCCAAGAAGCAACGAAGAGTGGTGGTGGTGGGAGACTCACTACTGAGAGGCACAGAAGCAGCCATCTGCAGACCGGACATAACTGCAAGAGAAGTATGCTGCCTTCCAGGTGCGATGATCAAGGATGTGACCGATAGGATACCAAAGCTCTTCAACTCCAAGGACGTCCACCCATTTCTTCTGATACATGTTGGCACTAATGACACGGCAAGGAAGGACCTACCGACAATCTGCAAGGACTTTGAAGAGTTGGGGAAGAAAGTAAAGGAACTGGATGCACAGGTAGTTTTTTCTTCTATCCTTCCAGTAGACGGGCATGGCACCAGGAGATGGAACAGGATCCTTGATGCAAACAACTGGCTAAGACGATGGTGCAGACAACAAGGATTTGGATTCCTGGACCACGGTGTGAATTACTGGTATGATGGACTCCTCGCCAGAGACGGACTACACCTCAACAAACCTGGGAAACACACATTCGCCAGAAGACTCGCTACACTCATCAGGAGGGCGTTAAACTAGAAGAAGAGGGGACGGGAAGAAAAACATTAGACTCGAACAAAGACGACCCAGGAAAACATACTCAGAAGGGAGGTAAGAACATTTCTAAAACAATCCACAGTGAGGAGATTGGAACAAAACAAAATCCTCTGAACTGCATGCTCGCAAACGCCAGAAGCCTGACAAACAAGATGGAAGAACTAGAAGCAGAAATATCTACAGGTAACTTTGACATAGTGGGAATAACCGAGACATGGTTAGATGAAAGCTATGACTGGGCAATTAACTTACAGGGTTACAGTCTGTTTAGAAAGGATCGTAAAAATCGGAGAGGAGGAGGGGTTTGTCTCTATGTAAAGTCTTGTCTAAAGTCCACTTTAAGGGAGGATATTAGCGAAGGGAATGAGGATGTCGAGTCCATATGGGTTGAAATTCATGGAGGGAAAAATGGTAACAAAATTCTCATTGGGGTCTGTTACAAACCCCCAAATATAACAGAAAGCATGGAAAGTCTACTTCTAAAGCAGATAGATGAAGCTGCAACCCATAATGAGGTCCTGGTTATGGGGGACTTTAACTACCCGGATATTAACTGGGAAACAGAAACCTGTGAAACCCATAAAGGCAACAGGTTTCTGCTAATAACCAAGAAAAATTATCTTTCACAATTGGTGCAGAATCCAACCAGAGGAGCAGCACTTTTAGACCTAATACTATCTAATAGACCTGACAGAATAACAAATCTGCAGGTGGTTGGGCATTTAGGAAATAGCGACCACAATATTGTGCAGTTTCACCTGTCTTTCACTAGGGGGACTTGTCAGGGAGTCACAAAAACACTGAACTTTAGGAAGGCAAAGTTTGACCAGCTTAGAGATGCCCTTAATCTGATAGACTGGGACAATATCCTCAGAAATAAGAATACAGATAATAAATGGAAAATGTTTAAGACCATCCTAAATAGGCAGTGTAAGCGGTTTATACCTTGTGGGAATAAAAGGACTAGAAATAGGAAAAACCCAATGTGGCTAAACAAAGAAGTAAGACAGGCAATTAACAGTAAAAAGAAAGCATTTGCACTACTAAAGCAGGATGGCACCATTGAAGCTCTAAAAAACTATAGGGAGAAAAATACTTTATCTAAAAAACTAATTAAAGCTGCCAAAAAGGAAACAGAGAAGCACATTGCTAAGGAGAGTAAAACTAATCCCAAACTGTTCTTCAACTATATCAATAGTAAAAGAATAAAAACTGAAAATGTAGGCCCCTTAAAAAATAGTGAGGAAAGAATGGTTGTAGATGACGAGGAAAAAGCTAACATATTAAACACCTTCTTCTCCACGGTATTCACGGTGGAAAATGAAATGCTAGGTGAAATCCCAAGAAACAATGAAAACCCTATATTAAGGGTCACCAATCTAACCCAAGAAGAGGTGCGAAACCGGCTAAATAAGATTAAAATAGATAAATCTCCGGGTCCGGATGGCATACACCCACGAGTACTAAGAGAACTAAGTAATGTAATAGATAAACCATTATTTCTTATTTTTAGTGACTCTATAGCGACAGGGTCTGTTCCGCAGGACTGGCGAATAGCAAATGTGGTGCCAATATTCAAAAAGGGCTCTAAAAGTGACCCTGGAAATTATAGGCCAGTAAGTCTCACCTCTATTGTTGGTAAAATATTTGAAGGGTTTCTGAGGGATGTTATTCTGGATTATCTCAATGAGAATAACTGTTTAACTCCATATCAGCATGGGTTTATGAGAAATCGCTCCTGTCAAACCAATCTAATCAGTTTTTATGAAGAGGTAAGCTATAGGCTGGACCACGGTGAGTCATTGGACGTGGTATATCTCGATTTTTCCAAAGCGTTTGATACCGTGCCGCACAAGAGGTTGGTACACAAAATGAGAATGCTTGGTCTGGGGGAAAATGTGTGTAAATGGGTTAGTAACTGGCTTAGTGATAGAAAGCAGAGGGTGGTTATAAATGGTATAGTCTCTAACTGGGTCGCTGTGACCAGTGGGGTACCGCAGGGGTCAGTATTGGGACCTGTTCTCTTCAACATATTCATTAATGATCTGGTAGAAGGTTTACACAGTAAAATATCGATATTTGCAGATGATACAAAACTATGTAAAGCAGTTAATACAAGAGAAGATAGTATTCTGCTACAGATGGATCTGGATAAGTTGGAAACTTGGGCTGAAAGGTGGCAGATGAGGTTTAACAATGATAAATGTAAGGTTATACACATGGGAAGAAGGAATCAATGTCACCATTACACACTGAATGGGAAACCACTGGGTAAATCTGACAGGGAGAAGGACTTGGGGATCCTAGTTAATGATAAACTTACCTGGAGCAGCCAGTGCCAGGCAGCAGCTGCCAAGGCAAACAGGATCATGGGGTGCATTAAAAGAGGTCTGGATACACATGATGAGAGCATTATACTGCCTCTGTACAAATCCCTAGTTAGACCGCACATGGAGTACTGTGTCCAGTTTTGGGCACCGGTGCTCAGGAAGGATATAATGGAACTAGAGAGAGTACAAAGGAGGGCAACAAAATTAATAAAGGGGATGGGAGAACTACAATACCCAGATAGATTAGCGAAATTAGGATTATTTAGTCTAGAAAAAAGACGACTGAGGGGCGATCTAATAACCATGTATAAGTATATAAGGGGACAATACAAATATCTCGCTGAGGATCTGTTTATACCAAGGAAGGTGACGGGCACAAGGGGGCATTCTTTGCGTCTGGAGGAGAGAAGGTTTTTCCACCAACATAGAAGAGGATTCTTTACTGTTAGGGCAGTGAGAATCTGGAATTGCTTGCCTGAGGAGGTGGTGATGGCGAACTCAGTCGAGGGGTTCAAGAGAGGCCTGGATGTCTTCCTGGAGCAGAACAATATTGTATCATACAATTATTAGGTTCTGTAGAAGGACGTAGATCTGGGTATTTATTATAATGGAATATAGGCTGAACTGGATGGACAAATGTCTTTTTTCGGCCTTACTAACTATGTTACTATGTTACTATGATTGGAAACAGATGGGGCAGGATGGATACGATGGAGACAGATGGGGCAGGATGGGGAGATCATATGGGGTAGAATGGATACTCATGAGGGCAGGATGAGAGAACATATGGCTGGAGCCTGAAATGAGACACACGGTGGCCAGGATGGCGAATATTACCATAGGGGCTAATTAAGGGATATTATTATTGCAGTGATGTATTTATTTTATTTTTTGAGTATACTGTTTTAAATGGGGGGGCGGTCCTGTTACTGTGTAGAGTGATACTATGTTGCCTTCTTCATGTGGTGTAATGTAGAAGTTGGGAAAATTAAGTAATGTGTTCTACAAGCGGAACTCGAGATAACTGTTTTATTTCCTGCAGAGACGAGTCCTGGCTGGATAAAGTGATGGCGGTCTGTGCTGGATGAAAGATGAAGGACTTCACCTAGAGACGTCACTGGTGAGTCAGTGTTACCTATACACTTACACTATACACTGTATACTATATACAGAGGTCCTGTGTACAATGTCACCAGTGATCACTGTATTATCTATACATTATATACAGAGCTCCTGTGTGTAATGTCACCAGTGATCACTGTATTACCTGTACACAGACACTGCTTACTAATTACAGATCTCCTGTGCATAATGGCACTGATGGTGATAGTATTGTGGGTTTTTTTTGTATTACTGATCAGTATTGTAGTATTCAGTCATTGTTGGTAATATGTGGTCTGGTCATGGTGTAGCGGTATTTGTTCCTTGTATTTTATATTATTCGATCACTGTGGTGGTAATATGTCATCTGGTCATAGTGTTGTGGTATTTGTTCCTTGTATGTAGTATTATAGGTCATTTTAAAAATTGAAAAATAAATAAAAATATACCTAAATTGTATTGCATATTTTAACAAATATTTAGTAGGTTACAGTAGAGTAGGGCCCGGCCAAAAGTGTCTACCTTGTTGTGGTGGCGGCTTAAAAAATCTTTTGGCCAAAACAAAAGCTGCCGGCTATATGTGTGATCTGGTGATGGGAACTGTTAATGTGTGATAGGTGAGAAGTGGAGATTTTCCAAGAGAGAGTGGTGGGACTGTGGACAGTTCGTGGGGTGGAGCCTGGAGGCGGGGCTGGGGTGGAGCCTGGGCGGAGTTTCAAGGGGGCCCCGAAAATTTTGCCAGTATGGGGCCCCGAAATTTCTAGTGGCAGCCCTGTGTATCCTCCCACAAATTAATTACAGCACGCCTCTGTTCGCACAGCCTCTGATCCATGTGCAGTGTGGAGTTCCACCTTGTTGCAACGTTGATTATTAGGTGGTGCTGGGAATGATTCAGCGATCGCTGATGGTTCAGCATACCGCTGGAGTGTACGGGCGACCGGCGGATGTGCGAGCAAAGTCTTCGCCCCTTCAGGAGCATAGCTGGTAACTCCGGATAATTTTTGAGGAAGCACTGCACCACCAGGTTCAAAGTGTGAGCCAGGCAAGGTATGTGTTTAAGTTCTGAAAGGGCTATGGCAGCCATAAAATTCCTTCCGTTATCACTGACTACCTTGCCTGCCTCAAGATGTACACTGCCCAGCCATGACTGAGTTTGTTGCTGCAAGTACTTGGCCAGTACTTCTGCGGTGTGTCTGTTGTCGCTTCATTTCTAACACAGCCTGCTGACGCTTACCGCTAGCTGTTCGATAATGGGTCACCTCGTGTGCAACACTGGCAGCTGTGGATGGAGTGGTCGTGCGACTGTGCTCTGTGAACAAGCTTTCTCTTCTGGTGGAGGAGGAGGAGGTGTGGCGAATGCCTACAGTCAACTGTTTCCTAGACCGTGGGCTAGACAGAACTGTCCCACTATGGTTGTACCCTGTGGACCCTGCATCCACCACATTAACCCAGTGCGCTGTGATGGACACGTAACGTCCCTGGCCATGCCTACTGGTCCATGCATCTGTTGTGAGGTGCACCATTCCACTGACTGATTGCCTCAGTGCATGGACAATGCGGTCTTTGACAAGCTGGTGGAGGGCTGGGATGGCTTTTCTCGCAAAGAAGTGCCGACTGGGTAGGTCATAGCGTGGTACTGCGTAGGCCATCAGGTCTTTGAAAGCTTCACTTTCAACCAACCGGTAGGGCATCATCTTTAACGAGATTAGTATACCAATGTGGGAGTTCAAGCCCTGTGTACGCAGATGAGAGGATGAGTACTTTCTTTTCCTAACGAGAGTCTGTTTTAGGGTGAGCTGGACTGGAGAGCTGCATATGGCGGAACTAGCGGTGGTGGTGGTAGATATGGCGGATTGAGAGAGGGTTGGTGATGGTATTCTTGATGTTGGCCTACATACAGTGTTTCCTACCAATAACCTTGTGATTCCCTGACTGCTTTGGCCTTGCGACGATACCTCCACATTTGCTGCTGGTGGTGTTCTAACCGGTGGGCTTACAGTGAGGGAAGCAATGTAGCGTTGCTGACTACCTTTATTCTGAGCCGGTGCACCAACGGTACGGGACGTTTGGTAGTTAATCCAGGCTTGCAAGCGCATGCTGGTTAAATGTCTAAACATGCATGTTGTATTTAAATTTTGAAGATTCTTCTCTCTGCTAAAGGTCTTTGAGCATTTTTTACAGATAACTTTTGACTGATCATTCGGATCTTGGATAAAAAATTGCCACACTACACTCTTCCTACTATGGAATACCTTTTCAGGCATTGCTCGCTGTGCTACTTTCACCCGGATGGCCACGTTGTCCTAAAACTGTTTTTGTTTTTGACAAATGTTTTTGGCCTGATACGGGCCTGCCAGATGACAGCTGTTGCGATGCAGATGGCTGCTGCGGATCATCCTCCTCTGCTTCAGAGCTACTGGCAGCGGCACCCTCTTCCCCCAATGGCTGCCAATCTGGATCAACAACTGGGTCATCTATCACCTCCTCTTCAATGTCATGTGCGCCTTCCTCTGTGTCACCGTGTAAGGTGCTATAGCGTTCGTGATGGGGCACCATAGTCTCATCAGGGTCAGATTCTGGCTCAGTACACTGCGAGGGCAATGTAGTGATCTGAGTCAATGGAACTGCATAATTATTTAGCTGTGGCTGTGCATCTGTGCACTCCATGTCCGATTCATCTTGTAATGGGCAGTTAACAATTTCCCTTTCTAACCCAGGCACGGTATGTGTAAAGAGCTCCATGGAGTAAACTGTAGTTTCGCCTGACGCATCCTTTACTTTTGGTTTGGGTGAAGGACACAAGGAAACGTCTTGTTCCTGACCGGGAGCATCCACTGACGACTCGCTGCTTTTATATTTGGAACTTTCTGAAGAGGAGGCGAAAGAGCTAGAGGCTGAGTCAGCAAGGAAAGGAAAAACTTTTTCCTGCTGCTCCGGATTTAAAAGCTATTTTCCTACTCCCAGATAAGGGAGCCTTCGAGGCCTTGTGTAGCCAGACGATGACGCTGGCTCAACACCTCCAGCCTTAGGTGCTATTGTGCTTTTGCCACTACCACCAGATGCACCACCACCACCATCAGTACCAGCTGGCAACCACCGCTCACGGGCTCTTTCACCAGACTTCCTCATTTTTTGGAAAATCTAACCAAAATAACAACCGTTATATGGTACTGTAAAACAAGGTAGAAGGTGTATATAAACTTGTTGAGAATTTAAATCTCCCTTTTTTTTGGGGGGGAGACTGAACCAAAACTCAGGCCCTGTGCATAAAACAACACAATGTAAGTGGCAGAAAGTGGCTGGCTGATTTACGACAAACTAACAGGACTAAAGTATATCCACTTTGTGAGAATTTGAATCTCACTTTTTTTTGGGGAGACTGAACCAAAACTCAGGCCCACTGTATAAAACAACACAATGTAAGTGGCAGAAAGTGGCTGGAAGATATATGAAAAAATACAAGGACTTTAGTACAATTTCAGTCTCCCTATAATGATCTCAGGAAAAGTATGGCAGCAATAAAAAGGACTGCTGCACACAAAAGTGTGGACAAATAAACAAAAGCAGTTGGTTTGCACAGCGGCGTGCAAACAGCAATGCAGCTATCAGGGAGCCTTATAGGGCAGCCTTATAAGCTACAGCGCTGATGCACAAAAAAATAGCCTCCAGTGTCCCTGCAAACAAATGGTGGTGTTGGACAGTGGAAATCGCTACAGCACAAGCAGTTTCGGGGCTTAATCTTCCCTCCCTAACTATATCCCTTCTTCTGATGAAGCTGCAGCAACCTCTCCCTATGCTAAAATCGGCTGAAGTAAGATGGCAGTTGGCGTGCACACCCCTTTATAGCCCCTGTGACGCCGCAGAAAGCAAGCCAATCACTGTCATGCCCTTCTTTAAGATGGTGGGGACCGAGACCTATGTCATCACGCTGCCCACACTCTGCGTCCTCCTTCATTGGCTGAAAAATGGCGCTAAAAGCGTCATATGAAACGCGACTTTTGCACGCAGATCGGCGACCTCTTGGCCGATCCCACACTAGGATTGGGTCGGATTTCATGAAACCCGACTTTGCCGAAAGTTGGTGTTTTTTGAATTTGTCCGATCTGTTTCGCTGAACCCTAATTTTAACTATTTCCTAGTGATGGAATACCCTTTATTCATTCTTAAGAACCCTTCTGAATAGAATGAGAACAGGGCTGGCTCCAGGTTTTTATGGGCCCTGGTCGAAAGAGTCCCGGTGGGCCCCTTTAACACATACCACAATTCATAATGCACGGATACAGCAGAGAAATATAGGTATAGTACAATGCCAAAGATTTCACATACTTCTTACATTACATAAGTGATATCTATTGTGCATTCTACATTAGCTCAGAAACAGGACAGTATAGTCCTCTATACAGAATAATGAGCCCCATATATTGCTCCAAACAGAATAATGAGCGCCATATATTGCCCCATACAGTATAATGGCCCCATATAGTGCTCAATACAGTATAATTGGCACCACATAGTCCTCTATACAGAATAATGAGCCCCATATATTGCTCCAAACAGAATAATGAGCCCAATATTACGCTCCATGCAGAATACTGAGCTTCATATAATGCTCCATACAGTATAATGCGCACCACAGAGTGCTCCATACAGAATGAGCCGCATAAATTGCTACATACAGAATTTACCCCATATAATGCTCCATACAGTATAGTGAGCCACGTATAATTCTCCATACAGTATATGATGGGCCAAATCTATTGTTCCATATATAATGGGCCTCATATAATGCTCCATACAGTATATGATTGGCCCCCCATACAGTATACTGAGTCCCATATATTGCTCCATACAGAATTGACCCCATATAATACTCCTTACAGAATGGGTCCCATACAATACTCCTTACAGAATGGGTCCCATATAATGTTCCAAAAATAATTGGCCCCATAAGATGCTCTATGTATAATGGGCCCCATATAATGCTCAATATATAATTGGCCATATAAAATGCTCCATATATAATTAGTCTCATAAGATGCTTCATATATTTTTGGCCCCATATACTGCTCCATAGGTAATTGGCCCCATATACTGCTCCATATTGAATTGGCCCCATAAGATGCTCCATATTAAATTGGCCCCATATAATGCTCCTTATAGAATTGGCTTCATAAGATGCTCCCTATATTATTGGCCCCATAAGATGCTCCATATAGAATTAGCCCCGTATAATGCTCCATATATGGGCCCCTTCTGATGGTCCCCATATATTGCTCCAAATATTAAAAAAAATGAAATACTCATCTCTCGTTGCTTGCTGCTGCTCTGCTCTGGACTCCTCACCGTCGGCGTCTTCCTGCTCTCTGTGCTGTGACTGCTCAGGCAGAGGGCACGCACTGGTGACGTCATCGTGCCCTCTGACCTGAACGTCACAGTCAGAGGATGGAAGACGCTGCAGCGCTGGAACCGGGAGAGGTAAGTATCGCAAGTGCTGGGGCCCGGAGCAGGCGGGGGGTTAACTTACGGGGCCGACACTGTTATGTAGGCAATCCAGTAACACAGTGTGCCAGCAATCAGAGCACATACAGTGATCTGACAATAACCCAAAAACAATAGAACGAGCTCTGAGACGTGGAATCTCTGTAGACCGCAATACCTGAACCTAACCTAAACACAACTAAAGGCAGCTGTGGATTGCGCCTGACACTACCTATGCAACTCGGCACAGCCTGAGGAGCTGACTAGCCTGAAGATAGAAAAACAAGCCTGATTTGCCTCAGAGAAATACCCCAAAGGAAAAGGCAGCCCCCCACATATAATGACTGTTAGCAAGATGAAAAGACAAACGTAGGGATGAAATAGATTCAGCAAAGTGAGGCCCGATATTCTAGATAGAGCGAGGATAGCAAAGAGAACTTTGCAGTCTACAAAAAACCCTAAAGCAAAAAACCACGCAAAGGGGGCAAAAAGACCCACCGTGCCGAACTAACGGCACGGCGGTACACCCTTTGCGTCTCAGAGCTTCCAGCAAAACGAAATGACAAGCTGGACAGAAAAAGTAGCAACAAAAGCAAAAAGCACTTATCTAAGCAGCGCAGCAGGCCACAGGAAGATCCAGAAGCTCAGATCCAACACTGGAACATTGACAAGGAGCAAGGAAGACAGAATAAGGTGGAGTTAAATAACAAAGCAGCCAACGAGCTCACCAGAACACCTGAGGGAGGAAGCTCATAAGCTGCAGTACCACTTGTGACCACAGGAGTGAATTCAGCCACAAAATTCACAACAGTACCCCCCCCCTTGAGGAGGGGTCACCGAACCCTCACCAGAGCCCCCAGGCCGACCAGGATGAGCCACATGAAAGGCACGAACAAGATCTGGAGCATGGACATCAGAGGCAAAAACCCAGGAATTATCTTCCTGAGCATAACCCTTCCATTTAACCAGATACTGGAGTTTCCGTCTAGAAACACGAGAATCCAAAATTTTCTCCACAATATACTCCAATTCCCCCTCCACCAAAACCGGGGCAGGAGGCTCAACAGATGGAACCATAGGTGCCACGTATCTCCGCAACAACGACCTATGGAATACATTATGTATGGAAAAGGAGTCTGGGAGGGTCAGACGAAAAGACACAGGATTGAGAATCTCAGAAATCCTATACGGACCAATAAAACGAGGTTTAAATTTAGGAGAGGAAACCTTCATAGGAATATGACGAGAAGATAACCAAACCAGATCCCCAACACGAAGTCGGGGACCCACACGGCGTCTGCGATTAGCGAAAAGTTGAGCCTTCTCCTGGGACAAGGTCAAATTGTCCACTACCTGAGTCCAGATCTGCTGCAACCTGTCCACCACAGAATCCACACCAGGACAGTCCAAAGACTCAACCTGTCCTGAAGAGAAACGAGGATGGAACCCAGAATTGCAGAAAAATGGAGAGACCAAGGTAGCCGAGCTGGCCCGATTATTAAGGGCGAACTCAGCCAACGGCAAAAAGGACACCCAATCATCCTGGTCTGCAGAAACAAAACATCTTAGATATGTTTCCAAGGTCTGATTGGTTCGTTCGGTCTGGCCATTAGTCTGAGGATGGAAAGCCGAGGAAAAAGATAGGTCAATGCCCATCCTACCACAAAAGGCTCGCCAAAACCTTGAAACAAACTGGGAACCTCTGTCAGAAACAATATTCTCAGGAATGCCATGCAAACGAACCACATGCTGGAAGAACAAAGGCACCAAATCAGAGGAGGAAGGCAATTTAACCAAGGGCACCAGATGGACCATTTTAGAAAAGCGATCACAGACCACCCAAATGACTGACATCTTTTGAGAAACGGGAAGGTCAGAAATGAAATCCATCAAAATATGTGTCCAAGGCCTCTTTGGGACTGGCAAGGGCAAAAGCAACCCACTGGCACGTGAACAGCAGGGCTTAGCCCTAGCACAAATCCCACAGGACTGCACAAAAGTACGTACATCCCGTGACAGAGATGGCCACCAGAAGGATCTAGCCACTAACTCTCTGGTACCAAAGATTCCAGGATGACCAGCCAACACCGAACAATGAAGTTCAGAGATAACTTTACTAGTCCACCTATCAGGGACGAACAGTTTCTCCGCCGGACAACGATCAGGTTTATTAGCCTGAAATTTTTGCAACACTCGCCGCAAATCAGGGGAGATGGCAGACACAATGACTCCTTCCTTGAGGATACTCGCCGGCTCAGATGAACCCGGAGAGTCGGGCACAAAACTCCTAGACAGAGCATCCGCCTTCACATTTTTAGAGCCCGGAAGGTACGAAATCACAAAATCGAAGCGGGCAAAAAATAACGACCAACGGGCCTGTCTAGGATTCAAGCGCTTGGCAGACTCGAGATAAGTAAGGTTCTTATGATCAGTCAATACCACCACGCGATGCTTGGCTCCTTCAAGCCAATGACGCCATTCCTCGAATGCCCACTTCATGGCCAGCAACTCTCGGTTGCCCACATCATAATTACGCTCAGCAGCCGAAAACTTCCTGGAAAAGAAAGCACATGGTTTCAACACTGAGCAACCAGAACCTCTCTGTGACAAAACCGCCCCTGCTCCAATCTCAGAAGCATCAACCTCGACCTGGAACGGAAGAGAAACATCTGGTTGACACAACACAGGGGCAGAACAAAAACGATGCTTCAACTCCTGAAAAGCTTCCACAGCAGCAGAAGACCAATTAACCAAATCAGCACCCTTCTTGGTCAAATCGGTGAATGGTTTGGCAATGCTAGAAAAATTACAGATGAAGCGATGATAAAAATTAGCAAAGCCCAGGAATTTTTGCAGACTTTTCAGAGATGTCGGCTGAGTCCAATCCTGGATGGCTTGGACCTTAACCGGATCCATCTCGATAGTAGAAGGGGAAAAGATGAACCCCAAAAATGAAACTTTCTGCACACCGAAGAGACACTTTGATCCCTTCACAAACAAAGAATTAGCATGCAGGACCTGGAAAACCATTCTGACCTGCTTCACATGAGAGTCCCAATCATTAGAGAAGATCAAAATGTCATCCAAGTAAACAATCAGGAATTTATCCAGATACTCACGGAAGATGTCATGCATAAAAGACTGAAACACAGATGGAGCATTGGCAAGTCCGAACGGCATCACTAGATACTCAAAATGACCCTCGGGCGTATTAAATGCAGTTTTCCATTCATCTCCTTGCCTGATTCTCACCAGATTATACGCACCACGAAGATCTATCTTAGTGAACCAACTAGCCCCCTTAATCCGAGCAAACAAGTCAGATAACAATGGCAAGGGATACTGAAATTTCACAGTGATCTTATTAAGAAGGCGGTAATCAATACACGGTCTCAGCGAACCATCCTTCTTGGCTACAAAAAAGAACCCTGCTCCCAGTGGTGATGACGATGGGCGAATATGTCCCTTCTCCAGGGATTCCTTCACATAACTGCGCATAGCGGCGTGTTCAGGCACGGATAAATTAAATAATCGACCTTTAGGGAATTTACTACCAGGAATCAAATTGATAGCACAATGACACTCCCTATGCGGAGGTAGGGCATCAGACTTGGGCTCTTCAAATACATCCTGATAATCAGACAAGAACTCTGGGACCTCAGAAGGAGTGGATGACGAAATAGACAAAAATGGAACATCACCATGTACCCCCTGACAACCCCAGCTGGAAACCGACATAGAGTTCCAATCCAATACTGGATTATGGGTTTGCAGCCATGGCAACCCCAACACGACCACATCATGCAGATTATGTAGCACCAGAAAGCGAATAACCTCCTGATGTGCAGGAGCCATGCACATGGTCAGCTGGGTCCAGTACTGAGGTTTATTCTTGGCCAAAGGTGTAGCATCAATTCCTCTCAACGGAATAGGACACCGCAAAGGCTCCAAGAAAAACCCACAACGTTTAGCATAATCCAAATCCATCAGATTCAGGGCAGCGCCTGAATCCACAAACGCCATGACAGAATACGATGACAAAGAGCATATCAAGGTAATGGACAGAAGGAATTTGGATTGTACAGTACCAATGACGGCAGACCTATCGAACCGCTTAGTGCGCTTAGGACAATCAGAAATAGCATGAGTGGAATCACCACAGTAGAAACACAGACCATTCAGACGTCTGTGTTCTTGCCGTTCAACTCTGGTCATAGTCCTATCGCACTGCATAGGCTCAGATTTAATCTTAGACAATACCGCCAAATGGTGCACAGATTTACGCTCGCGCAAGCGTCGACCGATCCGAATGGCCAAAGACATAGACTCATTCAAACCAGCAGGCATAGGAAAACCCACCATGACATCCTTAAGAGCCTCAGAGAGACCCTTTCTGAACAAAGCTGCCAGCGCAGATTCATTCCACAGAGTGAGTACTGACCACTTCCTAAATTTCTGACAATATACTTCTATATCATCCTGACCCTGGCACAAAGCCAGCAAATTTTTCTCAGCCTGATCCACTGAATTAGGCTCATCGTAAAGTAATCCGAGCGCCAGGAAAAACGCATTGACATTACTCAATGCAGGGTCTCCTGGCGCAAGAGAAAATGCCCAGTCCTGAGGGTCGCCGCGCAAAAAAGAAATAATAATCAAAACCTGTTGAATAGGATTACCAGAAGAATGAGGTTTCAAGGCCAGAAATAGCTTACAATTATTTTTGAAATTAAGAAACTTAGTTCTATCACCAAAAAACAAATCAGGAATAGGAATTCTTGGTTCTAACATAGATTTCTGATCAATAGTATCTTGAATCCTTTGTACATGTGTAACGAGATTATCCATTGAAGAGCACAGACCCTGAATATCCGTGTCCACACCTGTGTCCTGAAACACCCAAATGTCTAGGGGAAAAAAAAGACTGAACACAGAGCTGAGAAAAAAAAATGATGTCAGAACTTCTTTTTTCCCTCTATTGAGAATCATTAGGCGGGCTCCTTGTACTGTTATGTAGGCAATCCAGTAACACAGTGTGCCAGCAATCAGAGCACATACAGTGATCTGACAATAACCCAAAAACAATAGAACGAGCTCTGAGACGTGGAATCTCTGTAGACCGCAATACCTGAACCTAACCTAAACACAACTAAAGGCAGCTGTGGATTGCGCCTGACACTACCTATGCAACTCGGCACAGCCTGAGGAGCTGACTAGCCTGAAGATAGAAAAACAAGCCTGACTTGCCTCAGAGAAATACCCCAAAGGAAAAGGCAGCCCCCCACATATAATGACTGTTAGCAAGATGAAAAGACAAACGTAGGGATGAAATAGATTCAGCAAAGTGATGCCCGATATTCTAGATAGAGCGAGGATAGCAAAGAGAACTTTGCAGTCTACAAAAAACCCTAAAGCAAAAAACCACGCAAAGGGGGCAAAAAGACCCACCGTGCCGAACTAACGGCACGGCGGTACACCCTTTGCGTCTCAGAGCTTCCAGCAAAACGAAATGAGAAGCTGGACAGAAAAAGTAGCAACAAAAGCAAAAAGCACTTATCTAAGCAGCGCAGCAGGCCACAGGAAGATCCAGAAGCTAAGATCCAACACTGGAACATTGACAAGGAGCAAGGAAGACAGAATCAGGTGGAGTTAAATAACAAAGCAGCCAACGAGCTCACCAGAACACCTGAGGGAGGAAGCTCAGAAGCTGCAGTACCACTTGTGACTACAGGAGTGAATTCAGCCACAGAATTCACAACACGACACTATAGCGTGCCAGTGTCCCCAACGGCGAGTTGGCCCCCTGCCTGCTCAGGGCCCCAGCACTTGCCCATGTGCGCCAGGTGCTGACACCGGCCCTGAATGAGAAGACCTATAAAGCTTCTGAAAAAATAGGCAATTTTCCAAGCTTGAGAAAAGTTCTAATTTTTTAACCAATATGTCATCATCATGGGCTATTAAATAGCACTTGTTTTTACCTTTATAAGTTGATGCGCTGCCTCCAACATTTTGATTATATTGAAGGTTTGACATTTTCACGGCCCTTGATGATAGATTATTATCTATATATATAATTGTCTAAGGGTTTTTCCGTCTGTCTGTCTGTCTGTCTGTCTTTCTGTCTGTCTGTCTATCCTGGAAATCCCACGTCCCTGATTGGTCGATGCCGCCAGGCCTCGACCAATCAGCGACGGGCACAGTATCGACGTAGAAATCCCGCATCTCTGATTGGTCGAGACCGCTAGGCCTCGACCAATCAGCAACGGGCACAGCGATGATGATGTCATAAAGGATGTAGAAATCCCACGTTTCTGATTCAGCGACGGGCACAGTATCGACGTAGATGTCATAATGGTTGCCATGGCGACGATGATGTCATAAAGGTTGCCTCGACCAATCAGCGACGGGCACATTCTGCCGCGAATTCTGGAATTATCATTGTCCATATACTACGGGGACATGCATATTCTAGAATACCCGATGCGTTAGAATCGGGCCACAATCTAGTTATTTATAATTACTATTATACATTTTTATAGTGCCATTTATTCCATAGCGCTTTACATGTGAAAAGGGGCAGATATAGACAAATACATTAAACATGAGCAAAAAACAAGGCACACAGGTACATAAGGAGTGAGGACCCTGCCCACGAGGGCTCACAGTCTACAGGGGATGAGTGAGGATACACTAGGAAAGGGTAGAGCTGGTTGTGTGGCGGTTGAGTAGGTTGAGGATCATTGCAGGCTGTATGCTTGTCGGAAGAGGTGAGTCTTCAGGCTCATTTTGAAGGTTTCTATGGTAGGAAAGAGTCTGATGTGTTGTGGTAGAGAGTTCCAGAGTATGGGGGAAGCACGGGAGAAGTCTTGGATGCGGTTGTGGAAAGAAGAGATGAGAGGGGAGTAGAGAAGGAGATCTTGAGAGGATCTGAGGTTGCGTATAGCTAAGTCCCGGGAGACGAGGTCACAGATGTACAGTATGGAGGAGACTGATTGTGGATGGCTTTGCATGACGTTGTAAGGCTTTTGAACTCGAGTCTCTGGGCGATGGGAAGCCAATGAAGGACTTGGCATAGAGGAGAGGCTGGGGAATAGCGGGGAGACAGGTAGATTAGTCGGGCAGCAGAGTGTAGGATGGATTGGAGTGGTGCCAGAGTGCTAGAGGGGAGGCCAGAGAGTAGGAGGTTGCAGTAGTCAAGGCGGGAGATGATAAGGGCATGCACTAGTGTTTTTGTGGTGTCGCGGTCAAGGAATGCGCGGATCCGTGAAATATTTTTGAGTTTGAGACGGCAGGAGGAGGCAAGGGCTTGGATATGTGGCTTGAAAGAGAGATGATATATATAGATGATTGATGATAGATAATAGATAGATAGATGCAGATAGATAAATGGATAGATAGATATATAAAAACAAAAAAGCAGAGCAGCACAATAAGCAGATAAGGAGTCCGGGTGCAAAAAAGCTCCCACAAGCAAACCTTGAATGCAGAAATCCAAAAAACAGCACACTGTTATTTGTGAAAAACGAGCTGTTTTATTTAGCCCATGATATAGATAAATACATAGATAGATATGGGATAGAGATAGATAGATAGATAGATAGATAGATAGATAGATAGATAGATAGATAGATAGATAGATAGATAGATAGATACAGATATATAGATAGAAGGATAGATGTAAAAGATAGATGGATAGATAGATAGATAAATAGATAGATAGAAGATTGTTTTATGTTTTTAAAATCAGCTAAGAGGAAGTAAATGAGACTCTGTCTGTTAAGAGGAAGTACAGCATATTTTTAGTGATTTTATGCCAGCTGTAGAATAATGCCATAGTGCAAAAAGTCCCTTCATTTAAGCAGATGAACGCTATGGGGCTTTTTTTTGTTAGTACCAAAATATTACAAGAAAAGATAAAAGGGGTTTTTCCCACCAATTACATTTCGCACCTGTTTACAAAATGTGTAAGAAGCGTTTATCATGAGGGATTCCACCGATAGTTAGGATAGGTGACCAGGGTTCGGTCATACTGGCTGGGTCAGTTTCTATGGGATCACTTTTTTTTTTCTTTAATGATCACTTCTTTTTCCTGTAACTAGGTGTGACGCTAGTTACTACTCACAGATAGATCGTGAGGCAGAAGAGTGAGACGTTCTGGGGTCAATACCAAGAGAGTACGTAGGTAACAAGGGCAAAGACGTAAGTCAGGTTACAGTCTAGGATCAATAACAAGAGACAGCGGATCAAAAGCAAGAGGACAAGACAAAGGGCTAGTCAGAACACAGTCCAAAAGGTCATGCAGCAGAAGATCAGAACTCAGAGCAACAGAATTAGGCTAACACTCACCAAGAAGCACAAATTACGTCTGGCAGGGATCAGGGGCAGACAGCTCAGTTACATTGTTACATACTTCTTCTACATTACAGAAGCTAGGCACTTATTGTGAGCTGCCGCAATAGTACGACGAATGGACAGCACAGACACAGAAACCAATGCTGACCATGGCAATTATATACCGTAGTTAAAGAGAAGAGAATTCTCATGTCACCTTATAGGCCATCCTGTTTTGTAGTTTCAAGATACTGATGGATTGCCTTATTAAGGTCCCCTGGTGTGCATTGGAGATAAGCCTAAAGGCCTTGACAAACATAATACACCAGGCCATTTATTTTCATTTCATTATGTTTTCTCTGTCTTCCAATAGCCATGATGGTTTTTCTCGTTGACAAATTTTTTTAAAATACTGTAAATGTAAACTATTTTTCATTTTTTTTTTTTTACGTTTCTTGGAGCTAGTACCTGCCCGGGCTTAATAGGAGCACTAACGTGGCAGGAATAGAAACCTTCATTAGGAACCTCATAACAAATTGATACCCTGCAATCCTGTCATGTGGGGCAGATCAAGTGAGAGAGAAGCCACCGCTCTGTCTAATGGCCAGTGCCGGCGTTTGTGGCAGTCAGACCAGGCAGCTGCCTAGGGCCCCCGCTCCTCCAGGAGCCCCCACTCTGTCTAATGGCTTAGATGCCACTACTGTTAAGCTGCAGTGACTAGAGTTACAGTATATCACAGTAGTGAGTACACCCCTCACATTTTTGCAAATATTTTATGATGTCTTTTTATGGGACAACGCTAAGGACATGACACTTAGATACAAAAGTAGTCAGTGTACAGCTTGTATAACAGTGTTCATTTGGTGTGCCCTCTAAATAACTCAACATACAGCCATTAATGTCTAAACCGCTGGCAATAAAAGTGAGTACGCCCCTTAGTAAAAATGGCCACATTGTTCCCAAATATCCATTTTCTTCCCCCCCGGTGTCATGTGACTCATTAGTATTACAAGGTCTGAACTGTGAATGGGGAGCAGGTGTGGTAAATTTGGTATGATCGCTCTCACACGCTCTCATACTGGTCACTGGAAGTTCAACATGGCTCCTCATGGCAAAGAACTCGCTGAGGATCTGAAAAAAAATATTGGTGCTCTATATAAAGATCCTCCAAATAAGCTCAAACATGGTGGGTTCCCTGTCCTGACCGTGCTGTGGCCGCTGTTTTTCTTGCATCTATTCCTCAGTTGTGGGTTTCACAACCCCAAGAGGTGAGCAGTTAGTTACCTGTTCCTTCACCTGTACTTACCTATCGGTTAAGACCCTAATGCGCTTGTTGTCTCCCCTTTTTATCCAATAGAGTCATTAACTCTCAGGGAAGATTTAATAATAAAATAAAAATGCCTACAATCTAAAAAAGAACAAACATTATTTTTATCATACAGAGTAACATCTAAAGGGAAAATGTCAGTAGGATCCAGCCCCCTAAGCCATCTATATGGGCATGTAGGTCGTGAAGAGTTGAGTAAAGGGATACCTTTATATCTGCAATTTGATGACTTTTCCAGAGGAACCCTTGGTTATATATATATATATATATATATATATATATATATATATATAAGTGAGCTGTTGAGATCTATGGGCCAGACATAGATCTCCCAGAGTATCTGCCTCCAGAGCTTAATTTACATAAAAGGGGGCATTACCAGTGTGAGACACGTAATGACAGACACTTTAGTTTTATGCTAAGGCTACTTTCACACTAGCGTTTTTGTGGAAACGTCAAAATGCGTCGTTTTGTGCAAAAAACGGATGCATCAAAAATAGTGAAAAACGGATGCAACGCATACACTATTTCGACGGATCCGTCGCGAATCCGACAAACGGTTCCGTCGAAATGCTGTATGCGTTGCATCCGTTGCGTCCGTTTTACCATCCGTTGCATCCGTTTTTATGACGGATCCGTTTTTTTAAAATGGGAGTCTCCCAAATGTGATTGGCTACTGGAAAATAAGGAAAACTATATAGTGACTGTATTTACAGCCCATCTTTGAGGGTTTTAGTTTAGTGGCAAGGATGGATGGTGTAATTGGGAGGATTGCAAGTTTGGTAACTGATGTTATTTTCGAGACAAATGAAAACACATGCTGCACAGACCACTAAAATACATCTGATTGACAATAAAAAAAACTATTTTAAACTTTAAAAAAAAACACAAACACACGCTCACATTCAGCACAGACCACTACAATGCAACAAAACCAACAATTTAAAACTGAAAAAAAAAAAAAAAATCACACAATGAAAACGCATGCTGCACAGACCACTAAAATAAATCTGATTGACAATAAAATAACCATTTTTAACTTTAAAAAAAAAACACACACAACACACGCTCACACATGGAAACCACATGCAGCAGCACAGACCACTTTTAAATGCATCAGATTTAACATTTAAAAAACCAGCAATTGTAAATTTTACAAAAAAAAAAAATATATACGCTCACACAATGAAACCACATGCTGCACGGACGCATGCACAAGCATTCAAACACACGCACACACATGCATAACAGCACACAGGTTGCACATACACAAACGCACATTCATGCAAACACACAGGCACATAGGCAGACCCAAACTGAATACACACAGAGACACGCACACATACAAAAGGCACATCACACTGTTTGGGATGCTGGCAGGCCTACTGCTGGAGATGGATCTATTCACTGGCAGGCTGTTGCAGGACGATGGCAGGCCTCTGGCTGTATTTTGGTTTTTAGCTCTTGCTGAAGTCAGTACATCATATGCACACGCACACATGGACATGCAGACACATGCACACAGACTCACACAAAAAGGGCAATACTCACACTGGCTCTATGGTGGCTGTAGTCTCACTGTCAGGCTGGGGTCTCGCTGTCAGGCCGGGGTCTCACTGTCAGGCTGGCTGGGTCTTGCAGGCAGGCTGGCGGGGTCTCGCTGTCAGGCTGGCTGGGTCTTGCAGGCAGGCTGGGTCTTGCTGGGCAGGCTGGAGTCTTCCTGGTGTCTTCTTCTCTGTAGGCTTCTTGCTGGCATATGTGGGGTTGAAGGCCCAGGCCTGGTTTATATAGATTTTGGGATGTCTGGCCAATTAGATAAAAAAATCCTGGTTCTGAGCATGCTCAGTGCAAAAAAACGTATTGCAGCTCTGCATTGCGTCGTACGACGTGTCTCGACGCATCCGTCGCTCATAGGCTTCAATTGTAGCCAAAGACGCATGCCGCAGGATGCGCCGCGACACGTTTTTTATGCGGAGCCAAAAAACGTTACAATCTACGTTTTTCCAGACGACGTGTCGCCTAATTTCGACGCATCCGTCGTACGACAAATACCGACGTATGGCAATCCGTCGAAATGTGTCGTCAATGCAAGTCTATGTGCAAAAAACGCATCCGTTGGGAGATTTTGCAGGATGCGTTTTTTGCACAAAACAACGGATTTCGATGTCTGGAGAAAAACGCTGGTGTGAAAGTAGCCTAACACACAGCTCTGCAGTAAGATCAGAGCTAACACAGTAGCTTTTCACTGTTCTTAATAGTCCTCTTATGGCAGATGAATCTGCCATCGTCTGATCGCTTGTACAATAGTGTTGCTACACATAGTTAACATCATGGTTTCTGGCCATAGGCTGGGTTTCAATGGAGCTCTGTGATGGCAATCATGGAGGTCTTCAACAAGCCACCGGCTGTCATGGCAATCCATCGGGGTTGCATCACGGGAGTGTCGATGGGCGCATGGAATGACGCGCTCCAATGCCGGCACGTTGGTAATACCGCTATCAGAGTTTGACAGCAGTATTTAACTTTCTGTAGAATTATGTCTTCAGCTCCAATTTAAATTCTACGATTGCCTATTTTTGCGAGGTGAGGTGTTCTTGTTTTCATGAAAATGGATTCCTAAAACTTGATGAAAACCAGAAATATGTTTATTCTTTAAAAGATATTTTATTTGGAGAACATCTTAGTTTTAATCTTTGCATTACAAAATCATCCACATGATTATCAAAATAGAGTTACCTGAAAAACAAACTGATTCTGCGACTGGAAAGTACACAGCAAGTACATGACCCTGGTATGTAATTCTTTCGTATTTTATTCTCTTCAAGCAAGAAAATAACCTTTATCTAATGGCATTAGCAACAGGAATACATAAGAAAATCTACATCATTGTTCCTCTGTTCTGAAAGGGTTGTCCAAGGTCATGGATAAGAATTTACAATGGCATGGCAACTATGTCGTAAGTAAAACAAATTTTCTATAGATACTTCCTCCAAACTACTTGGAAAGTGCAGCTGGAAATTTCTGCTGAAGTACAGAAGTCATTCAATGGCATTTTCTAATGGTAATGAAATGTTATTTATTGGACAAATGTATATATACACAGTATAAAAGAACAGCCCAAAAGGAAAAACAAAGAGGTGGTTACAAAATCTTAGGTCAAGTGCACATGTTGAATAATTGCAGTAGATTTTTCTGCAGCAAAAAACAGAATGCTTGTATGAAAAAATATGCTAATTGTTTTATTGTGTTGTTTTTATTATTATTATTTCAATGGGTGACAAACGTTGCCATAAACACTGATAGAATAGACATGCTGCAGATTTGAAAAAATACTTTGATGGTTCAAATCTGCATGGGAAAGTAAGCCGCATGGGTATGAGATTTCAGAAATCTCTTAATTGTAAAAACATTTAGTTTTTTTTCTGGGGCAAAAATGCACTCTGTGAACAAACCCTTATATTCGAGGACCAGGATGGGGGGACCACTAATTCTGAAATCAAGGCCTCAGGCATTGTCCCAGGACAGGATTTTCCTGGTGAAGTTCCTGAAACCACAAAGGAAGAGCCAAAAATGGTGCAAAGTATCTCGTGGTGCTCCAGAACATGCTCGAGTCCCCACCCTGCACGTTTCAGGGCTGGATTTCAGCCACTAAACATGCGGGAATTGCCTGTCAATCACAGTAATGATGTAGCTCTGTCTGCTGCTCCTCATTGCTGGCGACATATCCCCAAATCCTGGCCCTCCTCATCACATCCCCACACTCATTTCTAATCCCCTGCCACGATCCTCTACACGTCCTCGCAACCACAGTAACCTCATACCCATTCATCCAGCCCCCACTCCCCCAATTTCCCTATCTGGAGCACTATGGAACGCACGCTCTGTCTGCAATAAACTTCCATTTATCCATGACCTCTTTATCAATAACAAACTCTCCTTCCTCGGCATCACTGAAACCTGGCTCACCCCTTCTGACACAGCCTCCCCTGCGGCACTCTCTTACGGTGGCTTCCACCTTTCTCACACACCCCGCCCCAGCAGCAAGCATGGCGGAGGAGTTGGTTTTCTCCTGTCAGATAACTGCTCCTTCACCCCAATCCCACTGCCACCCTCTGTTATCCTCCCTTCCTTTGAGGTGCACTCTGTGCGCATCTACTCCCCCTCCAACCTCCAACTGGCTGTCATCTACCGTCCCCCAGGGCCAGCCACCACCTTCTTCGACCACTTCACCACCTGGCTACTCCACTTCCTCGCCGCTGACATCCCCACTATCATCATGGGCGACTTCAACATCCCCATTGACACTTCCCTCTCAGCTGCCACTAAACTTCTATCTCTCACTTCCTCCTTTGGCCTCACTCAATGGTCTTCTACAGCCACCCACAAAGATGGTCACACACTGGACCTCATTCTCACCCGCCTCTGCTCCCTATCTAACCTCTCAAACTCACCTCTTCCTCTTTCTGACCACAACCTACTTACATTCTCTTCCCTTTCCACTCCTTGTCTACAACCCCCACCCCACAAACTCTCACACCCTCGCAGAAATCTTAAACACCTTGATCTTCACTCACTCTCTGAATCCCTCCTCCCTCTCACAGACATAAGCTCCCTACACAATGCGGATGATGCTGCCACTCTATATAACACCACAATAGCTGCAGCTTTGGAATCTCTTGCCCCTCTCACACATACCAAAGCTCGCAAAATCAACAGACAACCCTGGCACACCAGCATGACAAAAGAACTGAGGCGAGCTTCCAGAGCTGCTGAGCGCAGATGGAAAAGATCCCACTCCATCGAGCACTTCATCGCATTCAAACAGTCCCTCACTGCTTTCAAAACCATGCTCGCCACAGCAAAACAAACCTACTTCTCATCTCTCATATCCTCCCTGTCTCACAACCCCAAACAGTTATTCAACACCTTCAACTCTCTCCTCCGTCCCCCAGCACCTCCTCCCTCCCCACTCATCTCAGCTGAAGACTTCGCCTCATTTTTCAAGCAGAAAATTGAGAACATCAGAGACAATTTTAGTAAACAACCCCCAGAACCCTTCCTCCCAACTACCCAGCCCTCCACCTCCAAAACCAACTTCTCCACCATTACAGAAGACGGACTCTCCACTCTACTCTCAAGATCGCATCTCACCACCTGTGCACTTGACCCACTCCCATCCCACTTCATCCCAAACCTCACCACAGTCTTCATCCCAACCCTAACCCATCTCTTTAACCTATCACTAACAACTGGCATTTTCCCCTCAAGCTTTAAACATGCCACAATCACACCTATCCTCAAAAAGCCCTCTCTTGACCCATCCTCTGTATCTAGCTATCGCCCTATATCACTTCTCCCCTTTGCCTCAAAACTACTGGAACAACATGTCCATATTGAACTGTCCTCCCATCTATCTTCCTGCTCCTTCTTCGACCGCTTTCAATCAGGCTTCCGGTCACACCACTCCACTGAAACTGCCCTAACTAAGGTCACCAATGACCTATTAACCGCCAAGAGCAAGCGACACTACTCTGTCCTCCTCCTCCTGGACCTGTCCTCTGCCTTTGACACAGTGGACCATTCCCTGCTGCTGCAGACCCTCTCATCCCTTGGCATCACAAAATTGGCCCTATCCTGGATCTCATCATACCTAACTGACCGTACATTCAGCGTCTCCCACTCACACACCACCTCCTCACCTCGCCCCCTATCTGTCGGAGTCCCGCAAGGTTCAGTTCTAGGACCCCTGCTCTTCTCCATCTACACCTTTGGCCTGGGACAGCTCATAGAATCTCACGGCTTTCAGTATCATCTCTATGCTGACGACACACAGATCTACATCTCTGGACCAGATATCACCTCCCTACTAACCAGAATCCCTCAATGTCTGTCCGCTATTTCATCCTTCTTCTCCACTAGATTTCTAAAACTTAACATGGACAAAACAGAATTCATCATCTTTCCCCCATCTCACGCGATCTCCCCAACGAACCTATCCATTACAGTAAACGGCTGCCCACTCTCCCCAGTCCCACAAGCCCGCTGTCTTGGGGTAATCCTTGACACTGATCTCTCCTTTAAACCACATATCCAAACCCTTTCCACTTCCTGCCGCCTCCAACTCAAAAATATTTCACGGATCCGCACATTCCTAAACCAAGAATCTGCAAAAACCCTAGTCCATGCCCTCATCATCTCCCGCCTTGACTACTGTAACCTCCTGCTCTGTGGCCTCCCCTCTAACACTCTTGCACCCCTCCAATCTATTCTAAACTCTGCTGCCCGACTAATCCACCTGTCCCCCCGCTATTCCCCGGCCTCTCCCCTCTGTCAATCCCTGCACTGGCTCCCCATCACCCAGAGACTCCAGTACAAAAGCCTAACCATGACATATAAAGCCATCCACAACCTGTCTCCTCCATACATCTGTGACCTCGTCTCCCGGTACTTTCCTGCACGCAACCTCCGATCCTCACAAGATCTCCTTCTCTACTCCCCTATTATCTCCTCTTCCCACAATCGCATACAAGATTTCTCTCGTGCATCCCCCCTACTCTGGAATGCTCTACCACAACATATCAGACTCTCGCCTACCATCGAAACCTTCAAAAAGAACCTGAAGACCCACCTCTTCCGACAAGCCTACAACCTGCAGTAACCACCGATTGACCAAACCGCTGCACGGCCAGCTCTACCCTCACCTACTGTATCCTCACCCATCCCTTGTAGATTGTGAGCCCTCGCGGGCAGGGTCCTCTCTCCTCCTGTACCAGTTGTGACTTGTATTTTTCAAGATTATTGTACTTGTTTTATTATGTATACCCCTCCTCACATGTAAAGCGCCATGGAATAAATGGCGCTATAATAATAAATAATAATAATAATAATAATAATAATAATAATAATGTAGCTATGTTGGCTACTGGCATTCTGATGACTGGCTGGCTGCATCACATCATCGGGTCTACAGAAGATCCGGTGATGCAATGCTCACCACACTGTACCCTGGAAACAGAGTAAGGATAGTTGATGGAGAACGGACAGTTTGCATTTGAGGTATCTGGGGGGGTTATATTGCTTTATAGTCCTTACTGCTGAAACCTCTAACCAAAAATCCTTTTCAGGGCTACATCAATTGTTTTTAACATAAATACCACTTTTAACTGTATTCAGTGTAAGGATAGCTGCTGGAGAGGGGATACTAGTGCATTACAGGCCTATAGGCATGGTTTCTAGCATTATAGTCCTTGCTGATGAACCTTATAACTAAAAGTCCTTTTCAGGGCTGCATCTATTCTATTCAATATGAATTCCACTGTTAGTTGTATTTAGTGTAGGAATAACTGCTGGAGAAGGGGTAGTAGTGCATTGCAGGCCAATAGCCAGGGTTTATAGCCTTACAGTCCTTGCTGCAGAAACTGAAAACCAACAGTCCTTATTATTTATTATTACAGCGCCATTTATTCCATGGCGCTTTACATGTGGGGAGGGGTGTACATAATAAAAACAAGTGCAATAATCTTGAACAATACAAGTCACAAATGGGAAAGGAGGAGAGAGGACCCTGCCCGCGATGGCTCACAATCTACAAGGGATGGGTGAGGATACAGTAGGTGAGGGTAGAGCTGGTCGTGCAGTGGTTTGGTCGATCGGTGGTTACTGCAGGTTGTAGGCTTGTCGGAAGAGGTGGGTCTTCAGGTTCTTTTTGAAAGTTTCGATGGTAGGCGAGAGTCTGATGTGTTGTGGTAGAGAGTTCCAGAGTAGGGGTGATGCGAGAGAGAAATCTTGTATGCGATTGTGGGAAGATGAGATAAGAGGGGAGTAGAGAAGGAGATCTTGTGAGGATCGGAGGTTGTGTGCAGGAAAGTACCGGGAGACGAGGTCACAGATGTATGGAGGAGACAGGTTGTGGATGGCTTTGTATGTCATGGTTAGGCTTTTGTACTGGAGTCTCTGGGTAATGGGGAGCCAGTGCAGGGATTGAAAGAGGGGAGAGGCAGGGGAATAGTGGGGGGACGGGTGGATTAGTCGGGCAGCAGAGTTTAGAATAGATTGGAGGGGTGTGAGAGTGTTAGAAGGGAGGCCACAGAGCAAGAGGTTACAGTAGTTGAGGCGGGAGATGATGAGGGCATGGACTAGGGTTTTTGCAGATTCTCGGTTTAGGAATGTACGGATCCGTGAAATATTTTTGAGTTGAAGGCGGCAGGAAGTGGAAAGGGCTTGGATATGTGGTTTGAAGGAGAGATCAGTGTCAAGGATTACCCTGAGACAGCGAGCTTGTGGTACTGGGGAGAGTGGGCAGCCGTTTACTGTAATGGATAGGTTCATTGGGGAGGTCGCATGAGATGGGGGAAAGACGATGAATTCTGTTTTGTTCATGTTAAGTTTTAGAAATCTAGCTGAGAAGAAGGATGAAATAGCGGACAGACATTTAGGGATTCTGGTTAGTAGGGTGGTGATATCTGGTCCAGAGATATAAATCTGTGTGTCGTCAGCATAGAGATGATACTGAAAACCGTGAGATTCTATGAGCTGTCCCAGGCCAAAGGTGTAGATGGAGAAGAGCAGGGGCCCTTGAACTGAACCTTGTGGGACTCCGACAGATAGGGGGCAAGGTGAGGAGGTGGTGTGTGAGTGGGAGACGCTGAGTGTCCAGTCAGTTAGGTATGACGAGATCCAGGATAGGGCCAAGTCTGTGATGCCAAGGGATGAGAGGGTCTGCAGCAACAGGGAATGGTCCACTGTGTCAAAGGCAGAGGACAGATCCAGGAGGAGGAGGACAGAGTAGTGTCGCTTGCTCTTAGCGGTTAATAGGTCATTGGTGACTTTAGATAAGGCATTTTCAGTGGAGTGGTCTGACTGGAAGCCTGATTGTAAGCAGTAGAAGAGGGAGCAGGAAGATAAATGGGAGGACAGTTCAAGATGGACGTGTTGTTCCAGTAGTTTTGAGGCATAGGGGAGAAGTGATATAGGGCGATAGCTAGATATAGAGGATGGGTCAAGAGAGGGCTTTTTGAGGATAGGTGTGATTGAGGTATGTTTAAAGCATGAGGGGAAAACACCAGTTGTTAGTGATAGGTTGAAGAGATGGGTTAGAGTTGGGATGAAGACTGTGGCGAGGTTTGGGATGAAGTGGGATGGGATCGGGTCAAGTGCACAGGTGGTGAGATGCGATCTTGAGAGTAGAGTGGAGTGGAGAGTCGATCTTCTGTAATGGTGGAGAAGTTGGTTTTGGAGGTGGAGGGCTGGGTAGTTGGGAGGAAGGGCTCTGGGGGTTGTTGACTAAAACTGTCTCTGATGTTCTCAATCTTCTGCTTGAAAAATGAGGCAAAGTCTTCAGCTGAGATGAGTGGGGAGGGAGGAGGTGCTGGGGGACGAAGGAGAGAATTGAAGGTGTTGAATAACTGTTTAGGGTTGTAAGACAGGGAGGATATGAGAGATGAGAAGTAGGTTTGTTTTGCTGTGGAGAGTGTGGTCTTGAAAGTAGTGAGGGACTGTTGATGAAGTGTTTGTTGGAGTGGGATCTTTTCCATCTGCGCTCAGCAGCCCTGGAAGCTCGCCTCAGTTCTTTGGTCAGGCTGGAGTGCCAGGGCTGTCTGTTGATTTTGCAAGCTTTGGTATGTGTAAGAGCGGCAAGAGATTCCAAAGCTACAGCTATTGTGGTGTTATATAGAGTGGCGGCCGCATCCGCATTGTGTAGGGAACTTATATCTGTGAGAGGGAGGAAGGATTCAGAGAGTGAGTGTAGATAAAGGTGTTTAACATTTCTGGGAGGGTGTGGAAGTTTGTGGGGTGGGGATTGTAGACATGAAGTGGAGAGGGAAGAGAATGTGAGTAGATTGTGCTCAGAAAGAGGAAGAGGTGAGTTAGAGAGGTTAGATAGTGAGCAGAGGCGGGTGAAGATGAGGTCCCGTGTGTGACCATCTTTGTGAATGGCTGCAGAAGACCATTGAGTGAGGCCGAAGGAGGAAGTGAGAGATAGAAGTTTAGTGGCAGCTGAGAGGGAAGTATCAATGGGGATGTTGAAGTCACCCATGATGATAGTGGGGATGTCCGCAGAAAGGAAATGAAGTAGCCAGGTGGTGAAGTGGTCAAAGAAGGTGGTGGCTGGCCCTGGGGGGCGGTAAATGACAGCCAGTTGGAGGTTGGAGGGGGAGTAGATGCGCACAGAGTGCACCTCAAAGGAAGGGAGGGTAACAGAGGGTGGAAGTGGGATTGGGTTGAAGGAGCAGTTATCTGACAGGAGAAAACCAACTCCTCCACCATGCTTGCTGCTGGGACGGGGTGTGTGAGAAAGGTGGAAGCCACCATACGAAAGCACAGCAGGAGAGGCTGTGTCAGAAGGGGTGAGCCAGGATTCTGTGATGGCGAGGAAGGAAAGTTTGATAGTAATAAAAAGATCATGGATGTAGGAAAGTTTGTTGTAGACAGAACGAGTGCTCCATAGAGCTCCTGTTAGTGGGACTGGGGAAGTGGGGGTCGGGCAAATGGGTATAAGGTTAGAGAGGTTGCGGAAATTTGTGATAGAGCGTGGAAGGGAGGAAGAACTGACTGTGGGAATGTGGTGAGGAGGACCAGGATTTGGAGAGATATCACCAGCAGTGAGAAGAAGCAGAGAAAGTGTTAGCAGGTGGGAGCAGGAGAAGGCATGAGGTGGCAGTTTGTGCTTGGAGATGGAGGATTGTATGTTGAGGAACAGTTCTGAGGAAGAGGTGAGATGGATGCGGAGGATTGAGGAAGAGATGAACATTTCCATATCAGGGCTACATGTATTTTATTCTATTACCTATTAATACAGCTCTTAGCTGTATTTATTGTAGAGAGAGTTGCTGGAAAAGGGCTAGTTTTGCTTTAGAGACCTTTAGGCAGGTGTTACTGTCTTACAGTCCATGCTGCTGCAACCTAAAAACAATACTCCTTTTCAGGCCGACATCCCTTCTACTTTATTACCTATTAATATAGCTCTTACCTCCATGCCTAACTTAATATCCGCAAGGCATGCAGTAAGGGATCGGGAAATGGACGTGCTGCTGATGGTGCACGCAGAGGCCCAGGTCGTGGTCCAGGTGAAAATGTGCCTGCTGTCGGAGCCCAAGAAACATGCTCATCCATGTGATGTAGCTTCCTGTCCCACTTAGCAGGGAGGCACAGGATACCACTCTTGAAGCAAGAACACTGCAAACAGGTGGTCAATTGGATGGCAGATAACGCTTCCAGTCTGTTTTCCAGAACCACCCTGTCTTCCACATGGTTCAGTGTCACTAGGCAAGAGTCTAGACCACATAATCCTCATCCTTATCCTCCTCCCTCCCACCATGGCAGATCCCATGAGACAAGTGATCCCACACCAGATACTCCGAGGAGCTCTTTACATTTCCATTTATTTTTTTCTGTCCTCTTACCCTGCACATTTCAAGAGAGACATGAGGAGCTCGTGTACAGGGATGCCCAAATATTTGAGCAGCCACTGTCAGTAGAAGAGGATGGTGGGGAATGGCAATTAATGTCTGAAAAGGTAAATGTATAAACATAAGGATGAATGACCTCGGGGAGATCAAAACATCCAACACCGTGGAGACACCATCACGTATTTCTCAACGCAGTGATCCAGAACACTGCTCCCATCCCTTATGGGAAATATGAAAATGCATGTAGAAAAGCAGCGGAGACACCATCACGTGTTTCTCAACGCAAGCAATAAATAGCCAGGTCTTTCACCGGGAAGGAACAATCACGGGAAGGGCAGCATCCAAAAAGGAAAACCACCTATGCCAAAACATGGTATCCATCCACAGACAGCTGTTTTGGGGTATTAGCACCTCATCAGTGTGGAGTAGGAAACTGGCTATAAGTAGCCTAGTAAAAGGACTATAAACATAAGGAAGGAACAACCACGGGAAGGGAAGCATCCAAAGAGGAAAACCACCTATGCCAAAACATGGTATCCATCCACAGACAGCTGTTTTGGGGTATTAGCTCCTCATCAGTGTGGAGTAGGAAACTGGCTATTAGGGGCAGTGCCTAGTAAAAGGACTATAAACATAAGGATGAATGACCTCGGGGAGGTCACGCAGTGATCCAGAACACTGCTTCCATCCCTTATGGGAAATATGCAAATGCATGTAGAAAAGTCGCGGAGAAAACCACCTATGCCAAAACATGGTATCCATCCACAGACAGCTGTTTCGGGGTATTAGCCCCTCATCAGTGTAGAGTAGGAAACTGGAAAGGAACAACCACGGGAAGGGCAGCATCCAAAAAGGAAAACCACCTATGGCATAGGTGGTTTTCCTTTTTGGATGCTGCCCTTCCCGTGGTTGTTCCTTCCCGGTGAAAGACATGGCTATTTATTGCTTGCGTTGAGAAACACGTGATGGTGTATCCGTGGCTTTTCTACATGAAAAGGTAGATGATGATGAGACACGGTTGCCAACAAGCTTTGTTGTTAAGTCAACAAGTCAGGAGGACCAGAGTGTCCTCTGGGTAAGTGACATGCAAAGTGAGGCCAGCAGCGCAGAGGGGAAGGGATCCACAACACCACAACAGGCAGGAAGAGGCTGTTGGGTAACAGGAGGGAGAAGGTAGGCTTCTGTTCACCAGAGAACCAAGTCGGACCCTGGGATGGCACATGTGCTACTACTGACGCCTAAAATTGTGTGATAAAGTTCCATCAGGGTTTCCCCCACCTACTACTCCAGTTCCCGCACCCCATTGTCCTGCTCATTTTCCATCTTCAAATTCTCATCCACATCAGTAACAAGCAGGAAACACTGCAGCATTGTCTTGGTGCAGTGACAACAGGCTCTGCTGAAACTCATTTCTTTATGTGACAAACAGCAACCCGATGCAGAATTGTTGAAAGGTATAAGAAATCAAACAGCTCTCGTCGCTGAACCTACAACCAGGTATGGTCGTGTGTGATAATGGCCTTAAACTGGTGGTGGCTCTGATGCTTGGCAACCTTGCACAAGTACCATGCCTGGTCCATGTGCTCAGATTAGTGGTTCAGCTCTTTCTGAAAACCTATCCAGATGTGCCAGAGCTACTTGTGAAGGTATGGCGTGTGTTTGCACATTTCCTCAAGTCACCTACAGCTTCCGCCGGTCTGGCAGTGCTGCCGCAGCGCTTGCAAGTGCCCCTCACCAACTGGTTTGTGATCTGACCATGTGCTGGAACTCAACGTTGCATATGTTGGCAAGGCTTAGATAGCAGCAGAGGGTAGTAGTTGACTAGCAGCTAAAACATGCCCGTTGTTATTCCGGCCAGCCTCCACACATAAGAACCGTCAAGTGGGCATGGATGTCTGATATCTATGAGGTTCTGCAAAACTTTGAGGAATCAACCAAGATGATGAGTGGCAATGACACCATAATCTGAGTAACCATCCTGTTTCTGTGTCTACTCAAATGCCCACTGCTAACAATTAAAGAAGAATCTTTGCATGCGGACCAGGTGGAGATGGAGGAAGACAGTAGACAAAATGATGCTACCAAGCCTCATCTCATCTTCTCTGCGTGGATTGGATGATAATGAGGAGGAGGCTGAGGAGGAGGTACAGGTGATGGTTGCCTGCGCTACAGAGGGTACTAGCCACACCAGCTTCATCCCATCTGTTCAGCATGGGTGAGCTGAAGGGGAGGAGGAAGAGGAGGAGATGGATAGTTGTCCTCCTGATGAGGACAGGGAAGTCTTGCTTGTTGGGAGTCTGGCACACCTGGCTGACTTTATGTCCCGCTAATTTCTCGTGACCCTTACGCTATGCGCTTTATGGCCAACACTGAATACTGGTTATTCACCCTTCTCAACCCATGCTACAAAGAAAGCTTTCAGTCTCTCTTTCCAGCAGTGGTGAAGGCTAGTAAAACTGTACAATACCAGAAGACCTTTGTTGAACAATTAGTAAACAAATTTGCATCTGACAACGCTGGCAGCAGAAGTCATAGTTCCTTGGCCAACCAAGGAGTAGAAATGAGGGAGACACACACCAGGTCCAACAGAGGAAGGAAATGCTATGAAAGTTATGGACAGTTTCATTAGACCCTCCCAGCTCCCAGGCCCTGATACGCAAGGTACTCTGACAAGGAAGGAAACGTTTTTGAAGATGGTGAAGGAGTACATAGCCGACCATACCAGCATTTTTCAGGATTCCTCTGTGCAGTAAAACTATTGGGTATCCAAGAAGAACACGTGGCATGAACTATCCCTCTATGCCTTGGAGGTGCTGGCCTGCTCTGCCGCTAACATTTTGTAAGAGTGGGTTTTAAGTGCTGTCAGGGGCATAATAATTGAAAATCGCATCTGCTATCAACTGAAAATGCTGATAGGCTGACATTTATCAAAATGAATAAGGGCTAGATTGGTCCAGACTTTTCAACCCCACCGCTTTACAACAATCAATTAAAATGTTCCTTTTTTCTGGTGTATTCACATGCACTCCTTCCCACCCAAACAAGGGTATACGGTTCACGGTTTATTTCTCCTCATCATCCACCATATCAACAAGGTAAACATGATACCCTTGTTCTTAATTTTTACAGGGCGTATATGATGCCCTCCTCCATCATTTTTAGAGGCCTTCCTCTAAAAATCTCTTACATATACAGTATTTATGTATGTATACCCTCCAGGGGTAAATGTTTTCAACTCCTTGCACTTACATGAGCTTTACCAGTCTCGGAGTCCCACTCCTTCCAAACAATAAAAAATGTTTACTGTTATGTTTTATTGTCAGTCCGTAAAAGTGTTGTAATACTCTAACAACATTGTTCCCATCAGAGACCTGAGAGTTAAAGATGCACCCAGGCTTCTTCCCTTTACTTTTCCATTTCAATTTGCATGCTGTTTCCATCCATTTCAGTGATTTTCCTATTCCCATTGCCTTCTTGTTAGGGTCTGCCAGAAAAAAAGCTTTAGTTTCCTATTGGCTTCCATTATGCTCGTTACTCAAATCAAGCCATCCGATTGTTCGACCTGCTCGGTTCGAGTACAGAGCACTTGAACATTTTAGTGCACCCTCATCACTATTAAAGATGAGCAAAGATAGAGATAGTTAGATATGAGGTAGATAGATATCTGTGAGATATATAATCAGTGCCTTGCGTGTGTAGCTTACTGTAGATGTATTACCTAATAAATAAATTAAAAAAACAACATGGAGTCCCACTTCTTGCAACCAGCAAAGGTAAAGCAGATAGCTGTGAGCTGATTATATGAGGCTGGGAAGGTCCAAGGTTATTGGGCCCTTCCCAGCCTAAAAATACCAGTCCGCAGCCGCCCTAGAAGTGGAGCATCACAAGAGATGCTCCAATTCTGGTGCTTTGCCTTCACTTCTCCCGATTGCACTGGTGCATTGGCAATTGGGGTAATGATAGTTGGGGTTGATGTCAGCTGTGAATTGTCCAAAAACACAAGTGACATCAAGCCCTTGTGTTAGTAAGGGAAAGGTGCCTATCAGACCATTACTAACCCAATACTAAAAAGAAAAAAACACACAAAAATACTTTATTTAAAAAAAACTCGGCCCAACTCTTTCCTTAATTTACCAATTTATAAAAATAAATCCCACTCAGGTTCAACATAGTCCAGGAAATCTGACATAGTCGATATATGGAAACCTGAAAAAAAACATAAAAAAGAGTGAAATAAAAACAAGACACTGTCTTTTGTTCACCAATTTATTATAAAAATGTTACCATTCAGGTCCGACATAGTCCAGCGCTTCCCACGACCCCCAGATCCATCGTCTGAGACTTACAGTGCTTGTTCTGAGGCTCCATAGGCCTTATAACTAGGGTTGAGCGACTTTTCTTTTTATAGGATCGGGTCGGGTTTCACGAAACCCCACTTTTTCAAAAGTCGGGTCGAGTGAAATCGGCCGATCCTATGGAAAAGTCAGGGTCGGGGTCGACCGAAACACGAAACCCAATGCAGTGCATTGGGTTTCTAATGGTTCCCAGGGTCTGAAGGAGAGGAAACTCTCCTTCAGGCCCTGGGATCCATATTTAAGTGTAAAATAAAGAATCAAAATAAAAAATATTGATATACTTACCCTCGGTTCTCACCGGCAGCCTTCCTTCCTAAGAATGAGCGCCTGAAGGACCTTCGATGATGTCACGGCTTGTGATTGGTCGCGTGAGTGGTCACATGGGCGTCACGCGACCCAATCACAAGCCGCGACGACATCTAAGGTCCTTCAGGCGCTGATTCTTAGGAAGGAAGGCTGCGGGTTAGAAGCAGGGCGCGTCCGAGGGTGAGTATATACCTATTAGGAATATACTCACCCTCGGACGCGCCCTCGGATTCTTCCTTCCTAAGAATTAGCACCTGAAGGACCTTAGATGACGTCGCGGCTTGTGATTGGTCGCGTGACGCCCATGTGACCGCTCACGCGACCAATCACAAGCCGCGACGTCATCGAAGGCCCTTCAGGCGCTCATTCTTAGGAAGGAAGGCTGCCGGTGAGAACCATGGCGCGTCCGAGGGTGAGTATATCAATATTTTTTTATTTTTATTCTTTATTTTACACTTAAATATGAATTCCGATACCGATTCCCGATATCTTAAACATATCGGAACTCGGTATCGGAATTCCGATTCCAGATCAGAAGATCGCCGACCTCATGGCCGACCCCACACAGGGGTCGGGTCGGGTTTCATGAAACCCAACTTTGCCAAAAGTCGGCGACTTCTGAATCTGGCCGACCCGTTTCGCTCAACCCTACTTATCACAGCTGACATCAACCTCAACTACCATTACCTCAGTTGCTAATGCACCAGGGCATCGGGTAGAGCCAAGGAAAAGCACCAGATTTGGAGCATCCAATGTGATGCGCCATTTCTGGGGTGGCTGTGAGCTGGTATTTTTAGACTGAGAAGGGCCCAATAACCATGGACCTTTCCAGCCTGATAATATCAGCTCGCAGCTATTTGCTTTACCTTTGCTGGTTATAAAAAATGAGGGGGGGACCCCTGTATTATTTTTTTTTGGTTAATAAATGTAACATTAGATCAACATATCAGGCACTAAAGGGTGCTATATTTTAGAATGTGTTCAGGTGTTGCAAAATTAGTAGTGATGAGCGAGTGTACTTTTTGCTCGGGTTTTCCCGAGCATGCTCGGGTGGTCTCTGAGTATTTGTAACTGCTCGGAGATTAAGTTTTCATCGCCTCAGCAGCATGATTTACAGCTAGTAGCCAGCCTGAGTACATGTGGGGGTTGCCTTATAAACAAGATGTCTAGTAGCTGTAAATCATTCAGCTGCAGCTATGAAAACTAAATCTCCAAACACGAACAAATACTCGGAGACCACCCGAGCGTGCTTGAGAAAATCAGAGCAACGAGTATACTCGATCATCACTAGAAACTAGATGTTTATCTATCTAACTATATATCTATCTGTCTATCTATCTATAAAGGGTCTTTACAACATTTGCAAACCTTAAACACATAAAAATCATAATTTTCTACACAGCATTTTATCATGGTAAGTGTCACAGGGACAGCACACGGACGGCACATGTGACATACACAAGAATGTCACACTGATACGCATTACTGATTTTCCAGTACCGGTATCATCAGGATGTGTGAACTGGGCCTTAGGCTAGGTTCACATTGCGTTAATGGGTTAACGCTAGCGGACTCCGTTACATGGCGAAATTGTCGCAATTAACGCCATGCAACGGATCCGTTAGCGCACCCATTGATGGCAATGTGCTAACGGATCTCTAGCGCATGCCATTTTCAGCACGTGCTAGCGATGTTCCGTTAGTTTCGGACGGACCGCGGACGCTGCTTGCAGCGTCCGAGGTCCGTTCCTCGCTAGCGCAGATCGGGTGTCTGCACTAGCGGGATCGCCAAACGCGATCCCTTTTGGGACATTGCGTTAGCGCAGTCCGTAGCGCTAAGCGCTAAATGGACTGCCCTAACACAATGTGAACCTAGCCTTAGCTGCAGAACTATGCTGAGCATGGTGAGGGCAGCTCTGTAGCTCAGTGGTTAGCACTGCAGCCTTGCATCACTGGGGTCCTGGATTCAAAACCATCCAAGGACAATATCTACATGGAGTTTCTATGTTCTCCCTGTGTTTACCAGGGTTTCCTCCCACACTCCAAAGATATACTGATAGGGAATTTAGATTGCGAGCCCCAATTGCGACAGTGCCAATAATGTCTGTAAACCGCACTGGAATTAATGGCGCGATATACAGTTAGGGCCAGAAATATTTGGACAGTGACACAAGTTTTGTTATTTTAGCTGTTTACAAAAACATGTTCAGAAATACAATTATATATATAATATGGGCTGAAAGTGCACACTCCCAGCTGCAATATGATAGTTTCCACATCCAAATCGGAGAAAGGGTTTAGGAATCATAGCTCTGTAATGCATAGCGTCCTCTTTTTCAAGGGACCAAAAGTAATTGGACAATGGACTCTAAGGGCTGCAATTAACTCTGAAGGCGTCTCCCTCGTTAACCTGTAATCAATGAAGTAGTTAAAAGGTCAGGGGTGGATTCCAGGTGTGTGGTTTTGCATTTGGAAGCTGTTGCTGTGAGCAGACAACATGCGGTCAAAGGAACTCTCAATTGAGGTGAAGCAGAACATCCTGAGGCTGAAAAAAAAGAAAAAATCCATCAGAGAGATAGCAGACATGCTTGGAGTAGCAAAATCAACAGTTGGGTACATTCTGAGAAAAAAGGAATTGACTGGTGAGCTTGGGAACTCAAAAAGGCCTGGGCGTCCACGGATGACAACAGTGGTGGATGATCGCCGCATACTTAATTTGGTGAAGAAGAACCCGTTCACAACATCAACTGAAGTCCAGAACACTCTCAGTGAAGTAGGTGTATCTGTCTCTAAGTCAACAGTAAAGAGAAGACTCCATGACAGTAAATACAAAGCGTTCACATCTAGATGCAAACCATTCATCAATACCAAAAATAGACAGGCCAGAGTTAAATTTGCAGAAAAACACCTCAAGAAGCCAGCTCAGTTCTGGAAAAGTATTCTATGGACAGATGAGACAAAGATCAACCTGTACCAGAATGATGGGAAGAAAAAAGTTTGGAGAAGAAAGGGAACGGCACATGATCCAAAGCACACCACATCCTCTGTAAAACATGGTGGAGGCAACGTGATGGCATGGGCATGCATGGCTTTCAATGGCACTGGGTCACTTGTGTTTATTGATGACATAAGAGCAGACAAGAGTAGCCGGATGAATTCTGAAGTGTACCGGGATATACTTTCAGCCCAGATTCAGCCAAATGCTGCAAAGTTGATTGGACGGCGCTTCATAGTACAGATGGGCAATGACCCCAAGCATACAGCCAAAGCTACCCAGGAGTTCATGAGTGCCAAAAAGTGGAACATTCTGCAATGGCCAAGTCAATCTCCAGATCTATACCCAATTGAGCATGCATTTCACTTGCTCAAATCCAGACTTAAGACGGAAAGACCCACAAACAAGCAAGACCTGAAGGCTGCGGCTGTAAAGGCCTGGCAAAGCATTAAGAAGGAGGAAACCCAGCGTTTGGTGATGTCCATGGGTTCTAGACTTAAGGCAGTAATTGCCTCCAAAGGATTTGCAACAAAATATTGAAAATAAAAATATTTTGTTTGGGTTATGTTTATTTGTCCAATTACTTTTGACCTCCTAAAATGTGGAGTGTTTGTAAAGAAATGTGTACAATTCCTACATTTTCTATCAGATATTTTTGTTCAACCCTTCAAATTAAACGTTACAATCTGCACTTGAATTCTGTTGTAGAGGTTTCATTTCAAATCCAATGTGGTGGCATGCAGAGCCCAACTCGTGAAAATTGTGTCACTGTCCAAATATTTCTGGCCCTAACTGTAAGTGAGTAAAATAAATAAATAACTAAAAGCTTCAAATGTAAAAGTCTCATGTTACTGGTGATCATTTATGGAAAAAATGTCTCCATCCTTTACATATTCCTCTCTGTGCGAGCTCTATGGTTCTATGGGGATATATTCACATGCAGGAGTCTGCTATAGACTCAGTCTGCTGCAAATCATCTTTTAACTTCCATCTTTTAAATTACATCTTTTTAATTATGATTCTGAATTAGACTGAATTCTAGAATGCATTTGGCTACTCAGCACTACTACAATATTATCATCATCTGCACCATCTAATCGAGCTGTTCTCCTCTTCCCACAGGTATGCACTGACTTTACCCAGCTCTCCCTGGCTCCAGAATATCTCTGTATACTGCATTGATTTTCCATGGTATGCACTGACTTTACCCAGCTCTCCCTGGCTCCAGAATATCTCTGTATACTGCATTGATTTTCCATGGTATGCACTGACTTTACCCAGCTCTCCCTGGCTCCAGAATATCTCTGTATACTGCATTGATTTTCCATGGTATGCACTGACTTTACCCAGCTCTCCCTGGCTCCAGAATATCTCTGTATACTGCATTGATTTTCCATGGTATGCACTGACTTTACCCAGCTCTCCCTGGCTCCAGAATATCTCTGTATACTGCATTGATTTTCCATGGTATGCACTGACTTTACCCAGCTCTCCCTGGCTCCAGAATATCTCTGTATACTGCATTGATTTTCCATGGTATGCACTGACTTTACCCAGCTCTCCCTGGCTCCAGAATATCTCTGTATACTGCATTGATTTTCCATGGTATGCACTGACTTTACCCAGCTCTCCCTGGCTCCAGAATATCTCTGTATACTGCATTGATTTTCCATGGTATGCACTGACTTTACCCAGCTCTCCCTGGCTTCTGAATGTCTCTGTATATTGCACTGGCTTTTCTATGCTTCCCCTGGATCTGAGTGTCTTGGTGCAGCACATATAATCCTTTTAGTATGCTTTCTCACCTATGAGCTTGTTTCCACGACCTGTTTTCATGTCTCTCATTGTGTGATCCTGGCATCTCTTTGAGTGGTCAGTCTTACCCCTCCCTCACTTTATGACCTTTGCTTAACTCTCTACATCTGGTCTCCCATACCCAGCCACCCCCTCATTCACACCTGATTGCCCTTAACTGGGGATATATTCACATGCAGGAGTCTGCTATAGACTCAGTCTGCTGCTAATCATCTTTTAACTTCCATCTTTTAAATTACATCTTTTTAATTATGATTCTGAATTAGACTGAATTGGACTGGAATTGACTGGAAGGTAACAGAACACCAACCACTACAATGTTTCGGTTTCTTTTCTCTTTCACCCCCATACTACTTTCCTTCTTACAATCTCCTGCAATCCCTCCTCCTAGTAAGGAACTAGTCATTTCTTCCTCCATACTCCCCAGCCATCTCACCTTCCCCTCAGAACTGTTCCTCCACATACAATCCTTTTTATCCAGACACACACGGCCACATCATGTCCTATCCTGCTCCCACCTTCTAATGATCTGTCTGTTACTCCTCATTGCTGGTGACTAGTGTTGAGCATTCCGATACCGCAAGTATCGGGTATCGGCCGATACTTGCGGTATCGGAATTCCGATACCGAGATCCGATATTTTTGTGATATCGGGTATCGGTATCGGAAGTGTAAAATAAAGAATTAAAATAAAAAATATTGTTATATTCACCTCTCCGGCGGCCCCTGGACATCAGCGGGAGGATCCGGCGTCCGGCACGGCTTCTTTCTTCAAAATGCGCGCCTTCAGGACCTGTGGAATGACGTCCCGGCTTCTGATTGGTCGCGTGCCGCCCATGTGACCGCCACGCGACCAATCAGAAGCCGCGACGTCATTCCTCAGCTAAAGTCCTAGAATGAGCGCCTTCTAGGACCTGAGGAATGACGTCGCGGCTTCTGATTGGTCGCGTGGCGGTCACATGGGCGGCACGCGACCAATCAGAAGCCGGGACGTCATTCCACAGGTCCTGAAGGCGCGCATTTTGAAGAAAGAAGCCGTGCCGGACGCCGGATCCTCCCGCTGATGTCCAGGGGCCGCCGGAGAGGTGAATATAACAATATTTTTTATTTTAATTCTTTATTTTACACTTTAATATGGATCCCAGGGCCTGAAGGAGAGTTTCCTCTCCTTCAGACCCTGGGATCCATGAGGATACATTCCGATACTTGATGTCCCATTGACTTGTATTGGTATCGGATATCGGTATCGGCGATATCCGATATTTTTCGGGTATCGGCCGATACTATCCGATACCGATACTTTCAAGTATCGGACGGTATCGCTCAACACTACTGGTGACATATCCCCAAATCCCGGCCCTCCCCAATTCATCCCCACACTCGTTTCTATCCCCCTGCCACGATCCTCCGCACGTTTTCCCAACCACGACAACCTCATACCCATTCATCCAGCCCCCATTCCCCCGCTCTCCCTACTTGGAGCACTATGGAACGCACGCTCCATCTGCAACAAACTGCCATTTATCCATGACCTCTTCATCACCAACAAACTCTCCTTCCTCGGCCTCACTGAAACCTGGCTCACCCCCTCTGACTCGGCCTCTCCAGCTGCGCTCTCCTATGGCGGATTCCACCTCTCTCACACCCCTCGCCCCAGCAACAAACGCGGTGGAGGAGTTGGCTTGCTCCTGTCCGACACCTGCTCCTTTACTCCAATCCCGCTACCACCCTCCGCTACTCTTCCCTCGTTTGAGGTGCACTCTGTCCGCATCTATTCCCCCTCCAACCTCCAGCTGGCTGTCATCTACCGCCCCCCAGAACTAGCCATCTCCACCTTTCTCGACCACTTCACCACCTGGCTACTTCATTTCCTCTCTGTTGACATCCCCACTATCATCATGGGTGATTTCAATGTCCCCATTGACACTTTCACCTCAGCTACCTCTAAACTTTTATCACTGACTGCCTCCTTTGGCCTCACTCAATGGTCCTCTGAGGCCACTCACAAAGATGGCCACACGCTGGACCTCATCTTCACCCGCCTCTGCTCCCTTACTAACCTCACTAACACACCCCTCCCCCTGTCTGACCACAACCTACTGACATTCTCGTCCCTCTCCTCTCCTAGTGTGCAACCCCCACTCCACAAACTCACTCACCCTCGCAGAAATCTCAAACATCTCAACTTACAATCACTCTCTGAGTCCCTTCTCCCTCTCACAGACATAGCCTCCCTTCATGACACAGATGCTGCTGCCACTTTTTATAACACCACAATAACAACAACACTCGATTCGGCCGCCCCACTCATGCATAGTAAAACTCGTACAATTAACAGGCAGCCCTGGCTGACCAGCCTGACCAAAGAATTGAGACGGGCTTCCAGGATTGCTGAGCGGAGATGGAAGCGATCCCACTCTGCCGACCACTTCACTGCATACAAGCAGTCTCTCGCCAGCTTCAAGTCTGCGCTCACTGCCGCAAAACAAACTTACTTCTCATCCCTCATATGCTCCCTGTCCCACAACCCTAAACAGCTTTTCAACACTTTCAATTCTCTACTCCGTCCCCCCGCAACTCCTCCCTCCCCCCTCATTTCTGCTGATGACTTCGCCTCTTTCTTTAAACAGAAGATCGATACGATCAGAGAAAGCTTTGGCCCACAGCGCCCACTGCCCCTCTTAGCTGCTCAACCCTGCTCCTCCAAAACCAGCTTCTCCACCATGACAGAAGATCAGCTCTCCACCCTCCTGTCAAGATCACACCTCACCACCTGCACGCTTGACCCGATCCCATCCCACCTCATCCCTAACCTTTCCACGGTCTTCATCCCAACCCTAACACACCTCTTCAACCTCTCACTCACAACAGGTGTCTTTCCCTCATCCTTCAAGCATGCCAAGATCACACCCATCCTCAAAAAGCCCTCCCTCGACCCATCCTCTGTGTCTAGCTATCGCCCAATATCTCTTCTCCCTTATGCCTCCAAATTGCTGGAGCAACATGTCCATCTTGAACTGTCCTCCCACTTCTCCTCCTGCTCCCTCTTTGATCGGTTACAATCAGGCTTCCGTTCCCATCACTCAACTGAAACTGCCCTAACTAAAGTCACCAATGACCTACTAACTGCCAGGAGCAAGCGACACTACTCTGTCCTCCTTCTCCTGGACTTGTCTTCTGCCTTTGACACTGTAGACCACTCCCTTTTGCTACAAATCCTCTCATCCCTTGGCATCACAGACTTGGCCCTTTCCTGGATCTCGTCATATCTGACAGACCGAACATTCAGTGTCTCCCTCCCCCACACCACCTCCTCACTTCGCCCCTTGTCAGTCGGTGTTCCTCAAGGCTCTGTTCTAGGACCCCTACTCTTCTCCATCTACACTTTCGGCCTGGGACAGCTCATAGAATCCCACGGTATGCAGTACCATCTCTACGCTGACGACACGCAGATCTACCTCTCCGGACCTGACCTCTCCTCCTTGCTTACCAAAATCCCGCACTGTCTGTCTGCCATTTCAGCCTTCTTTTCTGCTCGCTTTCTACAACTGAACATGGACAAAACAGAATTCATCATCTTTCCCCCATCTCACTCTACCCCTCCACCAGACCTATCCATCAATGTCAATGGCTGCTCACTATCCCCAGTCCCACACGCCCGGTGCCTCGGGGTGATCCTCGACTCTGCCCTCTCTTTCAAGCCACATATCCAAGCCCTTGCCTCCTCCTGTCGTCTCAAACTCAAAAATATTTCCCGGATCCGTGCTTTCCTTGACCGCAACACTGCAAAAACGCTAGTGCATGCCCTTATCATCTCCCGCCTCGACTACTGCAACCTCCTACTCTCTGGACTCCCCTCTAGCACTCTGGCACCACTCCAATCCATCCTACACTCTGCTGCCCGACTAATCCACCTGTCCCCCCGCTATTCCCCAGCCTCTCCCCTGTGTCAAGCCCTTCACTGGCTTCCTATCGCCCAGAGACTCCAGTTCAAAACCCTCACACTGACATACAAAGCCATCCACAACCTGTCTCCTCCATACATCTGTGACATGGTCTCCCGGTACCTACCTACACGCGACCTCCGATCCTCCCAAGACCTCCTTCTCTACTCCCCTCTCATCTCTTCTTCCCATAACCGCATCCAAGACTTCTCCCGTGCTTCCCCCATACTCTGGAACTCTCTACCCCAACACATCAGACTCTCGCCTAACATAGAAACCTTCAAAAAGAACCTGAAGACCCACCTCTTCCGACAAGCCTACAGCCTGCAGTGATCCTCAACCTACTGAACAGCCGCGCAACCTGCCCTACCCTCTCCTAGTGTATCCTCACCCACCCCCTGCAGACTGTGAGCCCTCGCGGGCAGGGTCCTCCCTCCTTATGTACTCGTGTGCCTTGTTATCTGCTCATGTTTAATGTATTTGTCTATATTTGCCCCGTATTCACATGTAAAGCGCCATGGAATAAATGGCGCTATAAAAATGTATAATAATAATAATGTGTCTGTTGTTCCTTGTGGTTACTGGCAGCTTAATTCTTCACTGTTCACTATTTCCTCCAGGTCAATCTACACTCAAACTAATATAACCTTCCCCAATGTTGGACTGAGGTGCCAAAGGCCCAACAGTAACATTGATGTTGAGGGTCCCCTGTAGAGCTACACACTGTTTAAAGATCACATTAAGCTCATTCACAAATGCAACCGTCTCTATAAAACAATAAACTTGGTAGTTTATTAAACGAATGATGAGATGTTGTCCTTGTCTGTACATAGTCACTCAAGCGTATTGTGTTAACTGCTGCTTTTTTTTAGGTAAGTGTGGGGTCCATTGGGGAATTTACTTTTTCCGAGCCTGACCTTCCAGTCTGTGAGTGCCACTTTCAAAAGCCAACTGCTTTCTCCCTTTGGGTCCATGCGGGACAGGCAGGGCTGGACCCGCCATCAGAAACTTGTGGCAAATGCCAGAAGGGCCGGTGGCAGTAGTGGGCCGCTCGCCAGCGCCGACTCACCTCCCCGCCAGCGCACCTCCCCGCCAGCGCCACCGCATTCAACTATACACGCCGGTCCAGTTGAATGCAATGATGGAGGAGAGCGCGTCTGCTGTTGCTCCCTCTGTCATCATACCCTGCTCTGCCTCTGACATGGCGGTTGCGCGATGACGTCATATCATCGCTCATATGCTGTGTGGCCGGGCAGACTGCAGCTGCTGAGACTGGAGCCGGGAGCAGCACGGGGAGAGGTGAGGAGAGTGTTTTTTTTTAAATATATTAATGAGTGATAACTGGATTGTGGGGCTATTGGGGGGCTCTATTACATTCTATGGGGGCTGGCTGCATTACATTCTATGGGGGGCTGGCTGCATTACATTCTATGGGGGGCTGGCTGCATTACATTCTATGGGGGATTTATTACGTTCTATGGGGGGCTGGCTGCATTACATTCTATGGGGGTTGGCTGCGTTACATTCTATGGGGGCTGACTGCATTACATTCTATGGGGGCTGGCTGCGTTACATTCTATGGGGGCTGGCTGCATTACATTCTATGGGGGCTGTGCTGTATTACATTCTATAGGGGCTGTGCTGTATTACGTTCTATGGGGGCTGGCTGCATTACATTCTATGAGGATTGGCTGCATTACATTCTATGGGGGCTGTGCTGCATTACATTCTATGGGGGCTGTGCTGTAGTACACTCTATGGGGGCTGGCTGCATCACATTCTATGGGGACTGTGCTGCATTACCTTCTATGGGGGCTGTGCTGTATTACACTCTATGGGGGCGGGTTGCATTACATTCTATGGGGGCTGACTGCATTACATTCTATGGGGGCTGACTGCATTACATTCTATGGGAGCTGGCTGCATTACATTCTATGGGGGCTGGCTGCATTACATTCTATGGGGGCTGGCTGCATTACACTATATGGGGGACTGGCTGCATTACATTCTATGGGGGCTGGCTGCATTACATTCTATGGGGGCTGTATTACATTCTATGTGGGAGGGCTGTATTACGTTCTATGGGGGGCTGTATTACATTCTATGGGGGGCTGTATTACATTCTATGGGGGGACTGTATTACATTCTCTGGGGGCTACATTATATTCTATGGGGGGCTGTATTATATTCTATGGGGAGGCAGGCTGTATTACATTCTATGGGGAGCTGTATTATATTCTATGTGGGGGCTGTATTTTATTCTATGGGGGGCTGTATTACATTCACTGGGGGCTACATTATATTCTATGGGGGGCTGTATTACATTCTATGGGGGACTGTATTACATTCTCTGGGGGCTACATTATATTCTATGGGGGGCTGTATTATATTCTATGGGGAGGCAGGCTGTATTACATTCTATGGGGGGCTGTATTATATTCTATGGGGGGCTGTATTTTATTCTATGGGGGGCTGTATTACATTCACTGGGGGCTACATTATATTCTATGGGGGGCTGTATTATATTCTATGGGGGGCTACATTATATTCTATGGGGGGCTGTATTATATTCTATGGGGGGCTACATTATATTCTATGGGGGCTGTATTATATTCTATGAGGGGTGATTGCATCATACTCTATGAGGGGGCTACATTATATTCTATGGGGAGCTGCATTATACTATACGAAGAAGGCTGCATTGTATTCTATGGAGGGGCTACATTATATTCTATGGGGGGCTACATTATGCTCTATGAGGGGGCTACCATATATTATATATGCAGGGACTGCATTATACTATATGAGGGAGCTGCATTATATTCTCTGGAGGGTTACATTATACTCAGGGGGCTACAATATATTCTGTGGGGTGGCTGCATTATACTCTGGGGTAGCATCATTATACTATATGTGGGCTGCATTATACTGTATAGAGGACTATGGGGAATACATTATACTATATGAAGAACTATGAGGTGCATTATACTATGGGAAGTGAATTGTACTACATGGATGACAATGGCGGGGGAATTATACTATATGGAGCGTTATGAGGAATGTATTATACTATTTGGAGGACAGAGGAATGTATTATACTATATGGAGGACTGTGGAGTGTATTATACTATATGGAGGACTGTGGCAGTACATTATACTATATGGAGGACTGAGGAGTGTATTATACTATATGGAGGAATTGCAGTGTATTTTAATATATGGAGGACTATGAGGAGTGTATAATACTATATGGATGAGTGTATTCTACTATATGGAGGACTGAGGAGTGTATTATACTATATGGAGGACTGAGGTGCACATTATAATATATGGAGGACTATGGGGTGTATTATACTAAACAAGCAAAATGCTGCCTATTCATCGAGTGATTGGATTGTTTATGTGGAAACAGAAATCATTGTTCTCAGCAGCACATCGCCGGTGTAAACTGTAGATGTGCTGCTGATAACATGATACTATATGGGGACAGATTGATCTAATTGTGATTGTTCTGTTCCCTTTATTCTTTCTCAGTTGGTATAAAGAGGCCGAGAAACAAGCGAACGACTTCACTATTGTCGATCACACTGGTTTAGTGGCCTGAGATCAGTGCATGTAAATACAGCAGAAATGCTTCGCAGGGAGATGAGGCAAGGATGATGACAGTTGTAGTTAGCACCCGAAGCCTGGGAATAGCGCTAACTCAACTGCTTTTCCCAGCCGCCAGAGCATTTAATTCTGGTATGTGTAATGATTTTTAGGGTTGATGTCAGCTGCGTAATGTCAGCTGCTATCAATCCCTGGTGTAAGTAATGGAGAGGTGTCTATCAGACACCTCCACTACTAGCCCAGACCGGGCGAGATCCAGCGACTCTGAAGAGCGGTGACGGTAGTAACAATACTGCTCTTCACAGTCGCCGAGCTCAGGGCAAGATCCAGAATATCTGAAGAGCAGTGATGTTACTGATGTCACCTCTCTTCAGAGTCACCGTGTCTCATGCTGCGCAGCGGAACCAAAAGTGGCAGTAGGCAAAGTTTATGGAGCATCAGAATGAGGTTCCATAGCCTTTGGTCGTCTCAATAACTTCATTATCTACGAGATCCAGTTATGTAGGTAAAGTAGCGGATTTTCTTGGTAATACTGGATACAGCTGTGATTATATGTTATATAGTCGTGTTACACTCCCCTCACTTCTTGTAACCTACAAGTGTACAAAGATATTATACAGTCACCATGTGACAAGTGGGCCTGTGTGACTTCAAATGCCAGGGCTGAATTTTAGTCCCAGTCTGGCCCTGGGGACAGGGGTACATTTAATACCTGTGCTGCTCTTTAGCTATGTCACTATGTGAACACCACTCCATATTGCCAGTCACTGCTGTCTACTTTTGACTAACCGCCTATCAATTAGTTCCCGGCTTATTGTCCTTCTATAGTCCTCCTGATCTTTGCACTTTTCGAGGTAAGTAACTTATAGAAAGTTATAGAAAATGTTGTATATATATGTTCTAACATCTGACATGTCTATATAATTCTGATCACCATTATGTATTAAAGGAAACCTGTCAGAATAACTTTACTACTGAAACCAGTGGTGTTGCTGTATAGGTCTTAGTACAACTATAAAAATAATACCTGTTTTACAGTAATCTGATGTGCCAACATTGGGAAATAAAAGGTACCGTCACACTCAGCGATGCTGCAGCGATATAGACAACGAGCCGATCGCTGGAGTGTCGCTGTTTAGGTCGCTCTAGAGACGTCAAACACAGCAACTCCAGAACGATGCAGGAGCGATCCAGTGACGTAACGGCGACTCAATTATCATTCTCGCTGGTTGTTAGCTCCAAAAACGTTGCTGGCATCGTTGCTTTTGATGTCAAACATAACGATACACGCCGACCTGACGACGAAATAAAGTTCTGGACTTCTAGCTCCGACCAGCGATGGCACAGCGGGATCCAGATCGCTGCTGCGTGTCAAACACAACGAGATCGCTATCCAGGACGCTGCAACGTCACGGATCGTTGTCGTGACCCTGGTATTGTCAAAGGAGTAGACTTTGCCGGTACAACACTCCCACCCATTTTATCCCCACCCGTGGCCCCCCAACTATCATTCTTAACCCAATGAAAACACAACCACTGTAATTCTTTTGGAATGATCTAGGCCACATTAGCCATTTTATTAAACATATAACAATAATACATTAATAACAATAAATAACATTTTAAAGGCTAGAAGGAGTCCTAGGAGCTCCAAGAATCTGGTGATTGACAAGCCATACCGTGAACATACATAACACCAACTTTACCCCCAGCCGTTCAAAACCCTGGCTCGGGAGCACCAAAAACCCAAGCGAGGGTTCACTGTTCACGGTAAAAAATCCCAGGAGATCCAGCCACCCCTGCCGGAACTCCCCAACCACCATTCACCAGATTCAAAAGATACCAACACTAAAACAGAGGAGCCATATGCCAAAATGGATCCTCAAATCCAATTTTTACCAACTCCCAGGACTCCCCACAGCCGCCACAACGAAAGGCCCTTTGAACCCCTCAAAGGCCCGAGACCCCACCACTACGAAAAAATATGGCCTGTTCAATGCCCTCCTGAATAGCGAGAGCCCAAAAGTCCATTCCTACCGCATTCAAATGGACCCCATGCGCCAACCAAAAGGCCCCCTCCCCTTTCTCCAGCTCAAAATGCCGCACCGCCACGCCTCCGTTCCTGGCCATGAAACTGGACACCGCCCGATTAACCTTTATCCGAGCTTTATTCAACTTGTCCAGTGACCTCATGTTCCTCCACCATTTCCTCGGCACGATTTCTGACCAAATAATGGTCAAACCAGGGTACAGGACCCACAAACGCAGACAATCCTGCTTAATGTCTTTAATCAACTCCCTGAATGGACGGGCCCCCAAGTCATTCCCCCCGATTTGCAAAACTAAAATATCTGGAGCCCTATCCAACCGGGCACCGTCATTAATTTCCTTTAGAACTCTACGCCATACCAACCCCCGAAAACCCAACCACCGGATTACCGCCTCCTCGCGATCGAAACCCAATTGCCTCCCCTCGCTCCGCACGTTGGCGTGCTGCGCTCCCCAATAAACGTACGAATGGCCGAATATCCACACCAACAAAGGCGAGGGACCTGAAAAAACACAAAGCAGAAACTCAAAATCAACACACGAACCAACAGCCAAACCGTCCCCGCCTCCCAAAGAGCCCCACAATTTTTACGGGCGCACATAGCTCCGATATCTATCTGAACGCCACCTCCCAATGCGCTGAATTGCCAGAGCCCCCAGACCCCCCAACGCTGCTTCCGTCGCTGCCCCAATCCTAAAAGAGTGAGGAGCAAAACCACCCACATCCAAACCCAGCAACCCAATTGCCTTTCTAAAAATCACCGTAAACTGATACCGGGACAACAAGGAACCATCCATATGGCATAATAACGACCGGTCACGACTAGGCCCCAAATCCCCAAAATTTTCCAAACAGGTAACCGGGCACATAACCGACCCTGGCACCAAACCCAACACGATCCTGCTCCCCCTACCTTCCTGATCCACCTTAGACCGCCACAGCCACAACTCGACTCTGCCCGCCAATAACAGCACGTCCCGTGCCAACAAACCTCCCACAACATTCTTGCTAGGTGAAACCAACTCGCCCACCCGTAATGCCCCAAAAAAGGCTAAAGAAAACGCTAGGCGAAATAAGTGCAATTCAAAACCCGACACGCAGACCGACTCCAAGACCCCACCCTGTCTTTCCAACAAGCTGAAAGACACGGGACGCCTGGTATCCATGCGCCGCGGCCCCCACCGAAAACCCTTGACCGCTTGTTTCACCAGAAAGATCTTCGTTAAATCCAATTGACCACGCAATTTAAAACCAAAAGCCAAAGCTGACATAACCCGTGACACCTTAGCTGGAGACCAACCCACTGCAGCTCCCCGACTCAACCAAGACAACAACACTCCCGCTTGCTCCTGCTCGCCCGACCCACACCCAGCAGCCCCCACCACCTCCATCCACTCCACCCAAGTAGCCTGGTAAGCCTCCCACGTTCTGGGAGCCAACGACGACTTGATCAACGCCTCCGCGTCTCGGACGCCACAAGCCAAAGCTCCGCAGGGCATTCCAGCCCAACGACCTCCGCCTCCGGAGCCAACGACCGAAAACGTTCGAACTGTGAACAAGAAAGAGCGTCAGCAATGGAATTATGAGCACCAGGAACATGCGTCGCAGTCACCTGTGCGTTCAAACTCAAACACGACAATACCAGCTGTCTCAACAAGGAGGCGATGAAGGCGACAGATTGTTTATCGCACAAACCACTCCCATGTTGTCGCATTAAAAACGAACACGCCTGTTCCGAAAAGCCTGTTGCCACAAATGCACCGCCACCAAGATAGGAAAAATTTCCAAAAGTGCGATATTCTGAACCAAGCCAGAAGAAATCCACGATGGCGGCCATGTTGCCGCGCACCATTGTCCCTGAAAATACGCCCCGAAGCCTGACCCCCCGGCTGCGTCCGTAAACAAATCCAACGACTCGTTATAAAACACTCCCTCCTGTAACAACGAACAGCCGTTGTAACTCTGCAAAAACTCACTCCACACCGTCAAATCCTCTTTATGGTCAGCTGACAACCGCACAAAATGATGAGGAGCACTAACTCCTGCCGTAGCCATGGCCAATCGCCTCGAAAAAACTCTGCCCATAGGCATAACTCGACAAGCGAAATTAAGCTTTCCGAGGAGCGATTGCAAGTCCCTTAATGTTAACTTCCGCAAACGACAAGCCCGCAACACCTCCTCGCGCAAACTCACAACTTTGTCGATGGGCAACCTGAACTCCCACTGAATAGTATCGATCACGATACCCAGAAAATACAAACACGTGCTCGGGCCCTCCGTTTTGCCCAGAGCCAACGGAACTCCGAAGCGATGCGCCACCAATTCAATTGCTCTCAAAAGCGTCTTACAACGGTCAGACCCCGCCGGGCCGACGCACAAAAAGTCATCCAGATAATGAATGACAGAATCACACCCCGAAACATCACAAACCACCCACTCCAAAAAGGAACTAAACGCCTCAAACAACGCGCAAGATAGCGAACACCCCATAGGCAAACACCTGTCAACAAAAAAGCGATCCTCCCAAAAACAACCCAGCAGCCGAACGCTATCTGGATGAACAGGCAACAACCGAAAAGCGGATTCTATATCTGTCTTAGCTAGCAGGGCCCCTTTTCCGGATTTCTGAACCCATTCTACTGCCGTGTCAAACGATGCGTAAACAACAGAGCACAGCCCCGGGTCAATCCCGTCATTAACTGACATACCCCTGGGATAAGACAGATGCTGAATCAAACGAAATTTCCCTGCCTCTTTCTTAGGCACGACCCCCAACGGGGAAACCACCAAATCCACAAAAGGCGGTGACTCAAACGGGCCCGCCATCCGACCCAACGCAACCTCCTTCCGCAACTTCTCGGAAACCACATCGGCATGCAACAAAGCCGACCGCAAATTCTTCCTAACACAAGGAACATCATAAGAAGGGGCCGGGATTACAAAACCCTCCCGAAAACCTGCCAACAATAACTCCGCTTTTTCCCTATCTGGATATCTATTTAGATAAGGGACCATCTTTTCCCACATCACCGGTGTCACCCCCATGGGTATTACCGCTTCCTGAATTGCCTCTACCCTTTTTGAAACATTTTGCGGCGCCATGTGTGGAGCCGCTACAGTGTGAACACAAGTGTTTAAACTTGCAGTTAGCCCTGAATCTACACTGGCCTTGGTTAAACTGCCAACAGACACCCAATTTTTGACCCCCTGTTTGACTTCCTGAACTAGAGGAGCCCGCGGTACTGGACTGAAACCCCTGGCCGGAACTTCCGGCCCCCCCGTGAAAGGGGTTGCCGAACTTGTACTGCGCCATAACCCGCAACCATAACCCAATATCTTTTTGATCCCAGCGAATTGCTGGCCGAACCGCCTTCCTCTGTCTGAATTGCTCATCATACCTGAGCCACGCCTGACCACCATAAACCCGATGAGCCTCGCTAATCGAATCCAAGTAACAGAACAGACCCGAGCAATTCTCGGGCGCCTTTTCTCCAATCACACTAGCCAGAATGACAAAAGCCTGCAGCCAGTTACCAAACGTCTGAGGAATCAGGCGCCATCGCCGCTTTTCCTCGTCTTCCTTCTTACCCTCCTCCTTTTTCTTCTTATTCAAATTAAATTTCTCTAACGGAAGTAACGAGAATATCTCGACATATTCGTCCTTCGCAATCTTTTCTTTAACTTCCTTTTTTAGATGCGCCCCCAACGGGCCCTCAAAACACACATAAACTTCGCCATGGGCCCTGTCATCTAAATGCACCCTACACTCTTTTTCCTTCTCTGTCTGCACTGAAACCGATATCGGCGCCGGAGCCGCTACTGGTGCCACCACCGCCCCAAAAGCCCCCACCTGCGGGCTCAACCAAGCCCCTAAATGCCGCTGCGCAGACATACCTTGCTCCAACCTAGATAACAAATCCTGCACGCTACCCAAAAGCTCACGAACCCCTGCTGAACCTGCATCACCCGCAACCCTCTCAACACTACCAACCCCCTGACTACCCAAAAAAGCAGGCGACGCCAAATTAGGTAAACACAGACCTGACACAGACGCATACTCACCGGGCTGCAAGGGATCTGTGGGCCCCCCAGCTGGAGTGCTGGCATCCAGACGTCCCCGACTCGCCGTGTCCGCGAAAGATCCGCCCGAATCCACCCGACCCTGAAGTCCCATGAGGTCCACTTGCGTGCCCTGTCCAGGTACAGGCACGGCAGATAAGGGGTCCAGACTCTGACTTCCCGGGGAGAAAAGTGCCTGCGTGGACGAGCTGGCAGCGCACCAGCTCACATCTGTCCCAGCGCCGACTGCTGCAGCCATGATGCCGTCCTGTTGCCCAGATGCAGGAGAGGACCCTGCCGCTGAAGGTGGAGCCAGCCCGGGTCCGTCCAGCCGCGGGCCGCCCGCCCCGACGCTGCTTGCCGAAACCGCCGTCCAACCAGATGCGGCCGAGGCAGGCCGCGCGGCAGGAGCCACACCGCCGCGGCCTCCCACTCTAACAGGCCCCAGTCGTTGCCGGGCGCGCCGAGGCCCCGCCCCCGCTGCACTGCGAGGTGCAGGCCTCATAACCGCCGATGAGCCCCGACCGGCAGATGGATTCCTCCCAGGCCGGGGCTGCGCAGCTGCTGATCTTGCCGGCGCCCGGCCTGGAGGGGCCTGGGAGGGGCTCCTGCGCCTTCGGGGGGCTCGAGGACCGGAGTCTGGGGAAAGACGCTCGGGGGGCCGCGTCCTCCGAGAACGCCGCTCCAGCGGCGCCGCAGCACCAGAAGAACCTGCGGCGCCAGATGATCCTGCAGCGCCGGACGGCCCTGCCGCCGACATGATGTGTGCCACCTGCTCCTGCAGCCACCCAGGGGGATGAAGCGCTGCCGCCACCCTGAGGCCCTCGAGGATCGCGTCGATGCCAGACATGTCAGGTATGTGTGCTCACGATCCTCCAAGAGCAGGAAGTGACGGGCCCCACCCCCAAACTCCCATAAACCCCCGAGCTAGCTCCTCCCCTTGCTCATTCCCAAATTATCTACCCCTCTCCCCCCATTGTCATGCAGTCCTTCGCCTACGCCGTGGGGGGGAAGGGGCACGGCTCGCTCCGGCCTTTCCTTTCTCATTGTAAAGTTGCTGAGTGTGACGGTACCTTAAGTGTTAAAGCCATATGCAAATTAGAATGGAATTTAATTGGATTTGTGTCATTGTACTTGTAGCATTGACACGCCCCCAGGCTCATTTGCATCTGACAAGAAGGCTTGATTTCTCAGTGATGGCATTTTAGATTACTACAAAACAGGTGTCATTTAATTGATGTACTAGGAGCTCCACAGTAGTCCCACCAGTTCCAGTAGTAAAATTGCCCTGACAGGTTCCCTTTAACAATCTCTGGACAATATTGGTTTTATATAATGACATTCTAAATGTAATTCTCAGACACATGCTGCTCTAATGAAACAACTGTATTGCAATTGGTACAATATTGTTGGATTTATTTATTTATTTAATAATCATTATCCAATGGAGTAGTTTTTCTAGTGTTATATTACATCTAGATGGAATCCAGGGGTCCACAGGGAAATGCTTGTTTTAATATCTAATAAAGTAAAGCTGCAATAAAAGGTAATTAATGTATCTATGAAAAAAAACATAAGGCTGATTAAATTATTTTCTTTATCCATTATATTTCTGAAATCTATTGTCTCTTGGCTCTGTATTCAGGTTGGTTTTGTATTGTTTTTTATTTAATAGTTTGCTTTCTTATCTAATACCATCGTTCTATATGGCTACGTTCCCTCAATGAGCTTTTGGTGACTTTTTGATATTGCAGATTTTCTGCACCATTTCTGCACTCATTAAGTAAAATAAGTTACTTGCATTTTTTTTCAACACAAAAATCACCACTCTCCAAGCCAGCGAGATGACACTGAGCAAAGCGTGAGAAGCTCTGCCTGTGAAAAGCGATAACCCTAACGATATCACCACCAGTCACAGGCAGGCAGCGCTTCTTACACTCTGCTCAGTATTTATTAACAAATACAGTTAAATACTCACCCAAGGTATCCTTAGTTCACAGCCTCCAGCAGTTGGAATCCCCAGTAACCATGAAATGTCCTCTAAAGTCTCCCATGAGGTTTCTGGGCCTTGCAGCTGCCGGGAAACCCAGTGGCTGTGAACTCTAGTTAGATTACCTGAGTTCACAGCCACCAGGTCTCACGGTAGCTCGAGTGCCAAATTGATGAATGCCGGAGTGTCGAGTGCAATCGTTCGTCAGTCTGGCACTTACAAAGCAAGAGAAACAGCTGCTATGAACTCAGGTGACCTTACTGTACTTGTTAATACATAAAAAAATGTGGTCCCAAGTAAATTTTACAACCAGCTGAGGGAAAGCCAACATCTGGGGACTGATGTTAATATTCTGGGAATGGGTCAATGTCCATAAGGTTCCCAGGCTATTAATATCAGCTCCCAGCTGTTTGCTTAGACTTTACTGGTTATTGTAGAAGAGACCCCCCCAAAAAATGACATTGCATCCCTCTTATAATCAATAACCAGCAAAAGCTAAACATATAGCTGATATTAACAGCCATGGATATTGACCACCTCCAAGACTAATAGCATCAGCTCTCAGCTACCCCAGGTAAGAGCTGGAGTTTTATTTTTAATTTTTGAAAATAAATGGGCAAAAGAGGGTGGAGAGTTTTATTTCACATAAAGGACTTAACTGTTGCGGTGTCTTTATTACAATATAAATATGGGGTTAGCAAAGGGGGCATCTTATAGATGCCTCTCCATTTCTAACCTGTAGATTTGTTGTCAGATAAAATTACAAAGCTGACATAAACCCACCTATTACCCCACTTGCCACTGCACCAGGGCATGTAGGAAGAGCAAGGCTAAGTGCTACAATTGGCGCATCTAATGGATACGCCATTTCTGGGGCGGCTAAGAAGTGATGTTATTAGCCTGGGAGGATATCCATGGCCCTTTCCTAGGCTATTAATATCAGACCGAAGCCGGGGGGCACCCCTGGAAGAAGCAATTGACAAATGTTCATCGGGGTAGGGAGAGGATGCTGTTTTCATCCTTTCTAACTTCTCCTAACATCCTTTCTTTTTTTCTACAAGTATTTATCATAGTGCTCGAACCTTGGTGATGAGGTTATTGTTTATTTCATACATATGAGTATTGTTGTTATATATTATCTATACCTCTTTTCACACAGGGTATGTTACCAATATGAGATATAATTAGGTTTTCCATACCATTTGGACTATAAATGTTATATATACTACATAGGGGTTTTTTTAATTACTTTTTTCTGGTAGGTTTTGAATGTCAGTCTGAACAGCTAATCATGAAGATTTATTCTTATTCCACATTACATACTTAAAACTTTGAGCTACTCACTGCTTTTTTATATGATTATTACTACACAGTATAGTGAGAAGTCACTTGATTGTATTCTATATTAACCCCTTAATCCCATATGACGTACTATCCCGTTGAGGTGACCTGGGACTTAATTTCCAGTGACGGGATAGTATGTCATATGCGATCGACCGCGCTCACAGGGTGGAGCACGGCCGATCGCGGCCGGGTGTCAGCTGACTATCACAGCTGACATCCGGCACTATGTGCCAGGCGCGGCCACGGACCGCCCCCGGCACATTAACCCCTGGCACATATACCCCGGCGGTATAGGGAAGCATCGCTCAGGGAGGGGGCTCACTGCGGGCTTCCCTGAGACCCTCGGTACAAGGCGATGTGCTCACCTCGTATCGAGCATCTCCTCCCTGCAGGCCCCGGATCCAAAATGGCCACGGGGCTACATCCGGGTCCTGCAGGGAGGTGGCTTACCAGCGCCTGCTCAAAGCAAGCGCTGGTAAGTCTGCAGCCCTGCATGTCAGATTGCTGGTCTGACACAGTGCTGTGCAAAATGTCAGATTAGCGATCTGACCCTATAACATGATGCCCGCCCTGGGGCAATGTTATAAAGTAAAAAAAAATATTCACATGTGCAAAAAAAAAAATTCCTAAATAAAGAAAAAAAAATATTGTTCCCATAAATACATTTCTTTATCTAAATAATAAAAAAACAATAAAAGTACACAGATTTAGTATCGCCGCGTCTGTAATGACCCCACCTATAAAACTGTCCCGCTAGATAACCCCTTCAGTGAATGCATTAAAAAAAAAAAACGCGGCAAAAACGCTTTATTATCATACTGCCAAACAAAAAGTGGAATAACACGTGATAAAAAAGACAGATATAAATAACCATGGTACCGCTGAAAACATCATCTTGTCCCGCAAAAATCCAGCCGCCATACAGCATCATCAGCGAAAAAATAAAAAAGTTATAGTCCTCAGAATAAAGCGATGCAAAAATAATTATGTTTTCTATAAAAGAGTTTTATCATATAAAAGCGCCAAAACATAAATGACGTATCGCTGTAATCGTACTGACCCTAAAAATAAAACTGCTTTATCAATTTTACCAAACATGGAACGGTATAAACGCCCCCCCCCAAAAAAAAAAAGAAATTCATGAATAGCTGGATTTTGGTCATTCTGTCTCATAAAAATCCGAATAAAAAGCGATCAAAAAATGTCACGTGCCCAAAAATAGCACCAATAAAAACGTCAACTCGTCCCGCAAAAAAAAAAGTCCTCACATGACTCTGTGGACCAGAATAAGGAAAAATTATAACTCTCCAAATGTGGAGACGCAAAAACTATTTCTTGCAACAAAAAGTGTCTTTTAGTGTGTGACGGCTGCCGATCATAAATATCCGCTAAAAAACGCTATAAATAATAAATCAATCCCCCCTTCATCACCCCCTTAGTTATGGAAAAATAATAAAATTAAAAAATGTATTTATTTCCATTTTCCCATTAGGTTTAGGGCTAGGGTTAGGGCTAAGGTTAGGGTTAGGACTAGGGTTAGGGTTAGGGCTAGGGTTAGGGCTAGGGTTGGGGCTAGGACTAGGGTAAGGATTAAGGCTAGAGTTAGGGCAAGGGTTAGGGTTAGGGCTTGGGCTAGGGCTAGGGTTAGGGGTAGGGTTAGGGGTAGGGTTAAGGCTAGGGTTAGGGCTAATGTTAGGGTTAGGGTTAGAGTTAGGGCTAGGGTTAGGGCTAGGGTTAGGGTTAGGGCTAGGGTTAGGGCTAGGGCTGGGGTTACGGCTAGGGTTGGGGCTAGGGTTAGGGTTGGGGCTAGGGTTATGGTTGGGGCTAGGGTTAGGGTTTCAGTTAGAATTGGGGGTTTCCACTGTTTAGGCACATCAGGGGCACTCTAAACGCGACTTGGCATCCGATCTCAAATCCAGCCAATTCTGCGTTGAAAAAGTAAAACAGTGCTCCTTCCCTTCCGAGCTCTCCCGTGTGCCCAACATATGGGGTATCAGCATACTCCGAACAAATTGGACAACAACTTTTGGGGTCCAATTTCTCTTGTTACCCTTGGGAAAATAAAAATTTCGGGTGCTGAAAACCATTTTTGTGGGAAAAAATGATTTTTTATTTTCCCGGCTCTGCGTTATAAACTGTAGTGAAATACTTGGGGGTTCAAAGATCTCACAACACATCTAGATAAGTTCCTTGGGGGTCTAGTTTCCAATATGGGGTCACTTGTTGGGGGTTTCTACTGTTTAGGTACATTAGGGGCCAGGGCCGGATTTAAGAAGTGGGTGGCCCGGGGCCCATTTTGGAGGGAGGCCCATTTTTCAAGGTGCTGCAATATGTAATGCAAAAACACAAAATGAAACGAACGCAAGTTTATTTACAAAAATCATTTACGCAGAGTAATTCAAGTAAAATCATTCATTTTTTCAATCCGGGCACTTTCCTTGATTTTTGTGCTGCAAAATAACTAATGATGTCACTAAAGTCCAATTCACGAAGTATATCTGACCTTGTCAACCCTTGAAGTCCTGAAAGGGCTTTAAAGATTAAAATATGTACATATGTATGTATATTGTAGAAATTTGGGCTGTCTATATCAAAGACTGCTGCTGGGCTCTATATGTCAGCAGCTTCAGCTGGGCTGTATATGTATGAGAGGCTTCTTCTGGACTGTATATATATGAGGGGCTTCTGCTGGGCTGTATATATATATGAGGGGCTTCTGCTGGGCTGTATATATATGAGGGGCTTCTGCTGGGCTGTATATGTATGAGAGGCTTCTGCTGGGCTATATATATATATGAGGGGCTTCTGCTGGGCTGTATATGTATGAGAGGCTTCTGCTGGGCTGTATATATATGAGGGGCTTCTGCTGGGCTGTATATATATGAGTGGCTTATGCTGAACTGTATATGTAGGAGAGGCTTCTGCTGGGCTGTATATGTATGAGAGGCTTCTTCTGCTGGGCTGTATATATATGAGGGGCTTCTGCTGAACTCTACATGTCAGAGGCTTCTGCTGGGCTCTATATGTCTGCTCTCCCTTCTATCCATGTGCTTTATTCCTATCCTCTTATGTTCCCTTGTAATCCACTTTCACCGCCCAATCCCCCCTCCACCACGACTCATATACATCAGCTCCTCACTCCTTCCATCTCCCATGTACAGCTCCCATGCACTTCTCACCTTCCTGAAAAACCTCAGTCCATCTTACCCAAACACACTGCACAAAAAAACTTCATACACTTCAAAAAACTACTTGCTTTTTATCTTGTTACTCCTACTGATATCGGGAGACATATCCCCCAACCCAGGTCCCCCATCCCCCAACCTCAACTGCTACCCTACCTCATATCAAAACCATGCTAACCTTATTAATATTACTTGCACTCCCTCATCTCTCCCTTTCAATTGTGCCCTTTGGAATCCACGGTCTGTATGTAACAAGCTTCCTTTCCTGCACAACTACTTTCTGAACAACTCTCTGAATCTGTTGGCCCTCACTGAAACCTGGATCCAGGACTCTGACACTGTCTCGCCTGCTGCCATTTCCCATGGTGGCTTACAATTCTCCCATTCCCCAAGACCCACAAACAGACCTGGTGGTGGAGTCGGCATACTCTTGTCCCCCCAATGCACGTTCCAGGTTATACCCCCAGTTCCTTCACTTTCATTCCCATCTTTTGAGGTCCACACCATCAGGCTCTTCCGTCCCCTCTCCCTCAGAGTAGCAGTCATATACCGGCCCCCAGGCTCACCCATCCACTTCCTGGACCATTTCTCTGCCTGGCTGCCGCACTTCATGTCCTCAGAACTCCCAACCCTTATCCTGGGAGACTTCAATATCCCCATTAACAGCCCCTCTTCCACATCTGCATCCCAGCTTCTATCACTAACCACTTCCCTAGGCCTCTCACAGCTCTCAACCTCTGAAACACACAAAGATGGTAACACCCTGGACCTGGTTTTTGCCCGGCTCTGCTGAACCTCCTACCTAGATAACTCACCGCTTCCCCTCTCTGACCACAACATTCTCTCCTTCACACTCACAATTCCTCGCCCACCCCAGCACTCTCCTACCTACCACACATTCTGAAATCTACAAGCCATTAACCCTCATACACTTTCAGACTCCTTGCACTCATCATTGTCCCCAATCTCTTCTTTTTCCTGTCCTGATCTGGCCGTACATCACTTCAATGACACTCTTAGAAGCACCCTAGACCAAGTAGCGCCCCTCACCCTCAGAACCTCCAAACACAGAGTGAAACAGCCCTGGCTCACATCGCAAACCCGATTTCTCCAGCGATGCTCTAGGTGTGCTGAACGCTTATGGAGGAAAACTCACACACCAGAAGACTTCATACACTTCAAATTTATGTTAAGGACCTATAACTCTGCCCTTCACCTCGCCAAACAGTCCTACTACACCACCCTGATCTCCTCACTATCCAACAACCCCAAGAAACTTTTTAACACCTTTCACTCCCTCCTCAGGCCAAAAGCACAAGACCATATCACAGACATTTGTGCTGATGGCCTGGCCTCCCACTTTATAGAGAAAATAGACAATATTCGTCAGGAAATCCCCTCCCAGACACCAAGTGCAATGACTCCCATTCCTCCCTGCATCTCCCCTGGCTCACTCTCCACATTCGATCCCATCACAGAAGAAGAAGTCTCCAGGCTCCTCTCCTCTTCTCGCCCGACTACATGCACCACCGACCCCATTCCCTCACACCTCCTCCAGTCTCTCTCTCCAGCCGTCACAACTCACCTAACTACAATTTTTAATCTCTCCCTTTCCTCTGGCATTTTTCCCTCCTCCTTCAAACACTCTATCATTACTCCATTACTAAAAAAAAACACCCTTGACCCATCCTGCACAAACAACTACAGACCGGTCTCCAATCTCCCCTTCATCTCAAAAATCCTGGAGCGCCTAGTCTACTCCCGCCTTACCCGTTACCTCTCCACTCATTCCCTCCTAGACCCTTCACAGTCCGGTTTCCGCCCCCTACATTCGACAGAAACTGCACTCATCAAGGTGACCAATGACCTTCTGACAGCAAAACGTAATGGTGACCACTCTCTGCTCATTCTTCTCGATCTTTCTGCAGCTTTCGACACTGTTGACCACCCTCTCTTACTCTCTAGGCTCCAGTCACTAGGCATTAAGGACACTGCTTTCTCCTGGTTCTCCTCCTCTTTCTGACCGCTCCTTCAGTGTTCTGTTCTCTGGCTCCACTTCATCTCCTCTTCCTCTCGCTGTCGGGGTACCTCAGGGCTCAGTCCTTGGCCCCCTTCTCTTCTCCCTCTACACGGCCCCAATTGGACAGACCATCAGCAGATTTGGCTTTCAGTACCATCTTTACGCTGATGACACACAACTATACATGTCATCCCCTGACCTTACTCCTGCTGTACTACAGAACGCCACTGACTGTCTGTCCGCAGTCTCTGACATCATGTCCGCTCTCTATCTGAAACTCAACCTCTCCAAAACTGAACTTCTTCTGCTCCCGCCTTCTACTAACCTCCCTAAATCTGACATTTCCCTCTCCGTGGGTGGCACCATAATAACACCCCGGCAGCAGGCACGCTGTCTGGGTGTTATGTTTGACTCTGATCTCTCCTTCACCTCCCACATACAATCTCTTGCCCACTCGTGCCGCTTACACCTAAAGAACATCTCTAGAATCCGCCCTTTTCTCACCATGGAGACAACAAGAACTCTCACTGTAGCCCTAATCCACTCCCGTCTGGACTACTGTAACGCTCTATTAATTGGCCTCCCCCTCACGCGACTTTCCCCTCTCCAGTCTATCCTTAATGCGGCAGCCAGGGTTGTCCATCTGGCTAATCGTTACTCGGACGTGTCTGCTCTTCGCCAGTCGTTACACTGGCTGCCCATTCATTATAGGATACAATTCAAAGTACTTGTTCTCACCCACAAAGCTCTCCACAGTGCAGCACCCCCTTACATCTCCTCCCTCATTTCTGTCTATCAGCCTAGCCGACCACTGCGCTCTGCAAACGACTTTCGACTAACCTCTGCACTAATCCGTACCTCCCACTCCCGACTACAAGACTTCTCCCGTGCTGTGCCAATCCTCTGGAATGCTCTACCCCAAGATATTAGGACCATCCACAACTTGCATAGTTTTAGGCGCTCGCTCAAAACTCATTTGTTCAGAGCGGCCTATCACGTTCCCTAATCAAACTCATTTTATGTGTGTGTGTGTGTGTAGTGTCATGATCCCAATGGCAGGGGATCACAAAAAGGACAAGCACAGATACAAACAAGCTCTAGGGCGATGGAACCTGAGCTGACCGCGACCCTGAACCTAACACACAAATAAAAGTAGCCGGGGAACGTGCCTACGATGATCCTAGACGTCTCGCTCCAGCCGAAGATCTAACTTCCCCTATCAGAAGAAACACAGACCTCTCTTGCCTCCAGAGAAATACCCCACAGCAAATAGCAGCCCCCCACATATAATGACGGTGAAATGAGAGGAAAGCACATACGTAGTATGAAAACAGTTTCAGCAAAATGAGGCCCGTTAAAGCTAGATAGCAGAGGATACAAAAGTGAACTGCGCGGTCAGCGAAAAACCCTTCAAAAAACCATCCTGAAATTACTTGAACTCATGTGCCAACTCATGGTACATGAAAAGCAATTTCAGCCCACTAGAGCAACCAGCAGCAGAGAATCACATATCTGCAGGCTGGACTAAAAACCAAATTAAGCAAAACACAAAACAGGAAAATCCAAACTTAGCTTGTCCAGAAGGTTCTAGGAGCAGGGAGCAGAGGTAACAAGACACACTGGATACATTGATAACCGGCGAGGAAATGCCAGCAAAGCCAGGTTAAATAGGAAACTCCCATATGCTGATGGAACAGGTGGAACCCAGAAACCCAGGAAAGACAAGTCACCCAGTACCATCAGTAACCACCAGAGGGAGCCCAAAAACAGAACTCACAACAGTGTAGCCCATTCAGTATCTCCATCTACCCCCCACTCCATGAAGATGGCTGGACCATCATTGTAAATACATCATTGTAAATACACACCTGTACTTTGTATCTCCCCCACCTCATTGTAGATTGTAAGCTCTCACGAGCAGGGTCGTCTTATTTTGTCTTATTTTGCTTTATTACTGTATTGTTAACATTGTTACCTATGACTGTTGTGTTTGAAACTGTTAAACTGTAAAGCGCTGCGGAATATGTTGGCGCTATATAAATAAAGATTATTATTATTATTATTATATGTCAGAGGCTTCTGCTGGGCTGTATATACATAGTTATTAAGGTTGAAGGAAGACTATATGTCCATCTAGTTCAACCCAAAGCCTAACCTAACATGCCCTAACATGTTGATCCAGAGGAAGGCAAAAAAACCCCATGTGCAAAGAGTAAGCTCCACATTGGGGAAAAAAATTCCTTCCCGACTCCACATACGGCAATCAGACTAGTTCCCTGGATCAACGCCCTATCAAGGAATCTAGTGTATATACCCTGTAACATTATACTTTTCCAGAAAGGTATCCAGTCCCCTCTTAAATTTAAGTAATGAATCACTCATTACAACATCACACGGCAGAGAGTTCCATAGTCTCACTGCTCTTACAGTAAAGAATCCGTGTCTGTTATTATGCTTAAACCTTTTTTCCTCCAACCGCAGAGGATGCCCCCTTGTCCCTGTTTCAGGTCTATGATTAAAAAGATCATCAGAAAGGTCTTTGTACTGTCCCCTCATATATTTATACATTAAAATGAGATCACCCCTTAGTCTTCGTTTTTCCAAACTAAATAGCCCCAAGTGTAATAACCTATCTTGGTATTGCAGACCCCCCAGTCCTCTAATAACCTTGGTCGCTCTTCTCTGCACCCGCTCCAGTTCAGCTATGTCTTTCTTATACACCGGAGACCAGAACTGTGCACAGTATTCTAAGTGTGGTCGAACTAGTGACTTGTATAGAGGTAAAATTATATTCTCCTCATGAGCATCTATGCCTCTTTTAATGCATCCCATTATTTTATTTGCCTTTGTAGCAGCTGCCTGACACTGGCCACTGAATTTAAGTTTGTCATCCACCCATACACCCAGGTCTTTTTCATTGACGGTTTTGCCCAGAGTTTTAGAATTAAGCACATAATTATACATCTTATTACTTCTACCCAAGTGCATGACCTTACATTTATCCCCATTAAAGCTCATTTGCCATTTATCAGCCCAAGCTTCTAGTTTACATAAATCATCCTGTAATATAAAATTGTCCTCCTCTGTATTGATTACCCTGCAGAGTTTAGTGTCATCTGCAAATATTGAAATTCTACTCTGAATGCCCCCTACAAGGTCATTAATAAATATGTTAAAAAGAAGAGGGCCCAATACTGACCCCTGTGGTACCCCACTGCTAACCGCTACCCAGTCCGAGTGTGCTCCATTAATAACCACCCTTTGTTTCCTATCCCTGAGCCAGCTCTCAACCCACTTGCACATATTTTCCCCTATCCCCATTATTCTCATTTTATGTATCAACCTTTTGTGTGGCACCGTATCAAAAGCTTTTGAAAAGTCCATATACACTACATCCACTGGGTTCCCTTGGTCCAATCCGGAACTTACCTCTTCATAGAAACTGATCAAATTAGTCTGACATGAACGGTCCCTAGTAAACCCGTGCTGATACTGGGTCATGAGGTATGAGAGGCTTCTGCTGGGCTGTATATGTATGAGAGGCTGGCTTTTGCTGGGCTGGATATATATGAGGGGCTTCTGCTGGGCTGTATATATATATATTTATATGAGGGGCTTCTGCTGGTCTGTATATACATGAGAGGCTTCTGCTGAGCTGTATATATGAGGGGCTTCTGCTGGGCTGTATATATATGAGGGGCTTCTGCTGGGCTGTATATATATATATATATATATATATATATATATATGTATATATATATATATGAGGGGCTTCTGCTGGGCTGTATATATCAGAGGCTGTTTACCTGTATATATCAGAGGCTGTTGCTGTGCTGGTTGTATATGTATGAGAGGCTTCTGCTGGGATGTATATGTATGAGAGGCTTCTGCTGGGCTGCATATATATGAGGGGCTTCTGCTGAGCTGTATATACAGTATATATATGAGGGGCTGCTGCTGGGCTGTATATATTAGAAGCTGCTGTTGGGCTGTATATATATGGGGGCTGCTGCCGGGCTGTATTTATCTGAGGCTGTTGCTGTGCTGGCTGTATATAGAATAGAGGCTGAGGGGCTGTATAAAGTGTATACACAGACACACTGTAATGCAGGATATAGTGTGGACTTGTATATACAGTATGGTACTGTGTAGGACAGGAGCTGCAAGAAAGATACAGACAGACACACATAGACACACACAGACAGACACACACACAGACAGAGATCATACTCACCCACTGCGACACTGTGAAGATTGAACCACTTCACCTCTGGATCTGCAGTGACTGAAGATCCAGAGTGAAGTCCTGCCGTGCTCCGCGGTGGAGAATCATCTTCTTGCACCATCATCGTGGCTCCGCCTCCTTAGTCGAAGGTAGCTGAACCAACTCTCATCTGATCTAATCCGAGGGAGCGATCATATAGCTGAATAGGTAGCGGCTAGAAGCTTCTGTTGGGATCGGAGAAGGCTGCCGCATGCCATAAGCTAAGCATTAGGTACAGGGAGGGTACTAAGGAAATTTGTCTAGGCTAGCCAGGTCAGTGGATGCTGATGCAGGTCAGGTGCCATGACTCTGCCGCTCTGCACCAGCCACTGAGATGTAGGACCATAGCCAGGTCCCTACACTTTCAATAGTTTCTATTTTGATAAGTGTTCCTTATCATTAGAAATGGTTCACAGCAAAGAGACATGCATTTTATATGTTTTGAGATATTTATCCCTATCATTGGTGGGAGGCCCCTCGCTTGGTGGGTGGCCCAGGGCCCAGGCCAAAAATCTGGGCCTGTTAGGGGCTCTGCAAATGCAATGTGACGCCTGCAGACCAATCCATCTAAGTCTGCATTCCAAATGGAGCTCCTTCCCTTCCGAGCTCTGCCATGCGCCCAAACGGTGGTTCACCCCACAAATGGGGTATCAGCGTACTCAGGACAAATTGGACAACAACTTTTGAGGTCCAATTTCTCCTGTTACCCTTGGGAAAATATAAAACAGGGGGCTAAAAAATAATTTTTGTGGGCAATTTTTTTTTTATTTTCACGGCTCTGCGTTATAAACTGTAGTGAAACACTTGGGGGTCCGAGCTCTGCCATGCGCTCAAACAGTGGTTTACCCCCATAAATGGGGTATCAGTGTACTCAGGACAAATTGCACCACACATTTTTGGGGTCATTTTTGGGGTCCAATTTCTTCTCTTACCCTTGGGAAAATAAAAAATGTAAAAAAATTTGGGGACGAAAAGATCATTTTTGTGAAAAAATGATTTTTTATTTTTACGGCTCTGCATTATAAACTTCTGTGAAGCACTTGGTGGGTCAAAGTGCTCACCACACATCTAGATAAGTTTCTTAGGGGGTCCAATTTCCAAAATGGTGTCAATTGTGGGGGGTTTCAATGTTTAGGTACATCAGGGGCTCTCCAAACGCAGCATGGCATCCCATCTCAATTCCAGCCAATTTTGCATTGAAAAGTCAAACGGCGCTCCTTTCCTTCCGAGCTCTGTCATGCACCCAAACAGTGGTTTACCCCCACATATGGGGTATCTGCGTACTCAGAACAAATTGTACAACAACTTTTGGGGTCCATTTTTTCCTGTTGCCATTGGTAAAATAAAACAAATTGGAGCTGAAGTAAATTTTGTGTGAAAAAAAGTTAAATGTTCATTTAACTTTTAAACATTCCAAAAATTCCTGTGAAACACCTGAAGGATTAATAAACTTCTTGAATATGGTTTTGAGCACCTTGAGAGGTGCAGTTTTTTTAGAATGGTGTCACACTTGGATATTTTCTATCATATAGACCCCTCAAAATGACTTCAAATGTGATGTGGTCCCTAAAAAAAAAATGGTGTTGTAAAAATGGGAAATTGCTGGTCAACTTTTAACCCTTATAACTCCCTAACAAAAAAAAATTTTGGTTCCAAAATTGTGCTGATGTAAAGTAGACATGTTGGAAATGTTACTTATTAAGTATTTTGTGCCAAATTTCCATTTTCTTCACAAATAAACGTAAGTCTTATTGAATAAATTTTACCACTATCATGAAGTACAATACGTCTCGAGAAAACATTGTCACAATCATCAGGATCCGTTGAAGCGTTCCAGAGTTATAACTTCATAAAGGGACAGTGGTCAGAATTGTAAAAATTGGCTTGGTCATTACCGTGCAAACCACCCTTGGGGCTTAAGGGGTTAATATCTCACTTCACTGTGCTGTCTATTCAATTATTCTCAAGCAGAGTCCCCCTGACTGGGTACTCTGTGAATTTTAAATTTATTTTAAACTTTTTTCAATAAAGATTATTGGATCTTTATCCTATAGCTATCTTTTTTACTTGAGACAATCAATTTTGTCTGAGTATGTGTGAATATTATGTTAATTTGAAGTGCCATGTATGTCACATTTGGAAACCATTTTGATAAATAATTGAGAAACAGGCTAAAACCACCAAAAACTCTTTGTGTAGTAAAAGCTGTTTTCTAAAGATTCAGGGATTTTCTGTTTTTCTGTTTACTTACCCTGAACATAGAGCTTTATATGTGGCATATGGAAAATCTATCTTCAAATGCTTTGTATTAGCCTAAATTGGGCCACAATTCTGGTGCATTGGTTCATAGAACTCCAGTCGGTCAGCCATGTCAGTAATCTGTGGCCCTAGGATTGGAGCCTTTTACGTTCCACAATCTGAGGCTTTTCTTTAGATTAGCTGACCTGGTGTGATGTCACATGTGCCGGGTCAATAAAATTGACTTCTACCAACTCATCTGCATACTATTTTGTTCTATAGGTCAATGTATGAAAGGTGTCCAATAAGTTTCTGGCTCCCTCCAAACAGGTTTTCAATTAGCACTATGTATTTGGAGGGTTTGTATCATGGAAACACAGCAACCAACAATAAACAATAAATTCATAGAAATTATCGGCTCATTGCATTAAAAACACTAAGAAATAATTCAACACTTTATTAAATCTAAATGTGAACACTATAAAAAAGGCAAAAATTTAGATAAAATTAACTATAATTTTATGCAAATTCAGAGATGTCCTTTCTTTTGCTCTTTTGTTTTAACCCCTTAACGACCGCTGATACGCCTTTTAACTGCAACAGTTAAGGGTACTTATTTCTCAGCACCGCTTTTTAACGGTGCTCAGAAATAAGGTTATAGTGCCCCCCAGTGCCGGAAAGTCTCCGGGGTCTTGGCTACCAGGGGTAGCTGAGAACCCGGAGAACATGATTCGGGTCGGCTTTTACCGTCCCCAATGTTGTGATCACTGTTATTCACCAAATAACAGAGGTTGCAAAAAAGTCTGATTTCCCATTTATTTCTCTCTCTTCTGATATGATCTAGCATACCAGAGGAGAAATGGGGTCCTCCAAGCCCCATCCAGTACCTCCGGCATCCTCCGGTCCCTCCACCTCTGTCCCCGGCCCTCGGCGTCTTCTACTGGGAAGAAAATGGAGGGCGCATGCGCAGTGCTCCGGCCGAGATTTGCCGGCTGGCATCCGGCAAAGATAGGACAGTTTTTCTTTTGGTTCATTTTGATCTCTGTGATAGACCCTATCACAGTGATCAAAATGTTAGGAGTCGAGTTTCCTCTGCTGCACAGGGGGAATCTCGATCCATCTCCGCTGCGGTCTCCCATTCTTCTCCAGCCGCAGTGGAGTCTGCTCAGCAGGGACGTCGATCCCAGCGTCTCGCTCAGTCTGACTCTGTGCGAAGAGTAACTGCTTCTTTTCCTGCTTCTGCCATTGAAGCCAGTGCTGGGCAGCGGCGAGTGGACGTTTCTGGATCTAAGTCCTGCTTTTCTCTGTCTGAGCATGCCCAGGGCAGGATCTCCCATTGGAGATCGAGGGTCACATGCTCAGGTATTGCAGCACATCCCATTGGTCCTCCTGGAAGGTCCTGAAAGGGCAAAACTTCGGTAGCAGCTTCCTGTGCTGCAACTATATAGGCTGCGCATGACCGCACGGCCATGCGCTAGTATTGTCTTGATTATATGTGTGAGTGTTGTGAGTGAAAGTCGCTCTTTAAATAACCCTCCCTATTGGATGACTGTTCGCGGATGGTGTATGTTTGCTATCTAGCGCCCGACTTATCCAACAGCACGTTACACACATAACTGGGTCTAGTTGCTGTGACCGCCTGTACGGCATCGTGCGCTTACCTGACCCAAGCCTGGGTGGTTAGCAGCGTCCGTTTGTGCGGCACCGCACGCACTCTTGTGCCACTTAAACTATATTATTTCTGTCACTCTGACACCCCAGTAGTGGTGTCGAGCGCATGAGGTCTTTATGAACTCAAATCCTAAGTCTTGGGATTGAGTTCTGAGACTCTTTGCTTGCGCCTTTTGTGCGGTACCGTGGCCCTGTGACTCAACAGGGTTCGCTTCCTCCACACTGGGTGAAGTTAACCCATGTGTGTATCTTTTTGTACCGCCATATCGTCCTCTCTACTAGCAGCAGGGTTTTCACCTGCACGGTGGACCTCGGACTGCGAACACACCTAGTATCATAACATCTTGTACTTGGTGCGTTCCGCCAGTCGTAACACAAACTAGAAAAAATAGTAAACCAAACCCCCCTTTATCACCCCCTTAGTTAGATAAAAATAATAAAATAAAAAAATGCATTTTTTCCATTTTTCCATTAGAATTAGGGTTATGGTTGGGGTTAGGGTTAGGTATAAGGTTGGGGTTAGAGCTAGAGTTAGAGTTGGGGCTAGAGTTGGGGGTTAGAGCTAGGGTTAGGGCTGGGCTAGGGTTAGAGCTAAAGTTAGGGTTGGGCTGGTGCTATGGTTAGGTTTGGGGTTAGAGCTAGGGATAGGGTTGGGCTAGAGACAGGGTTGGGTCTAGGGTTAGACCTAGGGTTAGGGATGGCTAGGTTAGAGATGTTCCATGGTTAGGGCTGTGTTGGGTTTTGGGTTGTTGTGTTGGGGTTTAGCTTGGGGTTAGGGCTGTATTAGGATTGGAGTTAGAATTGGGGGGTTTCCACTGTTTAGGTACATCAGGGGATCTCCAAATGCACAATGATTCCAGCCAATTTTGCTTTAAAAAAGTCAAACGGTGCTTCTCCCTTCTGAGCCCTGCCATGCGCCAAAACAGTGGTTTTCCCTCACATACTGGGTGTTGGCATACTAAGGACAAATTGCACAACAAATGTTGTCATCCATTTTCTCCTGATAACCTTGTAAAATTCAAATTTTTTGTTTCCAAATAATTTTTTTTGTGAAAAAAGTAAAATGTTCATTTTTTTCTTCCACATTGCTTTAGTTCTCATGAAGCACTTGAAGGGTTAGTAAAGTTCTTGAATGTGGTTTTGCGCACTTTGAGGGATGCAGTTTTTAGAATGGTGTCACTTTTGGGTATTTTGTTATATAGACCCTGAAAAATGACTTCAAATATGAGGTGGTCCCTAAAAAAAATGGCTTTGTAAATTTAGTTGGAAAAATTAGAAATTGCTGGTCAAGTTTTAACCCTTATAACGTCCTAACAAAAAAATTATGTTTTCAAAATTGTGCTGATGCAAAGTAGAGATGTGTGAAATGTTATATATTAACTGTTTTGAATGACACCACTCTGATTTAAGGGCACAAAAATTAAAAGTTTGAAATTTCACAATTTTCTAAATTTTTGCCTTGCGCAGGCATGTACTACGGACGACATAGAATGAACTTCAATCCAATATTGCGGCCAGCATGCAGCCAGCGGATAAGGAAAGGGTGAATCAAACACCCGAAAACTCCGCCCATATGACCGAAAACCGGTCCCGCCAAATTCAGGTGACAGGTTCCCTTTAATTATATGGAAACATTTGGATTTGGCTAAATGCAATCACATTGACTAACAAAAAAGGGCACAAAATAAATAACAAATTAATAAAAATAAGCATAAAAAAGAGAATCGCTCAAAAAGTGCAAATTCAATGTTGAATCTGCTACATAAAGTACATTAGGAAGTTTCACAGCCTTTCATTACACAACTATGAGATTTATTCTACTGAATCCTTAGCACTACGGACCTGCTTCATCATTGGCGTTTTTGGTCACTTTTATGTTATGGCATTTATTTACATTTTTGGTACCATTTTTTTCCAAAAGGTGCTTGTGGTTTATGAATTTTATGCAAATCTTATCCTATTTATTTGTTTTTAAACTACTTTGGGGTCTTTTTAGAGCAAAACAAAAATGTAAGTTTCGTTTCAAATATTAAAATGTCTCAAATTTTTCCCCCAACATATTAAAACAAATTTTTTAAAGAAGGTGCAAATTAAAAAGAAGAAAGAGGCATATTTAAAGAACAGACTAACCCCCTCCCAAATAAAAGAGGCACAAATGCGAAAATAAAATGGACTCTTTACATACAGCTCTGGCAAAAATTAAGAGACCACTGCAAAATGTTCAATTTGTCTGATTTTTCTCTTTATAGGTATATTTTTGAGTAAAATGGAAATTGTTCTTTTATTCTATAAACTTCTGACAACATGCCTCCGAATTTCAAAGCAATACATTTCGTTTTTTTTTTTGACAAAGAAAAATGTTCAAAATAAAAAACAACAACAACATTGCTTTCAGACCTCAAATAATGCAAAGAAAACAAGTTCATAATCATTTAGAAACAACAATACTAATGTTTTACCTCAGGAATAGTTCAGAAATCAATGTTTTGTGGAATAACCATGATTGTTAATCACAGCTTTCATGCTTCTTGGCATGCTTTCCACCAGTCTTTCACACTGCTTCTGGCGCAAAAATGTAAGCAGTTCTTCTTTGTTTGATGGCTTGTGAGTATCCATCATCCTCTTGATTACATTCCAGAGGATTTCAATGGGGTTCAGGTCTGGAGATTGGGCTGCCCATGACAGGGTTTTGATGTTACATAGTTATTAAGGTTGATGGAAGACTTTAAGTCCATCTAGTTCAACCCATAGCCTAACCTAACATGCCCTAACATGTTGATCCATGTGGTGGTCTCTTAATTTTTGCCAGAGCTGTATTAATAACTGTTTTATAAGTATATTATCGTGCTATTCTCATCATTTCTCCTTTTCATGTGAAAATTTCCTAATGTAAAAGTTAGCACTATCAGGGCAAGACGTGTTCTCGGATGACAGACCCCTTCTGTTTCCATTCGCAGAATACAGGCTGTAAATCTATAAGGACAGTAGTTCAGTAAAGAACACATGACAATGGGTGCGTGCGATGTTACAGATTGCTGGGCACCATTATTGCTTTTTTCCCCCTCACCGTGCAGCAGATATACCATAACATGTCATTCTGCCAAATGGAAATCAATAGAGCTCTGTTCTTCATCTATGTATTTAATGTTTACTATTTATATGACGATGGTTTCCATACAACATGCAGCGTTCCGGGATGTTATGTGCAAAGCTAAGGTTCTGATGTCACAAGGTTTATATACCCCGTATCGCTTGGAAGTATATTTATTGATCCCGATCCTGTAATGCTGTTTGGGGTTGGTACCTGAATTACTGTACAGAGTGGTAATAAATACCAGCCACTTATTGACAAAGCAACGCCAGAGCAAACAACCGTGTGTACACAGCAACACAAGTAGTGCAGAATAATTGCGTCACTAGGCAAGGGCAGCTGTTAAATGATTGTATTATGCTAGTAATGTTCATAGTTGCCAAAGATTCTAATGTAATTTACTAGGACATTTTGCTGCTTGGCACATGCATCTTCTTAACTCATCATGCCAGTAATATCTAGGTAGAAGACTACAATACCTAAATGAGTGAAGACAGTGGTGGGATTCGGGGATTTTCTACTTACTTACTCTGAAAATATAACTTTACATGGAGTAAATGGAAAATCTATCGTCAAATGTATCTTTTTTTTTACCTTTAATATTTCTTAACATAATTTAATATATTGTCGTAAGGGCAGGTGTAGACGACCATAGTTTTGGTCTGAGGATGATCCAACAAAAGATCAAACAAAAAAGGCAGCACTCTGTAGTGCCAAAACTTGCAAACATGAAAAATGAAAATTGAATTGCATTACTGCACTAGAAATATGAAAAATTGAGAATGTTTAGGGCATAAATCGGCCAATTCATGTGTACCTGGTGGCCACGATAAGGCATTTCTCGTTTACCAGGACCTAGCAATGCCTTTCCTCTCTTAGAACAAAGTCTTCATCTTTATGGGAACATGAATCCTCTGTTAGACTAAAATCTGTATCTCTATGGAGGGGTAGTGGTCCTGCTGTGATTAAAAACACCTGTGGCTAAAAGGCGGAGTGCTCGGTCAGAAGGCAAATGAACATAAATTTAAAAAACTGACCGTCACATCCAAGCATAGACTAAGTGTGAACAGGTCCAACAAAACATCAGATCGCACCCAGACCAATGTTATTTTGTGGGGTCTGATTTTTGTTCTCGGACAGAGCTCGGACATTTGCATCTAAGATTCGGATCACACTCGGGCATGCAAGTCAGTGAATGCCTGGAGAGGCAATTGGACTACACTCAAATGACATCTTAGTGCAGTCCAATATCCATGGACTCACAGAATGGAGAAGATAGAGAATATTTTTCTTCATCTTTTCCTCATCCGAGAGAATTGGAACTGATCAGAGTTTGATCACATTGTAATTTGCATAATTGACCAGATTTTCTTGGATGAGAAAACATACGGTCATCTGCACCTAGCCTTAGAACTGTGTTTCTGCAGGTATTCTGCAGTGTCAAATAATTATTACCTGGCTACTTGCAGCCACCACTAGAGAGACCCTTACAGCTTACGACATACTAGAGGTGGTGCAAATCGATTCCAGTCCTACAACCACATCAGTAATCTGAGGCAATGGGATGGGAGCCTTTTACCTTCTACCATATGTGGCTTTTCTTTAGATTAGCTGACCTGTTGTGACATCATATGTGCCCGGTCAGTAAAATGTATTTGTGCCAACTCATCTGCATGTTGTTTTGTTCTAGAGGTGAATGTGTGAACTGTGTCCAATAAGCTTGTCGCTCCCTCCAAACAGGTTTTTGATTTGCTCTCTGTGGTTGTATCAGAAGAACATCGAAACCAACAACATTATAGTTATAGGAATTATCAGCTCATTACCTTAATAATCCTAATAAATAATTCAACATCTTATGTCTATTGTGTTTAACTTGTACTTGCTCGGCAGCCACAAGACAAGCAGGCACGGGGACTGAAACATAGTATTCGAGCCCAACAAAGTCATTCTGTTAGCATCCGAGCATGGTCACATAAAATCTTATTCTAGCACGTTTGCTCATCACTAGTTAGCATCATACAGGAAAAAGAAGTAGACGGGAATCCTCTCCTTCTGGGTCATTATGCAAATATATGTTTTCTTTTCTACCTATTTGTTGTCACTCCAATGTCTAATATTATGTGATATAAACAGATGTATTTATTCTCTTCACAGTTGTAGTTCACTTGAATACAAGACATCCACCCAATCCCTTATTTTCACACATGGTTCCTTTTTTCCCAATGTCCAATTTACCGTATTTTTCGCTTTGTAAGACGCTCTGGATTATAAGATGCAGGTAAAGAAGCTGCGGAGACACCATCACGTGTTTCTCGACGCAAGCAGTGAATAGCCAGGCCTTTCCCCGGGAAGGAAGAACCACGGGAAGGGCAGCATCCTATGAAGGAAAGCCACCTATGCCAAGCATGGTATCCATCCACAGACAGCTGTTTCGGGGTGTTTGCCCCTCATCAGTGTGGAGTAGGAATCTGGCTATTAGGAGCAGTGCCTAGTAAAAAGGCTATAAAGGCACAGATGATTGGCCTCGGGGAGACCAAAACATCCAACACTGCGGAGACACCATCACGTGTTTCTCAACGCAGTGATTCCAGAACACTGCCCCCATCCCTTATGGGAAATATGCAGATGCAGGTAAAGAAGCTGCGGAGACACCATCACGTGTTTCTTGACGCAAGCAGTGAATAGCCAGGCCTTTCCCCGGGAAGGAAGAACCACGGGAAGGGCAGCATCCTATGAAGGAAAGCCACCTATGCCAAGCATGGTATCCATCCACAGACAGCTGTTTCGGGGTGTTTGCCCCTCATCAGTGTGGAGTAGGAATCTGGCTATTAGGAGCAGTGCCTAGTAAAAAGGCTATAAAGGCACAGATGATTGGCCTCGGGGAGACCAAAACATCCAACACTGCGGAGACACCATCACGTGTTTCTCAACGCAGTGATTCCAGAACACTGCCCCCATCCCTTATGGGAAATATGCAGATGCAGGTAAAGAAGCTGCGGAGACACCATCACGTGTTTCTCGACGCATATTTCCCATAAGGGATGGGGGCAGTGTTCTGGAATCACTGCGTTGAGAAACACGTGATGGTGTCTCCGCAGTGTTGGATGTTTTGGTCTCCCCGAGGCCAATCATCTGTGCCTTTATAGCTCTGGATTATAAGACGCACCCCAAATTTTGAGGAGAAAAATAGGAAAAAAACTTTTTTTAATAAATTGGTGGGTTGTCTTATAATCCATGCGTCTTATTACTCACCAGGGGTTGTGGCTGCAGCGGATCAGGGTCCCAGGGTCGGTGCTGGAGGCAGGAGTGGAGCCATTTTCCCGAAGTCAGTCATACTGGAAATAACTCCGGGAAAATGGCCACCGGAATCTCGAGAGATGAGATCTCAGCACTGAGATCTCATCTCTAGAGATTCCGGCGGCCATTTTCCCGAAGTCAGTCATACAGGAACGCATGGACGAACTGCCGGGGGGCTCTGGTCTTTCACAAAATGTCGCCAGAGCCCCCCCGCAGCACCGGAGTTTCCAGGATCTCCCGGGACAGCAGCGGGCAGCAGCGGACAACCGCGGCAGCGGTGGTGGGCGATAGCGGTGGCGGGCGGCGGCAGGCAGCAGCGGTCAGCAGCGGACACCCCCTCATCCCAGCCAAATTTGGGGGAAATAAAGTGCGTCTTACAAAGCGGAAAATACGGTAATTACTTTGCTAAATTTTATCATTTGACATTTATTTTGCTACATTTTGATATGAATTGAATATTCATGTTTTTTTTTACATAACTTTGATAATGGCTATGTAGGCCGAAACGTTGGTTCTGTTATACACTTATCAGGCTTGCATTTGTGGACTGGAGAACTGTGAGTAAAGCATTGGAAACTGCACCTTGCTGTGCCCTTGTGTCCTTTCTACAACACCTGTCTGGCCTACTACGACCACCATCATCTCATCATTTACACATACAGTTGCCCTGGGGTTAGTTTACCTGTGGAGAGTAGTGTTGAGCATTCCGATACTGCAATATCGGGTATCGGCCGTTATTTGCGGTATCGGAGTTCCGATACTTTTACAATATCGAATAGATATTCAGAAGTTCCCATAATGCAATGAGCCAGTTTGATTTTATTCAGCCGATGAGGAATCCTAAGAAGTGTGGGCACATCCTGTTATGCATGTTAGGCATGTTAACTAATGGCAAGGCTGTGATTGGCTGCTGAAATGATGTCATGATGCACTATAAAAGCTGCCACTGCCATTTTGGGTTCACTCTGCTGTGAATTTACTTAGGGACAGGATGCTGCTGTTCTGACTCTGAGGGACAGTTTGAGCTAGCGATTTGCTTTATTGTGCTTTACCCAGGCTACTTTAGCAACCGCTGTGTGAGAATTGAGAAGCTTTCTTTTGCCTTGCAGCGCTGTTCACGGCTGTCTGTGAGGTCTGTGTGTGTGAGTACAGCTCACGCTGTGGTGTGTTCTGCAGCCAACTCCGGTTGTAGTCCACTCAGCGTGCGTCACTGCCTCATACATTGTCCTTTTTTGCATTACTGCAGCTCATTTTTCCTGATTTCTCCTATTAGTGTGATTCCATCCGTATCCAGCTAGATTGCTTGTAAACACTATATAGGAGTAGATAGAGGAGCCTTTCTGCTGGCTTGTGCCCTGCAGCCCCAGCCAGATTAGTATTAGCCTATTTTTTGGAGCCTCATCTATTGCATTGTAGGTTATCTTCCTGCATTGTAATAGCTACAAAAAGTTTGTGATACTATCGGTTTTACATCTTTGGGCACATCCAGTGTCTTTTTGTGAAAAAACAAAAAGTTAATAAAATTCACCAAATATTCCACTTTACAGTTGTGTAGGCCACATTAGCTCATATTAAAGTCTAGTCCACACTTTATAAAATTAGTGTTTCTTATACCTGTTAGCAGCTATTCAGGAATAAGCACACTAAGCCCTTAGTACTTTTCTGCCTATCTTTATCAGTCTACCAAGATGAAGAAGGCAGGGAGTAAGGCATATGGTCGTGGGCGAGAAGTTTCTGCAGAGAGAGGACGTGGGGATTCTGTGCCTGCTGCGGGCACTAGTGACTCAGCATCCCCCAGTTCTGCCAGGGAACAGTCCTTTATGCGCAGCTTTGTAGGAGCTTGCCGTAACCCACTGCTGCGGGACGAACAAATTGAGGCCGTTGTCGGATGGATGGCAGCTAAGGCATCGACTTCAATTTGTTCCAGATCCTCTCCTCTCAGATCCAGAGCACTGAAGAGCACCCATCTGTCTCTTCACCACCTGCCAAATTGCCCAGGCAGTCAGAGGGCCCTGGACAAGAGCCATCTCTACTTCTGTTCTCTGAATCTGTTGGCTTGGAAAGAGGGGACCAGCCAAGCAGCATTCAAGAATTTGAAGGAGAGGTAGTATGCAGTGATGCGCAACAGCTTTGTCTCTCTGAATCTGAAGAGGTGGGTGGGCCAGTGCCTATGGTCAGCACACCCAAGTACGCATCTGATGATTAGACTCAGGTGCCACTTTCAGGTGCGTACTGTGCTGTCGAGACTACCCAGGAAAAGCAGTCGTTTGAGGAGGGTGGTGTAGATGATGAGGTCCTTGACCCATCATGGCGTGAGGTACAGGAAGGTGGTGGGAGCAGCTCTGAGGAAGAGATTCCCCGAACGGCCAAAAAAGGAGGGAGAGAAAGGGGGCAGACTCTGTTGCCTGTAGCCTCCACTTCGGCACCCATAGGAGCATGCCTCTTCCAAAACCCAAAACAGGTGCTCCCAAGACTTGCAGCGCCTGGTCCTTTTTTGACACAGTTGCAGATGGCATTTGCTTTGTCAAATGCAAGCGGTGTAATCAGAAAGTGAAAAGAGGGAAAAGTGTCAGCAACCTCAATACCACAAATATGTGGAAACATGTGCGGACCAAGCACGTGGTGGAGTTACAAAGACACACTGAAGACCTAGGCCAACCTACAGCGCCACCTCTTCAGCTCGTGTTGTAGCCTCTTCCTCCAGCTCACACACAGCTGGTTCGGCTTTCTCAAAGGATCGCCATGGAAGAACCTCTGGCACTGTTGTACAGACACACACAGTGTCATTCCACCCACAGCACCACGTTCCCAGTCATCCTCACACTCCCAGCCCACTCTACAGCCATCGGTAGCACAGGAATGGGAGAAAAGGAGGCCATTCTCGGCAAACCACCCCTGAGCACAGGCTCTGAATGCTGGCATTGCAAAACTACTGTCCCTTGAAATGCTCTCATTCAGGCTGGTGGAGACTGACACCTTCTGTAACTTCATGGCATTGGCAGTCCCACAATACAACGTGCCCAGCCACTTTTATTTCAGCAGGCAAGCCATCCCTGCCCTGCAAAAGCATATGGAGGAAAACATTAAACATGCGCTACTAAACGCCGTCAGTAGCAAGGTCCACCTGACCACCAATGCGTGGACTAGTAACCATGGACAGGGACGATATCTTTCCCTCACTGCCCATTGGGTAAATGTTGTGGAGCCGGGTACAGATCTTGAGAGTGGCGCTGTATGTTTTCTGCCAAATCCAAGGATTGCAGTAATCCAGTCTGTACACATTGACTCCTCCTCATACTCCAGTTCATCTGAATCAGCGCTGCAGGAGCCGTCACAGTCTACCTCCACATGGACCTGTGAACACTTACCTGTTATGACCGATATGAGCACAGCCATGGCCAAACGTCAACACGCCGTATTGAAATTAATTTCTTTGGGGAATCGAAGCCACACAGTGCAGGAGCTCTGGAATGTCATCAAGCAGGAGAGCGATGTGTGCTTTGTGCCAGCGAATCTCCAGCCAGGCATGGTAGTGTGTGACAATAGCCAAAATCTGGTGGCAGCTCTGGACCTAGGCAACCTCACTCACATCCCATGTCCGGCACATGTGCTCAACTTGGTCGTGCAGAGTTTTTTGAGGGACTATCCGGATCTTGATGCACTGCTGCTCAAAGTCCGCATAGAGTGCGCTCACTTGCGGCGTTCCAGCATGGCAAGATCGCACATTGCAGCTCTGCAGCACTGATTCCGCCTTCCGGAACATCGCATCATATGTGACCTACCCACCAGGTGGAATTCAACGTTCCATTTGTTGGAGCGGTTGTGTGAGCAGCAGGCAGCAGTAATGTAGTACCAGCTGCATCAGGCGCAAAAAAGTCGCACTGCGCGCCGTTCAGACTTCACAACCACTGAGTGGGCCACTATGAAGGACATCTGCCAGGTTTTGCGTGCCTTCGATGATTCTACGCGGATGGCGAGTGCAGATGATGCACTAGTCAGCATGACTTTCCACCTTATCTGCCTGCTTGAAAAAACACTACAAGCGCTAAGGGAGCAGGTTGTGGAAGAGGTGGAGGATGAGGAGTCACAAATGCCATCTGCTTCTGGACAGTCTAGGCAACGTGGTTCCTCACAATGGCCAAGGCAGGGGACAATTTGTGAGGAGGATGAGGAGGAGTCAATGGAGGAGGAAGACATCTGTCCAGAGGAGGGAGGTACACAATGCTCTAGTAGTCAGTATGTAGAGCAAGGGTGGGGTGATGCAGAGCAGGCAGAGATGACACCTCAAGCAGGGGACAGCGTTTCTTGGCCAGTTGGCAGTCTGCAGCACATGACTGATTTCATGCTGCAGTGCCTGAGAAACGACCGCTGCATCGCCCACATTCTCAACACGGCTGATTATTGGGTGTACACTCTCCTAGATCCTCACTACTGGGACAACTTACAAAGCCTCCTAACACTGTTGAATCGGGAGCATAAAATGCGGGAGTACCAAGACACACTGGTGCATTCCATCATGTTCTCCATTCCACCCGAGAGCAGTGCTGCTAGTGCTTTAGAAAGTAGCTCAGTGCATCGCGGCAGTGGAGGAAGCTCTGCACAAAGAGGGAGCAGAAGCAGTGCCTCAGCACAAGGCAAGACCAGCATGGCCCAAATGTGGCAAAGTTTTGTGTCCCCGCCACAAATGTCTACACCATCACAGATGACTCTAGTCAGCAGGAGGCAACGTTTCCGTCAGATGTTAACAGACTACATGTCTTGCCCTCTCAGTGTTCTCCCACATGGCTCTTCCCCCTTCAAGTTTTGGGTCTCTAAGCTGGATACATGGCCAGAGCATCTGTAGTGCCGCAGGTGGTGTACTAACAGACCGTTGCATGTGACTATCCTCTGATAACATTGACAGGCTTACTTTTCTAAAAATGAAAAAGGCCTGGATCTCGCAGGAATTTGCCAGTCCTCTTCCAGATTCTTCCAGGTCTCCTGTTGTGTTCATGTTTCTACCACCTGAACTGTAATCCCTGGGCTCCAACACCGCCAGTTGCTGCTCAAAAGTGCCGTCTGCACAGTCAACACATGCTGCCATGCTATTGGGTTTCAGTAACGTCAGCTGTTCCCCTGCTGTGTGTCCGGCAAATTCTCCTGCTCCGTCCACACTCACATTGCTACAGATATTAAACTTGCTCAAATTAGGCCTCTGGCTACACTCTGTTTCTCTTGTAATACCTGGGCTCCAACACCGCCAATTGCTGCTCAGAAGTGCCATCTGCACAGTCAACACATGCTCCAGTGTTATTGGGCTTCAGTAACGTCAGCTGATCCCCTGCTGTATGTCCGGCAATCTCTCCTGCTCTGTCCACATTTACACTACTACAGATTTTAAACTTGCTCCAATTACGCCTCTGCCTCCACTCTGTTTCTAGTATTTACCCTGGGCTCCAACACCGCCAGTTGCTGCTCAGAAGTGTCTTTGGCACAGGTACTCCCTCCTGTACAGCCTGGTTCCAGCACGCCAGCTGTTTCCGGGTAGTGTCTACGTCACTTTGCCTCCAATGCGTTGTCCTGTCGGGTTGCGGTCAAGTTAGTCGACTCTATGGTGCCTGCTGTTTAGGTGCTTCCTATGTGGGCTGCGGGATCTGGCAATGAAGGCTGGTTCCATTGTGTCAATAGAACAAGCTCCCCCTTTTGGACTGTGGGTTTCGGTAACTCTGGCCGCCTCGCGGCCTTGCAACTTTTTTTTTCATGTGTACCTTTTGCTGCCTATCTGAGTTCCAGTACCATTAGCTGGTTCTTTGGAAGTTAATCTTGAATATTTCCCCCTGGGTTCCAGTAACGTAGTTCCATTGGCTCTTGTACATTCAGCTACCCATCCGGGTTACAGTACCATCAGCTGGTTCTCAGCAGTGTCTTTGGCTCTCGTACCTTCTGCTACATTTCCAAGTTCAAGCTTTTTGAAATGGTTTTTGGTAGTCACTCTGGATTTCCCTGATGACGACCCTAAAGACGACGACCCTGAAGACAACCCCGAAGAAGATGAAAACCCCAAAATGACAACTCTGAAGACCACCCCGAAGAAGACGACGACCTTGGAGATGACAACCCTGGAGATGACGACCCTGAAGACCACCCCGAAGAAGCTGACGACCCCGAAAACGACAACCCTGGAGATGATGACTCTGAAGACCACCCCGAAGAAGACGATGACCCCGAAGACGACGACCCTGAAGACCACCCTGAAGAAGACCAAGAAGATGACCCTGAAGAAGATGACCAAAAGGACAAAGTACAAGAAGACAACCACAAGATACAGAAGAACAAGAGACAGAAGACCAAGAAGCAGAAGAACAAGAAGCTGCAGAACAAAAAGCAGAGGAACATTAAGCATAAGACTAAAAATCAGAGCAAAAGATATTATCTAAATTATAAGCAGAAGAAGACTAAGCAGTGTATGGGGGTGAGTCCGTTCCTCCTCGTGGTGCCCCTGGAAAATACCTGCTGCTGCAGGCAAAACTGAACGGGGACAAATCCTGTTGTAAATCTTTTGTGACAGGCAGAACGGAAGGTGTAATCTTCAAACTTTTATAGATAACAAGTACAGGAATGCCTGTCACAAATAAGAATATGATGAAGAAGAATATGAAGAAGATGAAGAAGTAAAATATGAAGAAGAAGAATAGTTGAATAAGAAGAATATGAAGAATGTAAAAAAAAAGAATAATAGGAAGAAGGTGAAGAAGTTGATGAAAAAGATGCTGCTGCTGAGGATGATGAAGGAGAAAGTGTGGGAGAAGTAAAAAAAGAATGTGAAGAGCATGGAAGTAGTGAAACATAAATATTTGACAAAATATAAAAAAGCTTAACATAGACAATATCTTTGTAACTCCGAAAGTCTTAAAAAAAATTAATTCCTGCTATTCCATTTGATTGGGCTAAACCTCTATGCCTTTAATGTCTCCTCCACCTCCCCCAATACATTCTGCATTATTCTTAGTTGTTTTCTTTCATGTAGAATTAACCTACAAGGAAAGAAAGGGTTTATTTTCATTCCAATATTTGTGTCCCATTGACTTGGGTATCGGAATCAGCGATATCCGATATTTTTGGGGTATCAGTCCGATCCAATCCGTTTGGATATTTCCCGATATCGGAAGATATCGCTCAACACTAGTGGAGAGCTGTATCAACTCTGCAACTCTGCTGCATTACCACCAGCCCCAGCGGACTCTGAAACAGCATCGGCTAACATCTTTATTTACGAGTATCACAGGTGGCGTCATGAACAATTCCACATAAACATTATTCCCCCCTTAAATCCCCTTTAATTGGATGCCCAGGGCCAGGGACCGGGTCACTGCTCCCTTTAAGAACTGTCTGACCCGGCCTGAGTACCCCACGGTCCTAGCGTGCGGTCCACATATACACACACAGTAATGCACACAGTAATGTACTGAACTGCCCCTCAGGCTAGGGAAAGCCCTGTCTTTCCTTAACTTGGGAGTACCCGTGAAGGTAGGGATGCCCAAGTCACCGACCTGTCCCTGTCTCCTGTTAAACCCTGTACTAAACCCCCAACCCCCACCCCAGGGGGTGAACAGTGTAAACAGCACCACAAAGCAAATAAACAATATAAGAGTGAGGGGAACAAGATACCAAAAGGTGAATGCACAAACTACAAAATAACAAAACTCAGAACTTAGCTGCAAACTCCACAACAAAGATAGTACAGCATCTGAGCTCTAAACACCAGACTTGGCTGACACCAGGGAGCTGCTACTGCGAGGTTGATCTCCTGAAAGGAACTGTATAACCAACAGTCAGCTGATGCACCAGGTGACCTTATAAAGGATGGTGGGAGTGGTCAAAAACATCAGCTTCCAGCAGCAATGCAATGCAATAACACCAGCGGCCACCAGGGGGAGAAAACTGCATTAACCCCCAATGACCAGAATAGGAAAAAAGGTTTAAATCTGAGGGAAACCAGATCTGCCACAGATCCAAACATGGATCGTGACAGTACCCCCCTTTCAATGAGTAGCCTCTGTACACTCAACATCAGACCTCACCAGACCTACTACGGTGAGGACGCCTCGATCCACCAGAGTTCACCTCGGCAGTCACCTGACTCTCAGGTTTATGTCAAATTCGACCTGATGAAAATGCCACCAACGAAGGCTCCGGAGGAGCCACAAATCTCCAGAGGGCCGACCTGGGGAATGAGTTGTGCACATGCATAACTGGGGGTAACTCCAACTGAAAAGTTCCCGGGCTGAGAATGGCCGACACCCGATATGGCCCAATCACCCTGGAACTCCAGGTCCCAGTTGCACACTTCCACCTGATGTTTTTGGTGGACACCAATACGTACTCATTCACACACAGGTCCGGACCTGAACGTTTATTTCCATGCAAACGTTTGCCACAGGACGGAAAATTCTTTGAGGAATTGACAACAGAGGCATCCCCCTGTGTCACTACACTCACACCCCCACAATGCTCCGAGGGAACCACCACCCTCATCTGACCCCTCCTCCTAAGAGGTCTCTGACCCACTGGGTTAACCTGAAGTGAGGGTAAAGTCTTGCCCCTAGTCTCTGGCAGCACCTCTGCTGCCCCCACTGAAGGGGAAGGGTTAAGTTTTAGAAGAAAGGCAGAGATCGTAGGTCCCGGGCAGCAGTCCTTACACGACTGACCCCAACTGACTACTTCCCTGGACCGCCAGTCTATGACTAGGTTATGTCTTTTCAACCAAGGGAGTCCTAAAACCATGGGAGTTGGTATGCCCTCCAAGACGTAGCATGATAACGACTATTCATGACAAGCCCCTATACGAAGATGTATGTTGTCTAAGACTTGTGTAATGCTCCCCTGGCTGAGCGGAGCAGAGTCAATGGCCTGGACCCTTAAGGGTTTCGCTAGCGTCCTACTCATCAGGCCATGGGTCTAGACAAAATGAGCATCCACCAAATTGACTCCTGCTCCACTGTCCACAAGCACCAGAATATTCTCAGTTACCCGATCAATAACCACCTCAGCAGGTAAGGTACACTGAGATGAAAAAATGGAGGAAATATACACACCCTGGTCACCTCCCTCCACACGACCAGGGGATGCGGCTCTTTAGATGGTGCAGGTACTTTGGCACGCACTGGGCAGACATTGATAAAATGACCGGTGTGCCCACAGTAGAAACATGCCCCCACTCCACGGCGAACCATAGGCAACCCAGTTTGGGAACCATCTCCTCCCACCAGCATGGGTTTGTCCACCTGTCCAGGTGTGTCCTCCTCCCTAGCAAGGACTATAGGGGGCACATTTGGTGTATGCCTCTCCCTCAAGCATATATCCAGCCGAATGGCAAGGGACATGGCAGCCTCCAATGACCTGGGGGCTGTGTACTGCACCAGAGTATCTTGCAACCTAGGGGACAGACCCTGCACAAAATGGCTCCTAAGGGCAGGGTCATTCCACTGTGTGTCAGTGGCCCACCTCCTGAACTCTGAACAGTATTCCTCAGCCAGCCGACCCCCCTGCTTGATCTTACGGAGTCGAGATTCCGCCAGGGAGATGCGATCTGGATTACCATACACCAGAGCCAGAGCCGTAAAAAACTCATCCACTGACTGTAGGGATGCTGAACCGGTCGGCAGGGAGATGGCCCAGGATTGGGGATCACCCTTAAGAAGGGAAACGATGATACCCACCTGTTGTTCCTCACTCCCTGATGAACGAGGGCGGAGCCTGAAGTACAACTTGCAGGCCTCCTTAAAAAACAAAAATGTATCTCTCCCTCCAGAGACCCTGTCTGGGAGAGATATCTTGGGTTCAGGATGAGCCTGTTCCTGAGCCGAGGCCCAAAACCCCAACAATTGCTGCAGCTGCTGCACCACCTCACCTCGCAGCACCTTACACTCGTCGGTGAGAGTCTGTAGCAATTGGGCAAAGGCCTGCATCTGGGCCATGGCTCACCAGAAGAAAAAAAGGAATGGTTGGTTATAATGTCACGAGACAAAAATAGAAAGACAGGAGATTAGGAATCTGGGCCCCTGAACTGCCCCTCAGGCTAGGGAAAGCCCTGTCTTTCCTTAACTTGGGGGTACCCTTGAAGGTAGGGTGGACCAAGTCACCGACATGTCTCTGTCTCCTGTTATACCCTGTACTAAACCCCCAACCCCCACCTGTTATGAAAGGCAATTCAGTACCACAATGGACATAGCGGTCAGAGCACATACAGTGATCTGACAATAACTCAAAATCATAGAACGAGCTCTGAGACGTGGGAACTCTGCAAACCGCAATCCCTAATCCTCTCCAAACAACGCTAGAGGCAGCCGTGGATTGCGCCTAACTCTGCCTATGCAACTCGGCACAGCCTGAGAAACTAACTAGCCTGAAGATAGAAAATAAGCCTACCTTGCCTCAGAGAAATACCCCAAAGGAAAAGGCAGCCCCCCACATATAATGACTGTGAGTAAGATGAAAAGACAAACGTAGGGATGAAATAGATTCAGCAAAGTGAGGCCCGACTTTCTTAACAGAGCGAGGATAGGAAGATAACTTTGCGGTCTACACAAAACCCTAAAGAATACCACGCAAAGGGGGCAAAAAGACCCTCCGTACCGAACTAACGGCACGGAGGTACACCCTTTGCGTCCCAGAGCTTCCAGCAAAACAATTAGACAAGCTGGACAGAAAAAATAGCAAACAAATAGCAAAGAAGAACTTAGCTATGCAGAGCAGCAGGCCACAGGAATGATCCAGGGGAAAAACAAGTCCAACACTGGAACATTGACAGGAAGCCAGGATCAAAGCATTAGGTGGAGTTAAGTAGAGCAGTACCTAACGACCTCACCACATCACCTGAGGTAGGAAACTCAGAAGCCGCAATACCACTTTCCTCCACCAACAGAAGCTCACAGAGAGAATCAGCCGAAGTACCACTTGTGACCACAGGAGGGAGCTCTGCCACAGAATTCACAACAGTACCACCCCCTTGAGGAGGGGTCACCGAACCCTCACCAGAGCCCCCAGGCCGACCAGGATGAGCCACATGAAAGGCACGAACAAGATCGGGAGCATGGACATCAGAGGCAAAGACCCAGGAATTATCTTCCTGAGCATAACCCTTCCACTTAACCAGATACTGGAGTTTCCGTCTTAAAACACGAGAATCCAAAATCTTCTCCACAATATACTCCAACTCCCCCTCCACCAAAACCGGGGCAGGAGGGTCAACAGATGGAACCATAGGTGCCACGTATCTCCGCAACAATGAACTATGAAAATTAAAAAACACAGTAAGCACCTAAAAACACCATAGATCAAAACCTGAATAGGAGAAAATATGACGTAATATTTCTTGTAAAGTCAAGGTGCACTGTGAGAGCTTCAGTGGAAACCACTGATAAAGGAGAACCGAATCACCAAACCACCACAAGACAGGAAATCACCAGAGATTACCACAACATTAGGATCAATAATATGCCTTTATTAAATATATTGGCAATACATATATCAAAGAATAATTTTAAAAAACATATTTCTCTCAACTATATATAAAAAATTAATAACAAAACCGCATGAATAATAATATATGGTACCCAGGGATCCCCAAATATACAGGTAGCAGCCTCCTAAGGAAAATAATGCCTTTACTCGCTGTGTTTCACAAAAAAATTTTTTTATATCAGAACAAAAGATATACCCAAGATTATATATCCTGGGATTATATATGTTAAAAAAAGGTGAAACCAAGCACAGCACAAACTATATATATGTGATTTCTAAAATAGTGTCAAAACCATATAAAAATATATCAAATCCTTCGTAGACAGCCGTGGTGCTAATTAATACAAAAATAAATGAAAATATATATATAAAAGTTGTGAAAACATATATATAACAACAAAGTGATAGCAGCGTACTTTATACAAAGTGTCTGAGTGCATAAAGTGATAATAGCACAGCGAGGTAGGTGGCACAGCGAGGTAGATGGAGTTTATATGAGCTAACTACATATAAAGTGTCCTGAGTGCGTAAAGTAATGACATCATAGCCAAATATATAAGGGTTATATGTTTGTATATATGTGTGCCCAATAGCAGTGATGACCCGTAGGTTAATAACCCTCTATATTAAAAGTTCACCATATATATATATGCCTATTTATTTAGTTAATGGCTAGATACAAAAGATTACCGCAAAGAGAACTTCCATAGGCCGGCTAATTAATAATTGGGTAGATAGAGCATCACCAAAAAATGAGCTTATAAACTACCTGTAGTGGGGAGCTGGGTCCGGGACCTGCGTGCGCCCGACGCGCGTTTCGGATGTCTTTCCTTCGTCAGGGGGTGATAGGTAATGATCCCAGGGAGGTTTATATAGAGCTCTCACCGAGCGCTGCGGCCCGGATAATGCCGGCGCATGCGCAGTCTGGAGGCCAGCGCCTTCCGGTCTCCGCGTCACATGATTCGTCACCACGGGAACGGAGTACCCGGCGTGACCAAGCAACCAAGGACGCAGAGCGCCGGAATACACAGGCACGGACCGCGCATGCGCACCCACAGGGTCGCAGCGTGAGTGGAATACTCCCTAGCTTACGTTCAGTGGAACGCAGATAGAACTGATTGCTCCTATAGACGGATATACCGGGACATAAAGAACATAATGGGGATAAAATAATAGTCCCCAGCTGTAAGTTAAATGGATAGTAGCCCTAAATAATAAAGGGAAATACTAACAGGGGCTAAATACATATAAAAAATATATATAATAATAGAGAAAATTAAATAAATAGACTACGGCTAAGACATATATATATACGTGTGAATAATAAAGCCGTACTAGGTATATCTATAATGAAATAATATACAAAATTGTCATTATCCGTATATCATTACCATATAAACTATAAGTAATAATAATTGATAAATATATGGCAAATAAAATTACAATATAATAATATATAGAGTTAGTCTTTCTCTTTTTTCTCTCTCCAGCTTCCATCCAGATGAACTTCAACGACGTTCAACATCCTGTCAGGTCATCCGACATCACAGCAGAAATACCCAGCATAAGATTCTAGTCCACCGAAGGTAAGTATATAGTGCTACAATTATAAATAAAAATTATTAATAAGGGATCATAATATCAAGAATAAAAATTAATAATAAAATTTCTCCTAAAAATATTAAAATAAATTAAAAGCAAAAGTTAAAAGGTTACAGAATATAAGTTATAAAATTGGTTACAAAAAAGGTGCAAAACTAAGATTCTCGTTCAGTCCTTTTGGTGCAACAGTATCCAAAGTCCATATCCATTTTGTTTCTTTTTTTGCTAAGGCCACACTTATCTCGCCACCTCTCTCATTTGTTTGTATCATGTCTATTCCAGTCACTTTCAATAGGGAGGCATCACATCCGTGATGCAATTTAAAATGTTTTGGGATTGTTTTTAAGGATAAAATATCCTCCGTTTCTTTAGCAGCTATAATTCCCAAGACATGTTCCCTGGTACGTACTTTGAGTTGTCTAGTTGTCATCCCTATATACACCAGGGAACACGGACATGTGGCATGATAGATAACCGCTTTGGAGGTACAATTAATCGCTTGTTTGATTTTGTATGAGGTGGTACCATTAAAATTGCAAAAGGTATTCGTTCTCCTAATATTACTACAGGCCACACACTGGCCACAAGGTTTGCATCCCGGCACAACCTTTGTATTGGTGAGAAAAGATGGAATTTCTGCCTTATAAGAATAATGGCTTCTAACCAATTGGTCTTTAAGATTTTTAGATCTACGGTATGTAATGCTACAACTTTCACCGATATATTGCGACAAAATGGGATCAGCTTTTAGTATAGCCCAAGATTTGTTAATATATGATCTCATTAATTCTGTTTGGCCATGGTACTGTGTAATATACCTCACTACCTTATTTGATTTATAAGGTTTCGTACCATATAGGGCCTGATGCCGTGTTACATGTTTAGCGCGGTTATATCCCTTTTTAACTGACCGTTTACTATACCCTCTTTCAAGAAATCTTTTTTTCATGTCATAGGCTTGTTCCTCAAAATCTACCTCATTTGAACAGATCCTCCGTAGGCGGAGAAATTGACCTGTCGGGATAGAATTAATCATAGGGGGAGGGTGTGATGAAGAAGCATGTAATAATGCGTTTACTGCCGTGGATTTCCGAAAGATGTTTGTATACAAGCATCCACTTTCATCCCTATGTATTCCCACATCCAGAAACTCCATGAATTCCATATCACATTTGTATGTAAGCTTAATGTTAAGCTCATTTTGATTAAGTTGCTCCATAAAGGTATGGAGTGAATCCACAGTACCCTGCCAGACAAAAAATATGTCATCGATGAACCGCACCCAAATCGGGATGCGGTCCATCGATGACTCAGTTCCGGCATGGAAGAGGTCCCTCTCCCACAGCCCCAGGAATAGATTAGCGTAAGACGGCGCAAAAGATGCACCCATTGCTGTTCCCTGGAGCTGTAGGTAGAGGGACCCCTTAAAAAAGAAAAAATTTTTGGAAAGCGAAAATTCTAGCATTTGAACTATGAATTGTTTCATGGGTGTAGATGTGGATGAGGAGTTCAAGAAATATTCCGCGGCACGAATGCCGTCACTATGACGGATGTTGGTATATAGGCTTTCTACATCGCAGGATACTAAGAATGTATCCCTCCCAATATATAAGCCATCAATCTTTTTTAAAAATTTGTTAGTGTCTTTAATGAATGAGGGTAAATTCTCAACCAAAGGTTGAAGTTTAGAGTCAATGAATTTGTTGATTTTCTCAAAGTAATTGCCGCATCCTGATATGATGGGTCTGCCAGGTGGTATTTTTTGATTTTTATGTACCTTGGGTAATAGGTAGAAAGTTGGTACCGTTGGTTCCGGCACTTGAAGAGCTAAAAATAGTTCTTTCGGGATAACTTCCTTTTCAAGAGCATCCTTCAAAATTACCGAGAGTTCAGTTCTAAATTTCCCCAAGGGGTTGAATGTCATTTTCTTATAGTACGTGCCGTCCCTCAACTGACGAAATACCTCGGATTCATACATCTGTCTAGGCCAAATAACTATATTTCCCCCCTTGTCAGCTGGTTTAATTACCACATCATTCAATTGTCCCAGGTTCTTTAAAGCTATCTTTTCTTGATTATTGAGGTTCTCAGTGCATGGGAAGCGGGGAATCTTATCAAACTCCCGGCTAACCGTTTTTACAAAAGTATCAATGACGGGACAGGCTGACAAGGGGGGAAATTTGCGAGACCTCGGTTTGATGGAGGATGGAATCTTACCTCCCAATGGCTCGTTATGTTCACGGGCTAGTTCGTCCAAAATCTCTAGTGTCTCCTGCTCCGCCTCTGTTGGGAACAATTTAAGCAATTCTTCGTTATGAAAATGTTTTTTAAAAATTAACTTCCTGGCAAACAAATGTAGGTCTTTGATAGCTACAAACTTATCAAATTGTGCCGTGGGGCAGAAAGTAAGACCCTTCTTAAGAACGTCTAGTTCAAATTCTGTTAGAACATGATTACTCAAATTAATCACCTTAAGATTGTTGTCGGGATTTGGACGGTAATTCCGTTTGGCAGGTGTGTAACGAGGTTCCCACTTACGTTTGGGCGTGGAAGCCATTGAAGCTAGAGTAGATACAGAGGCGGACGAGGAGGCACCAGAGACATCCACCGGAGCCACATTTGACGTTGCAGAGTCTATTCGATCACGTATATTACCCTCTTGGTGTTGTTTACGCCACCTATAAATTTTACCACTGGAAAAGTCTCTCTGGTCTCTTGTTAATTTACTCTTTTGTGTGGTCTGGATGTCTTTGATCCACTGATCCATTTGCTTTTCAAGCAAGCCATCAATAGATGACAATTGCTCAGCTGTTAAACAATTCTTTGCTTTCACATATATTTCATCCAATGATTTGTCAATGGTGATTATATTTTGAGAATTATATTTGACCAATAATTCCATTAGCTGCTTTGAAGCAATATTACATACTCCTTCCCAGCTTCTTATGAAATCCTCATCAGTGACAGGAAAGGCAGGTGTAACATGTATTCTTAGTCCCCTAGGGATTAATTGATGTTGGATATAGTTTTCTAAAAAGGCCTTACTCCACCAGGCCCTAGTTCTTTTGTATGTCAAATTCTTAATATTCTTAAAAAGATCATCATATTGCAAACCGTCTGTAACCACAATATTCGTGTTGCCATTTGAGAATACAGCATTGATCTGTCCTTGCCATGACACCTCTCTGGCTTTGAAATCCATATCCGGATGGTAAGAAAGACACCTGTGCAGAACACAGCAATATTCAAATTAAAAAACACAGTAAGCACCTAAAAACACCATAGATCAAAACCTGAATAGGAGAAAATATGACGTAATATTTCTTGTAAAGTCAAGGTGCACTGTGAGAGCTTCAGTGGAAACCACTGATAAAGGAGAACCGAATCACCAAACCACCACAAGACAGGAAATCACCAGAGATTACCACAACATTAGGATCAATAATATGCCTTTATTAAATATATTGGCAATACATATATCAAAGAATAATTTTAAAAAACATATTTCTCTCAACTATATATAAAAAATTAATAACAAAACCGCATGAATAATAATATATGGTACCCAGGGATCCCCAAATATACAGGTAGCAGCCTCCTAAGGAAAATAATGCCTTTACTCGCTGTGTTTCACAAAAAAATTTTTTTATATCAGAACAAAAGATATACCCAAGATTATATATCCTGGGATTATATATGTTAAAAAAAGGTGAAACCAAGCACAGCACAAACTATATATATGTGATTTCTAAAATAGTGTCAAAACCATATAAAAATATATCAAATCCTTCGTAGACAGCCGTGGTGCTAATTAATACAAAAATAAATGAAAATATATATATAAAAGTTGTGAAAACATATATATAACAACAAAGTGATAGCAGCGTACTTTATACAAAGTGTCTGAGTGCATAAAGTGATAATAGCACAGCGAGGTAGGTGGCACAGCGAGGTAGATGGAGTTTATATGAGCTAACTACATATAAAGTGTCCTGAGTGCGTAAAGTAATGACATCATAGCCAAATATATAAGGGTTATATGTTTGTATATATGTGTGCCCAATAGCAGTGATGACCCGTAGGTTAATAACCCTCTATATTAAAAGTTCACCATATATATATATGCCTATTTATTTAGTTAATGGCTAGATACAAAAGATTACCGCAAAGAGAACTTCCATAGGCCGGCTAATTAATAATTGGGTAGATAGAGCATCACCAAAAAATGAGCTTATAAACTACCTGTAGTGGGGAGCTGGGTCCGGGACCTGCGTGCGCCCGACGCGCGTTTCGGATGTCTTTCCTTCGTCAGGGGGTGATAGGTAATGATCCCAGGGAGGTTTATATAGAGCTCTCACCGAGCGCTGCGGCCCGGATAATGCCGGCGCATGCGCAGTCTGGAGGCCAGCGCCTTCCGGTCTCCGCGTCACATGATTCGTCACCACGGGAACGGAGTACCCGGCGTGACCAAGCAACCAAGGACGCAGAGCGCCGGAATACACAGGCACGGACCGCGCATGCGCACCCACAGGGTCGCAGCGTGAGTGGAATACTCCCTAGCTTACGTTCAGTGGAACGCAGATAGAACTGATTGCTCCTATAGACGGATATACCGGGACATAAAGAACATAATGGGGATAAAATAATAGTCCCCAGCTGTAAGTTAAATGGATAGTAGCCCTAAATAATAAAGGGAAATACTAACAGGGGCTAAATACATATAAAAAATATATATAATAATAGAGAAAATTAAATAAATAGACTACGGCTAAGACATATATATATACGTGTGAATAATAAAGCCGTACTAGGTATATCTATAATGAAATAATATACAAAATTGTCATTATCCGTATATCATTACCATATAAACTATAAGTAATAATAATTGATAAATATATGGCAAATAAAATTACAATATAATAATATATAGAGTTAGTCTTTCTCTTTTTTCTCTCTCCAGCTTCCATCCAGATGAACTTCAACGACGTTCAACATCCTGTCAGGTCATCCGACATCACAGCAGAAATACCCAGCATAAGATTCTAGTCCACCGAAGGTAAGTATATAGTGCTACAATTATAAATAAAAATTATTAATAAGGGATCATAATATCAAGAATAAAAATTAATAATAAAATTTCTCCTAAAAATATTAAAATAAATTAAAAGCAAAAGTTAAAAGGTTACAGAATATAAGTTATAAAATTGGTTACAAAAAAGGTGCAAAACTAAGATTCTCGTTCAGTCCTTTTGGTGCAACAGTATCCAAAGTCCATATCCATTTTGTTTCTTTTTTTGCTAAGGCCACACTTATCTCGCCACCTCTCTCATTTGTTTGTATCATGTCTATTCCAGTCACTTTCAATAGGGAGGCATCACATCCGTGATGCAATTTAAAATGTTTTGGGATTGTTTTTAAGGATAAAATATCCTCCGTTTCTTTAGCAGCTATAATTCCCAAGACATGTTCCCTGGTACGTACTTTGAGTTGTCTAGTTGTCATCCCTATATACACCAGGGAACACGGACATGTGGCATGATAGATAACCGCTTTGGAGGTACAATTAATCGCTTGTTTGATTTTGTATGAGGTGGTACCATTAAAATTGCAAAAGGTATTCGTTCTCCTAATATTACTACAGGCCACACACTGGCCACAAGGTTTGCATCCCGGCACAACCTTTGTATTGGTGAGAAAAGATGGAATTTCTGCCTTATAAGAATAATGGCTTCTAACCAATTGGTCTTTAAGATTTTTAGATCTACGGTATGTAATGCTACAACTTTCACCGATATATTGCGACAAAATGGGATCAGCTTTTAGTATAGCCCAAGATTTGTTAATATATGATCTCATTAATTCTGTTTGGCCATGGTACTGTGTAATATACCTCACTACCTTATTTGATTTATAAGGTTTCGTACCATATAGGGCCTGATGCCGTGTTACATGTTTAGCGCGGTTATATCCCTTTTTAACTGACCGTTTACTATACCCTCTTTCAAGAAATCTTTTTTTCATGTCATAGGCTTGTTCCTCAAAATCTACCTCATTTGAACAGATCCTCCGTAGGCGGAGAAATTGACCTGTCGGGATAGAATTAATCATAGGGGGAGGGTGTGATGAAGAAGCATGTAATAATGCGTTTACTGCCGTGGATTTCCGAAAGATGTTTGTATACAAGCATCCACTTTCATCCCTATGTATTCCCACATCCAGAAACTCCATGAATTCCATATCACATTTGTATGTAAGCTTAATGTTAAGCTCATTTTGATTAAGTTGCTCCATAAAGGTATGGAGTGAATCCACAGTACCCTGCCAGACAAAAAATATGTCATCGATGAACCGCACCCAAATCGGGATGCGGTCCATCGATGACTCAGTTCCGGCATGGAAGAGGTCCCTCTCCCACAGCCCCAGGAATAGATTAGCGTAAGACGGCGCAAAAGATGCACCCATTGCTGTTCCCTGGAGCTGTAGGTAGAGGGACCCCTTAAAAAAGAAAAAATTTTTGGAAAGCGAAAATTCTAGCATTTGAACTATGAATTGTTTCATGGGTGTAGATGTGGATGAGGAGTTCAAGAAATATTCCGCGGCACGAATGCCGTCACTATGACGGATGTTGGTATATAGGCTTTCTACATCGCAGGATACTAAGAATGTATCCCTCCCAATATATAAGCCATCAATCTTTTTTAAAAATTTGTTAGTGTCTTTAATGAATGAGGGTAAATTCTCAACCAAAGGTTGAAGTTTAGAGTCAATGAATTTGTTGATTTTCTCAAAGTAATTGCCGCATCCTGATATGATGGGTCTGCCAGGTGGTATTTTTTGATTTTTATGTACCTTGGGTAATAGGTAGAAAGTTGGTACCGTTGGTTCCGGCACTTGAAGAGCTAAAAATAGTTCTTTCGGGATAACTTCCTTTTCAAGAGCATCCTTCAAAATTACCGAGAGTTCAGTTCTAAATTTCCCCAAGGGGTTGAATGTCATTTTCTTATAGTACGTGCCGTCCCTCAACTGACGAAATACCTCGGATTCATACATCTGTCTAGGCCAAATAACTATATTTCCCCCCTTGTCAGCTGGTTTAATTACCACATCATTCAATTGTCCCAGGTTCTTTAAAGCTATCTTTTCTTGATTATTGAGGTTCTCAGTGCATGGGAAGCGGGGAATCTTATCAAACTCCCGGCTAACCGTTTTTACAAAAGTATCAATGACGGGACAGGCTGACAAGGGGGGAAATTTGCGAGACCTCGGTTTGATGGAGGATGGAATCTTACCTCCCAATGGCTCGTTATGTTCACGGGCTAGTTCGTCCAAAATCTCTAGTGTCTCCTGCTCCGCCTCTGTTGGGAACAATTTAAGCAATTCTTCGTTATGAAAATGTTTTTTAAAAATTAACTTCCTGGCAAACAAATGTAGGTCTTTGATAGCTACAAACTTATCAAATTGTGCCGTGGGGCAGAAAGTAAGACCCTTCTTAAGAACGTCTAGTTCAAATTCTGTTAGAACATGATTACTCAAATTAATCACCTTAAGATTGTTGTCGGGATTTGGACGGTAATTCCGTTTGGCAGGTGTGTAACGAGGTTCCCACTTACGTTTGGGCGTGGAAGCCATTGAAGCTAGAGTAGATACAGAGGCGGACGAGGAGGCACCAGAGACATCCACCGGAGCCACATTTGACGTTGCAGAGTCTATTCGATCACGTATATTACCCTCTTGGTGTTGTTTACGCCACCTATAAATTTTACCACTGGAAAAGTCTCTCTGGTCTCTTGTTAATTTACTCTTTTGTGTGGTCTGGATGTCTTTGATCCACTGATCCATTTGCTTTTCAAGCAAGCCATCAATAGATGACAATTGCTCAGCTGTTAAACAATTCTTTGCTTTCACATATATTTCATCCAATGATTTGTCAATGGTGATTATATTTTGAGAATTATATTTGACCAATAATTCCATTAGCTGCTTTGAAGCAATATTACATACTCCTTCCCAGCTTCTTATGAAATCCTCATCAGTGACAGGAAAGGCAGGTGTAACATGTATTCTTAGTCCCCTAGGGATTAATTGATGTTGGATATAGTTTTCTAAAAAGGCCTTACTCCACCAGGCCCTAGTTCTTTTGTATGTCAAATTCTTAATATTCTTAAAAAGATCATCATATTGCAAACCGTCTGTAACCACAATATTCGTGTTGCCATTTGAGAATACAGCATTGATCTGTCCTTGCCATGACACCTCTCTGGCTTTGAAATCCATATCCGGATGGTAAGAAAGACACCTGTGCAGAACACAGCAATATTCAAATTAAAAAACACAGTAAGCACCTAAAAACACCATAGATCAAAACCTGAATAGGAGAAAATATGACGTAATATTTCTTGTAAAGTCAAGGTGCACTGTGAGAGCTTCAGTGGAAACCACTGATAAAGGAGAACCGAATCACCAAACCACCACAAGACAGGAAATCACCAGAGATTACCACAACATTAGGATCAATAATATGCCTTTATTAAATATATTGGCAATACATATATCAAAGAATAATTTTAAAAAACATATTTCTCTCAACTATATATAAAAAATTAATAACAAAACCGCAGGAATAATAATATATGGTACCCAGGGATCCCCAAATATACAGGTAGCAGCCTCCTAAGGAAAATAATGCCTTTACTTGCTGTGTTTCACAAAAAAAAATTTTTTTATATCAGAACAAAAGATATACCCAAGATTATATATCCTGGGATTATATATGTTAAAAAAAGGTGAAACCAAGCACAGCACAAACTATATATATGTGATTTCTAAAATAGTGTCAAAACCATATAAAAATATATCAAATCCTTCGTAGACAGCCGTGGTGCTAATTAATACAAAAATATATGAAAATATATATATAAAAGTTGTGAAAACATATATATAACAACAAAGTGATAGCAGCGTACTTTATACAAAGTGTCTGAGTGCATAAAGTGATATAAGCAAATGGATCAGTGGATCAAAGACATCCAGACCACACAAAAGAGTAAATTAACAAGAGACCAGAGAGACTTTTCCAGTGGTAAAATTTATAGGTGGCGTAAACAACACCAAGAGGGTAATATACGTGATCGAATAGACTCTGCAACGTCAAATGTGGCTCCGGTGGATGTCTCTGGTGCCTCCTCGTCCGCCTCTGTATCTACTCTAGCTTCAATGGCTTCCACGCCCAAACGTAAGTGGGAACCTCGTTACACACCTGCCAAACGGAATTACCGTCCAAATCCCGACAACAATCTTAAGGTGATTAATTTGAGTAATCATGTTCTAACAGAATTTGAACTAGACGTTCTTAAGAAGGGTCTTACTTTCTGCCCCACGGCACAATTTGATAAGTTTGTAGCTATCAAAGACCTACATTTGTTTGCCAGGAAGCTAATTTTTAAAAAACATTTTCATAACGAAGAATTGCTTAAATTGTTCCCAACAGAGGCGGAGCAGGAGACACTAGAGATTTTGGACGAACTAGCCCGTGAACATAACGAGCCATTGGGAGGTAAGATTCCATCCTCCATCAAACCGAGGTCTCGCAAATTTCCCCCCTTGTCAGCCTGTCCCGTCATTGATACTTTTGTAAAAACGGTTAGCCGGGAGTTTGATAAGATTCCCCGCTTCCCATGCACTGAGAACCTCAATAATCAAGAAAAGATAGCTTTAAAGAACCTGGGACAATTGAATGATGTGGTAATTAAACCGGCTGACAAGGGGGGAAATATAGTTATTTGGCCTAGACAGATGTATGAATCCGAGGTATTTCGTCAGTTGAGGGACGGCACGTACTATAAGAAAATGACATTCAACCCCTTGGGGAAATTTAGAACTGAACTCTCGGTAATTTTGAAGGATGCTCTTGAAAAGGAAGTTATCCCGAAAGAACTATTTTTAGCTCTTCAAGTGCTGGAACCAACGGTACCAACTTTCTACCTATTACCCAAGGTACATAAAAATCAAAAAATACCACCTGGCAGACCCATCATATCAGGATGCGGCAATTACCTTGAGAAAATCAACAAATTCATTGACTCTAAACTTCAACCTTTGGTTGAGAATTTACCCTCATTCATTAAAGACACTAACGAATTTTTAAAAAAGATTGATGGCTTATATATTGGGAGGGATACATTCTTGGTATCCTGTGATGTAGAAAGCCTATATACCAACATCCGTCATAGTGACGGCATTCGTGCCGCGGAATATTTCTTGAACTCCTCATCCACATCTACACCCATGAAACAATTCATAGTTCAAATGCTAGAATTTTCGCTTTCCAAAAATTTTTTCTTTTTTAAGGGGTCCCTCTACCTACAGCTCCAGGGAACAGCAATGGGCGCATCTTTTGCGCCGTCTTACGCTAATCTATTCCTGGGGCTGTGGGAGAGGGACCTCTTCCATGCCAGAACTGAGTCATCGATGGACCGCATCCCGATTTGGGTGCGGTTCATCGATGACATATTTTTTGTCTGGCAGGGTACTGTGGATTCACTCCATACCTTTATGGAGCAACTTAATCAAAATGAGCTTAACATTAAGCTTACATACAAATGTGATATGGAATTCATGGAGTTTCTGGATGTGGGAATACATAGGGATGAAAGTGGATGCTTGTATACAAACATCTTTCGGAAATCCACGGCAGTAAACGCATTATTACATGCTTCTTCATCACACCCTCCCCCTATGATTAATTCTATCCCGACAGGTCAATTTCTCCGCCTACGGAGGATCTGTTCAAATGAGGTAGATTTTGAGGAACAAGCCTATGACATGAAAGAAAGATTTCTTGAAAGAGGGTATAGTAAACGGTCAGTTAAAAAGGGATATAACCGCGCTAAACATGTAACACGGCATCAGGCCCTATATGGTACGAAACCTTATAAATCAAATAAGGTAGTGAGGTATATTACACAGTACCATGGCCAAACAGAATTAATGAGATCATATATTAACAAATCTTGGGCTATACTAAAAGCTGATCCCATTTTGTCGCAATATATCGGTGAAAGTTGTAGCATTACATACCGTAGATCTAAAAATCTTAAAGACCAATTGGTTAGAAGCCATTATTCTTATAAGGCAGAAATTCCATCTTTTCTCACCAATACAAAGGTTGTGCCGGGATGCAAACCTTGTGGCCAGTGTGTGGCCTGTAGTAATATTAGGAGAACGAATACCTTTTGCAATTTTAATGGTACCACCTCATACAAAATCAAACAAGCGATTAATTGTACCTCCAAAGCGGTTATCTATCATGCCACATGTCCGTGTTCCCTGGTGTATATAGGGATGACAACTAGACAACTCAAAGTACGTACCAGGGAACATGTCTTGGGAATTATAGCTGCTAAAGAAACGGAGGATATTTTATCCTTAAAAACAATCCCAAAACATTTTAAATTGCATCACGGATGTGATGCCTCCCTATTGAAAGTGACTGGAATAGACATGATACAAACAAATGAGAGAGGTGGCGAGATAAGTGTGGCCTTAGCAAAAAAAGAAACAAAATGGATATGGACTTTGGATACTGTTGCACCAAAAGGACTGAACGAGAATCTTAGTTTTGCACCTTTTTTGTAACCAATTTTATAACTTATATTCTGTAACCTTTTAACTTTTGCTTTTAATTTATTTTAATATTTTTAGGAGAAATTTTATTATTAATTTTTATTCTTGATATTATGATCCCTTATTAATAATTTTTATTTATAATTGTAGCACTATATACTTACCTTCGGTGGACTAGAATCTTATGCTGGGTATTTCTGCTGTGATGTCGGATGACCTGACAGGATGTTGAACGTCGTTGAAGTTCATCTGGATGGAAGCTGGAGAGAGAAAAAAGAGAAAGACTAACTCTATATATTATTATATTGTAATTTTATTTGCCATATATTTATCAATTATTATTACTTATAGTTTATATGGTAATGATATACGGATAATGACAATTTTGTATATTATTTCATTATAGATATACCTAGTACGGCTTTATTATTCACACGTATATATATATGTCTTAGCCGTAGTCTATTTATTTAATTTTCTCTATTATTATATATATTTTTTATATGTATTTAGCCCCTGTTAGTATTTCCCTTTATTATTTAGGGCTACTATCCATTTAACTTACAGCTGGGGACTATTATTTTATCCCCATTATGTTCTTTATGTCCCGGTATATCCGTCTATAGGAGCAATCAGTTCTATCTGCGTTCCACTGAACGTAAGCTAGGGAGTATTCCACTCACGCTGCGCCCCTGTGGGTGCGCATGCGCGGTCCGTGCCTGTGTATTCCGGCGCTCTGCGTCCTTGGTTGCTTGGTCACGCCGGGTACTCCGTTTCCGTGGTGACGAATCATGTGATGCGGAGACCGGAAGGCGCTGGCCTCCAGACTGCGCATGCGCCGGCATTATCCGGGCCGCAGCGCTCGGTGAGAGCTCTATATAAACCTCCCTGGGATCATTACCTATCACCCCCTGACGAAGGAAAGACATCCGAAACGCGCGTCGGGCGCACGCAGGTCCCGGACCCAGCTCCCCACTACAGGTAGATTATAAGCTCATTTTTTGGTGATGCTCTATCTGCCCAATTATTAATTAGCCGGCCTATGGAAGTTCTCTTTGCGGTAATCTGTTGTATCTAGCCATTAACTAAATAAATAGGCATATATATATATGGTGAACTTTTAATATAGAGGGTTATTAACCTACGGGTCATCACTGCTACTGGGCACACATATATACAAACATATAACCCTTATATATTTGGCTATGATGTCATTACTTTACGCACTCAGGACACTTTATATGTAGTTAGCTCATATAAACTCCATCAACCTCGCTGTGCCACCTACCTCGCTGTGCTATTATCACTTTATGCACTCAGACACTTTGTATAAAGTACGCTGCTATCACTTTGTTGTTATATATATGTTTTCACAACTTTTATATATATATTTTCATATATTTTTGTATTAATTAGCACCACGGCTGTCTACGAAGGATTTGATATATTTTTATATGGTTTTGACACTATTTTAGAAATCACATATATATAGTTTGTGCTGTGCTTGGTTTCACCTTTTTTTAACATATATAATCCCAGGATATATAATCTTGGGTATATCTTTTGTTCTGATATAAAAAAATTTTTTTTTGTGAAACACAGCGAGTAAAGGCATTATTTTCCTTAGGAGGCTGCTACCTGTATATTTGGGGATCCCTGGGTACCATATATTATTATTCCTGCGGTTTTGTTATTAATTTTTTATATATAGTTGAGAGAAATATGTTTTTTAAAATGATTCTTTGATATATGTATTGCCAATATATTTAATAAAGGCATATTATTGATCCTAATGTTGTGGTAATCTCTGGTGATTTCCTGTCTTGTGGTGGTTTGGTGATTCGGTGTAACAATGAACTATGGAATACATTATGTATGGAAAAGGAATCTGGAAGGGTCAGACGAAAAGACACAGGATTAAGAACCTCAGAAATCCTATACGGACCAATGAAACGAGGTTTAAACTTAGGAGAGGAAACCTTCATAGGAATATGACGAGAAGATAACCAAACCAGATCCCCAACACGAAGTCGGGGACCCACACAGCGTCTGCGATTAGCAAAACGTTGAGCCCTCTCCTGGGACAAGGTCAAATTGTCCACTACATGAGTCCAAATCTGCTGCAACCTGTCCACCACAGTATCCACACCAGGACAGTCCGAAGACTCAACCTGTCCTGAAGAGAAACGAGGATGGAACCCAGAGTTGCAGAAAAATGGCGAAGCCAAGGTAGCCGAGCTGGCTCGGTTATTAAGGGCGAACTCAGCCAAAGGCGAAAAGGACACCCAGTCATCCTGATCAGCAGAAACAAAGCATCTCAGATATGTTTCCAAGGTCTGATTGGTTCGTTCGGTCTGGCCATTAGTCTGAGGATGGAAAGCCGAGGAAAAAGACAAGTCAATGCCCATCCTACCACAAAAGGCTCGCCAAAACCTCGAAACAAACTGGGAACCTCTGTCAGAAACGATATTCTCTGGAATACCATGTAAACGAACCACATGCTGGAAGAACAATGGCACCAAATCAGAGGAGGAAGGCAATTTAGACAAGGGTACCAGATGGACCATCTTAGAAAAGCGATCACAGACCACCCAAATGACTGACATCTTTTGAGAAACGGGAAGATCTGAAATAAAATCCATAGAGATATGTGTCCAAGGTCTCTTCGGGACCGGCAAGGGCAAAAGCAACCCACTGGCATGAGAACAGCAGGGCTTAGACCGAGCACAAATCCCACAGGACTGCACAAAAGTACGCACATCCCGCGACAGAGATGGCCACCAAAAGGATCTAGCCACTAACTCTCTGGTACCAAAGATTCCAGGATGACCAGCCAACACCGAACAATGAACCTCAGAGATAACTTTATTCGTCCACCTATCAGGGACAAACAGTTTCTCCGCTGGACAACGATCAGGTTTATTAGCCTGAAATTTTTGCAGCACCCGCCGCAAATCAGTGGAGATGGCAGACACAATTACTCCCTCCTTGAGGATACCCGCCGGCTCAGACAAACCCGGAGAGTCGGGCACAAAACTCCTAGACAGAGCATCTGCCTTCACATTTTTAGAGCCCGGAAGGTACGAAATCACAAAGTCAAAACGGGCAAAAAACAGCGACCAACGAGCCTGTCTAGGATTCAACCACTTGGCAGACTCGAGATACAGTGGGGCAAAAAAGTATTTAGTCAGTCAGCAATAGTGCAAGTTCCACCACTTAAAAAGATGAGAGGCGTCTGTAATTTACATCATAGGTAGACCTCAACTATGGGAGAAAAACTGAGAAAAAAAAATCCAGAAAATCACATTGTCTGTTTTTTTAACATTTTATTTGCATATTATGGTGGAAAATAAGTATTTGGTCAGAAACAAAATTTCATCTCAATACTTTGTAATATATCCTTTGTTGGCAATGACAGAGGTCAAACGTTTTCTGTAAGTCTTCACAAGGTTGCCACACACTGTTGTTGGTATGTTGGCCCATTCCTCCATGCAGATCTCCTCTAGAGCAGTGATGCTTTTGGCTTTTCGCTTGGCAACACGGACTTTCAACTCCCTCCAAAGGTTTTCTATAGGGTTGAGATCTGGAGACTGGCTAGGCCACTCCAGGACCTTGAAATGCTTCTTACGAAGCCACTCCTTCGTTGCCCTGGCGGTGTGCTTTGGATCATTGTCATGTTGAAAGACCCAGCCACGTTTCATCTTCAATGCCCTTGCTGATGGAAGGAGGTTTGCACTCAAAATCTCACGATACATGGCCCCATTCATTCTTTCATGTACCCGGATCAGTCGTCCTGGCCCCTTTGCAGAGAAACAGCCCCAAAGCATGATGTTTCCACCACCATGCTTTACAGTAGGTATGGTGTTTGATGGATGCAACTCAGTATTCTTTTTCCTCCAAACACGACAAGTTGTGTTTCTACCAAACAGTTCCAGTTTGGTTTCATCAGACCATAGGACATTCTCCCAAAACTCCTCTGGATCATCCAAATGCTCTCTAGCAAACTTCAGACGGGCCCGGACATGTACTGGCTTAAGCAGTGGGACACGTCTGGCACTGCAGGATCTGAGTCCATGGTGGCGTAGTGTGTTACTCATGGAAGGCCTTGTTACATTGGTTCCAGCTCTCTGCAGTTCATTCACTAGGTCCCCCCGCGTGGTTCTGGGATTTTTGCTCACCGTTCTTGTGATCATTCTGACCCCACGGGTTGGGATTTTGCGTGGAGCCCCAGATCGAGGGAGATTATCAGTGGTCTTGTATGTCTTCCATTTTCTAATTATTGCTCCCACTGTTGATTTATTCACTCCAAGCTGGTTGGCTATTGCAGATTCAGTCTTCCCAGCCTGGTGCAGGGCTACAATTTTATTTCTGGTGTCCTTTGACAGCTCTTTGGTCTTCACCATAGTGGAGTTTGGAGTCAGACTGTTTGAGGGTGTGCACAGGTGTCTTTTTATACTGATAACAAGTTTAAACAGGTGCCATTAATACAGGTAATGAGTGGAGGAAAGAGGAGACTCTTAAAGAAGAAGCTACAGGTCTGTGAGAGCCAGAAATCTTGATTGTTTGTTTCTGACCAAATACTTATTTTCCACCATAATATGCAAAAAAAATGTTAAAAAAACAGACAATGTGATTTTCTGGATTTTTTTTTCTCAGTTTGTCTCCCATAGTTGAGGTCTACCTATGATGTAAATTACAGACGCCTCTCATCTTTTTAAGTGGTGGAACTTGCACTATTGCTGACTGACTAAATACTTTTTTGCCCCACTGTAAGTCAAGTTCTTATGATCAGTCAATACCACCACGCGATGCTTAGCTCCTTCAAGCCAATGACGCCACTCCTCGAATGCCCACTTCATGGCCAGCAACTCTCGGTTGCCCACATCATAATTTGGCTCAGCAGGCGAAAACTTCCTGGAAAAAAAAGCGCATGGTTTCATCACTGAGCAATCAGAACCTCTCTGCGACAAAACAGCCCCTGCTCCAATCTCAGAAGCATCAACCTCGACCTGGAACGGAAGAGAAACATCTGGTTGACACAACACAGGGGCAGAAGAAAAACGACGCTTCAACTCTTGAAAGGCTTCCACAGCACCAGAAGACCAATTGACCACATCAGCACCCTTCTTGGTCAAATCGGTCAATGGTTTAGCAATACTAGAAAAATTGCAGATGAAGCGACGATAAAAATTAGCAAAGCCCAGGAACTTTTGCAGACTTTTCAGAGACGTCGGCTGAGTCCAATCATGGATGGCTTGGACCTTAACAGGATCCATCTCGATAGTAGAAGGGGAAAAGATGAACCCCAAAAATGAAACCTTCTGCACACCAAAGAGACACTTTGATCCCTTCACAAACAAAGAATTAGCACGCAGGACCTGAAAAACCGTTCTGACCTGCTTCACATGAGACTCCCAATCATCCGAGAAGATCAAAATGTCATCCAAGTACACAATCAGGAATTTATCCAGGTACTCTCGGAAGATGTCATGCATAAAGGACTGAAACACTGATGGAGCATTGGCAAGTCCGAATGGCATCACTAGATACTCAAAATGACCCTCGGGCGTATTAAATGCAGTTTTCCATTCATCGCCTTGCTTAATTCGCATCAGATTATACGCACCACGAAGATCTATCTTGGTGAACCAACTAGCCCCCTTAGTCCGAGCAAACAGATCAGATAACAATGGCAAGGGGTACTGAAATTTAACCGTGATCTTATTAAGAAGGCGGTAATCTATACAAGGTCTCAGCGAACCATCCTTCTTGGCCACAAAAAAGAACCCTGCTCCCAATGGCGACGATGACGGGCGAATATGCCCCTTCTCCAGGGATTCCTTCACATAACTGCGCATAGCGGTGTGCTCAGGCACGGATAAATTAAACAGTCGACCTTTTGGGAATTTACTACCAGGAATCAAATTGATAGCACAATCACAATCCCTATGCGGAGGTAGGGTATCGGACTTGGGCTCATCAAATACATCCCGGTAATCAGACAAGAATTCCGGGACCTCAGAAGGGGTGGATGACGAAATTGACAGAAATGGAACATCACCATATACCCCCTGACAACCCCAGCTGGACACCGACATGGATTTCCAATCTAATACTGGATTATGGACTTGTAGCCATGGCAACCCCAACATGACCACATCATGCAGATTATGCAACACCAGAAAGCGAATATCCTCCTGATGTGCAGGAGCCATGCACATGGTCAGCTGGGTCCAGTACTGAGGCTTATTCTTGGCCAAAGGTGTAGCATCAATTCCTCTCAATGGAATAGGACACTGCAAGGGCTCAAAAAAAAAACCCACAACGCTTAGCATACTCCAAGTCCATCAAATTCAGGGCAGCGCCTGAATCCACAAATGCCATGACAGAATACGATGACAAAGAGCAGATCAAGGTAACGGACAGAAGAAATTTTGACTGTACTGTACCAATGGTGGCAGACCTAGCGAACCGCTTAGAGCGCTTAGGACAATCAGAGATGGCATGAGTGGAATCACCACAGTAGAAACACAGACCATTCAGACGTCTGTGTTCTTGCCGTTCAACTCTGGTCAAAGTCCTATCGCACTGCATAGGCTTAGGTTTAACCTCAGGTAATACCGCCAAATGGTGCACAGATTTACGCTCACGCAAGCGTCGACCGATCTGAATGGCCAAAGACATAGATTCATTCAGACCAGCAGGCATAGGAAATCCCACCATGACATCCTTAAGGGCTTCAGAGAGACCCTTTCTGAAAATCGCTGCGAGCGCAGCTTCATTCCATTGAGTGAGTACGGACCACTTTCTAAATTTCTGACAATATACCTCTATCTCATCCTGACCCTGACACAAAGCCAGCAAATTTTTCTCTGCCTGATCCACTGAATTAGGCTCATCGTACAGCAATCCGAGCGCCAGGAAAAACGCATCAATATTACTTAATGCAGGATCTCCCGGCGCAAGGGAAAATGCCCAGTCTTGAGAGTCGCCACACAAAAAAGAAATAATAATTCTCACTTGTTGAGCTGGGTCACCAGAGGAGCGAGGTTTCAAGGCCAGAAACAGTTTGCAATTATTTTTGAAATTCACAAACTTGACTCTATCACCATAAAACAAATCAGGAATAGGAATTCTTGGTTCAAAGAAAAAATAGCAAACAAATAGCAAAGAAGAACTTAGCTATGCAGAGCAGCAGGCCACAGGAATGATCCAGGGAAAAAACAAGTCCAACACTGGAACATTGACAGGAAGCCAGGATCAAAGCATTAGGTGGAGTTAAGTAGAGCAGTACCTAACGACCTCACCACATCACCTGAGGTAGGAAACTCAGAAGCCGCAATACCACTTTCCTCCACCAACAGAAGCTCACAGAGAGAATCAGCCGAAGTACCACTGGTGACCACAGGAGGGAGCTCTGCCACAGAATTCACAACACCCACCCCAGGGGGTGAACAGTGTAAACAGCACTACAAAGCAAATAAACAGTATAAGAGTGAGGGGAACACGATACCAAAAGGTGAATGCACAAACTACAAAATAACAAAACTCAGAACTTAGCTTGTGCACGCCGCTGCAAACTCCACAACAAAGATAGTACAGCAACTGAGTTCCAAACACCAGACTTGGCTGACACCAGGGAGCTGCTACTGCGAGGTTGGTCTCCTGAAAGGAACTGTATAACCAACAGTCAGCTGATGCACCAGGTGACCTTATAAAGGATGGTGGGAGTGGTCACAAACATCAGCTGACCCAGCAGCAATGCAATGCAATAACACCAGCGGCCACCGGGGGGAGAAAACTGCATTAACCCCCAATGACCAGAAAAGGAAAAAAGGTTTAAATCTGAGGGAAACCAGATCTGCCACAGATCCAAACATGGATCATGACACATGCAGTCATGCACATACACACGCAGTCACGCACATACAGTCAGAAATCCAAAGTCACACACATGCAGTTACGCACACGCAGTCACGCACATTTTCGATAAATAAAGTAATTAAATTGTCTCTCTTGTGTTGTGCAAACAATTTGTCCCCAGCCAGAAACATGGAATATGTGCACTGTCTTAGATTTCTGGCTCTAGCAGCCCCACTGCTACTTTTTTGTGTTTTCTTTTGAAAATTTGTACCTGGGGCCCTAAGGTACACTTCTAAGTAGTGGGTAACATGCTTAATCCCATACTGTTTTTAATTTTATACGGGTATCATTCACTATTACTTTACTGGATACTATTAATTTACAGCACTTCCTATTGTTACCATTGTAATTAATATGTGTAATGTTCTTTTAAAAAAAAATATTTATATACATACTGTATATAGTTTTCTTTTTCTATTTTTTATGGTATATTATATACAGCAAGAATGTCACATCTGAGAACAAACATATTTGTAACATATACAGCACTGGTCATGTGAAAGCGCGTCCCTCATATGGGATGACAGCTGTGCTCTGCAGAATAAATGGTATCCTCAGATTCTGTCAATTATTATAAAATACATCTATTCTCTGACCTTACACCAGACATCCCTGATGAGCGTATAAAAACATATACCAGGCTCTATGCCGGGGATGTCTTAACACAATGTGACATGAAAATGGGAAATGTGTTCATTATTCATTAGTTAATTATGAAATACTAGATGGCAGCCCGATTCTAAAGAATCGGGAGTCTAGAATCCATATATACTTTATTTATTCAAATGTAAGAATAATACAATTAATAAATAATAGTAAGAAAGAACAAAAATAATAGGCAGTATATGGAGAAAACACCAAACAAAAGTTCAAAATTGGTGTGAAAATGTCACTGAACCACTTCACAACTAAATATATATAGTTTTGGTAAATGGTATTATCATTTTTTTGACGAAATTCGGCAGGAGCTTGAAGAGCAACGTCACTGGGCCCGCCTCCATGCAGTGGAAACTTGCTGTGAGGTAAAAATTCAAAAATCACACCAAAATGGCGGGCGGAGTGTGTCACAGTACGGCACGTTTCTGATTGGTCGCTCGCAGCAGGCGGCAACCAATCAGACACTGGACACTGTTGACGTCACTTATCTCCGGACATTAGCTCCGGACATTAGCTCCGGACATTAGCTCCGGACATTAGCTCCGGACATTAGCTCCGGACAAAGCCACGGAAGTTGGCACAAATTGCAGGAAGTAGTATTCTAGGCAATTATATATTAGATTTAGTCCATCGGTCTTTTGTGTTAGGTGTTAGTAAAATGGATCACTTACTTACAATTAAGGTAAGGCTCAAATGTAATATTTCATCTAATGCGACTAATAAATAGAAAAATAAGGTAATGGAGAATGTATTATTGGATGTATCAGTCTATTTTAAAAAAATGAAGAGAATGGATACGTGACCAAAAACGAATTCTGTCCAAATTTAGCAAAAATTTAAGTTTCATATCTTCTTTACACTTCACAGGCAGCAAGGGTGTGAATATTATTATTCAAAATTCATATAAAGGTAACTTAATCAGAGTCAAATCTGGGTTTACCTACACCTGCGGCAAAACTATTATGTCTAAGGGATCACGTGGTTTGCTCTCACGGGCACGTCAAAAGCAGCAGCTTTGGTGTTGGTGTTGGTGAGGTGGCAGTGGGGTCATTGTAGGCTGTAAGCTGTTCTGAGGACATGGGTTTTCAAGTTCCACTTGAAAGTTCCAAATGTAGGGGATTATTGGATGTGTAGAGGCACACAATTCTACAGGATGGAGAGTACTCCGGAAACTCTTGCAGGCGATTGGCTGAGAAATGTATGATCGTGGAGAAGAGAAGGAGGTCTTGAGAGGACCAGAGGTTATGTTGTGGGAGATATCGGGAGATTAGTTCAGAGATGCATGGCGGAGACAGATAATGGATGGCTTTGTAGGTCAGTATTAGTAGCTTGAATTGGATATGTTGTGGAATTGGGAGACAATGAAGAGATTTGCAGATGGGAGAAGAGAAGTACTAGCAAGGACATAAGTGGATTAGTAGGGCAGCAGAGTGACAGACATACTGGAGAGGCGTGATGATGTAATGGGAGATGATGAGGCCTAAAGGTACCATCACACTAAAGGTACCGTCACACTAGACGACATCGCTAGCGATCCGTGACGTTGCAGCGTCCTCGCTAGCGATATCGTCCAGTGTGACAGGCAGCAGCGATCAGGCCCCTGCTGTGACATCGCTGGTCGGGGAAGAAAGTCCAGAACTTTATTTGGTCGCTGGACTCCCCGTAGACATCGCTGAATCGGCGTGTGTGACATCGATTCGGTCAGCCGGAAAGCAGAGCGGTGACGTCACCGCTCTGCTTTCCGGCCGCTGTGCTCACAGTCAGTACAGGAGGAGAGCAGAGCACAGCGCTGGAGGACAGATGGCTGTAGGTAAGTATGTAGTGTTTGTTTTTTTTTACTTTTAGGATGGTAACCAGGGTAAACATCGGGTTACTAAGCGCGGCCCTGCGCTTAGTTACCCGATGTTTACCCTGGTTACCGGCATCATTGGTCGCTGGAGAGCTGTCTGTGTGACAGCTCTCCAGCGACCAAACAGCGACGCTGCAGCGATCCGGATCGTTGTCGGTATCGCTGCAGCGTCGCTAAGTGTGACGGTACCTATAGCGACGCTGCAGCGATACCGACAATGATGTCGATCGCTGCAGCGTCGCTGTTTGGTCGCTGGAGAGCTGTCACACAGACAGCTCTCCAGCGACCAACGATCCCGAAGTCCAGGCAGGTCCGCGCTTAGTAACCGGATGTTTACCCTGGTTACCGTTGTAAATGTAAAAAAAAAAACACTACATACTTACATTCCAGTGTCTGGTCATGTCCCTTGCCTTCAGCTTCCCGCACTGACTGAGCGCCGGCCGGAAAGTACAGCGGTGACGTCACCGCTGTGCTTTGCTTTACGGCTGGCCGGCGCTCACCAGTCAGTGCGGGAAGCTGACGGCGGGGGACATGACCAGACACCGGGAATGTAAGTATGTAGTGTTTGTTTTTTTACATTTACAACGGTAACCAGGGTAAACATCCGGTTACTAAGCGCGGCCCTGCGCTTAGTAACCCGATGTTTACCCTGGTTACCAGTGAAGACATCGCTGGATCGGCGTCACACACGCCGATTCAGCGATGTCAGCGGGAGATCCAGTGACAAAATGAAGTGCTGGACTTTCCCCAGCGACCAACGATCTCCCAGCAGGGGCCTGATCGTTGGTCGCTGTCACACATAACGATTTTGTTAACGGTATCGTTACTACGTCACAAAAAGCAACGATATCGTTAACGATATCGTTATGTGTGACGGTACCTTTAGACCCCACATGGAGTCAAGGCCCTACAAGTGACTTGGGTAGCTCAGAGGAAGAGGTTGTAGAGGTCGTGGTCACTCTGCCCCAGCTGAGGGAGCAGTGTGCACAAGCACCGAGACCAGCCCCTAGTCATTAAGTTGACTGGCCTTTTCTCTGTCCATGTTAATTTTATTTCTATTGACCAACATATTCCGCAGCAGTTTACAATTAAGTGTGGACATACTGTATACAGACCAAACAATGCAATACATAGTAAGACAGGGCAGCACAGTGGCTGAGTGGTTAGCACTGCAGCCTTCCAGCGCTGGGATCCTAGGTTCAAATCCCGCCAAGGACAACATCTGCAAGGAGTTTGCATGTTCTCCCCATGTTTGCGTGTGTTTCCTCCCACAAGTCATAGTGATGATGATTAGTGATGAGTAGTGTTGAGCGATACCGTCCGATACTTGAAAGTATCGGTATCGGATAGTATCGGCCGATACCCGAAAAATATCGGATATCGCCGATACCGATATCCGATACCAATACAAGTCAATGGGACATCAAGTATCGGAAGGTATTCTCATGGTTCCCAGGGTCTGAAGGAGAGGAAACTCTCCTTCAGGCCCTGGGATCCATAGGGATGTGTAAAATAAAGAATTAAAATAAAAAATATTGATATGCTCACCTCTCCGGCGGCCCCTGGACTTCACACTGCTAACCGGGAGGCTTCTTTGTTTAAAAAGCGCACCTTTCGGACCTGTGAATGACGTCCCGGCTTCTGATTGGTCGCGTGCCGCCCATGTGACCGGCACGCGACCAATCAGAGGCTGAGATGTCATTCGCAGGTCCTCAAGTCCTAGAATTAGCAGTTTTGTGAATGAGAATGACGTCGCGGCTTCTGATTGGCCGCGTGCCGGTCACATGGGCGGCACGCGGCCAATCAGAAGCCACGACGTCATTCTCATTCACAAAACTGCTAATTCTAGGAATTGAGGACCTGCGAATGACGTCGCGGCCTCTGATTGGTCGCGTGCCGGTCACATGGGCGGCACGCGACCAATCAGAAGCTGGGACGTCATTCACCGGTCCGAAAGGCGCGCTTTTTAAACAAAGAAGCCTCCCGGATAGCAGCGTGAAGTCCAGGGGCCGCCGGAGAGGTGAGCATATCATTATTTTTTATTTTAATTCTTTATTTTCCACATCCCTATTGATTCGATACCGATACCTGATATCACAAAAATATCGGATCTCGGTATCGGAATTCCGATACCGCAAATATCGGCCGATACCCGATACTTGCGGTATCGGAATGCTCAACACTAGTGATGAGCGAATTTGTTTGGAAAACGATCTCCAAACATAAATTCGGTATGAATATGGCACATTCGGATTTGTGATTGGAAATACAAGGAAAAAATTGGTAACATTCGGGAAAAGTGTGGGAAAATATTTGCGTTGCCACAAAAGTATTTTCAGCACTTTAACAACAATAATGGTGGTGTATCATGAGCATTTGACACGTGTTTGATGAGAGGAGGGGGTTTGCAAAGCTCAGAGGCATGGTGTTCTTGTAAACAGTCATTTTCTTCCAAACTTTATGTGTGCACATTGCCGCTAGCCAATCAGGGTGCAGGAAATACCTACAATGTCCTGACACAACGACTTGTGTCATTGGCTGCTGAAATCACATGTCCCTCTCCATGTAAAGAGCAGACATCTTGTTTTAGCTCAATTTTGACACTGTAACAGCCCAGAGAGGCTGCTCCTGACGCTGCCATGGTTAGAAGCAAGATTTTAGCTAGTTAGCTAGGTGGCTGTATATCAGTCAGATACCATAGCTACCTAGTGTCCAGTGTGGCTGTTAAATTTACCTTCCAGCATTTATTTTTTGCCATTACTGATGTTTACAGACAAAGCCAGCAGGGCACATTTCATACAAGTGTGTTGTGCACTGCATCTATTGTGCTCCATGCACAAGTATAGCATTCTAAATAATATTTTTTCACTAACTAAATGTGAAACAGCCTGCTGTATTTTACCTCTTATGACCTATCTTTCTTATGCAAGTGCACTTGATGAAATTTAGATTGTAACTCAAGATAAGTGGTGCTTCCCATATTGTGGTTGGTGTCCCCCAGGATGTGGCACAGTCGCTCGTTTCACGGTAGCTTTTTCTCCCTGTGAAAAAAACGGTATCGCTACTCACCTTTTTACCTGATATCACCAGGGTTAATATACAGTACAGACCAAAAGTTTGGACACACCTTCTCATTCATTTAAAGATTTTTCTGTATTTTCATGACTATGAAAATTGTAAATTCACACTGAAGGCATCAAAACTATGAATTGACACATGTGGAATTATATACTTAACAAAAAAGTGTGAAACAACTAAAAATATGTCTTATATTCTAGGTTCTTCAAAGTAGCCACCTTTTTCTTTGATGACTGCTTTGCACACTCTTGGCATTCTCTTGATGAGCTTCAAGAGGTAGTCACCGGAAATGGTCTTCCAACAATCTCGAAGGAGTTCCCTGAGATGCTTAGCACTTGTTGGCCCTTTTGCCTTCACTCTGCGGTCCAGCTCACCCCAAACCATCTCGATTGGGTTCAGGTCTGGTGACTGTGGAGGTCATGTCATCTGGCGTAGCACCCCATCACTCTCCTTCTTGATAAAATAGCCCTTACACAGCCTGGAGGTGTGTTTGGGGTCATTGTCCTGCTGAAAAATAAATGATGGTCTAACTAAACGCAAACCGGATGGAATAGCATGCTGCTGCAAGATGCTGTGGTAGCCATGCTGGGTCAGTATGCCTTCAATTTTGAATAAATCCCCAACAGTGTCACCAGCAAAGCACCCCCTCACCATCAAACCTCCTCCTCCATGCTTCACAGTGGGAACCAGGCATGTAGAGTCCATCTGTTCACCTTTTCTGCATCGCACAAACACACGGTGGTTGGAACCAAAGATCTCAAATTTGGACTCATCAGACCAAAGCACAGATTTCCACTGGTCTAATGTCCATTCCTTGTGCTCTTTAGCCCAAACAAGTCTCTTCTGCTTGTTGCCTGTCGTTAGCAGAGGTTTCCTAGCAGCTATTTTACCATGAAGGCCTGCTGCACAAAGTCTCTTCTTAACAGTTGTTGTAGAGATGTTTCTGCTTCTAAATCTCTGTGTGGCATTGACCTGGTCTCTATTCTGAGCTGCTGTTAACCTGCGATTTCTGAGGCTGATGACTCGGATAAACTTATCCTCAGAAGCAGAGGTGACCCTTGGTCTTCCTTTCCTGTGGCGGTCCTCATGTGAGCCAGTTTCTTTGTAGCACTTGATGGTTTTGCAACTTCTCTTGGGGACACTTTCAAAGTTTTCCCATTTTTTCCTACTGACTGACCTTCATTTCTTAAAGTAATGATGGCCACTCGTTTTTCTTTACTTAGCTGCTTTTTTCTTGCCATAACACAAATTCTAGCAGTCTATTCAGTCCCCCCCAGTTTTCTGGCTCTTTTCTAGACTTCCTGTCCTTGTTGATATCTTTATTATGTCTAATATGTTGTATGTTTTTTTAAATCATGTTAATAAATCTTATAATATTTTTAACTATGTTGTACCGCACTCCAATTTTTTGATTTATATAGTTACTTACTACACTTTCTTGCATTACAGCCCTCTGAAGATGTCTTGGGTCCATGGTGATTCACAGCTGTGGAAGAGGTGAGTGCAGCGCCAGCACTCTGCTTCTATCTCTGCCAAAGCTGCTTATAACTGTGAAACAAGATGTTGTCAGGGGGTGGAGATGGAAGCAGTGAGTGACAACAGCAGTGCCCCACAGCTTCTATTACCACCTTCAAATGAATTGTCATCAGTGGGTGGTGCTGGGGTCACTTAAAGCTTTTATCACCACTCCAGGATGACTATTCATTTGCAGGTGGTGCTAGAAGCTGTGGGGCAGTGTTGGTGTCACTTACTTCTTCTATCTCGGCAGACAGAAACTTATTGCCAGCCCTGCAATCTTCTCTCAATCACACAGGATCCAGGACATCTCCAGAAAGCGGGGATGCAAGAAACTATGGTAAGTAACTGTAGCACTGCGGAATGATAATGTCCTGTTCCAGGAGGAGTGATGGACACTGCAGGGAGTAAATGCACCCTCAGCCTCAAAATAAAAACATCACAAGAAATACAGTAAAAAAAACACATTTAGGGATTAGATAGGGAAAAGTGTAGGGTATTGTATAACAAATGTAGCTATAAAAGTGGTTAGGAATAGGACGTAAAGATAAATATTTAGAATGGGAATAGGAGGTGCCAAACCATTTAACTGAAAAGTATACGTGAAAGATGCTTGTAAGGATTTTCAAGGAGAACTTTTATAGCAATAGTGTTCACACGCTTACCCAGTGTAAAATTTACACAATAAGTGTTACTGATCCACCACCGCTCCTGGCTGTTGCTTTGCCACCGCCAATGTTTTTTTTTGACACGTGGCAGTTGAGTGATGTGTACTGCATATAATGATTGGGTTAAGCAGTGAGACCAATGTAGTCTCATGTAGGCATGCATGTGGCCATCAAGTTTGAGTAAGAAGACCTACGGTCAGTCAATGCATCATATTCCTTAGATAGACCGTGAGACATGGACATCTGAATGAGGCTTCACATATTATAACTACTGTTGTAGGGGTTTGTGACCAGATCTGTCCGCCAGCCACATTTAATTAAAAGGTAACTTTCCCATGTGTGATGTCTTTCAGTTCGAGAAGACTCATGAACAGGACTGGCCACTGGTCTCATTGCAAGTGGCACTTTGTAAAGGAGGAGAATCTGTAATACTTATATATTAGTAAGTGTCACAAAATCATGTCCTCAACACACTTCTGAAAGAGAAATGGTTAACCCTTTTAAAAAATGTTCTTCACTTCAATTTTCCAAAACGTGTTACATGCTCGTTTAGATATTTTTGGTGAAGAATTTGGCTATTGGTTTTAGTGATGAGCGAATATACTCGTTACCCGAGATTTCTCCAGCACGCTCGGGGGTCCTCCGAGGATTTTTTAGTGCTCGAAGATTTAGTTTTTCTTGCCGCAGCTGTATGATTACATCTATTAGCCAGCATAAGTACATGTGGGGGTTGCCTGGTTGCTTGGGAATCCCCACATGTACTTATCCTGGTTAACAGATGTAAATCATTCAGCTGCGGCAAGAAATACTAAATCTCCAAGCACAAAAAAATACTTGGAGGACCCCCGAGCATGCTCGAGAAATCTCGAGTAACGAGTATGTTTGCTCATCACTAATTGGTTTTACTCATTGCATTGCTCAGAATCTACATCATAATGCAGGGCCCTGTGCAAGAACAGTACGTGGGCTCTTTGCTGTCCAGTAATGCATCTGTAACAGAAGCTGCTTGCTGCTTTAGAAGTAGAGGAGTGTATCCTAACATTTTGAGCCGATCATCTTGAGCTGATGTGTGGCTGCGCAGGTTGCACTAATGGTACATTTGCCCTTGGTATAGTATTTTTTCCTCTATGAGCATTGAAACCCCATTCCCCAACATTTTTCTTCACCCTGATACAGAATTTCAAATAAATCCCACAAATTAAATTCTGAAACCAACAATTTTATGTTCCCTACTTTTTTCCTTTTACCCTTCATTTTTGCTTCGCTTCTATCCTTCACTTTGCTTACGTCAATACATACATACTCGATATATCGATGCATTTATAAAGATGTGTACAAGCTGGAGTATTTAACAAACTTTCTTTAGTTATTTTTTTATAAGATGTATTCTAATAATTAGTGAAATCTGAGTAGAACACAATAAACTATTTGTCTGGGCTTTAAAAGTGATATTTACCTTTCCAGGCACAAAGAAAATACTGGCTGCTCAAGGCCAATGGGAAATGTCACAGGTCCTTATATTGACAGATTACATTTTTGCACCACAGAAATTCTATCCTTTCTTGCTGCTAGTTCTTAGATTTCAGCTGCATGTTCGATGGTCAACATAAATAGGAGTAGAAACATTTTTTTGATGAGAGCAAATGTGAGAAAAGTGCATGCATAAAATAGCGCCACAAACTTTTTAATAATTACAACTTTCTGGTTTTTACAGTGAAACATTCTACCGGCAATCAGTGTGAAATTACAACTGGAAAAAAACACAGAATAAAAGAATATGAGAGGGACAAAGTGTGAATGGAACTGAAGTTTTAAGCTTATTAACAGGCTTTTTGTCTGGCACCTTCCATAGCGTATATAATTATTTTTTTAACTCGTTAACTATAAATGCAGCATGAAATACAGAAAAAGTCATGTTTTGGCAACATTGATCTCAGTTGTTATTCTGTCCAAGTACAAATGTTTGTTGTAGATAAGAATAATACAATAGTACAGCATTGTATGTGAAAGTTCTTTGGCTCTTTACATCTCTGACCTGCAGAGGTAACAATCTAAAGCTCGTTAGAAATGTTATTTGCCCTAAGAAATTTGAAAGCATAATCTTCTCGTTTTGTAATTTTCTCAATCCTTTTCATCCTTTCAGTTCAAATACTTGAATGTTCTGTCAAATGCTTAAGAAGAAGATAAAAAAAAGGGATTTTATTTTAAGATGGTTTGCAAAATGCAGTCTGGAATTTAAAAATAAACTTTCGGGAAATTAATCCCAAATTGGATTTTCCAACTTTTACTGATACAATTACCAAGTTATAGTTATAAATGTTCTTTCTTAGGTTCTGCTTTAAAATAAACTTTTCCAAAAAGATAACGTTCCAAGTAATTGTAATTGGTGCATTAGGCCATGTCATATTTGAGGGAGATAGAATATATATAAAATATATATATTTTTTCAATGCAGTTTTTAAGAAATATTGGTTGAATTTTACAAATAACTAATGCCTAGCATGTTTTCTTTTTCAGATGCACCTAGTTCTTCCGGTAAAGCATTTTGTGAAGAAGGACCAACTTCTTGCTGAAGAGGTTCTTCAATTGCAGCTATCTTCCCATTTTCACCCATTCCAGACACGTTCGGACTTTTCCTTTCTTCCGAGATGCCAGTAACTCTACTCAACTCCCCTTGTGCTCTGGTGTCTCCTCCATTCAGAACTGCATCTGCAACCCTCACAGAGGTCCTGCAGAGGACTCGTCGCAATCCACGCTGGAATGGACGAGCAAGTAGGGCATAAATAATGGGATTCAGACAGCTGTTAGCATATGAAAGAGCTACAACAAAAGAGTAAAGTCCATAAAGTCTGGGACCTGCAGGCAGAGGCCAAAGTAGATTGATGATGTTTAAAGCGTAAAATGGTAACCAACATAATATGAAGGCAGTCACCGTAAGGGCAACCATCTTGGTGACTTTACGTTCAGGTCCCTGACGTCGTGCTGGAGCTACTCTAACTCGGTTGCCAGATGATCTTAGCTGGGCCACAATTAGTATATGGCAGATACAAATAACAAGCAATGGGCAGAAAAATCCAAGTGCAGCAGTGTATAAGATAAAACCAGTCCTCCATGCTTGTTGCGGCTCTGGCCAAGCAATATGACACATACCAGAATCCTTTGGAACACCAGCAAAAAAAACTACTGGAAGAACAACCAAAAAGGAGAGAATCCATACTGTGACATTGATAAATTTTGCAACTTTGGGTCTTCTCCACCTTGCTGATTGTATAGGACGAACGACAGCTAGGTACCTGTCCATGCTGAGCACTGTTAAGCAGAAAATACTTGTAAACTGGTTTACAGCATCTAGAGTCATTACTATCGTACAGACTGGTGAGCCAAAGGGCCAGTAGGACAGGGCACTTTGGGCAGCCAAAAAAGGTAGGCCCAACATAAAAAGATCATCAGCCAAGGCCAAATTTAAAATATAAAGTGCTGTGACTAAGTTCTGTCCAGCTGGACTTCTCCATGCCAGGTATATCACCAAGGTGTTACCCCACAACCCAACTGCACATACCACTAGGTAGACTAATGGGATAAGTAACCCAGGAGCCGCATTTGGTGTGGAAGAGACATTGGCATAAAATGTTGTGTTAATGTCAACATAAGAACTTGGAAAGAAGCTTGTGGGAGACGTTGGAGTCATCCTTCCAGGGAGATCAGAACATGGTTCTTTTAAAATATCCTCTTAACACCTTATGAGTACTTTAATATCTCTCCGAACTTCTGAGAAACATTTACATATGTTGATGCCAGCCGCCACTTCATAGTTTATGACTAGGACAATTCTTGTTTTGAGTTAAATATGGTAAAATTAGAAAAAGGGTCTTGTAGGTGTCTTATTTATTTTCTTCTCTTTTATATGAAGTTTTTGTCTCTTTGGTTGGGATTATATATTTTTTGTTTTTATTAGTTGTATACTGGTTATTCAGCTTGCTTAAAGGCATTTGGTGACATTTGATCACTTTATGGTTAGATTTTCAATATCTTAATAAAAAAATTGTAGTAGGAGTTGTTTCCTATTTGAAGATCGTCACATGTTGTATTTTGGCATCAATGGAACATTTTACTTCTTGCTGGTAAGGTTTCAATAGTTTTCTCTTTGCCAGGCCCAAGGTCTTTCATTGGTAAATCTAGGTTCTGACAAAAAAAAACGAAAATAAAAGAATGAATTATTCATTTTAAAAAATAATTCTCAAAATTTAAATTCCTTATTAATAATTTGTTACATGTGTGTTAAAATGATGTATACTAAAATAAAAAAAATCTTATAAAGTATGGTTCCTCATTCCATAATGGTATTCACATGTTGACATGCAGTCTTGACAAGTTCCAAGTGAATGTGAACCTATGTACAAGATTATTTTTGTGGTTTAGTTACCATATATTGTACAAGGAAAGCCTGGATGCCTTTCATGATAAATATAATATTACAGGTTAGGGGTACTAGACTCTTTCAATAGGACATTGATCCAGGGAGCTAGTCTGATGTGGAGTCGGGAAAGATATACATCTTGGTACAGTGTTAGCCAGTAGATAGAAAAATATTTAGAATTGAGAGTCCTCAATGGTTGATTCCTTTTAATGGCTAACTGAAAAGATGGTAACAAATTGCAAGTTTTCGAGACTACTCAGGTCTCTCCATCAGGCATAGACTAATACAAAATCTGAAGAATCACATATTTATACACAACACAGCACAGAAATAATGCAATAGATAAGAAAAGTGAAGCGAAGCACAACTATAATTATGGAGAGGGATAAACAGTTGTGAATATAAATATTGGAACAGGAGTGTAAAAGTTTAATTGTCCTGTGATTGGCGTCTGGTCCTGTGTTGTGATGCCCCCTCAAGGTCTGAGGAGCAAATTCCTTAATAGATGTAAAAAGACATAAATCCATGCGACACATTCATCCCTGCACTGAGAGTGTCAAAGGTTGTCATGACTTTATACTCCCAGACTCTTCTGACTCTCTGAGATCTGAAGTTACCTTTTAATACCAGTAATTTCATGTCCATGGTGCTGTGATCAGGGATACAAAAATATTTGGCCACAGGTAGATCCATTCTTTTTTCTCTTATTGTGTGGCGATGAGAATTCATCCTCCTCATACAAAGCTTTTGCCCTGTCTCCACTACATACGGACCCCCAGTTGGACATTTAGTACGAATAATTAAGTACACCACATTAGATGTGATGCAGCTGAAAGTACCTGGGATCTTGCACTCTTGATGTAAGTTGGGGATCATTATCTTGTCCGTGGCCATTACAAATGGACAGGTTTAACATTTTTCTGGTAGCAAGGAAAGGTACTGTAGCTTTTGGAGAGCACAGGGAGCTTCTGACAATGATGCTTCTTAGATTTGGGGGCTGCCTAAAAAGCAATAGAGGAGGTTTGGAAATATGGAATGTAATCTTTTTGCAGTAGAGGTTGTAATTTCCATGCAGCTCCTCTTAGCGCTTCCAGATTTGCATTGTAAATGACTACTAGAGGCACCCAGTTATTTTCCTCTTTAGCTTTGTAATGTAGGAGATGATTCCTTGATATTCTTGTGGCTCTTGTAATTTGGTTTTGAATTGTTCTTGGATGGTAGCCCTGATTCAAAAAGGTCTTTCTGAGGTGACCAAGGTGTTTGTTTCTATCCATGGGGTTGGAACATATCAAATTGTATCTGATGGCTTGGTTGTAGACAATAGAGCTTTTTATGTATTTTGGATGGAAACTGTCCCATTTAAGGTATGTTGGACGGTCGATTGGCTTCTGATACAGGGATGTCTCTATTTCATTGTTCTGTAGCTTAATAATGGTGTTCAAACAGTTAATTTCAGTACAGGAGTAGTTGAGTGTTAAGTTAATGGTGGGATGAAATTGATTAAACTGTTCATGGATCGTCTTTAGCTGTGGCTCAGACTCCGTCCAGATGATTAAATTATCATCAATGTAATGGTAGTAGGCCAGAGGCCTGATGGTACAAGAGGACAAAAATTCGCTTTCAAGCTTGGCCATGAAAACATTTGCATACTGTGGAGCCATTTTACTTCCCATTGCTGTACCAGTCTCCTGTAGATAGATCTTGTTGTCAAATTCAAAGCAATTGTGGGTGAGGATGAATTTTGCAAGTTTCACCACAGAATTAGCATCAGTCCCTGTGTTTTCCATGAAGACTTTGAAGGCATTTAATCCATCCTGGTGTGGGATATTAGAGTACAAAGATTCCATGTCCATTGTGGCCAGGATGGTTCCTTCTGGTAGAGGACCAATTGCTGCTAGTTTATTCAATAGGTCAGTTGTGTCCTGAATGTAGCTGCGTGTATCCTTTACCAGTGGTTTAAGAATACCCTCAACCCATCCACATACCTGCTCAGGAAGGGTGCCCACACATGAAATAATTGTTTTTCCTGGATTTCCAGATTTGTGGATTTTGGGAAGCATGTAGAATGTTTCTATTCTTGTAATCTCTGGTATCAGGTCATTGGCTCTTATGTGTTTGTTAGGGTACCGTCACACAGTGGCACTTTGATCGCTAGGACGGCACGATCCGTGACGTTCCAGTGATATCCTTACGATCTCGCTGTGTCTGACACGCTACTGCGATCAGGGACCCCGCTGAGAATCGTACGTCGTAGCAGATCGTCTGAAACTTTATTTCGTCGCTGGATCTCCCGCTGACATCGCTGAATCGGCGTGTGTGACGTCGATTCAGCGATGTCTTCACTGGTAACCAGGGTAAACATCGGGTTACTAAGCGCAGGGCCGCGCTTAGTAACCCGATGTTTACCCTGGTTACCAGCGTAAACGAAAAAAAAACAAACACTACATACTTACCTTCAGCTGTCTGTCCCCGCCGCTGTGCTTCTCTGCACTCCTCCTGCATCCTGTGTCAGCGCCGGCCAGCCAGAAAGTACAGCGGTGACGTCACCGCTCTGCTTTCCGGCTGACCGGCGCTGACAGTGCAGAGGAAAGCACAGCGCCGGAGGACAGACATGGAATGTAAGTATGTAATGTTTGTTTTTTTACGTTTACGCTGGTAACCAGGGTAAACATCGGGTTACTAAGCGCGGCCCTGCGCTTAGTAACCCGATGTTTACCCTGGTTACCCGGGGACTTCGGGATCGTTGGTCGCTGGAGAGCTGTCTGTGTGACAGCTCTCCAGCGACCAAACAGCGACGCTGCAGCGATCGACATCGTTGTCGTATCGCTGCAGCGTCGTTTCAGTGTGACGGTACCCTTAGGCAGACAAGATACCAACTTGTGTAGTTCCTTGTAATAGTCCTCTGTAGGATTCGACTCCAATTTTTTGTAGTAGTGTGTGTCCATAAGTTGTCTGTTTTCTTCCTTCATGTAGTCTGACGTATTCATCCTGCTATTGCACCTCCCTTGTCAACAGGTTTAATGATGATTTCTTTGCTGGTTTTCAAAGATTGTATGGCTTTTCTCTCCTGAGCAGTGATGTGGGATGCTTGTCTCCTGTTATTGTCTATGAAGCTGGATTTTATCAAATGTCTGAAGGAGGCTATATATTTATCTAAATTAGGTTTTCGTCCAGGTGGAGGTGTCCAGTCAGACCTATTCTTGGTTATTAGGATCCCTTTACCTTCAGACCGAGTGTTTTCTGAATCTTCTGCATCTCATCGCCACACAATAAGATAAAAAAGAATGGATCTACCTGTGGCCAAACATTTTTGTATCCCTAATCACAGCACCATGGACATGAAACTACTTCTATTAAAAGGTAACTTCTTATCTCAGAGAGCTAGAAGAGTCTGGGAGTATAAACTCATGGCAACCTTTGACACACTCAATGTAGGGATGAATATGTCGCATGGATTTATGTCTTTTTACATCAATTAAGGAATTTGCTCCTCATACCTTGTGGAAGCATCACAACACAGAACCAGACCCAATCAGAGGACAATAAAACTTTCACACTCCTTATCTAAGAACTGTTCCAATATTTATGGCCACAACTGTTTATCCCTCTCCCATAATGATAGTTCTGCTTCACGTCACTTGTCTTATCTATTGCATTATTTATGTTCTGTATTATGCATAAATATGTGACTCTTCAGCCTGATAAAGAGACCTGAGTAGTCTCGAAAGCTTGCAATTTGTTACCATCTTTTAAGTTAGCCATTAAAAGGTATCAACCACTGAGGACTCTCAAATGTAGAATCGGGAAGGAATTTATCCTCTAATTTCTGGCAATTAGTATCTACCTCATTTAGATTTTGCCCTCCTCTGGATCAACACAATAGGATATACATTGAACATGATGGAGTTGTGCTTCCATGAACTGTTTAACCTGCTCATTACAGACCAATCAAGCCATGTGGACCCCATACAGGTTTGCCTTGTTTTGTTGCATATGGGCACTTAGAAATTCAAAATATAAGCATTTTTACAGAATATGGAATTAAAAAGAGTTAATTTCATTTACACTTCCTTACAACAATTTTGTTGCTTGTGGGTACGAAAAGTATTCAAACCCCTTTTAAATTTTTCACTCTTTGTATCATTGCAGCCATTTGGTAAATTCAAAAAAGTTAATTTTTTTTCATTAATGTACACTCTGCACAAGGGTTGAGCGACCTTTACTTTTATAGGATCGGGTCGGGTTTCACGAAACCCGACTTTTTCAAAAGTCGGGTCGAGTGAAATCGGCCGATCCTATAAAAAAGTCGGGGTCGGGGTCGGCCGAAACTCGAAACCCAATGCAGTGCATTGGGTTTCCAATGGTTCCCAGGGTCTGAAGGAGCGGAAACTCTCCTTCAGGCCTTGGGATCCATATTTAAGTGTAAAATAAAGAATTAAAACAAAAAATATCGCTATACTTACCCTCTGACGCGCCCTGGTACTAACCGGGAACCTTCCTTCCTTAGAATCAGCCTTCCAGGACCTTGCGGTGACGTCGCGGTGACGTCGCAGCTTGTGATTGGTCGCGCGGCCGCCCATGTGACCGCTCGCGCGACCAATCACAAGCCGCGACGTCACCGCGACGTCACCGAAGGTCCTGGAAGGGCTGATTCTTAGGAAGGAAGGCTGCCGGAAAGAAGCAGGGCGCGTCCGAGGGTGAGTATATACCTAATAGGAATATACTCACCCTTGGACGTGCCCTGCTTCTTTCCGGCAGCCTTCCTTCCTAAGAATCAGCCCTTCCAGGACCTTCGGTGACGTCGCGGTGACGTCGCGGCTTGTGATTGGTCGTGCGAGCGGTCACATGGGCGGCCGCGCGACCAATCACAAGCCGCGACGTCACCGCAAGGTCCTGGAAGGCTGATTCTAAGGAAGGAAGGTTCCCGGTTAGTACCAGGGCGCGTCAGAGGGTAAGTATAGCGATATTTTTTATTTTAATTCTTTATTTTACACTTAAATCTGAATTCCGATACCAATTCCCGATATCTTAAACATATCGGGAATCGGTATCGGAATTCCGATTCCAGATTCAGAAGATCGCCGACTTCATGGCCGACCCCACACAGGGGTCGGGTCGGGTTTCATGAAACCCGACTTTGCCAAAAGTCGGTGACTTCTGAAAATTGCCGACCCGTTTCGCTCAACCCTACTCTGCACCCCATCTTGACTGAAAAAAACAGAAGTGTAGAAATTTTTGCATATTTATTAAAAAAGAAAAACTGAAATATCACATGGTCCTAAGTATTAAGACCCTTTGCTCAGACACTCATATTTAAGTCACATGCTGTCCATTTCCTTGTGATCCTCCTTGAGATTGTTCTACGCCTTCGTTGGAGTACAGCTGTGGTTAATTAAACTGATAGGACTTGATTTGGAAAGGTGCACACCTGTCTATATAAGACCTCACAGCTCACAGTGCATGTCAGACCAAATGAGAATCATGGAGGTCAAAGGAACTGGCCAAGGAGCTCAGAGACAGAATTGTGGCAAGGCACAGATCTGGCCAAGGTTATAAAATAATTTCTGTAGTTTTCAAGGTTCCTTTTGAGCACAGTGGCCTCCATAATCCTTAAATGGAAGAAGTTTGGGACCACCAGAAGACTTCCTAGACCCGGCCGTCCAGCCAAACTGAGCAATCGTGGAAGAAGAGCCTTGGTGAGAGAGGTAAAGAAGAACCCCGAGATCACTGTGGCTGAGCTCCATAGATGCAGTAGGAGATGGGAGAAAGTTTCACAAAGTCAACTATCACTGCATCCCTCCACCAGTTGGGCCTTTATAGCAGACTGGCCTGACGGAAGAAGCCTCTCCTCAGTGCAAGACATATGAAAGCCCAGCATAGAGTTTGCTAAAAAAACACATGAAGGACTCCCAGACTAAGAGACATAAGATTCTCTGGTGTGATGAGACGAAGATAGACCTTTTTGGTGATTATTCTAAGCAGCATGTGGGGAGAAAGCCAGGCAATGCTCATCACCTGCCCAATACAATCCAAACAGTGAAACATGGTGGTGGCTGCATCATGCTATGGGGGTGTTTTTCAGCTGCAGGGACAGGATGACTGGTTGTCATTGAAGGAAACATGAATGCGGCCAAGTACAGAGATATCCTGGATAAAAACCTCTTCCAGAGTGCTGTGGACCTCATGCTTGGCCGAAGGTTCACCTTTCAACATGACAATGACCCTAAGCACACAGCTAAAATAACAAAAGAGTGGCTTCAGAACAACTATGCAACCATTCTTGACTGGCCCAGAGTCCTGACCTAAACCTAGCTGAGCATCTCTGGAGAGACCTGAAAATGGCTGTCCACCAACATTCACCATCCAACCTGACAGAACTGGAGAGGATCTGCAAGGAAAAATGGCAGCGGATCCCCAAATCCAGCTGTGAAAAACTTGTTGCGTCGTTCCCAAGAAGACTCATGGCTTTGCAAGCTCAAAAGGGTTCTTCTACTCAATACAGAGCAAAGGGTCTGAATACTTATGTCCATGTGATATTTCAGTTTTTCTTTTTTAATAATTTTGCAAAAATATCTGCATTTCTGTTTTTTTCAGTCAAGATGGGGTGCAGAGTGAACATTAACCCCTTTCTGACATGGGACGTACTATCCCGTCGAGGTGGGGTGGGCCCCCATGACCACGGACAGGATAGTACGTCCAGCGCGATCGGCGGCGCTCACGGGGGGAGCGCCGCCGATCGCGGCCGGGTGTCAGCAGTTTATCGCAGCTGACATCCGGCACTATGTGCCAGGAGCGGTCACGGACCCCCCCCCGGCACATTAACCCCTGGCACACCGCGATCAAAGATGATCGCGATGTGCCGGCGGTATAGGGAAGCTTCCCGCAGGGAGGGGGCTCCCTGCGGGCTTCCCTGAGCCCCCCTCAGCAACGCGATGTGATCGCGTTGCTGCGAGGGTCTCACCTCCCTCCCTGCTTCCTCCAGCCCCGGATCCAAGATGGCCGCGGATCCGGGTCCTGCAGGGAGGGAGGTGGCTTTACAGAGCCTGCTCAGAGCAGGCACTGTGAAGGCTGCAGCGCTGCATGTCAGATCAGTGATCTGACAGAGTGCTGTGCACACTGTCAGATCACTGATCTGTGATGTCCCCCCCTGGGACAATGTAAAAAAGTTAAAAAAAAAATTTCAAAATGTGTAAAAAAAAATTAAAAAAAATATTCCTAAATAATGAAAGAAAAAAAAAATATTATTCCCCTAAATACATTTCTTTATCTAAATAAAAAATAAAATAAAAGTACACATATTTAGTATCGCCGCGTACGTAACGGCCCGACCTATAAAACTATGTAACAAAAAAGAAAAGCATTACTGCAAAAATACGCACTCCATCAAAGAATACAAACAAAATAAATAAGATAAATAGACTGATTTTATTAACAGATCAAAAAAACACACTACAAAACGATAAAAACACAATTAAAAACAAGTAGACAACATCACAACAACACAGGTGATAAAGACCATACCTAGATGTAATAAGGCGACTAAACACAGACCAATTGGCTCATGGGGTATATGCGCTAGTAATGCCTAGAAAAAAATCAAAAAATCGTGCCATATAGGTCCCTAAAGAACCATTAAAAAAAATAGTGAAAATAAGGCACAAAGATTTAATCTATAACAATAAAAATAGGCAAGATATGAGCCAAAGAAAGGGCTGAGAAGCCACCAATATACAATAATATCACTAGATATTTAAAGCATAAATAGGAGGAAACCCCCCATAATAATAAAACCTGGTGGTACGATGTCCCCACGCGTATCGCCTGGCAGACCAGGCTTCCCTGACGACCTATAGGGACCTATATGGCACGATTTTTTGATTTTTTCTAGGCATTACTAGCGCATATACCCCATGAGCCAATTGGTCTGTGTTTAGTCGCCTTATTACATCTAGGTATGGTCTTTATCACCTGTGTTGTTGTGATGTTGTCTACTTGTTTTTAATTGTGTTTTTATCGTTTTGTAGTGTGTTTTTTTGATCTGTTAATAAAATCAGTCAATTTATCTTATTTATTTTGTTTGTATTCTTTGATGGAGTGCGTATTTTTGCAGTAATGCTTTTCTTTTTTGTTACATAGTTCATGTTTATTGCTGCTTCCGCACCCTCATAGTTTTGTATCTATTGGCATTTGTTATTAGCAGTGCGCTCGACTCTTTTGCTTATTGGCCCGACCTATAAAACTGGCCCACTAGTTAACCCCTTCAGTAAACACCGTAAGAATAAAAAAAAAAAAAAAAAACGAGGCAAAAAACAACGCTTTATTATCATACCGCCGAACAAAAAGTGGAATAACACGCGATCAAAAGGACAGATATAAATAACCATGATACCGCTGAAAGCGTCATCTTGTCCCGCAAAAAACGAGCTGCCATTCAGCATCATCAGCAAAAAAAAAAAAAAGTTATAGTCCTGAGAATACAGCGATGCAAAAATAATTATTTTTTCTGTAAAATAGTTTATATCGTATAAAAGCGCCAAAACATAAAAAAATGATATAAATGAGGGGTTGCTGTAATCGTACTGACCCGAAGAATAAAACTGATTTATCAATTTTACCAAACGCGGAACGGTATAAACGCCTCCCCCAAAAGAAATTCATGAATAGTTGGTTTTTGGTCATTCTGCCTCGCAAAAATCGGAATAAAAAGCGATCAAAAAATGTAACGTGCCCAAAAACGTCAACTCGTTCGCAAAAAACAAGATCTCACATGACTCTGTGAACCAAAATATGGAAAAATTATAGCTCTCAAAATGTGGTAACGCAAAAAATATTTTTTGCAATAAAAAGCGTCTTTCAGTGTGTGACGGCTGCAAATCATAAAAATCCGCTAAAAAACCCGCTATAAAAGTAAATCAAACCCCCCTTCATCACCCCCTTAGTTAGGGAAAAATTAAAAAAATGTATTTATTTCCATTTTTCCATTAGGGCTAGGTTTAGGGTTAGGGCTAGGGTTAGGGCTAGGGTTAGGGCTAGGGTTAGGGCTAGGGTTAGGGTTAGGGCTAGGGTTAGGGTTAGGGCTAGGGTTAGGGCTAGGGTTAGGGCTATGGTTAGGGCTAGGGTTAAGGCTACAGTTAGGGTTGGGGCTAAGGTTAGGGCTAGGGTTAGGGCTACAGTTTGGGTTGGGGCTAAAGTTAGGGTTGGGGCTAGGGTTAAGGCTACAGTTAGGGTTGGGGCTAAAGTTACGGTTAGGGTTTAGATTACATTTACAGTTGAGAATAGGGTTGGGATTAGGGTTAGGTGTGTGTCAGGGTTAGAGGTGTGGTTAGGGTTACTGTTGGGATTAGGGTTAGGGGTGTGTTTGGATTAGGGTTTCAGTTATAATTGGGGGGTTTCCACTGTTTAGGCACATCAGGGGCTCTCCAAACGCGACATGGCGTCCGATCTCAATTCCAGCCAATTCTGCGTTGAAAAAGTAAAACAGTGCTCCTTCCCTTCCGAGCTCTCCCGTGTGCCCAAACAGGGGTTTACCCCAACATATGGGGTATCAGCGTACTCAGGACAAATTGGACAACAACTTTTGGGGTCCAATTTCTCCTGTTACCCTTGGTAAAATACAAAACTGGGGGCTAAAATATAATTTTTGTGGGAAAAAAAAGGATTTTTTATTTTCACGGCTCTGCGTTATAAACTGTAGTGAAACACTTGGGGGTTCAAAGTTCTCACAACACATCTAGATATGTTCCATGGGGGTCTAGTTTCCAATATGGGGTCACTTGTGGGGGATTTCTACTGTTTAGGTACATTAGGGGTTCTGCAAACGCAATGTGACGCCTGCAGACCATTCCATCTAAGTCTGCATTCCAAATGGCACTCCTTCCCTTCCGAGCTCTCCCATGCGCCCAAACGGTGGTTCCCTCCAACATATGGGGTATCAGCGTACTCAGGACAAATTGGACAACAACTTTTGGGGTCAAATTTCTCCTCTTACCCTCGGGAAAATACAAAACGGGGGGCTAAAAAATAATTTTGGGGGGAAAGATTTTTTTTTTCAATTTTCACGGCTCTGCGTTACAAACTGTAGTTAAACACTTGGGGGTTCAAAGCTCTCACATCACATCTAGATGAGTTCCTTAGGGGGTCTAGTTTCCAAAATGGTGTCACTTGTGGGGGGTTTCTACTGTTTCGGAACATTAGGGGCTCTGCAAATGCAATGTGACACCTGCAGACCATTCCATCTAAGCCTGCATTCCAAATGGAGCTCCTTCCCTTCCGAGCCCTCCCATGCGCCCAAACAGTGGTTCCCCCCCACATATGAGGTATCAGCGCACTCAGAACAAATTGGACAACAAATTTTGGGGTCCAATTTCTCCTGTTACCCTCGGGAAAATACAAAACTGGGGGCTAAAAAATAATTTTTGTGGGAAAAAATTTTTGTTTTATTTTTACGGCTCTCCATTATAAACTTCTGTGAAGCCCTTGGTGGGTCAAAGTGCTCACCACACATGTAGATAAGTTCCTTAGGGGGTCTACTTTCCAAAATGGTGTCACTTGTGGGGGGTTTCTACTGTTTAGGTACATTAGGGGCTCTGCAAACGCAATGTGACACCTGCAGACCATTCCATGTAAGTCTGCATTCAAATGGCACTCCTTCCCTTCCGAACCCTCCCATGCGCCCAAACAGTGGTTCCCCCCACATATGGTGTATCATCGCACTCAGGACAAATTGGGCAACAAATTTTGGAGTCCACTTTCTCCTGTTACCCTCGGGAAAATACAAAACTGGGGGCTAAAAAAATAATTTTTGTGGGAAAAAATTTTTGTTTTATTTTTACGGCTCTGCATTGTAAACTTCTGTGAAGCACTTGGTGGGTCAAAGTGCTCACCACACCTCTAGATAAGTTCCTTAGGGGGTCTACTTTCCAAAATGGTGTCACTTGTGGGGGGTTTCAATGTTTAGGCACATCAGTGGCTCTCCAAACGCAACATGGCGTCCCATCTCAATTCCTGTCAATTTTGCATTGAAAAGTCAAACGGCGCTCCTTCCCTTCCGAGCTCTCCCATCCGCCCAAACAGTGGTTTACCCCCACATATGGGGTATCAGCGTACTCAGGACAAATTGTACAACAACTTTTGGGGTCCAATTTCTTCTCTTACCCTTGGGAAAATAAATAATTGGGGGTGGAAAGTTAATTTTTGTGAAAAAATATGATTTTTTATTTTTACGGTTCTACATTATAAACTTCTGTGAAGCACTTGGTGGGTCAAAGTGTTCACCCCACATCTAGATAAGTTCCTTAAGGGGTCTACTTTCCAAAATGGTGTCACTTGTGGGGGTTTTCAATGTTTAGGCACATCAGGGGCTCTCCAAACGAAACATGGCGTCCCATCTCAATTCCAGTCAATTTTGCATTGAAAAGTCAAATGGCGCTCCTTCGCTTCCGAGCTCTGCCATGCGCCCAAACAGTGGTTTACCCCCACATGTGGGGTATTGTCGTGCTCAGGACAAATTGTACAACAATGTTTGGGGTCTATTTTCTCCTGTTACCCTTGGTAAAATTAAACAAATTGGAGCTGAATTAAATTTTTTTGTGAAAAAAAGTTAAATGTTCATTTTTATTTAAACATTCAAAAAATTCCTGTGAAGCATCAGAAGGGTTAATAAACTTCTTAAATATGGTTTTGAGCACCTTGAGGGGTGTAGTTTTTAGAATGGTGTCACACTTGGGTATTTTCTATCATATAGACCCCTCAAAATGACTTCAAATGAGATGTGGTCCCTAAAAAAAAATGGTGTTGTAGAAATGAGAAATTGCTGGTCAACTTTTAACCCTTATAACTCCCTAACAAAAAAAAATTTTGGTTCCAAAATTGTGCTGATGTAAAGTAGACATGTTGGAAATGTTACTTATTAAGTATTTTGTGTGACATATCTCTGTGATTTCATTGCTTAAAAATTCAAAGTTGGAAAATTGCGAAATTTTCATAATTTTCGCCAAATTTCCGTTTTTTTCACAAATAAACGCAGGTACTATCAAAGAATTTTTACCATTGTCATGAAGTACAATATGCCACGAGAAAACAATGTCAGAATCACTGGGATCCGTTGAAGCGTTCCAGAGTTATAACCTCACAAAAGGACAGTGGTCAGAATTGTAAAAATTGGCCCGGTCATTAACGTGCAAACCACCCTTGGGGGTAAAGGGGTTAATGAGGGAAAAAAATTAACTTTTTTGAATTAACCAAATGGCTTCACTGTAACAAAGACTGAAAAATTTAAAGGAGTCTGAATACATTCCATACCCACTGTACTGTACTGTACTGTACTGTACAGTGATATATCTCATTTTTGCTTTTATGTGGAATATCACAAAACAACATCCTTCTAGGCTTGTAGGACATTTCTATAACTAAAAATGTACCATTGAAATTGTTTTATAGTATAGTCTCATATTTTTATGCTTGGGGAATTGGTGAAGGGTCTAGTTCATGGACACCCACCAATATAATTTTCTCTGTATACCATATGGATAATAACATAGCATAGAGTTCCTCTTTCAACTTACACTGGTACAGATGAAATCATACCTTAGCACTAACAGGGACTGAGTCATGGCCACATGCTTTTTTTCTATTTTAAGGATATGGTGAATTCTTCAACACTTAGCAAATGTATATGACCCATGAGCAGACTATTCATGTTGGTTACGTTGCCTTTACGCCTTATACCTTACCATTCCTTACTTTGAGTATAATTGGCTTGGGATGTAGCTGCTAGATGTTCAAGATCTCTCTAGGCCTGCTACTTTCACACTGATACGACTAATGTCAAGTACCAGCAACACTGTAGTGAAAGTGATCATGCACATCAGATATCTGTCATGTCAATAGTATGGATGACAGCTATCTACTAACCTTCTATACGTTATGATGAACCCAATAATCAGGTTCCTCGCATATTGTTCTCACATGCTTCATGCATCTAACTTTCCTCGGCGTCTGTACTGTTACATACTTAAGCTGATAACCAGTTCATGCAGCTTTACATGAACACCCGATTCTTACAATTTGGCTGGTCCAAACAACGAAAGCAATTGTTACCATCCACCTCTCGTGTCTCCTATATTTCCTCATAGATTGTGTGTTAGGGCTAGCGGAACGCACCGAGTAAATAGAGATGTTTATTGATATTGGTGCGTTCGCAGCCCGGGGTCCACCGTGCAGGAGTACCTGCTGCTAGCAAACGGCGGAGCTATATGGCGGTATAGACTAACTCAGTTAATTCACTGAGTAGCTGTGAAAGGAAAGCACTGTGCCCTGTTAGACTCCACAGAGGCACAGGCTAATTGCCCAAACAGAGAGCAGTCAGTGGTCACACAAACACACAAAACTCCTTGCCGGAGGAGCCAGCATTCTAGGGGCTTATTTCAGCCGGGTCCCTGAATACACTCAGACTAAATCTCCTCGCCGGAGGAGCCAGCATTCTAGGGGCTTATTTCAGCCGGGTCCCTGAACACACATACATGTGACCACACTGGCGCAAAGCACATAACATAAGACAATACTAGCGCATGGCCGTGCGGTCATGCGCAGTTTATATAGTTGCAGCACAGGAAGCTGCTACTGAAGTTTTTGCCCTTTCAGGACCTTCCAGAAGGACCAATGGAAAGTGCTGCAGTACCTGAGCATGTTTTGCCCTTTCAGGACCTTCCAGAAGGACCAATGGAATGTACTGCAGCACCTGAGCATGTGACCGAACATGTGGCCCTCGACCTCCAATGGGAGACCCTGCCCTGGGCATGCTCAGTGTGAGTAAACAAGGACTTAGTCCCAGAGAGGCTCGCTCGCCGCAGATCAGTGCAGGGTACCATAGGAAAGCCAGAAAAGGCAGTAGTGACCCTATGCACCGAATCAGCCCCAGCGAGACGCTGGGAGCGACGTCTCCGCTGAGCAGAGCCCACTGCGGCCGATACCGCATGGGAGACCGCAGCAGACACGGATCGAGGTTCCCCCTGTGCAGCAGAGGAAACTCGACTCCTAACATAACCCCCTCTTCTTGGGCCCCCCCCTCCTTGAGCCTCACTACGCTCAAAAGCTGCGATAAGCAGCGGAGCCCGAATGTGCTCCACAGGCTCCCAGGTTCTATCCTCGGGGCCGTGACCCTTCCAGTCCACCAGATAAAATTTCTTGCCACGTACCACCTTGCACCCCACAATAGCATTCACCTCAAACTCATCCGTGGATGAACCCGATGTCCCAGCAGATGACTCGGAAAACCGGGACAAATGAACGGGCTTTAAGAGGGAAACGTGGAAAGTATCGGTGATACCAAGGCGTGGAGGAATAGCCAAACGGTAGACCACCGGGTTGACCTGTTCCAGAACCTTAAACGGGCCAATGTAGCGAGGAGCAAACTTAGTGGACTCAACTCGCAGCCTGATGTTACGGGCGGAGAGCCACACTAAGTCGCCAGGAGCAAAGGCCGGAGCGGGGCACCGGTGTGTATCAGCCGAAACCCTCATTATCTCCTTGGAGGCCCGGATGGCATCCTGTGTGCGGTCCCAGATGTCACGTGCCTCCACCGCCCAGTCTGCCACCCTAGAATCGGTGGATGACACGGGCATGGGCACAGGGACACGCGGATGCTGGCCGTAATTAAGGAGAAAAGGAGTTTGACCAGTGGAATCGGCTACGGCGTTGTTCAGGGCAAATTCCGCCCAAGGTAGCAAAGATGCCCAGTCATCCTGCCTAGCAGAGACGAAATGTCGCAAATATGTCACCAGAGTCTGGTTGGTTCTCTCCACCAACCCATTCATCTCGGGATGGTATGCAGAGGAGAGGTTTAACTCTATGCTGAGTAAACGGCAGAGCTCTCTCCAAAACCGAGATGCGAACTGGGGACCCCGATCGCTGACAATCTTATCAGGCATACCATGCAATCGGAAAACGTGTTTAATGAACAACACCGCCAAGGCCCGTGCTGAGGGTAACCGAGGAAGCGGCACCAAATGCACCATCTTGGAGAAATGGTCGGTGACAACCCAAATAATGGAGCAGCCACGCGACTTGGGTAGACCCACCACAAAGTCCATCCCGACCATCTCCCAGGGCCTGTCTGCCACCGGTAGAGGGTAAAGCAACCCAGCAGGCCGTTGCCGAGGAGACCGATTCTGGGCGCAAGAAACGAACGCCTGAATATAGTCCTTGACATCTCGGGCCATATGCGGCCACCAGTATGTTCTCGCCAGAAGCTCAGATGTCCTCTTGGTCCCAAAATGCCCACCCACTCTGGAGGAGTGAGCTCAAGAGAGAACCTCCGGTCGCAAGTTAGCTGGTACAAAAGTCTTGCCCGGGGTCACAGACTCTAGCGAAACCGGAGCTACAGTTCTCAGGCTCTCAGAAGGGACAATAAGCCGAGGCTCCTCCTCCTCCTCCGATGACACCACGGAGCGGGAGAGAGCGTCAGCACGAACGTTCTTCTCCCCGGAGAGGAAATGGAGAGTAAAATGGAACCGGGAGAAGAACAGGGACCATCTAGCCTGGCGAGAATTCAGCCGCTGGGCCGTTTGCAGATACATCAAGTTCTTGTGGTCAGTGAAGACTTGGAAGGGAAAGCGAGCTCCCTCCAAGAGATGTCTCCACTCCGAAAAAGCCAACTTCATGGCCAGCAACTCCCTGTCCCCGATGGAATAATTCCTCTCCGCTGGTGTGAAGGTCTTGGAGAAGAAGAAGCAAGGATGCTTCCGACCTTGAGCATCCTTTTGGAAAATGACTGCTCCAGCACCAACGGATGAGGCATCCACCTCCAAGATAAATGGCTTATCAACATCGGGGCGATGTAGGATGGGAGCGCTAGCGAAGTGTGACTTGATCGAGAGAAAGGCTTTGGAGACCTCCTCTGACCACAACTTGGGATTTGCTCCCTTCTTGGTGAGGGCAACCAAAGGAGCTACCAAAGTTGAGAAGTGTGGAATGAACTGGCGATAGTAATTAATGAACCCCAGAAAGCGCTGCACCGCTTTAAGAGAATGGGGTTCCTGCCAGTCCATTACAGCCTGTAGCTTGGCAGGATCCATAGCCAAACCCTGGGCAGAGATGATATAACCAAGGAAAGACAAGGACTCCTGCTCAAACACACACTTCTCCAACTTGGCGTAGAGGGAGTTTGCCCGTAAGAGGTCGAAGACTTTGCGAACATCTCTCCGATGGGAGTCAATATCTGCAGAGAAGATGAGAATATCATCCAGATAGACTACGACCGAGGTGGTGAGCATATCCCGGAAGATGTCGTTCACAAAGTCTTGGAAAACGGCTGGGGCATTACAGAGCCCGAAGGGCATCACCAGATATTCATAGTGCCCCTCCCTGGTGTTAAAAGCCGTCTTCCATTCATCCCCCTCACGGATGCGAATCAGGTTGTAAGCACCCCGCAGATCTAACTTTGTAAATACCCTCGCTCCCCGTAGCCTATCAAACAGCTCAGATATCAGGGGTAGTGGGTACTTGTTCTTAACGGTGATGGCGTTAAGACCCCTGTAGTCTATGCATGGACGTAAGTCTCCAGTCTTCTTCTGTACGAAGAAGAACCCTGCCCCTGCCGGAGACACTGACTTCCTAATGAATCCTCTTGCCAGATTCTCTTGGATGTACTGGGACATTGCCTCCGTCTCCGGGAGAGATAATGGATAGGCTCAACCCCGGGGAGGCTCAGCACCAGGCAAGAGGTCAATAGGACAGTCATAGGGGCGGTGAGGCGGAAGGGTCTCCGCAGCTCTTTTGGAGAACACGTCTGCATAGGGCCAATAGTGCTTGGGGAGAGAGGAAAGATCTGCGGGTACCTGTGTAGTAGCAACCTGAACGCACTCCCTCAGACATCTACCCTCGCAGGATTTACTCCATCCCAAAATTCTCCCAGAGGACCACTCAATATGAGGAGAATGGTAGCGAAGCCATGGTATCCCCAACAGGACCTCATCAATTCCCCTCAGGAATGACTAATAGGGAGATTATCTCCTGATGTGATGGAGACACAGATAGCGTGAAAGGAATGGTTTGGTGGGTAATCTGTGAAGGTAGTGTTGACCCATTTACCACTCGAACGGTTACTGGCTTGGCGAGCATCACCAAGGGTATTGCGTGACGCTGGGCAAAAGCGGAAGACAAAGTTACCCTCTGCCCCAGAATCCACGCATAGCTCGACCATAAGAGTGGATGGGCCTATGGTAATTGTCCCCTTGAAGGACAACTTTGAGGCAAACGTCGCCGTGTCTAGTGTACCTCCTCCAACTGCCACTAGACGCTGACGTTTCCCCGACCGCTGAGGACCCTTGGAGGCAAGGTGTCTTGACTGCTGGCAAACATGACGGACCTTATGTGCACGGGCAGACTGAGACTTGGATCCCGCTCGTGTCACCTCTAAGGCCTCATGTGACTCGGATGCCTGGACTGGAGATTCCAAAGGTTTGGCGAAGGTGGGAGCCAGCCGAAACCTCTGCCTACACTGGGCTCGCTCCAACCTCCGCTCGTTAAAACGGAGGTCAATACGAGTAGAGACAGTTATTAACTCCTCCAGTGTGGCAGGAATCTCCCTAGTGGCCAGAGCGTCCTTAATGTGGTCAACCAGGCCCCTCCAAAATATGGGGATAAGGGCTTTATCCGACCACTCCAGCTCGGAAGCTAAAGTACGGAAGCGGACGGAAAAATGGCTGACAAGGACTCACCCTGAGTTAATGCCAGTAGTTGGAGCGCTGTGTCATGGGTGACTTGAGGTCCTAAAAAGACCTTTTTCAGAGTGCTCAGGAACAACGGAGCACTCTGCACCACATGATCACCACGCTCCCACAGCGGTGTAGCCCACTCCAACGCCCTGTCCGACAAAAGAGACACAATAAATCCCACCTTAGCCCGTTCTGTAGGAAAACGTGCAGCCAGGAGCTCGAGGTGAATAGAGCACTGACTCACGAATCCCCTACAAGTTTTGCTATTTCCAGAAAATTTTTCTGGCAGCGGGAGGCGAGATAACGTCGGAACAGGGGTGGCAGTGGACAAGGTTGCTGCAGCCACGCTAGCAGCCTGTACAGCAACTGCGGTAACATCCACAGCTGAGGTTGAGCTCTGGAGAGCCGCCAACCTACCCTCCAGCTGCTGGATATACCGCAAAGATTGCTGAATGTCCGCCATTTACTAGCCAGACCCTGGCGCTAGTATTCTGTTAGGGCTAGCGGAACGCACCGAGTAAATAGAGATGTTTATTGATATTGGTGCGTTCGCAGCCCGGGGTCCACCGTGCAGGAGTACCTGCTGCTAGCAAACGGCGGAGCTATATGGCGGTATAGACTAACTCAGTTAATTCACTGAGTAGCTGTGAAAGGAAAGCACTGTGCCCTGTTAGACTCCACAGAGGCACAGGCTAACTGCCCAAACAGAGAGCAGTCAGTGGTCACACAAACACACAAAACTCCTTGCCGGAGGAGCCAGCATTCTAGGGGCTTATTTCAGCCGGGTCCCTGAATACACTCAGACTCAATCTCCTCGCCGGAGGAGCCAGCATTCTAGGGGCTTATTTCAGCCGGATCCCTGAACACACATACATGTGACCACACTGGCGCAAAGCACATAACATAAGACAATACTAGCGCATGGCCGTGCGGTCATGCGCAGTTTATATAGTTGCAGCACAGGAAGCTGCTACTGAAGTTTTTGCCCTTTCAGGACCTTCCAGAAGGACCAATGGAAAGTGCTGCAGTACCTGAGCATGTTTTGCCCTTTCAGGACCTTCCAGAAGGACCAATGGAATGTACTGCAGCACCTGAGCATGTGACCGAACATGTGGCCCTCGACCTCCAATGGGAGACCCTGCCCTGGGCATGCTCAGTGTGAGTAAACAAGGACTTAGTCCCAGAGAGGCTCGCTCGCCGCAGATCAGTGCAGGGTACCATAGGAAAGCCAGAAAAGACAGTAGTGACCCTATGCACCGAATCAGCCCCAGCGAGACGCTGGGAGCGACGTCTCCGCTGAGCAGAGCCCACTGCGGCCGATACCGAATGGGAGACCGCAGCAGACACGGATCGAGATTCCCCCTGTGCAGCAGAGGAAACTCGACTCCTAACATTGTGAGCTTGCGAGCAGGGCCCTCACTCCTCTTGGTATCTGTTTTGATCTATGTGTTTATTGTTATGCTGTAATGTCTATTGTCTGTACAAATCCCCTCTAATAGTGTAAAGTGCTGCGGAATATGTCGGCGCTATAAAAATAAAATTATTATTATTATTATTATTAACTGCACATGTGTGTGGCAAGAGATAGAGTAATACTTGCCATGCTCATTAGATGGCTTTCAGTAAAACAATGGTTCGGCCAGCAGCCACATTGGCTGGCTCTCCCATACATAGGAACGCTCGCTCGGCTGATCGTTCCTGTGTTGGAGCTGCCCCCAGATAAGTCTGACTTATTTTCAGGAAGACAACAGAATTGTGACATGCCGGATCCATAACTGTCCTCACAGTCATCTTTCCGTTCCACCCAGGGGTGGATTAAGGGTAGCCAGGGCCCCGGGCTGTTCACACACTGTGGGCCCCCCCAGTCATGTGACGGGGGTCATGTGACGGGGGTCATGTGACGGGGGTCATGTGACGGGGGTCATGTGACGGGGGTCATGTGACGGGGGTCATGTGACGGGGGTCATGTTATACCCGAACCAGATTATTCCAGAAAAAGGGCCTGGCCCTACTCTACTGTAACCTATTAAATATTTGTTAAAATCTGCAATACAATTTAGGTATATCTTGACCAATAATATCACATTCAAGGAACAAATACCACCGCACCATGACCAGACCACAAATTACAACCACAGTGATCAAATAATATCACATACAAGGAACAAATACCACCGCACCATGACCAGACCACAAATTACAACCACAGTGATCGAATAATATCACATACAAGGAACAAATACCACTGCACCATGTCAAGACCACAAATTACCACTTGGTGACCAAATAGCACATACAAGGGACAAATTCCACAACACCATTTCCAGACCACATATTACCACCATATAGTGACTGAATACTACAATACTGATCAGTAATAAAAAAACAACAACACAATACTATTACCATAAGTGCCAGTATTCACAGGAGATTTGTACTTAGTATGCAGTGTCTGTGTAGAGGTAATACAGAGATCACTGGTGACATTGTACACAGGACCTCTGTATATAGTATACAGTGTACAGTGTCAGTGTATAGGTAACACTGACTCACCAGTGACGTCTCTAGGTGAAGTCCTTCATCTTTCATCCAGCACAGACCGCCATCATTTCTTCCAGCCAGGACTCGTTTCTGCAGGAAATAACACAGTTATCTCGAGCTCCGCTTGCAGAACACATTACTTAATTTTTCACAACTTCTAAATTACACCACATGAAGAAAAAAAGGCGATATAGTGTCACTCTGCACAGTAACAGGACCGCCCCCCATTTAAAACAGTATACTCAAAAAATAAAATAAATACATCACTGCAGTAATAATATCCCTTAATTAGCCCCTATGGTAATAATATTCCTCGCCCTGGCCCCATGTATCTCATTCCTGGCTCCAGCCATATGTTCTCCCATCCTGCACTCATGAGTATCCATTCTACACCATATGATCTCCCCATCCTGCCCCATCTGTCTCCATCGTATCCATCCTGCCCCATGATCCAATCCTGCCCCATGTTTTTCATTCTACCCCGTGTCTCCATTCTGCCCATGCCTCCAGTCCTGCCCCCAGTGTGTCCAGCATATTACCCCCAGTGTGTCCAGCATATTACGCCCAGTGTGTCCAGCATATTACCAACAGTGTGTCCAGCAATCTGCCCCAGTATGTCCAGCATTGCCCCACTGTCTCCAGCATTGCCCCACTGTCTCCAGCATTGCCCTACTGTCTCCAACAATCTGCCCCAGTGTCTCCAGCAATCTGCCCCAGTGTCTCCAGCATTGCCCCCAGTGTGTCCTCCAGCAATCTGCCCCACTGTCTCCAGCATTGCCCCACTGTCTCCAGCATTGCCCCACTGTCTCCAGCATTGCCCCACTGTCTCCAGCAATCTGCCCCACTGTCTCCAGCAATCTGCCCCAGTGTCTCCAGCAATCTGCCCCCAGTGTGTCCTCCAGCAATCTGCCCCATTGTCTCCAGCATTGCCCCACTGTCTCCAGCATTGCCCCACTGTCTCCAGCAATCTGCCCCACTGTCTCCAGCAATCTGCCCCACTGTCTCCAGCAATCTGCCCCACTGTCTCCAGCAATCTGCCCCAGTGTGTCCTCCAGCAATCTGCCCCACTGTCTCCAGCATTGCCCCACTGTCTCCAGCATTGCCCCACTGTCTCCAGCAATCTGCCCCAGTGTCTCCAGCAATCTGCCCCATTGTCTCCAGCATTGCCCCACTGTCTCCAGCATTGCCCCACTGTCTCCAGCAATCTGCCCCACTGTCTCCAGCAATCTGACCCACTGTCTCCAGCAATCTGCCCCACTGTCTCCAGCAATCTGCCCCAGTGTGTCCTCCAGCAATCTGCCCCACTGTCTCCAGCATTGCCCCACTGTCTCCAGCATTTCCCCACTGTCTCCAGCATTGCCCCACTGTCTCCAGCAATCTGCCCCAGTGTCTCCAGCAATCTGCCCCAGTGTCTCCAGCATTGCCCCCAGTGTGTCCTCCAGCAATCTGCCCCACTGTCTCCAGCATTGCCCCACTGTCTCCAGCATTGCCCCACTGTCTCCAGCATTGCCCCACTGTCTCCAGCAATCTGCCCCACTGTCTCCAGCAATCTGCCCCACTGTCTCCAGCAATCTGCCCCAGTGTCTCCAGCAATCTGCCCCCAGTGTGTCCTCCAGCAATCTGCCCCATTGTCTCCAGCATTGCCCCACTGTCTCCAGCATTGCCCCACTGTCTCCAGCAATCTGCCCCACTGTCTCCAGCAATCTGCCCCACTGTCTCCAGCATTCTGCCCCACTGTCTCCAGCAATCTGCCCCAGTGTGTCCTCCAGCAATCTGCCCCACTGTCTCCAGCATTGCCCCACTGTCTCCAGCATTGCCCCACTGTCTCCAGCAATCTGCCCCAGTGTCTCCAGCAATCTGCCCCAGTGTCTCCAGCATTGCCTCCAGTGTGTCCTCCAGCAATCTGCCCCATTGTCTCCAGCATTGCCCCACTGTCTCCAGCATTGCCCCACTGTCTCCAGCAATCTGCCCCACTGTCTCCAGCAATCTGACCCACTGTCTCCAGCAATCTGCCCCACTGTCTCCAGCAATCTGCCCCAGTGTGTCCTCCAGCAATCTGCCCCACTGTCTCCAGCATTGCCCCACTGTCTCCAGCATTGCCCCACTGTCTCCAGCATTGCCCCACTGTCTCCAGCAATCTGCCCCAGTGTCTCCAGCAATCTGCCCCAGTGTCTCCAGCATTGCCCCCAGTGTGTCCTCCAGCAATCTGCCCCACTGTCTCCAGCATTGCCCCACTGTCTCCAGCATTGCCCCACTGTCTCGAGCATTGCCTCACTGTCTCCAACAATCTGCCCCACTGTCTCCAGCATTGCCCCACTGTCTCCAGCAATCTTCCCCAGTGTCTCCAGCAATCTGCCCCAGTGTCTCCAGCATTGCCCCCAGTGTGTCCTCCAGCAATCTGCCCCACTGTCTCCAGCATTGCCCCACTGTCTCCAGCAATCTGCCCCAGTGTCTCCAGCAATCTGCCCCAGTGTCTCCAGCAATCTGCCCCACTGTCTCCAGCAATCTGCCCCACTGTCTCCAGCAATCTGCCCCACTGTCTCCAGCATTGCCCCACTGTCTCCAGCAATCTGCCCCACTGTCTCCAGCAATCTGCCCCAGTGTCTCCAGCATTGCCCCCAGTGTGTCCTCCAGCAATCTGCCCCACTGCCTCCAGCATTGCCCCACTGTCTCCAGCATTGCCCCACTGTCTCCAGCATTGTCCCACTGTCTCCAGCATTGCCCCCAGTGTGTCCTCCAGCATTGCCCCCCAGCGTGTCCACCGTTAACTGATAAAAAAGAAACAAAAAAAAACAAACAGTCTCCTCACCTGTCCTCGCTCCAGGCAGCGAGCTCCCTTCAGCAGCGCACACTCGCCGCCGGCAACTGACAATGACATCAGACGCCGGCGACGTGTGCGCTGCGGCCGACTTCAGCTGCCAGCCTCCAATTGGCTGGCGGCTGCTTGTTGTTAACTATTGACGTGCGGGCGCGCGCCCGCATGTCAATAGGAAACCGCCGCAGCGCCGGAAAGGGCCCGGTGAGCAGATGAGAAGGGGCCCGATGCGGGCCCCCTCTCTCTGCCCACCGGGTCCAGGGGCACATAAACGCCGGCGGGCATTCAGACGATTAGCGGAGGGTCAATCTATGCGGTAGCCCAGGGCCCCCCCCAGACCACTGGGTCCTGGGCTACCGCCCATATTGACCCTCTGATAATCCGCCCCTGGTTCCACCATAAATATTAGACTTTTGGCCAAACCCGTTAAATCAGTATCGCATGTTTGGCTGATGTTAAGGTACCGTCACACATAACGATATCGTTAACGATATCATTGCTTTTTGTGACGTAGCAACGATATCGTTAACGAAATTGTTATGTGTGACAGCGACCAATGATCAGGCCCCAGGTGGGAGATCGTTGGTCGCTGGGGAAAGTCCAGCACTTTATTTTGTCGCTGGATCTCCCGCTGACATCGCTGAATCGGCGTGTGTGACGCCGATTCAGCGATGTCTTCACTGGTAACCAGGGTAAATATCGGGTTACTAAGTGCAGGGCCGCGCTTAGTAACCCGATGTTTACCCTGGTTACCATTGTAAATGTAAAAAAAAAACATTACATACTCACATTCCCGGTGTCTGGTCATGTCCCTCGCTGTCAGCTTCACGCACTGACTGGTGAGCGCCGGCCAGCTCTAAAGTACAGCACAGCGGTGACGTCACCGCTGTACTTTACGGCCGGCACTCAGTCAGTGCGGGAAGCTGACGGCGAGGGACATGACCAGACACCGGGAATGTAAGCATGTAGTGTTTGTTTTTTTTTTACATTTACAACGGTAACCAGGGTAAACATCGGGTTACTAAGCGCGGCCCTGCGCTTAGTAACCCGATATTTACCCTGGTTACCCGGGGACTTCGGGATCGTATGTCGCTGGAGAGCCGTCTGTGTGACAGCTCTCCAGCGACCAAACAGCGACGCTGCAGCGATCGACATCGTTGTCGGTATCGCTGCAACGTCGCTTAGTGTGACGGTACCCTGAGTCTAATGTGTATGGAGAGGGCTTTAATTTTAGTCAGACATCTTATCTCTGGTGTTGGTTTATCTTTAGGGATGACAAAAGGATCAGGCAATTAAACATATCCATTCTTTTTCTCCTTTTATACCATCTATCCTGGGAAAGTTGGGAGCCCCAGTACATCTATTTGGTCATTTCTGTTGAAAGCTGTGAGTTTAGCCGACCTTAATTTAATGTGAATAGGGGTCTTAAGTTGCCCGTCTTGGGATCGCTAGTTCAGGTGTGTGGTTTACATTTCATATAAACCCCCAAAACAAAAAAAAATTAATTGTGAGTCCAAATAAGGACTTGAAGTCATCCATGACATACCGTATGTTTAGAGTGGGTGAAAGTTTTTATGCTAACATGGTAAGAAAGTATTAACACAAAATAAGCTGCCCTTTCACTAAATGCCATTTGTCAGAAAAGGGGCCAAACAATCTCAAATATGACTTTCCTCTTGGGTGATGTTGGTTGCTATAGAGATGAAGTTAGTAGTTGAATGAAGGCATCATCAATTTCACTGGTAAATAATTAAAAAGAACGAGTAGTGTTCTAGACCAAAAGCTATTATGGAGCTTATGACTGCCGACAGTTCCCAAATCAATTTTGTTGCCTGTGTTTTCAGCTGTAATGTTCACCATTAGGCCCCTGGTATAGCACATATGGGAAATATGGTCTGTATGTTTTTTAAGATCAAAGCTGGAATCAGATTAAGCCAAAACAAGTAGGGAAATCATTCCCTAATATCTCCATAGAACACATTGCCTATTTCACTTGAGGTTTTAATTTGGTTTATTAAAAAAAGGTTTGAGGTATTTTTTAACTTTTATAATATGTCAAAAGAGGGTAGATATTCTCGTAATACCATGTAAACTACTCAAATTCTAAGTCTAGGGACGGAGCAAGATCAGACCACAATGCACGGACTGGCCGGCGGCTCTCCCGACCCGACAGCGACAGCTTCATGTATTTTTATTCTCAGGTTGGTAGAGCCGCCGACCAGTCCGCTCACAACGTTCCAATCTTGTTCCGATTTATACATCCTGTTACGCACTAATACTACAATAAATACTACAATAAAACAATTAAATCCCTCTAATCTGGCATCTGATAGCATAAAAAATCTGATAACCCAATATAATGTTGAATTTCCCATGACTACAATATCCTATTCTTTTTTTCGAGCATCTAATAATCCAGATTATTCATCCCATTGATACTGGAATGTAGGACTTTTACTCTTCATAAACTTTTCTCTTACGATAATCCATCTTTGTAAAGAAAATGATACATCCTTAGGTGTTAAATCTTTAAAAAACGCAGTCATAAAATGTTTTATTCTCTCTGATTATGGTAATCCTAATTTGAATTTATTTTCATTTTTACAGTTCTATTTTTCAAAGCAGAGGACTTAACTAATATCGATGTGTTGTAATGTCGTGAGGGTAAATATTACTGTATTATTCTTTTTTTTCTTTTTATTCTTTTATCAGTAAGTTCACATACATTATTACTGTGTCCTATGTCCTGTGCCACCGTGTGCCTGGACACTGATAATTAACTTCCTTACTTGTGTTAGCTCTCGTAGACTTGAAAAATCTATCGTACGAGGCAGAGAATGTGGACATATAAAGTGACATAAGCGAAACAATAAAATGCACTGAAAAAAAAATAATAAAGGCACAAAAAGAATCTATATTTATATACCGTGAAAAAAAAAAATCGAGGACAGTGACTAAGAGAATTGCTTGATGACGCAGACACACTGAGCAATAGTAACACATAACGATCCACTGAGACAAAAGTAATGATATAAAGAGGTTCATGTACAACTTCATTGTACGGAAATAAAGCTATGCGCTGTTATAATGGACGGTGTACGACACGGGTGTATTGCAAGGGGTAAAGTCATTTCTGCACAATTGTGACATGAAGGGAGATGCAAATATTCTGCAATTAAGGAGAGAGTGCGACACGATCTTTTGTGGATACAAGTTGCAAAAAAGAAATACAAAAGGATATAGATGGCATAGTTAGCCTTTGACTTGTCAATGCAGATGCATGGTGGAAAAAAAAGAAGGAATGATATATGTATCACTCATTGTCTGCAGATTTAGAAAGAATAGAGTTTTTTAGGTCAATATTTGGCATGCACTTGCAGGTGTTTTTTGGCACAGGGACCTACCTGTTCTAGCACTCTGGTCCTTGCAGCTGCATGGCACCTACATACAAGCAGGTAGAGTAGATCTAGGTGCCGCTCGCAGTCTCAGGGTGACTTGGATGGGTCAGTCTCACAGGTACAAGTGCGGATTTCAGGTTCTGCTGCCTCTTTTTTTCCTCCGTTCCGAATTTGTGCTATTTTTTTTGTTTCCCCCTTCCTATCTCCTCTCTTTTAACCTGTTCACTTCCCCTAATCCCTCTGTCTCTCTATCTCTCCCCGTATCAAGAATTTGTCTGTCAGTGGCACACAGGTTGCAAACCAATCAGGGGCTGAGAAGGTGGAGAGGGGGGGAAGTGAGTGGGAGTGAGGGAGGGAGAGAGAGAGAGAGAGAGAGAGCTATAAATACATAAGGGGAGAGAGAGGGATGGACAGAAAGAAAGAGTGAGAAATTAAAAAGGAAATAGAGACGCTGCGCAGAAATAACGAAGAAAGACGGAGAGAGGAAAAAAATACAACATTAACCCCGATGATGCTGAGCGTTGTCATTTTTCTTTTTGCAAAATTTGCAAGCGTTCGTGTAACAAAAAAACAGACTATATAAATGAATGTAAATATGAGAGCCCATGTCTGCCACCCTTTACGTGCTATAAATTTTCTACACGCAAAGTATTAAAATCCCTTTATTTTTTCCGTAGTGGCAAACAATGGGTTAATGAGAGTCGTACAGTGACCTCCCCCCCTTTACTGCGTCATTCTTCACACTCGTTCTCCCCTCTCTCTGCCTCATTCATCTTTTCCGCATGCATCCGTCCTACCTCATTCATTCCCTTCTCCTCTGCCAGCCCTCGAGCACGGCACTCGCATGCCACAACGCACCCATGTTATACGCGGCCGCATCAGAAGTCTCCGCGGACTGCAGACACGTCGTCACATATATTACTGTCTACTCATCGCACGGTCCGGCAGACGACATAACAGGCATGGGTTCGGAATTACGTAGGAGGACTTTATTACAGGCAACCGTCAAAAGTCAAATAAAGTATATCATCCATTGCGTCTCATGTACAGGAGTGTATATATAAAAAGCAAAACCAATAAGACATATTAATTAGATGTATTCTCGACTAATAGGGAAAAGATCGAAGAAGAACAGCAGTGGATGGGAGAGCAATTAATTAAATGGAACGATGTGTTGGGCAGCAACAAAAACCGCATCAGGGGGTCGTAGGCGATAGAAAGAAGGAGCAAACACAAGTCTTTGGCGTAAGGGTTACGTCATTGTCTTCTCAGACATACCCGGGAATCCTCTTCTGAATCCTGTGCAAGACAAAAGAAAAGACAATGAGAAACAGCGTGGCTGGCACAATACGAGCAGGATACACCATGCCCTCTTCACCTTATGTCAGGCAAGAAACGATGCCGGTGACAGCCATTCATAATCATTAGCATTTTGATAGCGTGTGCTCGCATATCTGAATAATAAGAGAAGCTCACAGGGACATCTTGGAGTTTTTTTTGTACAGCAACTGCCCATAGATAGAAATCTGTCATTCGTCTGAATAGCACAATATCTTAGAAATGGTGAGGTTTAAGAATGGAGACTTCACTTCATCGCACTTTTAGACTTGATAGGTTCAATGCTATTCAGGGTCTACAGACGAGGACAGCATTAGCGGCAGCCTTTTGTCAGCAGCACATTGATAGACACAATGACAAGGAGCCGGGATTACACTGATGTCTGCAGGGCTGAGGTCTGTACTGCAGGGAATGATTCTAATAAAAACATAATTAAAGTTTCGCAGTTCCTCCACGCTATTTGCAATGAATACAGATGTTAGTAATGGATCCAATTCCCTAGCAAATGCTCTAAAATTTCATTCCTAATTAATACAGGTTAGAATCATAACTCACAGGCAGCATGGTCACTGCCTTCAGGTTATGTTCGATTCAGATCTATAATTTGCTTTTAATATAGATTCGTTTTGAATGCACCTAGAGACATCTAAAAAAAATCCGCCATTTTACAAACTGTGGATATGAGGAAAAATACAATTATTGCTTTGATTTCTAATCCCTTGAATACCGTAAATCATTATTAGCCATTCTTCTACATGCCATGCATTCTGTTTACATCTATTCTGAATACAGCAACTGAGCTCCTCTTTCTGTCCAGCCTCTACACTGATCCCTCCACGCTGTGCCAGCCATTGCACTTGTAATCCTTCCGCTATAAAATACAATATAAACATATCGCTCACTTTTTTACATTTTCAAGTTTTATAAACATATAATTTTCACCCATAAGGCTCTCCACAGTGCTGCACCGCTTTTCATCTCTTTATTATTATTATTATTATAGAGGCATTTATTCTATGGCGCTTTACATAGAAAAAAGGGTGTACATAACAAAAAACAAGTACAATTATTCCTCATCTTTGTTTACACCCCACCTTTGCTCAATATTTTGCTAATAATCCTAATGTCACAATTTCCACACTGTCTTGGTCTGCTATGTTACTATTGTGTGGAGGCTGTCAGTCTGTTTTTGTTTGTACTGGTTCTGGGCTACAATCATCTGTGTTCACTTCTCTTGATTAGTCCTCTACTTAAGGATGCTAGCTCCTCCATCCAGTGTCAATCGTACACTTGCTGCTGCCTGTGTAAGTCTGATCTCTTTGAGCTCTGTGCCTGACCCAATCTGACTTTATTCCCTTCCTGGACTTAGACTCTTTGTTTGTTACCTGACTTCTCTTTTGCGTGCTCCCTGTAAACTATATTGCCTTTCTGATTTTCCTGACCCCGACTCATGAATTGGATTTTGTCTCTGACTTCCTCTTGCTGTACTGTGCCATTTCCTGGATCTGGCCTCTGATCGTTTGACCTCCCTTTTCTTATCCAGTAAGTAGTATTATATTACTATCTGCTATTGTAGTCTTTCTCTCCACTTTTGGGACTTATTATTTCTATAGCGGCTCGTGTCACACCTAAACCCAACATCTTCCATAATCCTGACCTCCATAATCCTGACCTCCATGTCTACAAGACTTTACTCATGCTGCACTAGTTTTCTGAAATGTGCAACACGGGCAGTTAGACTAATTCCAAATATCCATAGTTTTAGTCGTACTTTAAGACAACATCTTTTAGGCAGCAATTTAACCCTCCTTAAACTAACTTTTCTCCAACTTTCCCACCCTTCCTTTTGCATTATTCCCCCAAATCGGATGCCAATCAATTCAGTACCCAATGCTTCATGCACTCATATGCACTTAATATCTGATCATTCACAGGCTTTGGTAAGATGATTGATTTATGCATTTTTTTGTGTACTTTTGAAAGAAGAAGGAACAGAATAAAAACTTTCACGGCTTCCTCATAGATTGTAAGCTCTTGTGGACAATCCTGTTATTTTAAGTTTATTAGTCTATAATGTCTGATTTTGTTTGTACTGTACTGTATATGTTTTTTTTTTTATTGTAAAGACCTATTGAATATATTGGTGCCGTACAAAAAAAGTATTATCTTCACCATCTATTAGCCTGGATGTAGAGGTACTACCAACAGCAGTTCTTCCTCTGGGGCACCTGACACGTCCATTCACAGCACGTGTTTCTTATGTAATAGTCTGCCATGTATTTTCTCCTGCAGGGGAGCTCAAAAAGAGACATAAATGGCTATGATGGCTCTTAACACCACCACGCTTAGGGACAAGGTCAATTCTCAAATTATGACCATTGTCAGACTTGTCAAAACTATAATGCGATATTTTTTTTCAGCCACATTATACAGAGCTATATTCATAGTTCTATACATAGGGATTGTGTGAAGCGGAGATTATCCATGGAAAATAACACGGCTTCTCATTAGATGGAGCACAATATATATTTTGCCTTGACAGAGCAAATCTCTTTCAAACATACAACATTTTAGGGGATAATAAAACATAACAGTTTTTCCATTTTTTCACTATCTTACTATAAATATTAAGATAAGTCATTTGATATATAAGCCGTTGGAGCTGCCATTGTGTATGTTGTAAATGCCATAGCATAGATTTCTGAATATTGCTGGTTTTGGTGGGATGTGTAGGAAATCTCAGTGGGCTGTCAGTCCATCCTCAGAAATCTGAATTTGTACTTCTCCAATCAAAGATAAGTTGCTGTAGAGGTATCTTAGATTCAGTCTGTCCCTTCCCCATTGAAATAACAAGTCCAAGTCTTGGGCTGACTGCTGTTGGGCAATCAACTGAAATCCAATTCTTAAGGGTTTTGACCAAGAAAGACTCCATCCACTCATTCACCAGTGGCATTAAAATTTGCATGACACTGGGCAATCTCTTTAAAGAGTAACTAAAGTTTTATGTTTACTTTTTTTATCATTTTGATCAGCATGGAAAGTTATAAAAATTTTGCATGTCATTTAAGGTCACATTGTCATTTGACATATGTTTGGTTTTAATACTTGAGGTTAGGACCATCCAGAATATGGTCACCTTGATGTGGTGGGATGGCTTCTTTTTTTTTTAATCAAAATTATGCTAAGTACCCTATATTATTTTCATGCACTATTGCTATTTATTTATTTACTGCAGGGTATTTGCTTATTTTGTTTGTATATTAAGCTTTGATTGATATTAAAATGTAGTCATTTGGAGTACAGATGATGGCAGTGAAATGGTCAGTTCAACCTCTGTGTCTGAGAATTCTGCAGACAAGCTGGTGCAGGAGATTGTTCTGATAAGCACAACACTAAGAGGAAGAAACAAGTGCTGATCCTTCACTGCCATCATCTGTACTCCAAAAAAGTTTATTTTGATATCAATGCAGCTGAAGATAGGTGAATAGACTTGGAAAAAAGCAGGGGCTTAGAAGACACTTATATAAGATTTTTTTTTTAGAGGAATAAAGAAAAATCCCCAAATAATGTGATTTGTATAGTTTCATAACTCTCCATGCTGGACAAAATGATAATAAAATGAAAGTTTAGCTATTCCTTAAACTTAATACATTTCATAGAATATATTCTCTAGGCTATGCTAGATCATATGTAACAGAAATGGAGGCAAGTTTGAAGTAGCAATGGTAGAAGCAATCTTAGGGTATGTTCACACGTTCCTGATTTCCATCCTTTTTTTTTCAGGACTGAAACCGCAGCTCTTGGCAGAAAACGCAGGTCCTTTTTTTGGTCCTTTTTTTGTGCTTTTTTGGTGCGTTTTTTGATACGTTTTTTGATCCTTTTTTTATGCAGTTTTCTATGCAGAGTCTGTGTGTTTTCTAGGAAGTTTTTTTAGGGTTAAAATGGCTGAAAATACCCTACCCCTAACCCTAACCCTACCCCTAACCCTACCCCTAACCCTACCCCTAACCCTACCCCAACCCTAACCCTAACCCTATTCTAACCTTAGTGGAAAAAAAAAAATTCTTAATTTTTTTATTGTCCTTACCTATGGGGGTGACAAAGGGGGGGGGTGTCATTTACTATTTTTTTATTTTGATCACTGAGATAGGTTATATCTCAGTGATCAAAATGCACTTTGGAACGAATCTGCCGGCCGGCAGATTCGGCGGGCGCACTGCGCATGCGCCCGCCATTTTGCAAGATGGCGGCGCCCAGGGAGAAGACGGCCGGACGGACACCGGGAGGCCGGGTAAGTATAAGGGGGGGAGATTAGGGCACGGGGGGGGGCATCGGAGCACGGGGGGGGCATCGGAGTACGGGGGGGGCATCGGAGTACGGGGGGGCATCGGAGCATGGGGGGGTGGGATTGGGGCAGCCACACTCCGCCCACGCACTTCCGCCCGCTTCCCCGCACTTCCTGCTGCAGCGGTTCGGCACCACAAACCGCAATAAAACCCGCAGATATATTTTTGATCTGCGGGTTTTACTGCGGGTTTGACCTCACAATGGAGGTCTATGGGTGCAGAACCGCTGCGGCTCCGAAAAAAGAAGTGACATGGTACTTCTTTTTTACCGCGGCTATTCAGCGCGGCTTTTTTTCCCCGATTCCCGCATCATGTGCACAGTGGTTCCTGTTTTCCATAGGGTACAGTGTACTGTACCCTGCATGGAAAACAGCTGCGGAACCGCAGCGGCAAAAACGCTGCGGTTCCGCAGAAAAAAACGCACTGTGTGAACATGGCCTTAAAGAATGGCAATAATGAATCACTGGAGAAAGAATTACTTTTTTGAAAGTTAGCCCAGATATACATAACAGTAAAGGGGCACAAAGCTTCTTAGCTTTTATGGAAGTGCTAAAAAACACTTCAAGTGCCTCAGTCTGATCTTCTGAAGAGGTAGTTTAGGATTGGGGTGTCAAAACCTGCCAAGTACTTTAAAAGGGTTCTCTTTGCGACCACAAGTATACGATTTGCATACTCCCGGCCATATTCCAACTAGACTGTCCCCGGCCTCATTCAATGCACTTGTATTGAGCAATCCCATGACCATCTAGTCGGCACACGACTACATGCTTGCAAATCATATACTTGTGGTCATGAACTTGCAGTTCTTGACGCAGTAGAATCCTCACAGTGTGCAGTGTGCGCAATGTGAGGATTCACAATTCTGCTGTCAGATACAGTTGTGAGGATGTGGACTGCCCTGTCCCTGCCTCTGAAAACAATGTCGAATTCTAAGAATGGTGTTGTGCGGTTTTACTACTGTTTATTGGTCCATGTGAAGTGTGTACTGTGTCATGCGGTTTTTAGTAATGTAACTAATGCATAGTGTTGTTGGTACCGATGTTGCTTTTGTGAATACTGTAAAGATAAGAAGACCCTGGTGGACCTATCTAGGCTTGCAAACGATCGTTCTTCCTACAAAGTGTTCATCCATCAACTCACTGTGGCTCGAGATCGAGCTGAAGGCCATTAATAATAATAAGTTTGAGTAACATGCACTCAGCTTAGGTGTTTTGAAAGTATAGGATATATTTCAGTGCTTAGGATAGAGATAATATGCAAACTTCCTCTTCTGAGAAAAAGAGGACTTAAACTCTATAGCGCCACCTGTTGGAAGTAGCGATCCTACAAGTCACAATCAACTCTTTAACGAGTCGTGCAATATGACTTAGGATAAAAGCCAAATCAGTATCTCAATTCGCAGACACGGTGTTTCGGGCTGTTGGCCCTCGTCAGTGCGAAGCATGAGAACTAATTTGGCTAGGTGAGAGGCTTTGGACTGGGGTCTAAGGGGTATCGTTTCTCCTTATGGAGAGTGACATACCATCTCTGGCTTGTCAAGGTAAGGAGGCTTATTCGCCGTGCAATGCTCCTCTGGGAAATATAATATGCAAATTGCCTCTTCTGAGAAAAAGATGACTTAAACTCTATAGCGCCACCTGTTGGAAGTAGCGATCCTACAAGTCACAATCAACCCTTCAGGATAGAGATAGTCACTGTAAGTACAGTAGGGCAAGATACAATTCATGTTTGGAACTAGCCCAGATTGGGAGGTCGCTAGGACAAGCAGAAAAGGGAACGACTTCCTGGTTTGGTAAATTAGTGAAAGTGTTCATTGGAGGCAAGGTGAAGTTCAAGGTGCAGTGGCCTGGAAGCACGGTGTGGAGAAATTGTTCTGTGGTATGAGGCCGTATGAAATTCCCTGTGGACATTCTTGCAACATCCGGAGCCTACAGGCTTTTAGAGGTGCTATGGAGGGCACCTTAATGCCTTCCATGCAAAGAAAGATAGACGCTGAACCGCGTGGAGGAAACGCAGCGGTTCTCGGGAATACTGTGATGCGGGTGAGGAATCCCTAGGCTAAAAGGATCTGGTAAAGTAGGGATAGTCTGAGCTGAACGTAAGAAAATGATGCAAAGGGACTTTGTGAATGAGGCAAGTGGTGGAGGATGCTGTGCCCAATACTGCATGCTAAAGATGGATGTACTTGAACTGTCTGGTAAAGTTGAACTTGTTAAAATGAACCTGGTATCCCCTGATGTGTGTATGGCTGTTCCTGGAAAAGTGGACGTGGATACGGGGAAGATCTCTGGCTTGTAAGTGAGCGTAACACACCTTACACAGCACATCACATATGGACTGGGACACGATTTGATTATAAAGCCCCCATGGCTACCGTCTCGGGCAACTTACAGAGTGACTGCAGACTTGTAGCTTAAGACCATACAATCCCTTTAAATGTCAGTGCACATGGCTCTGAGCATGGAAGCCATGATCTAATCCTTAGCAATATTGACATGATTCTTCCTTATAAAAGCACAAACGAATTCTACAAACTTTTGATGCAAAATCTGTAAGAAAAAACCCTTGGTATGTCTCTGTATATATAGTTCTGGAAGGAAAGACAGGTCCAGTAAGGCCTCATACAGTTGAATAAGTGCTGCATTGCTTTTTATAACTCACAGGGGCTGTAAGGTTTTTTGTGTGAACCCTAAATTGTTTTGCTGCTCATTTCCAAGCTGTGTGGATGAATAAAACAAGACATATACCGTATACAGAATGGAACATCCTCCCCCAAATGCTGTCATTTTCTTTATTATGATTCCACCTAATGTCTTTATTCATCTAAACCTTTAGAAAAAAAAATGCAAAAGCCTGGCACTTGTCCTTGGGTTTCAGTAACATAGAAAACATGTACATCTTTTTATGTATGTTTTCACGACAAATGCTAATTTATGGCAAGACCTTTAACAATAATACTTGCATCTCCAGAACACTGCGGTAGCAGCACTGTTATCCAAGACTATTGCATCTAATTAGTGGTCTTTTCTAGTTCATCTCACTTGGATTAAAGCAGGTATACGCAAATAGGAAGATTAATATACTGTGACTGTAATATTCCTTACAGTATACTTTATATTTAAAGGGGTATTCCTGTCATATAAATTATCACTAGCAAACTGAGACTGGCCCACAGGAGAGCAGGTGAATCCCCAGGTTGGCTCCTGTGCAGGCATAAGCCACTTACCCCCCAATGTAACAACACTGTTACGTTCCCCCTGGGAGATGTGGTGTTAAAAGGTCACAATGGGCAATAAATCGCAGGTCCTCTTTAGAGACGGTGTGATTTTTGTCCTATTTTAAATGGATTTCCTATCCATCAGTGCTAAAAGGGTTAAGCTGGAGTCACACATAACGATATCGTTAACGATATCGTTGCAACGTCACGCTTTTGGTGACGTAGCAACGATCCCGCTAACGATCTCGTTATGTGTGACAGCGACCAACGATCAGGCCCCTGCTGGGAGATCGTTGGTCGTTGGGGAATGATCAGGAACATTTTTTGGTCGCTGATCACCCGCTGTCATCGCTGGATCGGCGTGTGTGACCCCGATCCAGCGATGTGTTCATTTGTAACCAGGGTAAATATTGGGTTACTAAGCGCAGGGCCGCGCTTAGTAACCCGATATTTACCCTAGTTACCATTGTAAAAGTAAAAAAAAAAAAACAGTACATACTCACATTCTGATGTCTGTCACGTCCCCCGGCGTCCACAGGGTTAAAACTGCTTTCGGCAGGAGCGCTGCTAATGCACGCGCTCCGGCCGAGAGCTTCCCTGCACTGACTGTGTCAGCGCCGGCCGTAAAGCAGAGCACAGCGGTGACATCACCGCTGTTACTGCCGGTGCTCACACAGTGCAGGGAAGCTCTCGGCAGCAGCGCGTGCATTAGCAGCGCTCTTGCCGAAAGCAGTTTTAACCCTGTGGACGCCGGCGGGGGACGTGACAGACATCAGAATGTGAGTATGTAGTGTTTTATTTTTTTTACTTTTACAATGGTAACCAGGGTAAATATCGGGTTGCTAAGCGCGGCCCTGCACTTGGTAACCCGATGGTTACTCTGGTTACCCGGATACTGCAGGGGGACTTCGGCATCGTTGAAGACAGTTTCAACGATGCCGAAGTCGTTCCCCTGATCGTTGGTCACTGGAGAGAGCTGTCTGTGTGACAGCTCCCCAGCGACCACACAACGACTTACCAACGATCACGGCCAGGTCGTATCGCTGGTCGTAATCGCTGGTAAGTCGTTTAGTGTGACTAAAGCTTTAAGGATTCCCTACTTATACTAACTCCGGGCTTCTTCCTTGCTGGTGAAAGAATCTTCTTCCTGGAAAGTGTTGAGCTGTGTAGTTGGGAGATGTAGTTGAAGTGTTCTGTGTGGATTGGGTTTGTGAGTGTTAATCTCCTTATCCTTATTTCTACTTAGTTTGTTTGTTTCTCCACTTCCCTATCTTCCTCCCTTTTTTTGGTGAGTGCTTTTGTATGATAGTGGTTTTCAGTTTTTCATGTCTGTCTCTGTGTCTTGTTTCCCTTACATTTCTGTCCCCTGCCTCAAGGAAGGGGGGAGGGGATAAATTAGGGTTTAAGGGAAGCATAGTAAGGTCAGAGACCCAGACCTCTCTACCATCAAGAGTACCCCTGGGACAGAGATAGTTAGGGTTGCAGTTTCAGGGACAGTTTAAGGTCCTTATCCCTTACTTCAGACTGCCACTCCATAACAATGAGCTGTAGTTTGTCCAATACATTTGATTCACTATGTACAGAAACCTCATCATTCATTCATGTAAAATTTGCATGTGGCTGAAATGTGGGCCCTAAATTGAATGTTAATGGTTAGTCCATGCTACCCCAGTCCAACAGTCATCGCTAGGATAGGCCGTCACTTTCTGTCTGGGTCCAATCAATAGTCTCTATGATTGCAGATGTATACATGTCTGTTGGGGTAGACGTCACAGCTATTGAACAACACTAGAGCTAGGCTCATCCCAACCTTGCTGCAAAGCTTTGTCAGCCTTCATACATATGGAATGAATGTCAATCTATGGAAGCAAATAATCATACAATTGGGGATTAAGTATCAAACTCTTATAATTAAAATAGGCACCCCTATCTTATTCTATCTCATGCTACCCCGGCCCAATTTGAGAGTGATCAAAGGATTGGGCAAGTTGAAATACTACTGAATGAATAGTTGCCCCAGTACACATTAGATCAGTGGATGAATGCATCAATATTGGTATGCAGTGCCTATGAGATAAAACTCAGTTTTGGATTTCAGAGAGTGTGAAAAGCGACAGTGAGAAAATCATGACTGCAATCAAGCTTCATTATGTTCATTACACATTCAGATAAAACACCTTGGATGAAGTTGGAGTGCTACAGAATTTTGTTTTATACAATCAAGTTTGACTCCAAGGAAACATAGGAAAGCATGAGCATCACCGTCCCATTCCATGTCTACAGGACTGCTGGAGAGCGCCCTGAAGATCTCCATTCTCTGTATCCATAGGAGTCCCAGAGGTGATCAGTAAGTATCAGTATCCTTTAAAGTAAGGAAAAAAAATGCTTATGTAATATCCTTGGGTTGTCTTCTTCTGACATGACGTTTCCCAGATACATTTACCTATTGGAAGGCATTGTGCCAACCAAAAGGGCTGTCAGTTTCCTCAGGTGATGCTACCCAACTATCCAATAGCACTGAAGGGAGAATGGAAAAACTGAACGTCTTGTGTTTACGCTCTCTACTAACCTACCTAAACTTTTTTTATTTTTATTTGCAGTACTATTTCCTCCACTCCCTATATCCAATCATTTGCAGTGCATGTTACCTTCACCACAAAAACATCTACAGAATTCGCTATTTCTCACCATGTAAACTATAAAAACGTTCTTACTGTCGCCCTGGTTCACTCTCATCATGATTCCTGCAACTCTATTCGGTCTTCTTCTCATTAGCTCTCCTTGATGCCTCTACCCTTTGCCAGTCATTGCACTGGTTGCCCATCTGCTATAGATTACTAAATCAATTTATCACTCTCACCCACAAAGGTCCCCACAATGCCGAGCCACCCTACATCTCCTTCATCATCCCTTTCTACCACCCTACTCTTCATTCTGCTAACAATCTAGGGATAACATCTTCCATAATCCAAACTCCTGTCTTCTAGAATTTTCTTGTGGTGCACAAGTTCACCGGCATGCACTTCACCACCCAATCTGGTTATTTCACAGTATCCACAGTTTTATGCAGATTTATCACAACATCTCACTAATCTAACAAATCTCCCTTTCTACTCTCTTGCTCAAAATTGCTCTTAGGGTCGAATCATTTCCGCATGGTTTTTGCTATTTTTTTTTATTTTTCGCCTACTTATCTTTTGCGCTGAATTCTTGTTTCAATTTGCACCTTTTTTTTAAAGTATTTATTATATGCTTTCTACTGTTTTTTTTTCTTCCAATCACCTTTGTATCCGGTGTTTGGGGTTTCCAGATATTTTTGGCTGATTCATCAATGGCGATTCATCAGACCATCGCAAAATTTGGTGCGAATGTACCGCCCCTGGAGTAATTTTATGCATGACTGTTATCTCGGTACAGTTTTTTTGCGCTATTTTGAGGAATGTGTAACTTTTTGGTTCTAAAGGGTTCTCAAAGAAGGCAATGAATGACACCAGACAAAAAACAAAAGGTGACTTTAAAGGGGGTATTAGGGACTTTATAAAAAAACAAAAAAGCACTTACAGGCAGGTAACTGTAACTAAACCTGCCTGTTGTGCATGGCGCCGTTCTTCCCCGGCACAAAGAGGTCATAGAAAAATATCAATATTAGTTAGGCAGCAATGTATCCCCCTTTGGAATTCTAGAAAAGCTTGTCACCCAGAAAAAGATATAACTAAGAAACGGTTGAATTGATTTAATTTGTTTAATTGTTAAATGCACCTAAAAATATTTCAAGACAGAGAATCAAAAGAATGAAGCAATCACTCTCGAGCAGCGCAATAGTCTCTGTCTTCCTGTCGCTTGAGCCACTGTTTCATTTTGCCTATAAACAGCAAAAATCCGTTCAGTGTACTGCATAAGGCTCATACTGAACCAGATATTTTAGGAAGTCGGTTCTGCATTTGATCCATAGCTGCCACTTTGGGAACAAAGTTTTGGACGTTATATGCTATTTATCTGGATGTTGTATAGAACTATCTGTTGGGACGACCTAGGCTATGTCCACACACTGCGTTATTTTTTTTGCGTTATTTTCTGTATTTTACAGTGCCAGCAAAAGCTCTGTGATTTCAGAAATCTCATGCACACTCTTGGTTTCTTTATTCCCCCAACTGAATTGGAGAACTGCACCTTCTTTTTTTTAAAACCTGCACCATGTCGATCCCTTCAACGTTTTTGCAACGTTTTTCTCAACCACAGAGAGCAATGAAGACGAGAAAATTGTTGCAAAAAAAAAATGCAGCTGTATTTTCTTTGCGCTTTCGAGTTGTTTTTTTTAACCATTTTTCAACTAATAAACTTAACTGTATTAAATATATATTGTAATCCGTGCCCAAATGACACTATCAAAAACGCTGAGCGAAAAATGCGGCAAAATCGACGAAAAACTATCTTTTTATTGTAAAACTAGAAAATTTGCAGTAAAAAACTCTGTGTGTGAACAAAGCCCTATATTTTATTCATCTGGACAGTTTTGCATTACATGAATATTTATTTATGCGGCGTGATCTAGGTGTAGGAACATGATTGTAGGGACTTTGCAGAACACAACAGGGTATAAATTAAAAAATGAAAATAGTATATAATAGCTATATAAATAGCTTTATAAATTCTGTTTAATACAAAAATGATTTAACCTCATTGATTTTGATTAAAAGTAAAGGCAAATGTAGATATCATAGTTCTATATACGCAGGCACACATACTGCACATACCTGACTGCAGACAGGAGCGTACAACTGAACACACACAACAACAATGAATACCGTACATATTCACACAACAGAAAGCCGGCATCATATATCAGCTTTAAATTAATCAGTAACCAGGTAACAGCTTCTCTCTGTTCAATGTCACACTCACCTTTAAAGTGTCATTCTACCTGAATGCAAAAATCTTTTCTAATGGTTTGCAGCCACAATGTTGCTCACAGCTCAGGGTAACATTTATGCTGGGAATCTGAGTAGCTGCTAAAGTATACTCTAGTAGTGTTTGACAAAAAAAATATGACTCATCAAGGTCCTATAATAACTTCTTTTTATTAAAACTCCTTTTTATTAAAGAGAATCTGACAGTAAGATTATCCCCCGTCAGCCATCAATATGGACATCCAGGTCATAGAAATGTGAATAAAATGATACCTTGATATCTGCAATCCGATGTCTTATTCAGGAGAAATCCACATTTTTAATATGTAAGTGAGCTGTTAAGATCTATGGGCCGGACATAGATCTCCCTGAGAATCTGCCTCCAGAGCTTATTTTACATGTAAGAGGGCATTACCAGTCTGAGACATATAGATCAGGAAAGCAAACTGTCAGTCTTTACATGTCTCACACTGATAGTGGTGTCAATAAAAACATCCACTCAGAGCGTGGAACATAAGCCATCACCCAGCCCCAGATCACGAAAAATGAAAACGCTATGGGTCTCGGAAAATGGCGAGAAACGCAAAAACTTTAGTTCATACACATTTTGGAATTTTTTTTTTTTCACCACTTAAATAAAAAATAAACTATGCATGTTTGGTAGCTGCATACTCGTACTGTCCTGGGGAATTATGTTACCAGGTCAATTTTACCATATAGTGAATAAAAAATACAAAAAATTGTAGATTTGCACTTTTTTTTGCAATTTCACCGCACTTGTTTTCAGTTTCCTGTGCTTTATGTTATAAAATCAATAGTGCCATTCAAAAGCACAACTCGTCTTGCAAAAAACAAGCCCTCATACACTTATATTGACGGAAATATAAAAAAGTTATGACTCTTGGAAGAGGTTGAGGAAAAAAACAAAAAAACGAAAACAAAAGGAAAATGGCCAGGGTTGAAGGAGTGAACCAGGACAAGTTTAATTATGATAAACTGGCCACATCACGGAATACTGGCTGTAGGGATGGACAAAAATGTATTTTATAATTTTTTAATTTTCAGTAAAATTTAGATTCAAATTTCTCCTTAAACCAAGGGTGATACCAGGGGTTCTTGTCTGGGGTTGGTTACTTTTTCCTCTGTATGATGGGAAAAAAGAACATGCCCCCAGAGAAGCTCTGAACATCTTTCTTGTGAGACATTTTATGAAACACAGCCCTGCTCTCTTCTCTCCTTGATATACTGTGTAGAGTAGAGCTGAGCTATGTGTCATTACAAACACTTTGAGAGCACCGAGAACCACCTCCTACCTCATGATATCAGAGGCTCCATCATTGTTCTGTGATGCACAGCAGACTTGGACTGGCCCACAGGAGAACAGGAGAATCCTATGGTGGGCACCCATGCAGGAGTTGGCCACCACCCTCTTATATGAGCAGTAGTGTTAAGCCATACCTTCTGATTTTCGGAAATATCGGTATCTGATTGGATCGGCAGATATTCAAAAAATATCGGATATCGCCGATACCGATACCCGATACCAATGCAAGTCAATGGGGCAAAAATATCGGAATTAAAATAAACCCTTTCTTTCCTTGTAGGTTAATTCTACATGAAGGAAAACAACTAAGAATAATGTAGGATGTATTGGGGGAGGTGAAGGAGACATTAAAGGCATAGAGGTTTAGCCCAATCAAATGGAATAGCAGGATTTAATTTTTTTTAAGACATTCGGAGTTACCAAGATATTGACTATGTTAAGATTTTTTATATTTTGTCAGATATTTATGTTTCACTACTTCCATGCTCTTCACCTTCTTTTTTACTTCTCCCACACTTTCTTCTTCATTATCCTCAGCAGCAGCATCTTTTTCATCAACTTCTTCTTCACCTTATTCATCTTCTTCTTCTTCACCTTCTTCCTATTATTCTTTTTTTTTTACATTCTTCATATTCTTTTTATTCAACTATTATTCTTCATAATTAACTTCTTCATCATCTTCTTCTTCTTCATCATATTCTTATTTGTGACAGCCAGGCCTTCCTGTAGTTGTTATCTATAAAAGTTTGAAGATTACACCTTCCATTCTGCCTGTCACAAAAGATTAACAACAGGATTTGTCCGCGTTCAGTTTGGCCTGCAGCAGCAGCTTTTTTCCAGGGGCACCACGAGGAGGAACGGACTCACTCCCATACACTTGTTAGTCTTCTTCTGCTTATAATTTAGATAATATCTTTTGCTCTGATTTTTAGTCTTATGCTTAATGTTCTTCTGCTTTCTGTTCTGCAGCTTCTTGTTCTTCTGCTTCTCGGTCTTCAGGGTCATCGTCTCCGGGGTCATCGTCTCCGGGGTCGTCGTCTTCTTCGGGGTGGTCTTCAGGGTTGTCGTCTCAGGGGTCGTCTCCGGCGTCATCGTCATCTTCGGGGTGGTCTTCAGGGTCATCGTCTTTAGGATCTTGAACTTGGAAATGTAGCAGAAAGTACAAGAAGGCTGAGGAACTTCCGAGAACCAGCTGACGGTACTGGAACCCGGATGGCTACCCGAAATTACAAGAGCCAATGGATCTACCGAGGACCAGCTGACGGTACTGGAACCTGGTTACTAAGCAGGAGGTACCCATGCCAGAAAGCACTACCAAGGACCACCTGACGTTGGTGGAACTCGGATACCCAGAAGGAGGAACCTAAGCCAAAGGCTCTGCCCGGAACCAGCTGACGGTACTGGAACCAGGATGTGGAGCAGAAGGTACAAGAGCAAAAGACACTGCCAAGAACCAGCTGACGGTACTGGAACCCGGATGGGTAGCAGAAGGTACAAGAGCCAATGGAACTACCGAGGACCAGCTGATGGTACTGGAACCCGGTTACTAAGCAGGAGGTACCCGTGCCAGAAAGCACTACCAAGGACCATCTGATGTTTGGTGGAACTCGGATACCCAGAAGGAGGCACCTAAGCCAAAGTCTCTGCCCAGAACCAGCTGATGGTACTGGAACCAGGATGTGGAGCAGAAGGTACAAAAGCAAAAGACACTGGCAAGAACTAGCTGATGCTACTGGAACCTGAATGCATTGCTGAAGGTACAAGAGCCAATGGAACTACCAAGGACCAGCTGACAGTACTAGAACCCGGTTACTAAGCAGGAAGTACCCGTGCCAGAAAGCACTACCAAGGACCACCTGATGTTGGTGGAACTCGGATTCCCAGAAGGAGGCACCTAAGCCAAAGGCTCTGCCTGGAACCAGCTGACGGTACTGGAACCAGGGGGACCTATCCAAGATTGTCTTCCCAAGAACCAGCTAATGGTGCTGGAACTCAGATAGGCAGCAGAAGGTCCACAGGAAAAAAAAATTGCTAGGCTGCGAGCCGGCCGGAGTTACCGAAAACCCACAGTTCTACAGGGGGAGCTTGTCCTATTGGCACTACGGAACCAGCCTTGATTGCCAGTTCCCGCAGCCCACATAGGAAGCACCTAAACCGCAGGCACCATAGAGTCGGCTAACCCGACCACAACACGACAGGACAACGTATTGGAGGCAAAGTGACCTTGACACTACCCGGAAACAGCTGGCATGCTGGGACCAGGCTGGGCAGGAGGGAGTACCCATGCCAAAGACACTGCCGAGAACCAGCTACTGGTACTGGAACCCGGATGCGTTGCCGAAGGTACAAAAGCCAATGGAACTACCGAGGACCAGCTGACGGTACTGGAACCCGGTTACTAAGCAGGAGGTGCCCGTGCCAGAAAGCACTACCAAGGACCACCAGACATTGGTGGAACTCGGATACCCAGAAGGAGGCACCTAAGCCAAAGGCTCTGCCTGGATCCAGCAGACGGTACTGGAACCAGGGGCACCTATTCAAGTTTGTCTTCCTAAGAACCAGCTAATGGTGCTGGAACTCAGATAGACAGCAGAAGGTCCACAGGATAAAACAATTGCTAGGCCGTGAGCTGCCGTAGTTACCGAAAATCCACAGTCCTACAGGGGCAGCTTGTCTTATTGGCACTATGGAACCAGCATTCATTGCCAGTTCCCGCAGCCCACATAGGAAGCACCTAAACTGCAGGCACCATAGAGTCGGCTAACCCAACCGCAACACGACAGGACAATGTATTGGAGGCAAAGTGACCTTGACACTACCCGGAAACAGCTGGCACGCTGGAACCGGGCTGGGCAGGAGGGAGTACCGGTGCCAAAGACACTTCTGAGCAGCAACTGGTGGTGTTGGAGCCCAGGGAATAAAGGAGAAGCAGAGTGTAGGCTGAGGCATAATTGGAGCAAGCTGAAAGGGAACCTTTAACCCCCCAGGTGTTTACAACTAAAAGAGCCACCTTGTGCAGCACTAATGCTGCACAAGGAAAAGGTGGCTCTTTTAATTATGCTCCTTGCACACGCTGAAGTTAACACTTATAAAATGTGGCCCCTCATACCCTGAAACCTTCCCGGAGGCGGCACTTTCCTTCTTAATGAGATGCAGCACAGCCATCATTCACACCCCCTTGGCACCGTGCGCCGCCTCCTCAGCATTGTTTAAATCTGTCCCGGAGCCTGCACTGTTATGTTAAACCTTGGGCATGGGCAGTTAGTGCTGCCCGTCTTCTGACATCATTTGGTATCAGGCTGACTGTGCCTGTGCGGCCGCGCTGTCCGAGATCCCGTCCCGCAGTGTCTTCTGCTTTATTCACACTGCGGGGCTTGGATTCATGGGCATGCGCAGTGCATATCTTTGCCTGTCACTCATCTCCTTCCGCCTTCTTCAGACTGTGCGGCGTCACGGCCGTGGCATGCGATTAGGGATCAGCTGACGGCGCTTAGTCTGAAGAAGGTGGAAGGAGATGAGTGAGAGCCTGAGGTGAAGATATGCACTGCGCATGCCCATGAATCCCAGCCCCGCAGTGTGAATAAATCAGAAGACACTGCGAGGCGGGATCTCGGGCAGCGCGGCCGCACAGGCACAGTCAGCCTAACACCAAATGATGTCAGAAGACGGACAGCGCTAACTGTGCATGCCCAAGGTTTAACAAAACAGCGCAGGATCCAGGACAGATTAAAACAACGCTGAGGAGGCGGCGCCAAGGAGGTATGAATGACGGCTGTGCTACATCTCATTACGAAGGAAAATCCCACCTCCAGGACGGTTTCACGGTATGAGGGGACATATTTTATAATTGTTAAGTTCAGCGGGTGTGAGGAGCATAACTAAAAGAGCCACCTTATGCTTGTGCAGCATTACTGCTGCAGAAGGTGGCTCTTTCAGTTACAAGCGTCTGGGGGGGACAGGTTCCCTTTAATTTTTGTAGTAGTTTGAGTGTGGAGGTAGCAGGAGCAATTGCCAGATACCACAGCTGGGGATCAGCTGACGTTACTGAAACCCAATAACACTGGGTCATGTGTTGACTGTGCAGATGGCACTTCTGAGCAGCAACTGGCGGTGTTGGGCCCCAGGGATTACAGTTCAGGTGGTAGAATCATTAACACAACAGGAGACCTGGATACTGTAGCCAACCAATTATTTATTCTGGAAGAGGAGTGGCAAATTCCTGCGAGATCCAGGCCTTGTTCATTTTCAGAAAAGTAAGCCGGTCAACGTTATCGGAGGATAGTCGCATGCGACGGTCTGTTAGTACACCACCTGCAATACTAAAGAAGCGTTCCGAAAATACACTAGCAGCAGGTCAAGCCAGCATCTCCAATGCATACTGGCTAAGCTCTGGCCATGTATCCAGCTTAGAGACCCAAAACTTGAAGGGGGAAGAGCCATCTGGGAGTACATCGAGAGTGCAAGACATGTAGTCTGTCACCATGTGACGGAAACGTTGCCTCCTGCTGACTGGAGCCATCTGTGATTGTGTAGACATTTGTGGCGGGCACACAAAACTTTGCCACAGTTGGGCCATACTTGTCTTGCCTTGTGCTGAGGAACTGCTTCTGCTCCCTCTTTGTGCAGAGCTTCCCCCACTGCCTCGACGCACTGAGCTGCTTTGTAAAGCATTAGCAGCACTTCTCTCGATTGGACTGGAGAAGATGATGGACTGCACCAGTGTGTCTTGGTACTCCCGCATTTTACGCTACCGGTTCAATGGTGTTATAAGGCTTTGAAAGTTGTTCGGGTACCGAGGATCTAGGAGGGTGTACTCCCAATAATCACTCATCTCCTTCCGCCTTCTTCAGACTGTGCGGCGTCACGGCCGTGGCATGCGATTAGGGATCAGCTGACGGCGCTTAGTCTGAAGAAGGTGAAAGGAGATGAGTGAGAGCCTGAGGTGAAGATATGCACTGCGCATGCCCATGAATCCCAGCCCCGCAGTGTGAATAAATCAGAAGACACTGCGAGGTGGGATCTCGGGCAGCGCGGCCGCACAGGCACAGTCAGCCTAACACCAAATGATGTCAGAAGACGGGCACTGCAGCATGAAATCAACCATGTGCTGCAGACTGCCAACTGGCCAAGAAACGCTGTCCCCTGCTTGAGGCATGATCTCTGCCTGCTCAGCATCACCCCACCCTCGCTATACATACTGACTACTGGAGAATTGTGAAACTCCCTCCTCTGGACAGATGTCTTCCTCCTCCATTGACTCCTCCTCATCCTCCTCACAGAGTGTCCCTTGCCTAGGCCTTTGTGAGGAACCACGTTGCGCAGACTGTTCAGAAGCAGATGGCATTTGTGACTCCTCATCCTCCACCTCTTCCACAAAATCATCCCTTAGGGCTTGCTGTGTTCTTTCAAGCAGGCAGATAAGGGGGATAGTCATGCTGACTAGTGCATCATCTGCACTCGCCATCTGCATGGAATCATCGAAGGCACGCAAAACCTGGCAGATGTCCTTCATACTGGCCCACTCAGTGGTTGTGAAGTGTGAACGGCGCGCAGTGCGACTTGTTTGCGCCTGATGCAGCTGGTACTCCATTACTGCTGGCTGCTGCTCACACAACCGCTCCAACATATGTAACGTTGAATTCCACCTGGTGGGTAAGTCACATATGATGCGATGTTCCAGAAGGCAGAATCGGTGCTGCAGAGCTGCAATACGCGATCTTGCCATGCTGGAATGCCGCAAGTGAGCACACTCTAGGCGGACGTTGTGCAGTAGTGCATCAAGATCCGGATAGTCCCTCAAAAAACTCTGCCCGACCAAGTTGAGCACATGTGCCAGACATGGGATGTGAGTGAGGTTGCCTAGGGCCAGAGCTGCCACCCGATTTCGGCCATTGTCACACACTACCATTCCTGGCTGGAGATTCGCTGGCACAAACCACATGTCACTCTCCAGCTTGATGGCATTCCAGAGCTCCTGCGCTGTGTGGCTTAAATTCCCCAAAGAAATTAATTTCAATACGGCATGTTGAAGTTTGGCCACGGCTGTGCTCATATCGGTCGTAACAGGTAAACGTTCACCGGTCCATGTGGAGATGGACTGTGACGGCTCCTGCAGAGCTGATTCAGAGGAACTTGAGTATGAGGAGGAGTCAATGTGTACAGACTGGATTCCTGCAATCCTTGGAGTTGGCAGAACACGTCCAGCGCCACTCGCACGATCTGTACCCAGCTCCACAACATTTACCCAATGGGCAGTGAGGGAAAGGTATCGCCCCTCTTCATAGTGACTGGTCCATGCATCGGTGGTGAGGTGGACCTTGCTACTGACGGCGTTCAGTAGAGTGTGTTTAATGTTTCCCTCCACATGCTTTTGCAGGGCAGGGACGGCTTACCTGCTGAAGTAAAAGCGGCTGGGCACCTTGTACTGTGGGACTGCCAATGCCATCAAGTTACGAAAGGTGTCAGTCTCCACCAGCCTGAATGACAGCATTTCAAGGGACAGTAGTTTTGCAATGCCAGCACTCAGAGCCTGTGCTCGGGGATGGTTTGCCAAGAATGGCTGCCTTTTCTCCCATGCCTGTGCTACCGATGGCTGTAGACTGGGCTGGGAGTGTGAGGATGACTGGGAACATGGTGCTGTGGGTGGAATTACACTGAGTCTCTGGACAACAGTGCCAGAGGTTCTTCCATGGCGATCCTGTAAGGAAGCCGAACCAGCTGTGTGTGAGCTGGAGGAAGAGGCTACAACACAAGCTGAAGAGGTGGTAGGTGCTGCTGCAGGTTGGCCTAGGTCTTCAGTGTGTTTTTGTAACTCCACCACGTGCTTGGTCTGCACATGTTTCCATATAATTGTGGTATTGAGGTTGCTGACAATTTTCCCTCTTTTGACTTTCTGATGACACAGCTTGCATTTGACAAAGCAAATGTCATCTGCAACTGTGTCAAAAAAGGACCAGGCACTGCATGTCTTGGGAGCACCCGTTTTGGCTTTTGGAAGAGGCATACTCCTAATGGGTGCCGAAGTGGAGGCTACAGGCAACGCAGTCTTCCCCCTCCTTCTCCCTCTTTGGGCCATACGGCGAATCCCTTCCTCAGAGCTGCTCCCTCCACCTTCCTGTTCCTCACGCCATGATGGGTCAAGGACCTCATCATCTACACTACCCTCTTCCACCAACTGCTTCTCCTGGGTAGTCTCGGCAGCATAGTATGCACCTGAAAGTGGCATCTGGTTCTCATCATCAGATGCGTACTGAGGTGTGCTGACAGGAGGCACTGGCCCACCTGTTTCTTCAGATTCAGAGAGACAAATCTGTTGGGCATCACTGCATACTGCCTCTTCTTCCATTTCTCGATTGCTGCTTGGCTGGCCCCCTCTTTCCAAGCCAAGAGATTCAGAAAACAGAAGTAGAGATGGCTCCTGTCATGGGCTCTCTGACTGCCTGGGCAATTTGGCAGCTGGTGAAGAGACAGATGGGTGCTCTTCAGTGCTCTGTGCCTGAGAGGATGTGACACTAATTGAAGTTGATGCGTTAGCTGCCATCCATCTGACAATGGCTTAAATTTGTTCGTCCCGCATCAGCGGGGTACGGCGAGCTCCTGCAAAGCTGCGCATGAAGAACTGTTCCCTGCTAAAACTAGGGGATGATGAGTCACCGTTGCCCGCAGCAGGCACAGAATCCCCACGTCCTCTCCCTGCTCCACCTCCACGCCCACGCGCCTTACTCCCTGCCTTCTTCATCTTGGTAGACTGATAAAGATAGGCAGAAAAGTACTAAGGGCTTAGCATGCTTATTCCTGAACAGCTGCTAACAGGTATAAGAAACACTAATGTTATAAAGTGTGGACTAGACTTTAATATGAGCTAATGTGGCCTACACAACTGTAAAGTGCAGTGTTTGGTGAACTTTATTAACTTTTTGCTTTTTTTGCAGAACAGACTACAGAGTGAGCTGCACTCACACAGAGACCATGCAGACAGCCGTTAACGGTGCTGCAAGGCTAAAACAAGCTCCACTATGTAATCCTATATAGTGTTTTTCCACAATCTAGCAGGATACGGATGGAAAGCCACTAATAGGATAAATTTGAAAAAATGTGCAGCAGGCTGCACTAATTGAAAAAAGGACAATGGAACAGTATGTGGCAGTGACGCACCCTGAGCTGACTACAACCAGCGGTGGCTGCAGACCAGACTACAGAGTGAGCTGCACTCACACAGACACCTTGCAGACAGCCATGAACAGCGCTGCAAGGCAAAAACAAGGTTCTCACACAGCGGTTGCTAAATTAGCCTGGGTAAAGCACAATGAAGCAAATTGCTATCTCAAACTGTCCCTCAGTCAGAACACAGCATCCTGTCCCTAACTGAATTCACAGCAGAGTGAACCCAAAATGGCGGCGGCAACTTTTATAGTGCATCATGACATCAGTTCAGCAGCTAATCACAGCCATGCCAGTGGTTACATGCATAACATGCAGAACAGGATGTCCCCACACTTCTAATGATTCCTCATTGGCTGAATTCTGGCTCTTTGAATAATGTGAACTTCCGATTCCGGTATCCGATATACTGAAAGTATCGGAAGTCGGTATCGGAATTCCGAAACCGCAAATATCGTCCGATACCCGATACTTGCGGTATCGGAATGCTCAACACTAATGAGCTGTACTTGGCACAATAAACTTGAATCACTCTGTACAGACATAGGCGACATCTTATTCATTTACCAATCTACCCAGTTCAGTGTTATATAAATTTGTAATTGAGAATAATGTCACATTTGCAGGTAGCTGAGAAGTGGGGCCCTGGGGATGGCTTCTAGTGGGCCCTTGACACTCTAGTCCGACACTATGGACATGTGACCTTGCACCAGGCCAACCAATTAAAAGGTGAGCTGTGAATGTAGTCAGGTAGGAGGGCTCCTATTCAGTGGTCACAAATTTCCAACGTGGCCGATGGACTGGGTCCTGCAAATCTATTTGCAGAAACTGACAATGGTTTGGGAATCTATTTGTGTCTCTGCCTTGCTGGTTTTTTAACCTGATTTCTGACACTGCTATTCTCCAACTCGTTCCACCAGCCAGCAGCTACTCTGCGGATATAAGCCAGAGACCCCTACAGCAAAGCTCAAACTACAGTGTAAGGATTAACGGTGAACACCAGGGAGCCCTTGGCATCTGCTAAACGGAGTCTCCTAGGCGGTCCGTGTTAGCCCATTTATGATGTATTAATGGAGATTGGCCTTCTAAGAATAGTTGGCGGGCTCAAAGAGGCCCAATGCAGTACTATCAAGGAGGGCTAAAAGGTAACAGCTTCAACCCTAAAAACTGGATATTAGATATGAGATGCTGCCACTTCTATTCCCTTCGCAACAAATGTCCAGGTCTCTTCAACTCTTTGAAGCTTTTCATGTATAAGAAATGGGTATAATCAGTATGTCTGAAATATATTATTATTTCCCAGATTCTGGTCTCTATGAGCCAGAGCATTTTGAGCAATCAAAAGAACTGTTATGGGAGATCATATTCACAGCGGCTGTTCTCCCGGCACTGTGAACTGAATACAGACACTGGCTTCTGTCAATACTAAGAATAGATGGCCTGCTGTGATGCTTTCTATTGATGAAATACAGATCAATGAATCTGAATGAATGAATTCACTGATTTTCCTGCTTTCTGCTATTGCTCACTGCTGCTGCTTGTGATCGCAGTGCTTTTTAGTAATGTATAATAGGAAACTGCTAAAAAGCAATTTCTAGAATACAAGTGACGGTTCTCTCTTGGTGAACTGTCTCGTTTAAGTTTAGTAAATACATTAACCTTTTCATGAATGGGGGTATTTTTAGTAAAATTCTCCCTATTGGAGCGCTTTATTCTAAGAGTATGTTCACACTGGAGATTTTTGGTATACAAAAATTCAATGTGTATTTGCATTTTAATCTGCAGCAAAAATCAAAAGCTGACCTTTGGTTTTCTGCAATGGATTTGCAGCTTCAGTCGCCATTGGGTTTAGTTCTATTCAGTGTAGCTTTTGGGAAAGGTGACAATGGAGCCGAGTGATATATCAAAACTGTAACAGAAATCTGCAGCTGTATCTGGATTTCAACAAGGAATATTCACCAAAATCAGCATGAAAAAAACTCCTTGTGAATGCATACTAAGGGTATGTGCACACAGCATTTTGTTCAGGCAGATGTCACCTGGAAACTGCCTGAAAAAGTGCTAAAAAGTATTAAAAACAATAAACAAATGCACTGTTTTATATATAAAATTAAAAAGGAAAAAAATACACCACATTAACGAAGAGAATGATGACAAAGAAGACGCTTCAGAAAGAACACCACCGGCATTTTCCTGAAGTTTCTTCTGCTTCAAAAAGTATGCAGATAATCAGCCACCTAAATTATGTCATTTGTATATAACCTTAGGTGATCCAGTGTCTTCACTAAGCTATGGAAAGCATCTCAGACTTTGCCCAGAGCATGGTCTACGAAGCTTTCGTCAGTGAAGAACTGATAGATATAAAGCATTGCAATGCTACCGCATTGCAATGCTTTATACCAGCAATCAAAATGAAAAGAGGGACTAAGTAAAAAATTTAAAAAAATATATAAAAAAAATAGTAATAATAATAATATACAGTATATTATACCAACAAATACACAATTTTATGTTAAAAAAGGTAAACATATTTTACTGCATCCAGAACGACCGAATCTATAATAATGTCTCACTAGTTAAAATTTTCTATATTAAAATTTTCTATATAATAGAAAATTATCATGGTGAACAGTGGTGAACTCAAGGAGCTCAGCGCTGCATCATGAGACTTACTGAGAGCTTACTGAGGTCACCAGAGTTCAGGGGCCCTCTTTCTGCAGTTCATTCTCCCATGCTTCTCAGCATGAACGGTCACTGTTATCAGCGGTGTTTCAGGAGACATCACACAACAAATTGTATGGTGCATTTTCTCTGGTTATCCTTGTGAGAATAAAAAATTGGGGCTAAAAGAACATTTTTGTGGGAAAAATTAGATTTTTTTTATTTTCATGGTTCTACATTATAGACTTCTTTGAAACACCTGAGGGTTCAAGGTGCTCACCACATATCTCTATACATTCCTTGAGGGGTTTAGCTTCCAAAATGAGGTCACCTGTGGGGGATTTCCACTGTTTAAGCACATTAAGGGCTCTCCAAACGTGACATGGCATCTGCCCTAAATTCCAGACATTTTTGCGTTGAAAAACTCAAACGGTGCTCCTTCCCTTCTGAGTTCTGCCATGCGCCCAAACAGTTTAAAAAATTGTACTGATGTAAAGTAGACATGTAATAATTGTTACTCATTAACAATTTCGTGTGACATAACTCTCTGATTTAAAGGCATAAGGATTAAAAGTTTGAAAATTGCGAAATGCTTAAAATTTTCACCAAATTTCCAATATTTTTACAAACGAACGCAAGTATTATCGAACAAATTTTACCACTATTATGAAGTACAATATGTCGTGAAACAAACAATCTCAGAATCAGTAGGATCTGCTGCAGTGTTCCAGAGTTATTATTGCCTCATGAAGTGACACTTGAAATAATGATGCTTGGACATTAACGTGCAAAGTGTCTTGGTTCTTAAGGAGTTAAGGTTAAAGGGGTCTTATCGTTTCCAGATCATATCCCAGTATTCTGGTGGTTAGCTGACTTTACAGTGTCTTTATAGCTGCTGAGGGCCCTTATGACTGCTATCTAAGCCCAGCATGTCATTTCGAAAAGAAACCATCAAATCATCACAGGTTCAAGCCCACTAGGGATGCTAAAATAAAAAGTAAAAATATTCTTTCATCCTTGTCTCCTTAAAATAAATAAATAAAAATTAAGCATATACCGTATATGGAATCGCAACATTTGTACATTCTTGATGTATTAAACTATAAAATAAATGACCATGAGTGGTAAACACCATAAAGAAAAAAGAAATTAAAACGGCAAATTGCATTTTTTTTAATCACAGCACCTCCTGTAAAAAAAAAAGAATATAAGAATCCATCATTAAAAGATGGTATGTAGACCAAAATAGGGTCAATAAAAACTTCAGCTTGTCACATAAAAAATAATCACTCATACTGGTCTTTTGGCAAAAAAAATAAAAAAAAGGTGGGAAAGGAGAGGAAAAAACGAAAACTCAAAAATAAAAAAAATCTCCTGGTTATGAAAGGGTTAAAGGTTTAAATTAATTAACTTATTGATTGAGTTAAAGATAACACCCGAACCATTGCCTAGCTTTAATTCCACCTCATGAGAAAACTGCATGGCCACCCACTGGACATTTCCACTTCGAGTCAAGCAGCTTTTAGTTTGGACTCATTTTTTTCTTGTTCCCTTGCATTCTATGAAAAGGCTTCCCTTGACCCACTGCCGGTCTCTATATTTTGGCATTTAACTACATTGCTGAAAAAAAGTAATAGAACATTAGAAAACCAATTATCCACATTATTCTAGCAGAGAATACAAATAAAAGTGGTGTTCCTGGCTTGATAAAAACTTTTGGTTAAGCTGAGACATTGAGCTTTTGGATCCCCTGATGAAGCGGATTACGCTGACTTCCTGCCTCTTGACGGTTGTATTACACGAACGGATCAATTTGAGGGATTTTTTCCATTACTATTACTACCGCCTCTGTTTTCTGTCTTTTGTGCTGCTTTCAATTCCTTCTAACGGCATTGTATAATATCAACACATGACGGCTGCATCAATCTCATGTGACAACACGTTATTGATGAAGGCGAGGATACAGAGACCGTCATGAAGCACTGTAAATGGGGGATTATAGTATGTTATGTTTATTTTAATCTGACATGTCCATGCTTGGACCTGGTCAACCGTTATTGTCGCATACCCTTTCTGGCACCATGGGAGTGATTCGGAAAAGCTACAGGTACGGTTTGCATTCAATATGGTCCCGCTTTTAACACATTTAGGAGGCCGTAATGGCACAGTGAGTAAAACATAAAAAAACTTACAGAGGGACCAATGTGGTCTTTCTCCCAGCATATTAAGGAGGCCGTAATGGCACAGCGAATATAAAAATCGTAGGTCAGGACTGCCCCAAGAGATTGCCGTGACGTGGCGGGGTGGCTCAAAGAATTGATCAATTGTTTGCTAAATATCTCATTTTGATATACAGTCAGAATTTAATATGCGCATTTGCGCTTTTCAAATTGCGTTCTGACCACAAGCAGCGCTGGCTACTCTCTTTTTGTTTTGTATTGGTTTGTGGCTGACCACCACCGTTGCCGTGCGCGCTTGGGTCATTTACGCCATTCTTTCTGTTTTCATTGTGATTGATCTAGGCTGCTGTACACACTTACAGCAGCCCTGCCCTGCCCGGGCTCTGTTTTAATTAGTGCACCTGTGCCTGGGCCTGTCTCTCTCTTTAAGCCATGGTGCTGGTCAGGCATTGTGGAGGTCAGATCTGACATGTCCATGCTTGGACCTGGTCGACCGTTATTGTCGCATACCCTTTCTGGCACCATGGGAGTGATTCGGAAAAGCTACAGGTACGGTTTGCATTCAATATGGTCCCACTTTTAACACATTTAGGAGGCCGTAATGGCACAGTGAGTAAAATATAAAAAAACTTACAGCGGGACCAATGTGGTCTTTCTCCCAGCATATTAAGGAGGCCGTAATGGCACAGCGAATATAAAAATCGTAGAGCAGGACTGCCCCAAGAGATTGCCGCGACGTGGCGGGGTGGCTCAAAGAATTGATCAATTGTTTGCTAAATATCTCATTTTGATATACAGTCAGAATTTAATATGCGCATTTGCGCTTTTCAAATTGCGTTCTGACCACAAGCAGCGCTGGCTAGGGTTGAGCGAAACGGGTCGAACATTTTCAAAAGTCGCCGACTTTTGACAAAGTCGGGTTTCATGAAACCCGATCCGACCCCTGTGCGGGGTCGGCCATGGGGTACGCGACTTTCGCGCCAAAGTCGCGTTTCAATGACGCGAAAAGCGCCATTTCTCAGCCAATGAAGGTAAACGCAGAGTGTGGGCAGCGTGATGACATAGGTCCTGGTCCCCACCATCTTAGAGAAGGGCATTGCAGTGATTGGCTTGCTGTCTGCGGCGTCACAGGGGCTATAAAGGGGAGTTCCCGCCGACCGCCATGTTACTGCTGCTGATCTGAGCTTAGGGAGAGGTTGCTGCTGCTTCGTCAGAAGCAGGGATAGCGTTAGGCAGGGTCCATTAACCACCAAACCGCTTGTGCTGTAGCGATTTCCACTGCCCAACACCACCTTCGGTGTGCAGGGACAGTGGAAGCTACATTTTTTTTTTTTCCCTCAGCGCTGTAGCTCATTGGGCTGCCCTAGAAGGCTCCCTGATAGCTGCATTGCTGTGTGTACGCCGCTGTGCAAACCAACTGCTTTTTTCAAAGCACAAATCCTCTTGTTCCTTCCTTTCTGCACAGCTATCCTGTTTGTTTGTCCACACTTATTATTTAATTTGTGCATCAGTCCACTCCTTATTGCTGCCTGCCATACCTGGCTGAGATTACTGCAGGGAGATAGTAATTGAAGGACAGTTCCTTTTTTTTTTTGTGGGAGATTAAGATTGGCATTTCTGCTAGAGTGCCATCCCGGTCTGTGTCATCTCTCACTCAGTGGGCCATAGAAAGCCTATTTATTTTTTTGCTTGATTTGGGTTCTAAAATCTACCTGAAAAAATCACTACATCAATCAGTGGGAGAAAAATATTGGCCTCAGGGCTTGTGTGCCACTCCTTACTCCTGTGTGTGCCATCTCTCAGTGGGCTATAGAAAGCCTATTTATTTTTTTGCTTGATTTGGGTTCCAAAATCTACCTGAAAAAATCAATAAATCAATCAGTGGGAGATTAATATTGCCCTTTCTGCTTGTGTGCCCGTCCTAAGCGTGCCATCTCTCTCTCTCAGATAGTGGGCCATAGAAAGCCTATTTATTATTTTTTTTATTGGGTTTATACATTTTCCCTGGAAAAAAAAAAAAGTGGGAGATTAATATTGGCCTCTGGGCTTGTGTGCCACTCCTGACTCCTGTGTGCGTCCTCTCTCACTCAGTGGGCCCTAGAAAGCCTATTTTTTGTTTTATTTGTTTTCTAAATTCTCCCTGAAAAAATCATTTTATTTTATTTGGTTTCTAAATTATTCCTGAAAAAATCATTTTTTTTGTATTTTTTTTTTCTAAAGTCTCCCTGAAAAAAAAAAAAAAACAGTGGGAGATTAATATTGCCCTTTCTGCTTGTGTGCCAGTCTTGACTCCTGGGTGTGCCATCTCTCTCTCTCCAATTGTGGGCCATAGAAAGCCTATTAATTTTTTTGCTTGATTTGGGTTCCAAAATCTACCTGAAAAAATCACTAAATCAATCAGTGGGAGATAAATATTGGCCTCTGGGCTTGTGTGCCACTCCTGACTCCTGTGTGCGTCCTCTCTCACTCAGTGGGCCCTACAAAGCCTATTTTTTTTTCATTTGTTTTCTAAATTCTCCCTGAAACAATCATTTTATTTTATTTTGTTTCTAAATTCTTCCTGAAAAATTCATTTTTTTTTGTTTCTAAAGTCTCCCTGAAAAAAAAAAAAAAAATCAAATCAGTGGGAGATTAATATTGCCCTTTCTGCTTGTGTGCCAGTCTTGACTCCTGGGTGTGCCATCTCTCTCTCTCCAATTGTGGGCCATAGAAAGCCTATTTATTTTTTTGCTTGATTTGGGTTCTAAATTCTACCTGAAAAAATCAATAAATCAATCAGTGGGAGATTAATATTGGCATTTGGGCTTGTGTGCCAGTCCTAAGCGTGCCATCTCTCTCTCTCAGATAGTGGGCCATAGAAAGCCTATTTATTATTTTTTTTATTGGGTTTATAAATTTTCCCTGGAAAAAAAAAAAAAAGTGGGAGATTAATATTGGCCTCTGGGCTTGTGTGCCACTCCTGACTCCTGTGTGCGTCATCTCTCACTCAGTGGGCCATAGAAAGCCTTTTTTTGTTTTATTTGTTTTCTAAATTCTCCCTGAAAAAATCATTTTATTTTATTTGGTTTCTAAATCCTTCCTGAAAAAATCATTTTATTCTATTTTTTTTTTTTTCCTAAAGTCTCCCTTAAAAAAAAAAAAAATCAAATCAGTGGGAGATTAATATTTACATTTGTGCTTCAGTGACAGTCCTGCGTGTGTGGCATCTCTCTCATTTGTTGCCACCAACAACAGAGTGTGTAACATTGTGCCTGATTTTCGTTGTGGTCTCACTCACCTGTAAAGGGGTAGCTAAATCATACTGAAGTTGTAGCTCACCGTGTAATTTGTGTGACAGCAACAAATACCGTTAGTTTGTTTACGTTTTTAAAACAATGAGGAAGTATGGTGGAAGAGGTCGTGGCCGGGGGCGTTCATTGTCAGCTGGTAATGAGGGTAGTGGTAGTGGTGGAGCATCAGCTGGTCGTGGGAAAAAAAATATTGCACCTAAGTCTGGAGCTGTGGAGCCAGGTTCGTCGTCAGGCTACACAAGGCCTCGAACGCTCCCTTTTCTGGGAGTAGGAAAACCGCTTTTAAAGCCGGAGCAGCAAGAGCAAGTTTTGGCTTATCTTGCTGACTCAGCCTCTAGCTCTTTTGCCTCCTCTCGTGAAACTGGTAAATGTCAAAGCAGCGCGTCGTTAGTGGATGTTCACGGTCAGGGACAAGTCGCTTCCTTGTCCTCTTCAGCAAAAACAACAACAGAGAAGAATGCAGCAGGCGACACAACGGGTTACTCCATGGAGCTCTTTACACATACCGTCCCTGGCTTAGAAAGTGAAGCAGTTAACAGTCCATGCCCATTACAAGTTGAATCTGACATGGAGTGCACTGATGCACAGCCACAGCCAGACTACTATGCTGGTCCTTTGACTCAGACCACAACATTGCCCTCGCAGGGTGCTGATCAAGAATCAGACCCTGATGAGACTATGTTGCCCCATCACGAACGCTATACCACCGACCGACACGGTGACACAGACGAAGTTGCACACGAGCTACAAGAAGAGGTAATAGATGACCCAGTTCTTGACCCCGATTGGCAGCCATTGGGGGAACAGGGTGCAGGCGGCAGCAGTTCTGAAGCGGAGGAGGAGGGGCCGCAGCAGGCATCAACATCGCAACAGGTTCCATCTGCCGGGCCCGTATCTTGCCCAAAACGCGTGGCAAAGCTAAAACCTGTTGGAGGACAGCGTGGCCATCCGGTTAAAGCTCAGTCTGCAATGCCTGAAAAGGTATCCGATGCTAGAAAGAGTGCAGTCTGGCATTTTTTAAAACAACATCCAATTGATCAGCGCAAAGTCATCTGTCAAAAATGTTCAACTACCTTAAGCAGAGGACAGAATCTGAAAAGTCTCAATACAAGTTGCATGCATAGACATTTAACCACCATGCATTTGCAACCCTGGACTAACTACCAAACGTCCCTTAAGGTTGTAGCACCCTCGGCCAATGAAGCTAGTCAGCAACGCAACATCCCTTCCGGCAGTGTAGGGTCACCATTTTCCGCACCACCTGCAGTATCTGTGCAGGTTTCTTTGCCAGGCCAAAGCAGTCAGGGTCAGGGAATCACCAGTTTCGTAGTAGGAAACACTGCATCTAGGGCACCGGCGGCAACAATACCATCTCCCACCGTCTCTCAGTCTGCCATGTCCACCGGCACCCCCGCTAGTTCCACGATCTCCAGCTCTCCAGTCCAGCTCACCCTACATGAGACTATGGTTAGAAAAAGGAAGTACTTAGCCTCGCATCCGCGTACACAGGGTTTGAACGCACACATAGCTAGACTAATCTCGTTAGAGATGATGCCCTACCGGTTAGTTGAAAGCGAAGCTTTCAAAGCCCTGATGGACTACGCTGTACCACGCTACGAGCTACCCAGTCGACACTTTTTTTCCAGAAAAGCCATCCCAGCCCTCCACCAGCATGTTAAAGAGCGCATCGTCCATGCACTCAGGCAATCTGTGAGCACAAAGGTGCACCTGACAACAGATGCATGGACCAGTAGGCATGGCCAGGGACGTTACGTGTCCATCACGGCACACTGGGTAAATGTGGTGGATGCAGGGTCCACAGGGGACAGCAAGTTTGGGACAGTTCTGCCTAGCCCACGGTCTAGGAAACAATTGGCTGTAGCCGTTCGCACCCCCTCCTCCTCCTCTTCGTCCTCCTGCAGAAGCGAGAGCTTGTCCACAGACCGCAGTCGCACAACCACTCCATCCGCAGCTGCCACTGTTGCACACCAGGTCTCCCATTATGGGGCAGCTACTGGCAAACGTCAGCAGGCTGTATTGGCTATGAAGTGTTTGGGCGACAACAGACACACCGCGGAAGTTCTGTCCGAGTTCTTGCAGAAAGAAACGCAGTCGTGGCTGGGCACTGTAGATCTTGAGGCAGGCAAGGTAGTGAGTGATAACGGAAGGAATTTCATGGCTGCCATCTCCCTTTCCCAACTGAAACACATTCCTTGCCTGGCTCACACCTTAAACCTGGTGGTGCAGTGCTTCCTGAAAAGTTATCCGGGGTTATCTGACTTGCTCCTCAAAGTGCGTGGACTTTGCTCACATATCCGCCGTTCGCCCGTACACTCCAGCCGTATGCAGACCTATCAGCGTTCTTTGAACCTTCCCCAGCATCGCCTAATCATAGACGTTGCAACAAGGTGGAACTCAACACTGCACATGCTTCAGAGACTGTGTGAACAGAGGCGGGCTGTTATGTTTTTGTGGGAGGATACACATACACGGGCAGGCAGTAGGATGGCAGACATGGAGTTGTCAGGTGTGCAGTGGTCGAAGATTCAAGACATGTGTCAAGTCCTTCAGTGTTTTCAGGAATGCACACGGCTGGTTAGTGCAGACAACGCCATAATAAGCATGAGCATCCCCCTAATGCGTCTGCTGATGCAAAGTTTGACGCACATAAAGGATCAGGCGTCTGCAGCTGAGGAAGAGGAAAGCCTTGATGACAGTCAGCCATTGTCTGGCCAGGGCAGTGTACAGGACGAGGTAGCGGGCGATCAGGAGGAGGAGGACGAGGAGGATGATGGGGATGATTATATTTTTAATGAGGAAGCTTTTCCGGGGCCACTGGAAATTGGTGGCGCGGCAAGGCCGGGTTCTGGTTTTTTGAGGGACACAAGTGACGTGGATTTGCCTGAAACTGCCCCTCAACCAAGCACAACCGCAGATTTGAGAACTGGAACTTTGGCCCACATGGCGGATTATGCCTTACGTATCCTCAAAAGGGACACACGCATAACTAAAATGATGAATGATGACGATTACTGGTTGGCCTGCCTCCTTGATCCTCGCTATAAAGGCAAATTGCAAAATATAATGCCACATGAGAACTTGGAACTAATATTAGCAACCAAACAATCAACTCTTGTTGACCGTTTGCTTCTGGCATTCCCTGCACACAGCGCCCGTGATCGTTCTCACACGAGCTGCAGGGGCCAGCAGACCAGAGGAGTTAGAGGGGCAGAAATCAGAAGTGGCGTTGGCCAGAGGGGTTTTCTGACCAGGTTGTGGAGTGATTTTGCTATGACCGCAGACAGGACAGGTACTGCAGCATCAATTCAAAGTGACAGGAGACAACATTTGTCCAGTATGGTTACAAACTATTTTTCATCCCTTATCGATGTTCTCCCTCAACCGTCATTCCCATTTGATTACTGGGCATCAAAATTAGACACCTGGCCAGAATTGGCAGAATATGCATTGCAGGAGCTTGCTTGCCCGGCAGCTAGTGTCCTATCAGAATGAGTATTCAGTGCTGCAGGTTCAATACTAACAGAAAAAAGGACTCGTCTGGCTACCCAAAATGTAGATGATCTAACCTTCATTAAAATGAACCACAACTGGATTTCGAAATCTTTTGCCCCACCTTGCCCGGCTGACACCTAGCTTTCCTATGAAAAAGTCTTGCCTGTGGACTATTCTGAATGCCTTTTCCAATCTCGTAATTTTCTGCACCTGATTGTCCAGCATACGACATGTTTACACCTCACTAAATGGCCAAACTCCCCACACGGGGCCGTGGTATCGACACTTGGCGACAGCACCTGTGAGAGTGCAGTTTGTCTGAAGAGGTGGGTGAGCCCGCTTTTGGTCGATGGCACTGCCACTGGGTCCCTCGTAGTACAAAAAAAGTGTCTCTGGCGGTGGTGGTGCGCACCCAACGTCAGACACACCGTTGTAATATGAGGGGCCCTGGGCCTGTACCGCCGGCCACAAGACAGTTCCCCCCCCCTCAGCTCAAACAGTGCTCTACCACTTGCAAAATTATCTCACAGCTCCACCAATGTTTAGTCTATGCGCTGACATCCTTCAATGCCTGCCACTGACAATACCATTGTATTGACATTTTTGTTATGTTAGGCCTTCGATGCCTGTCTGCGGTCACTCCTTCCACTAGGCCTCCACTGACCACACCACTGCTGCCCGTGTACCCCTGGAACCAATTTAAAATTGCCTACAGCCATGTGTTATTATTTTAGGCCTTCGATGCCTGTCTGCGGTCACTCCTTCCACTAGGCCTCCACTGACCACACCACTGCTGCCCGTGTACCCCTGGAACCAATTTAAAATTGCCTACAGCCATGTGTTATTATTTTAGGCCTTCGATGCCTGTCTGCGGTCACTCCTTCCACTAGGCCTCCACTGACCACACCACTGCTGCCCGTGTACCCCTGGAACCAATTTAAAATTGCCTACAGCCATGTGTTATTATTTTAGGCCTTCGATGCCTGTCTGCGGTCACTCCTTCCACTAGGCCTCCACTGACCACACCACTGCTGCCCGTGTACCCCTGGAACCAATTTAAAATTGCCTACAGCCATGTGTTATTATTTTAGGCCTTCGATGCCTGTCTGCGGTCACTCCTTCCACTAGGCCTCCACTGACCACACCACTGCTGCCCGTGTACCCCTGGAACCAATTTAAAATTGCCTACAGCCATGTGTTATTATTTTAGGCCTTCGATGCCTGTCTGCGGTCACTCCTTCCACTAGGCCTCCACTGACCACACCACTGCTGCCCGTGTACCCCTGGAACCAATTTAAAATTGCCTACAGCCATGTGTTATTATTTTAGGCCTTCGATGCCTGTCTGCGGTCACTCCTTCCACTAGGCCTCCACTGACCACACCACTGCTGCCCGTGTACCCCTGGAACCAATTTAAAATTGCCTACAGCCATGTGTTATTATTTTAGGCCTTCGATGCCTGTCTGTGGTCACTCCTTCCACTAGGCCTCCACTGACCACACCACTGCTGCCCGTGTACCCCTGGAACCAATTTAAAATTGCCTACAGCCATGTGTTATTATTTTAGGCCTTCGATGCCTGTCTGCGGTCACTCCTTCCACTAGTCCTCCACTGACCACACCACTGCTGCCCGTGTACCCCTGGAACCAACATCAGAAAATATAAAAATAAGTATTTTGCTTATAAAAAAGAAAATACTGGAGAGATATCAAATGCAGACATTTTAACATTAAAAACAAACACATACAACAAAAATCTGGTAAAGTACTAAAAATGGCCACCAGCTACAATAACTTTCTCCTGCAAGTAGTTAACTGAAAGGTTTTTTCAATTTTAAACACAGATATGGCATCCACCGAGTGTTGTCCTGTCGCGTCTTCTTTATATTATTGCCAAGAAGATGCAAAACAATGAAAATAATAAAATCATTATTTACCAAAAAAATAGAGTAAGTCAAAACCACATTGCAAATAAACATTCATTATAAATAAAGAAGCAGGGCGCGTCCGAGGGTGAGTATATACCTAATAAGAATATAATCACCCTCGGACGCTCCCTGCTTCTTTCCGACAGCCTTCCTTCCTAAGAATCAGCCCTTCCGTAGTGTAGAGAGAGGGTTTGTTACACTCCAAGGTGTTCCCCAGGTTGCCTTTCCTGAGCTTCGATCTTCCGGCTCTCGTTTAGTAGTTGTTGGAAACTATGCTGCATTAGGCCTACAAATTGGGTATGGGGTGTAGAGAGATGGTGTGTTCCACTCCAAGGTGTTCTCCAGGTTGCCTTTCCTGAGCTTCGATCTTCCGGCTCTCGTTTAGTAGTTGTTGGAAACTACGCTGCATTAGGCCTACAAATTGGGTATGGGGTGTAGAGAGATGGTGTGTTCCACTGTAGAGAGATGGTGTGTTCCACTCCAAGGTGTTCCCCAGGTTTCCTCGCCAATGCTTCGATCATCATGCTCTCGTTTAGTAGTTGTTGGAAACTACGCTGCATTAGGCCTACAAATTGGGTATGGGGTGTAGAGAGATGGTGTGTTCCACTCCAATGTGTTCCCCAGGTTTCCTCGCCAATGCTCCGATCATCATGCTCTCGTTTAGTAGTTGTTGGAAACTATGCTGCATTGGGCCTACAAATTGGGTATGGGGTGTAGAGAGATGGTGTGTTCCACTCCAAGGTGTTCCCCAGGTTGCCTTTCCTGAGCTTCGATCTTCCGGCTCTCGTTTAGTAGTTGTTGGAAACTACGCTGCATTAGGCCTACAAATTGGGTATGGGGTGTAGAGAGATGGTGTGATCCACTCCAAGGTGTTCTCCAGGTTGCCTTTCCTGAGCGTCGATCTTCCGGCTCTCGTTTAGTAGTTGTTGGAAACTACGCTGCATTAGGCCTACAAATTGGGTATGGGGTGTAGAGAGATGGTGTGTTCCACTCCAAGGTGTTCCCCAGGTTTCCTCGCCAATGCTTCGATCATCATGCTCTCGTTTAGTAGTTGTTGGAAACTACGCTGCATTGGGCCTACAAATTGGGTATGGGGTGTAGAGAGATGGTGTGTTCCACTGTAGAGAGATGGTGTGTTCCACTCCAAGGTGTTCCCCAGGTTTCCTCGCCAATGCTTCGATCATCATGCTCTCGTTTAGTAGTTGTTGGAAACTACGCTGCATTAGGCCTACAAATTGGGTATGGGGTGTAGAGAGATGGTGTGTTCTACTCCAAGGTGTTACCCAGGTTTCCTCGCCAATGCTTCGATCATCAGGCTCTCGTTTAGTAGTTGTAGGAAACTACGCTGCATTGGGCCTACAAATTGGGTATGGGGTGTAGAGAGATGGTGTGTTCCACTCCAAGGTGTTCCCCAGGTTGCCTTTCCTGAGCTTCGATCTTCCGGCTCTCGTTTTGTAGTTGTTGGAAACTACGCTGCATTAGGCCTACAAATTGGGTATGGGGTGTAGAGAGATGGTGTGTTCCACTCCAAGGTGTTCTCCAGGTTGCCTTTCCTGAGCTTCGATCTTCCGGCTCTCGTTTAGTAGTTGTTGGAAACTATGCTGCATTAGGCCTACAAATTGGGTATGGGGTGTAGAGAGATGGTGTGTTCCACTGTAGAGAGATGGTGTGTTCCACTCCAAGGTGTTCCCCAGGTTTCCTCGCCAATGCTTCGATCATCATGCTCTCGTTTAGTAGTTGTTGGAAACTACGCTGCATTAGGCCTACAAATTGGGTATGGGGTGTAGAGAGATGGTGTGTTCCACTCCAAGGTGTTCCCCAGGTTTCCGCGCCAATGCTTCGATCATCATGCTCTCGTTTAGTAGTTGTTGGAAACTACGCTGCATTAGGCCTACAAATTGGGTATGGGGTGTAGAGAGATGGTGTGTTCCACTCCAAGGTGTTCCCCAGGTTTCCTCGCCAATGCTTCGATCATCATGCTCTCGTTTAGTAGTTGTTGGAAACTACGCTGCATTGGGCCTACAAATTGGGTATGGGGTGTAGAGAGATGGTGTGTTCCACTCCAAGGTGTTCTCCAGGTTGCCTTTCCTGAGCTTCGATCTTCCGGCCCTCGTTTAGTAGTTGTTGGAAACTACGCTGCATTAGGCCTACAAATTGGGTATGGGGTGTAGAGAGATGGTGTGTTCCACTGTAGAGAGATGGTGTGTTCCACTCCAAGGTGTTCCCCAGGTTTCCTCCCCAATGCTTCGATCATCATGCTCTCGTTTAGTAGTTGTTGGAAACTACGCTGCATTAGGCCTACAAATTGGGTATGGGGTGTAGAGAGATGGTGTGTTCCACTCCAAGGTGTTCCCCAGGTTTCCTCGCCAATGCTTCGATCATCATGCTCTCGTTTAGTAGTTGTTGGAAACTACGCTGCATTAGGCCTACAAATTGGGTATGGGGTGTAGAGAGATGGTGTGTTCCACTCCAAGGTGTTCTCCAGGTTGCCTTTCCTGAACTTCTATCTTCAGGCTCTCATTAAATTGTGGTTAAACGGAACAACTGCATTTGGCGTACTAGTTGGTTTGGGGCCTACTATCGGTGTCTGCCGCTCCTTGCTGTTCTCCTGGTTTCCTGTCCCGAAATTCCGTTTTCAGGCGCTCGTTAAGTAGTTGTTAATGTTAGACTGCATTTGGCCTACTAGTTGGGTTGGGGCCTACTATCGGTGTCTGCCACTCCTTGCTGTTCTCCTCCACTGAACAAAGCTGTGCCGCCTGTTTACTACTGTTGCCAATTTTGAACTGCATTTCGACTACTTACTGATTTGGGCCTACTCTCTGTGTCAGCCTCTCATTCCAGTTGTCCTCCACTGCAATGCCCCCTGGTTATTCCTGTGTTACCAATTTTGAACTGCATTTAGCCCACTTTATTATTTGGGCCTATATCTGTGTTTCCTCCTCATCCTGCCCATTGCCCAGCCAGTGATAGATGAGTCTGCTGGTACATTGACCCATAACGCAACATTCCCCGTGCACGCTACACAACAACATTGTGACCCTGCTGAAAGTCAGGTTGCTCTTCCCGCATACCATACCACCTTACACGGGGACAAAGAGGAAGGTGCAGATGAAAGTGCAGGTTCCTTCATCAGGTGGGGGGAGGAATACTAGTTGGCGACGTCACTGGCACAGGGCCTCTCATAGTACGCAAAAGTGTTGCTGCCGGTGGGAGGCGCCCCCGCCGTGCAAACACACCGCTGTACTTTGAGGGGCCCTGTGCCAGTGCCAATGCCAACGAGTGGGCCCCCCCTGCTTGCTCAGGATCACAGCACTTGCAAAGTTGAAATACTTACCTCTCCCTGCTCCACTGCCGTGACGTGGTCCAGATTTCCTGGGCCCACTAATTACTTGAACCAGCCCTACCCACCACAACTTTAGCCAAATGACCCCCAATTTCAAATGCCTTCCAATTATTATAAGGTAAATTACGCTTGACAAGCTTCATTAAGAAGAATGGATGGTTTTGACATTAAAATGGGCACTCTAGGTGTTTTCCTGGCCCCCACTCACTGCCGACTATGCTGCCCCATTGACTTGCATTGGGTTTCGTGTTTCGGTCGATCCCGACTTTACGTCATAATCGGCCGATTTCACTCGACCCGACTTTTGAGATAGTCGGGTTTCGCGAAACCCGGCTCGACTCTAAAAAGGTCAAGGTCGCTCAACTCTAGCGCTGGCTACTCTCTTTTTGTGATGTTTATTTTAAACCTATTTGGACTAAGTTTACCTAAAATGAAAATTAAATTGAGAATGAAATGGAAAATTATTTAAATCTTTTTTTTTTTTATTTTATTTTATTTATTTTTTACCAAAATAGCCCCCAGACCTAATGGGAGTTATAGTGTAGAAATAGTTAAAGCAGTGAATCCTTACAATGTAAAATAATGAAAGCCATATATCTTCTAGAGATGCTGGGGTACCAGGTATAAACGATCTTTATAAATATTAGCCATGGAAAATGTTAGAAAGACAGAGAAATAGAGGAAGGACCTCACCCCAAGGTCACCAGGCTGGTAGAAGTCCTACAATATTTGTCCCTTGTGCTACCTTTATAATTCTGTCCTGGGTGATGAACTATTATGTCCCATTTTTGCTGATTCATACAGGATGGCAACAGCATAGTGAGGTAAAAATTGTTAGACAGACACAGAAATAGATGGAGGACTTCACCCCAAGGTCCCGAGGCTGGGGAAGTCCTACAGCATGTTTGTTGTACTCCTCTTATAATTCTGTCTTGCGTTCAAGACTATTGTATCCCTCCTATACTGATTTATGCAAAATGGCAGCAGCATAGTGAGGTAAAAAACATTAGAAAGATGGAGAATTAGCTGGAGGACCCAACCCAAGGTCTCCAGGCTGGTGGAAGAGCTACAGAATGTGCCCCTTATGGTCCCTTATAATTCTGTCTTGGGTGCAGGACTATTGTGTCCCTGTTACACTGATATACAGATGATGGTAACAGCATAGTAAGGTCAAAAATGTTGGAAAGGCAGAGAATTAGCTGCAAGACCCAACCCAAGGTCTACAGGCTGTTGGAAGAGCTACAGAATGTGCCCCTTGTGGTCTCTTATAATTCTGTCTTGGGTGCAGGACTATTGTGTCCATGTTACACTGACATACAGATGATGGTAACAGCATAGTAAGGTCAAAAATGTTGGAAAGGCAGAGAATTAGCTGCAAGACCCAACCCAAGGTCTACAGGCTGTTGGAAGAGCTACAGAATGTGCCCCTTGTGGTCTCTTATAATTCTGTCTTGGGTGCAGGACCATTGTGTCCATGTTACACTGACATACAGATGATGGTAACAGCATAGTAAGGTCAAAAATGTTGGAAAGGCAGAGAATTAGCTGCAAGACCCAACCCAAGGTCTACAGGCTGGTGGAAGAGCTACAGAATGTGCCTCTTATGGTCCCTTATAATTCTGTCTTGGGTGCAGGACTATTGTGTCCCTGTTACACTGATATACAGATGATGGTAACAGCATAGTAAGGTCAAAAATGTTGGAAAGGCAGAGAATTAGCTGCAAGACCCAACCCAAGGTCTACAGGCTGTTGGAAGAGCTACAGAATGTGCCCCTTGTGGTCTCTAATAATTCTGTCTTGGGTGCAGGACTATTGTGTCCATGTTACACTGACATACAGATGATGGTAACAGCATAGTAAGGTCAAAAATGTTGGAAAGGCAGAGAATTAGCTGCAAGACCCAACCCAAGGTCTACAGGCTGGTGGAAGAGTTCCAGAATGTGTCCCTTATGGTCCTTTATAATTCTGTCTTGGGTGCAGGACTATTGTGTCCATGTTACACTGACATACAGATGACGGTAACAGCATAGTAAGGTCAAAAATGTTGAAAAGGCAGAGAATTAGCTGCAAGACCCAACCCAAGGTCTACAGGCTGGTGGAAGAGCTACAGAATGTGCCCCTTATGGTCCCTTATAATTCTGTCTTGGGTGTAGGACTCTTATGTCCCTGTAATACTGATTTACAGATGATGGTAACAGCATAGTGAGGTCAAAAATGTTGGAAAGACAGATAATTAGCTGGAGGACCCAACCCAAGGTCTCCAGGCTGGTGGAAGAGCTACAGAATTTTCTCCTTATGCTCCCTTATAATTCTGTCTTGGGTGTAGGACTCTTATGTCCCTGTTATATTGATTTACAGATGATGGGAACAGAATAGTGAGGAAATGTTAGACAGATAATTAGATGGAGGATCCCACCCCAAGGACCCTAGGCTGGTGGAACTGGTATACTTGTGCCCCTCGTGCCCCCTTATAATTCTGTCTTGGGTGCAGGACAGGATGGCAATAGGATAGTGAGGTCAAATTAAAATAACAAATGGCAGTCATAATTTTACCTCACCTTTACAGCAATACGCATCCGTGTTTCTTAGGCCGGGAGGGTGGAGGACATAACACTGCTCTAATGGCCTCATCAAACACTGTCTTGAGACCGCGCTGTGTAAGAGCTGAGCACTCTAGATACTTCACAGACTCTGTCGACACAAAGAAACAAAGCTTAAGCAAAGGTGCAAAATGGAAAAAGAAAGCATTTAGGTCATGAACGGAGAGCAGAGGGGCACAAAAAACAAACAGATAAAGACAAGAAGGCGATCCATGGACAGTGTGGGTGAACACTGTACATGAGCAGGACTGACGGCAGGCCGGCTATTATTTATTATGGTTGCAGCCTTCTTAGTGTGTTTACATTCAGACCTTGTCTTTGCTCAACCAAAAACAAGATCATTATCCATTCTTTTCAGCAGCATCATTAGTCTTCTGTTTCTGTATCCCACAGCTTGCTTTCATAAATCCTTTCTTCATGCCGACAATATCAAAATGACATATAGGATTTATTTAACCCTGCTGCAGATTAGCTTCTTGGTCTCTGACACGTTTATTCCAAAAGGCAATACTAATACATTTAAAAGGGTATATTACAATTCACCAAAATAAAGTTATTCATTATACAGCAAAAAGTTATACAGTTTTCCAATATATGCCATGTTCCCACAATTTTCAAGACCTCTGCTTGCATAGTCATTCAATAAAAACGTTAAAAGTGGTTATCCCGGACTATTTTTGAACTATGGGCCTAAAACCTAACAGGCAGGTAGTTGCTAACTATCTGCCTGTTATGCCCGGCACCAATCTCTGCCGGCACAATGCGGTCACAGACATCTCCTGCCAGCGATTCATTGGCTTCTCCTGATGTCACATCGACAGAACAGCTCCTTTTCTTACTCTCTGCTCTGTTGATGGAGCGTAAGGGTACCGTCACACTATACCATTTCGATCGCTACGACGGTACGATTCGTGACGTTCCAGCGATATCGTTACGATATCGCTGTGTCTGACACGCAGCAGCGATCAGGGATCCTGCTGAGAATCGTACGTCGTAGCAGATCGTTTAGAACTTTCTTTTATCGCTGGATCTCCCGCTGTCATCGCTAGATCGGTGTGTGTGACACCGATCTAGCGATGCGATCCAGCGATGCGTTCGCTTGTAACCAGGGTAAACATCGGGTAACTAAGCGCAGGACCGCGCTTAGTTACCCGATGTTTACCCTGGTTACAAGCGTTAAACTAAAAAAAAAAAAACAGCACATACTTACATTCTGGTGTCCGTTAGGTCCCTTGCCGTCTGCTTCCCGCACTGTGACTGCCGGCCGTGAAGTGAAAGCAGAGCACAGCGGCTGTGCTTTCACTTTCACTTTACGGCCGGCAGTCACTGAGTGCGGGAAGCAAACTGCAAGGGACCTGACGGACACCAGAATGTAAGTATGTGCTGTTTCTTTTTTTTTAGTTTAACGCTTGTAACCAGGGTAAACATCGGGTAACTAAGCGCGGTCCTGTGCTTAGTTACCTGATGTTTACCCTGGTTACCCGGGTACCTCGGCATCGTTGGTCGCTGGAGAGCTGTCTGTGTGACAGCTCCCCAGCGACCACACTACAATTTACCTACGATCACGGCCAGGTCATATCGCTGGTCGTGATCGTAGGTAAATCGTATAGTGTGACGGTACCCTAACTGCCGACATAATGCTGATTGACTACCATTCCCCACCGCCTAACTGCTGGAAGCCTGCTGTCAATCAGCATGACATCGGCAGACACGCCTCGTCAACCGAGCAGCCTGGAAGAGGAAGAGCTGCTCTGTTGATTTTGTGCAGCTGAATTTCTGGCAGGAGCGGTCAGTAACAGTTCTATATCGGCACTGGGTAGATCCGGCATGTTGTTAGCAACTACCTGCCTATTAGTTTTCAGTAGCATAATAAAAAAAATAGTACTGGATAAACCATCTAATTGTTTACTGCCGGATGATAAAAAGGTTTCCATTTTCTGATACACACACTGTTGCACAGCCGGTTACATGACAGACGTCTGATAACTGCACTAAATGCTTCCATAAACATTAGATCAAACTTGCTGATTTTGGCAAGGACGACCATCTGATGTGCATGGCGGCTTCTCGACTCTTCCCTAACAGATGATGTCAAAGCAGAGAAGAATTAGGCAGTTAGAATTTCCACACTCAATTCATATGTTTTCCACTCTTCCTGTTAAAAACTCATGAACGCTTTGGCCGAGCTGAGTGTTCAAGTCTATCGGGAGCTCGAGAGATAATAACTGGTTAAAGTCAACAGATATCTCATGTGTATGGCCAGCTTAAAATGAATCTGTCCCCAGGTTTTTGCCACCTAACCAGAAAGCAGTAAAATGTAGAGATAGAGACCCTTATTCCGAAGAGGTGTCATACACTGCGCTGCTTGCTGTAGTTTTGATAAAATCACTGTTTTATCAGCAGGACATCATCACTAATGGATTATTACACCTGCTGCCATTTAGTCCTATATATTCATGAGCTCTGTATAACCCCACCCCCACCACTGATTGGCATCTTTTTGCCTATGCACAGTGCACACAGAGAGCTGCCAATCAGTGGTGTGGGCGGGGTTATGCACAGAAGATTGGCTATCTTTTCTGTGAGAGTTGGCATATATAACTCGGGAGAGTTGACATATATCATTATTCTAAAAGGGTAAGAACTTACTATTCACTATTTGTCCATTTTAATAATATATATGAAAATACAAATGCAAAGTATAAAGAAGTTTGGTAAGATATCAAAATTATTTCACTTTATGCTTTCATTTTGCAGAAGAGAATATTGCACATCGTGGGAGCGTGGGAAGGTAAGAATAGTCATTTGTTTCTTCTTATAATGTTTCAGCGAAGAATGAGGGATATTATTACTGGAAGGGCCCCAGGATGGTGGACACTATTATTGGAAGGGGCCCAGGATGGGGGACATTATTTTTGGAAGGTGCCCAGGATGGAGGACATTATTTTTGGAAGGGGCCCAGGATGGGGGACATTATTTTAGGAAGGGGCCCAGGATGGAGGATATTATTTTTGGAATGGGCCCAGGATAGGGGACATTATTTTCGGAAGGTGCCCAGGATGGTGGACGTTATTATTGGAAGGGCCCAAGGATGGGAGACATTATTTTTGGAAGGGGCCAAGGATGGTGGATATTATTATTGGAAGGGGTCTAGGATGGTGGACATTATTATTATTGGAAGGGGCCCAGGATGGGGGACATTATACCAGGAAGGGGCACAGAATGGGAGACATTGGAATAGGATGGAGCCCAGGATGGAAGGGGCATATTACAGGAAGGGGCCAGGAGGGGGACATTATTACTGGAAGGGACCAGTAGGGGGACTATTCCAGGAGAGGGGCCCAGGACGGGGGACATTAATTCAGAAAGGGGTCAGAAGGGAGACACTATTATGAAATGGGCCAGGACAAGGGACATTATAACAGGAGGAGACAGGACGGGAACATTATTACTGGGGGGGGGGCGAATACACATGTTTTTATAAGTTCTAGAATGCTACAATTGCCCATGCATCTGTCAAACATACTGGTGGGGGCCCAGGTCCGATTTTTACATCAGGGATGATCGTATTCTAGTTATACCACTGATTCCAGGGACACTACATGCTTCTAAATTCCACCCTATCCAACCTCCTGACTCTTATTAGGTTGTTCTTGGTTGTCTGCAGCTAAACCCTTTGTTGTGTTGTAGATGATTTATGGAGCGTACTATGTTAGGATTGATTTAACAACCAGCATATGCTCATGTGTGGCACCAGGGCTATTATATAATACCTCAAGACAAAACCCCAAGTTGTCATTTCTTTCTCTGCTCCGTTTTCCCTACAGTCTTATAGCATGTCATGGTGATAAAATAGAGATTTAAACATTTCAGCTGCTCATTTGCATCTCCCATGCGAGTTCTATGTATAATTAACAAGAGATGTCAAAACCGTGAAATTGGGAAAGGATAAGCAGATGTCTTAAGTCATATAAATCCATTATCCATTAATTATCATATATTCAGTCTATTAGGCAGCATGCCACTAGAACGACAATTATAACCAATGTGTCTCAAAATTGGTTCACACGATGATTGGCATTTGAGATCTTTAGAAGATGAATATTATTTTTACTTATTTATGGTTGATATAATATATACATATATTTTAAGAATGAAGCAGATTAGGATTAGGATTCAGAATTGTAAAGTTAACATTGGCTTCATGAACATTGCCATGTAACATATTATTTAATATAATAAAAAATAAACTGGAGAGGGCTCAGTGGTTGCAGCTAGAGTTGGGCGGATTGATATGCAGGCCAGGTCAGTAGTCTCTGCTCAAAAATCTCTTACCTTCTGAGATCCGCTTATGAGTAGCCGGGTTGGTGCGATGTCATCGTTGGGTCCCGCTGCGGTCATTACTTTGCTAATCAAAAGCCAAGCCAGGTATCCCAGAAGGCAAGAGATTTGCTAACCGCTTGCCCAGTGGCCAGAGACTACTGACCTGGCCGATGAACCGGAGTGCCGCATATCGAGCCACCCTTCTCTAACTGTTACCTTTTAATGGCTAATAGAAACGGTGACGATTGATAGCACGCTTTCGAGACTAGTCAAAACTCTCCATCAGGCATAGTTTCACAGAAATCAAAGAGACATTACGTATCAACCACTGAGGACTCTACTTGCTAAGACAGTACAAAGATATCATTTATTTCTCTGTAACATAATTGATATAAAACTTTTCCTGAGCATTTTCCATTGATTTGTATTTCTACTACTATTATTATTATTATTAACGGCCTTCAGCTCAATTTCGAGCCATGATGACTTGATGAATAGACACTCTATAGGAAGATCCAACCTGTGCAAGACTAGATAGGACCACCAGGGTCTTCTCCGATGTTATCATGATTGTATCATGCCATCAGATTGATAGTCTTCCATTTCATCTATTCTTCCAACTAGGATGTGTTTCTCCAGTGATTGCTCTCTTCGTATGATATATCCAAAGTAGGCAAGACTTAGCTTGGTGATGCTTGCTTCAAGTGACTTGTCTGGCTTGATTTGTCCCAAAATTGATTTGTTTGTTTTTTCTTACCACCCATGGTATTGATAACATCCTTTTCCAGCACCACATTTCGAAGGCGTATTTATACTAACACATCATCATATTTTCTTTTCTACTGGCAGGCTTAGGGTGATTTGTTCTATTTCTCAACCAGTTAACACATTTACATTAGATCTCTTGCTTTTTTAATGCATGTAATTGCATATTAGTTTGTGGTATTCTAGATATTAAAAATAGTTACAATAACAAACCGTTTATAAATCATCGGTGAAAAAATAGATATGCTAGTGGATAACAATAGATACTTATGTGATGGGTCAATATGTTATGTCATCAGACTGTTCTTTTGTTGGCTTCAAGACAGGAATTAACATTTTACTTTCCCTAAGGTTAACATTTCAGTGTGCCTGTCTACCCATTTTCCAGTAAAAATTATTACTTTATTTGAAAAAGTATACTTTTGTCCATACTTTTGTCAATACAATATATCAGAACAGACCTCTTAAAAAAGCTACCCATCAAAGTTTTTTATCATTTTAATATATTGCAATCATCATATTATATAGCTATCTTGAGGGTGTCACATGGGAGACCTGGAGTTAGAAGGTCACAACCTGTAATGAAGTGCAGGTCCTCTTTAGAGATGGTGTGATTCATGTCCTATTTTAAATGGATTATCTGGATATCCATCAGTGCTGAAAGGGTTAAAGACTCTTTCCATGCTGGCTGGGAACATATAGAGTTGTTGCTCAGCTGCAGCTCCTGAGATCATTTTGTATCCCTATATTTACTGGCTCTGAGCAATTCTTCCTTGCTGGTGAAAGAATCTTCTTCCTGGAAACGGTTGAGCTGTTTAGTTTGGAGTTGGTAGTAGTTACTGGAGAGTTCTGTGTGCAGTAGGTTTGTGAGAGTTTAACTCCTTGTCCTTATTCCGATTTAGGTTGTTTATCCCTCCCTTTCTTCCTATTTTTGGTGAGTGGTTTTGTATAATAGTGGTTTTCTGTTATCCCTGTTTTGTTTTTGTGTCTCGTTTCCCTTAAATTTCTGTCCCGTGCATCATGGGGTGGGGTAGGGACAGATTAGGGTTTAACAGGAGCATAGTAAGGGCGGAGACCCAGGCCTTTCTACCTTCAAGAGTACCTCTGGGACAGGGATAGTTAGGGTGCGTGTCCACTGTCCGGATTTACGGCGCTTTGGAAGGAGCGGAAAACCCGCTCCGCCAAAAGCGCCGCCCCCTTCTGAAAACGTGGTGATTCCGGATGTGTTCATTGCACACATCCAGAATCTCTGCACCTTATTCATAGGGCCATGTGATTTACCTTGCGGCGACGGAGCATTGCCGCAAGGTAAACAGACATGCTGCGTTCTAAAAAGACGCGTCGCATGTCCGTAAACGCAGGGCCACCGGGTGCATGTTTCATAAAATCCCCTCCACTATGCTGTAACATCTGGACGCTGCGAGTTGAACGCTGCGGTTGTATGCAGCATTCAATCCGCAGCTAATCCGGATGTAAACCGGCCCGAGGACACATACCCTTAGGGCTCTTATTCCACGGACAGTTTTAGGCCCCTCACCCCTACTGCAGACCATGTACTTACAATTGCTCATTTTGCTCTTCTAGCCAGATAATTTTTCTGTTTTCCATTAATTTATTTACATCACATATAAAAACAAACTAGCTGAATTCTTCTAAGCTCTATGTAGAAACAAGACGTCCATTTTCCCTCTGAGTCATCACTGCAAAAGTTCCTGGCGGGGAAGAGGAGGGAGGAGCTGGGTCATGAGTTGAAGAGGGGAATGATAAATGAAGGGACAAAAAAACTTCATATTTCTACATAGAGCAGAGAAAAGAGAATAATTAACTGGGTAGAAAGGCAAAATTGCAATTGTAAGTACACAGTGCTATATAATATGATGACTGCTATATATTAAGAGGATAAAAACTTTGAGGCGAGTTCTTCTTTAATAACTGAATTCAGGTTTTACATTTAGTCCCATTGCCACAGTTGTATAAAAGCAAGCCCTTTGCCATCTGCCTTAACAAATATTTATGAATGATGTTGGGTTCCCTTTAAGTTTGTAGCATGGGCAGATTGCAAGCTGATATCAGCAGGTCTCCTACCAATTATATCTTTATGTGTTCCACACTGTCCTTTCTTATTTTACCTTATTATAGTATTAATGGGCATCAATCATCGCAACAATCTTAAAGACTAGCTCTCTTTATTGATTTTCTCTTGTAAAATAAAAGCTGCGCTCTGATTGGCTGATATGAGCAACAAAACCAATTTTTCTTTTACAGTTTTCAGGTATAATTGTGTTCCGTCCATATTGTGCTATGTAGTTTAAAAAAATCAATATTATTAATAATAGCCATGATAGCTGAAGACCGAATATTCTTTCAGTCCTCAATCGCATTAGAAACTTACCTATGTCCTTAGCTAAAGCCAAGCCCTGTGGGTAAGAAATTGGGGACAACTTCTTGTCTTTAAGCTTCTCAATAGTTTCTTTGTCATCACGAAGATCAAGCTTGGTCCCCACGAGGATTATTGGGGTGCTTGGGCAGTGGTGCCTGACTTCTGGAAACCACTGAAAGAAATACAAAAAAAGTTGAATAGTTAATTAAAGTTTCTTTATACGCTGGAATCCCTTGAAAAGGACCTTTCAGCAATTTGAGAGTGCCAAACTGACCACATCATAGAGTATTGGTTAAAGAGCTTAAAAAAATAAATACTTCATTTTAATATTTCTCATCTCTGTTGTGGAACTAATTATCCTTTTGACTCTGGGCGGGTACATTTTTTTTCCCCTATATGACATTGTCCAATCATAAAAAGGATGTGTCATGCAAGGTAAATAAAAGAACATGCCCACAGAAAAGGTCAAAGTTTGCTTTCTCTGATTGAGATATGTAGTGACACATAGCCCTGCTCTAGTTACTTATCTGACAATACCAGCTTTTAACATGATTACAAGTACCCTAGTTGATGGGAGTAGAGCAGAGCTGTGTGTCATTACAAACACATCTGCATCTCTCATCTCATAGTGATGTCAGCTCTGCTCTACTCCCTCCCAAACTGACTGCCATGAAATGAGAATTGTAAGAGATGTTTATATTGACACACACACACCTCTGATCTTCTCTTCCCCCCCCCCGCTTGTAGATGCCTTCATTGAGATCAGAGAGGAGAGCAGGACTGTGTGTCATTACATGTCTTTCCATATCACACAGAGAAACCTGGGTCTGACATTTTCTGAGGGCGTTTTCTTTTTTTTATACACTGAATGAAGCCTCCTGCTTATGATTGGATAACATAATAGAGGGGAAAAAGAAACATTCCTCAGAGAAGAATCTCTGCTATTGACCCTGCTTAAATTGGAAATGATAAACTAAACTTTGTAAGGTTATATCAAAAAGAATAATGCAAAAAAATAAAAAATATATATATTTTATTCAGCTCTGCAGTAGCTGTTCCATGATTAAGCCAGTTTAACATGCTGAAATTGGTGAAAGGTCCCGTAGATTGTTGGAAATTCAGGTCCTGATACCCCCACCAATCAGAATAGTTTGGAGAAACGCTCAGCTCCTCCATGAGTGCGCACATATTGGTGTAAGGACTCAGTAGAAAGGTTAGGCTCTGAATACCGCTCTGACCACTTTCTTATACTTTATATCCACGCAAGCTCAATTCTTATATAGGAAATGCTTGACATATAGAAAATGCTGACGGTTTGTTAGTTTATGAAAAGCAAACATTCTTCCAACTCAAACTCTATATCTGTCAGGTTACAGAGAAGCAATTCTCCTGCCATCAAAAGACTATGCTTGCTTAAACATTTGACTTCTAAGTGCATGTAAGTACTGTAGGTAAAAAAATATTCAAAGGAAATACTTAAAAAATCAAAATTCATTTAAGCCAGTACTAGTACCCCACTCCGGAGCTTCTATCAGCTTATTCAAAAAAATGATTTTTATATTTCCTTGAAGCACTGACCAACCTAATAATTCTTATTTTTACGACGCTACCTTATGTTTCTTTGCTGTTCTTGTGGACTTAGCAACGAAAGGCATCCTCAGATTGCAACAGATGAATTGACTGATCTAAGGCTACTTTCACACATCAGGTTTTCGCCGCCAGGCTCAATCTGGCTAATTTTCAAAAAACAGGATCCGGCGAATGTTGCCGCCGGATCTGTTTTTTCCCCATAGACTTGTATTAGCGCCGGATTGCTCCGGATGACCTTGCGTTTTGTCCGGTTTTCGCCGGATCCGGCAAATCTGCTGTTTCTGGAAAAAACGTACATAGTAACGTTTTTTGCCTCCGGCAAAAAAGCTGGATGCGCTTCCGGCTGTTTGCTAGAATGGAAGCCTATGGGAGCCGGAAGGTGCCGGATCCGGAAAATGACAGATTCCGGCGTCGGATTCCGTTCTTTTAAACTGAGCATGCTCCAATTTTTTTTATCCAATTATCTTGATATGTTAGTCGGATTCGTCAAAAAAACGGATCCATCGCATCAGTTTTTCACAATCTGCATCGGATCCGTTTTTTTCCAAAATTCAACGGATTGTGAAAGTAGCCTTAGTAACATCAGCACCAAATAAAAAGAGCAAGGTCTTACAGTCTGTTAGAAGTCACTAGTGGGCACACCCTAAATATATGTCCATAATACATGGGGATTTTCCTGTTATACAAATATTATAATAATTTACTACCAATCTGAAGAAATCATCAGTAACATTATAAAGAAGGCGATCCTGACACTTACTGTAAGTACCCTGTAGAATATAAGGACAATAACCGAAATATATTCCCAAATAGCCTAATAAAATTGTCAATATTAAAACAAATCTGGAAAGAACTTTTCTATGGGTGGAAGCACAGATTTAATATTTTTTCATTGGTTTCAATATGTAGTGTAAAATGCTGCCATCATAGAGGACAAACGTTCACATGGGTGGTGTAAGGACAAAGGTTGATGTCAGTTTTTCCATCTAATCATTTCAAAATATGGGAAAAGTCATGGAATATTTTCTGGAATATTTTTCTAAGGGTTTTAGCAGATACATTTTATATTTCTTGTCACGTACAGTAAGGTCAAAGGGATGACTGATGAAAACAATTTTGTAGGCCAACCGTCATGGCATCCATGTAGAGTCTGACAAATGGCCCTCCCGTCTTATGCCCTAACTGGCATAGAGTGTGAGGCCAGAAGCTCGGAGACTCTGTCCTGCCAACAACTTCATAGGCCTACAGTGGGACATTTGCAGCAGGCATTTATGAATGGCATAAATAAGAAATTGCCTGAAAAATTCTGAGGCTAAGGAACTGTATAAGGGCATCTGAACCCTTTATGGGCTGTTAGGTGATAAAGGGGCAGAAAAACAGGCAGAAATACAAAGTTCTTCTGCCTTTGGAGTAGCTGTATCCTCAACAACAATTAACTACGTTCCATATTGCTGTAAGATGAGTTATCACTAGTATATTAATGATCTCTGTAGATGATGGAGGAAGGTAACCTCTTTTTCGTTTCCAAAGAGGGGTATTAAAAGGAATCGGCAGGATTTCTCCCCCAAACAAATTATATCCACATATGGCGCTTTCAAATTCGAGTAAAGCGCTATGTTTACATGGCCAGTCCATTCCTTCGTTACTGAAAAATCAGTGTTTGAATTCTTTCTGAGAATAAGAGTGCTGATCTGAAGCCTCTGTCACTCCAGCTCTATTCCCTGCTTAAATGATGGTTTCTAAGATGTGTGACTTCAGGCAATGGAGCAGTTATTCAAACAGGAGGAGGTGGCACTGGGTGGGCAACAGAGCTGGAATGACAAAGGCTTCAGGTATACAGCTTTATTTGCATATCATTTAAAATATTGATTTCTCAGCAACAGTGGAACTGACTGACCATGTAAGGGTATTGCTGGACTTGTCCATGAAATAGCTACGTGCACATATAAATAGTTTGGGGGCTAAAACAAACAGATTTCCTTTAAAATATACTGGCAAAGGGAAGGCAACTCATTAAATATTTGCACTGGACCAACGGATGTCTGTAACCTTTTCCTAGGCATGGTCTATTAAAGTGTTAGAGAGTCTTACCAGAATGACACAAGTGTTCCAGTGAATAGACACCTTTAGGAAGTAGCACAACCTCTCTGAGAGGTCCCAAAATCGGGGTTTGGGTCTTTAGCTTCTGCCAGACGTCCCACTAACTTGGGCTGTGCCTCATTGACTATTGGCCAACAGCCCATTCTACGGTGCTACTACTCTCTGACATAGTATGCCCTGGTAATACACAACTTGCAAGGTCATATTAACCACTTAGTACAAAAATCCACTCTTTTAGGCCGGTTTCACACGTCAGTGGCTCCGGTACGTGAGGTGACAGTTTCCTCACGTATCGGAGACACTGACTCACGTAGACACATTAAAATCAATGTGTCTCTGCACATGTCAGCATGTTTTCGCAGACCGTGTGTCCATTTGGAAAACACGGAGACATGTCAGTGTTCGTGGGAGCGCACGGATCACACGGACCCATTAAAGTCAATGGGTCCGTGTAAAATTCACGTACCGCACATGGATGCTGTCCGTGTGCAGTCCGTGTGCCGTGCAGGAGACAGCGCTACAGTAGGCGCTGTCCCCCCAGCTTGTGGTGCTGAAGCCCCATTCATTCCTTCTCTCTAGCGAACGCTGCTGGGAAGAAGGAATGAATTCTGGATTCAGCACCCAAAGTAGGGGACAGCGCTTAACTGTAGCGCTGTCTCCTGCACGGTGCGTGTGTACCCAGTCAGCACACGGACGGCACACGGCTGCCGCATGTGTGCCACACTGATGTGCCACGTGAGCACACAGACACACGGACACAGATAATTCCGGTACCGATTTCTCCGGTACCGGAATTATCTGGACGTGTGGGACAGGCCTTATGGATTATCCAGGCTCCTTTTGGTCTCTACATGTGTAGCAATTCTAGCATACAGGATTCAGTATGATAACACGCAATGAATATATGGCATCCACATATGTATAACTAGGGGGAACCCATCAAATGGGATAATAATGAACAAAAAAGAAAAGAAAAGAAAGAACACACAGGTCTGTAAATAGTTCAAAGTGAAATTAAATAAATGAATCATTAGACTGTCATGGATGAACCAGTGTTTGAGATTCTCCTATGTAAAGCTAAGGGTAAATGAAAAACTATTACATGGATCCTTGTGGCTGGAGGCAATATCCCTTACTGAATTATTAAAAGCTGTAAATGTGGTATTGTTGAAAAGCTGATCACAATTTTAACAAATTCTATAACACTTGGCCAAAATAGGAGATGTATGTGACAACATGAAGAATTATTTAATAACGCGGAGCAGACAGCTGCAGCCAATAATAATCTATCAGATTGATTATTCTATATTGCAATCGATGAAAAAAAATAAAACTACAATCACGTGTGGTCGATGTAAGAATGTAAGACGCAGAATACGGCACGTTCAGTGCATTTCAATCTCCCTGAGAATAAGGTCATGCAAAAATTCACAACTGTAACTACTGATAACAATAAGGGATTGCAAATATACCTCCTCAAAAACAGTCTCAATCATGATATTATATGTTTTAGGCTACGTTCACATTTGCATTGTTGTGTGTTGCGTCGGCAACGCAACGCATGCAAAACGCATGCAAAAACGCATGGTTTTGTGACGCATGCGTCCATTTTTGGCTTGCTTTTGGACGCAAAAAAAATGCAACTTGCTGCGTCCTCTGCGCCCTGACGCTTGCGCCAAAAAAGCATGCGTGACAAAACGCAAGCCAACGCATGTCCATGCGCCCCCCATGTTAAATATAGGGGCGCATGCGTCGCCGCAGCTGCGCCCGACGCAGCCCCGCACAACGCTAATGTGAACGTAGCCTAACTGTGTGTAGGATACCTTGAACAGGAAATGTTAATTTTTATCCAAGTGTCCTTCATATGTTCTTTACTTGTTGTTTTTTATGTAATTGTAATATTATAGTAACCACAAAGTGAACCTTCACAGACTTGTTTTGCATGCCTCCATGTGTGTGTGTGGTGCATATGGCATATACAGTGTGTGTGTGTGTGTTTGTGTGTGTGTGTGTGTGTGTGTGTGTGTGTGTGTGTGTGTGTGTGTGTGTGTGTGTGTGTGTGTAGCAAGAGACTGGTACCACCAGCAGTTTCCATACTGAGACACTCAACACTTGGGTGTCCCAATATGGAGGTCGGTGAACTTCGGCCGCTTAGAATTCTCGGATCCGGACGGAACTGGATGTGAAGACATTAAAAGGTAAGTATGTATATATATATATATATATATATATATATATATATATATATATATATATACATACTGTATATACAGCTCTCGCAAAAATTGAGAGACCACTGCAAAATTTTCAGTTTGTCTGATTCTTCTCTTTATAGGTATATTTTTGAGTAAAATACAAATCGTTCTTTTATTCTATAAACGTCTGACAACATGTCTCCGAATTTCCAAGTGATAAATTTTGTATTTATTTTCTGAAAATGAGAAGTGGTCAAAATTAAAAAAAAATGCATTGCTTGCAGACCTCAAATAATGCAAAAACAAAAAACTAGTTTATAATCAATTAGAAACAACAATACTAATGTTTTAACTAAGAAAGAGTTCAGAAATCAATATTTTGTGGAATAACCATGATTTTTAATCACAGCTTTCATGTGTCTTGGCATGCTTTCCACCAGTCTTTCACACTGCACAAGGCTGGAATTGGGCAGGTTGTTCTTTGCGAAGGACGTATGAATCAAGCCGCATACAAGGTTATGGTGGGAAAACAGTTCACTCCATCTGCTCAGGCAATCTTCCCCAACTCTGAGGACTGTTTTTTCCAGCTGGACAATGTGCTATGCCACACAGCTAGGTCAATCAGGATGTGGATGAAGGACCACCACATCAAATCCCTGTCATGGCCAGCCCAGTCTCCAGACCTGAACCCCATTGAAAACCTCTGGAATGTAATCAAGAGGATGATGGATAGTCACAAGCCATCAAACAAAGAAGAACTGATTAGATTTTTGTGCCAAAAGCAGTGTGAAAAACTGGTGGAAAGCATGCCAAGACGCATGAAAGCTGGGATTAAAAATCATGGTTATTCCATAAAATATTGATTTCTGAACTGTTCCTGAATTAAAACATTAGTATTGTTTATTGTTGTTTCTAAATGATTATGAACTTGTTTTCTTTGCATTATTTGAGGTTTGAAAGAACTGGGGTTTTTATTTGTAATTTTGACCATTTCTCCTTTTCAGAAAAAAAATTCAAAATGTATTGCTTGGAAATTCGGAGACATGTTGTCAGAAGTTTATAGAATAAAAGAACAATTTACTCAGAAATATACCTATAAAGAGAAAAATCCGACAAACTGAACATTTTGCAGTTGTCTCTAAATTTTTGCCTGAGCTGTGTATGTAAAACTCAATAACTGTTTAAAATTAAAAGCATAACCATTCTTACCTTTGCTCGCACATTTTCATAGGACGCCGGACTCACCAATGAAAAACAAATGAGGAAAACATCCTACAGAATAAAAAACATAAAGCGCATGAGCCACGATTTACTTTAATATGAGAATTTCTGTAGGATCTGAAATTATGTGTAAGAATTATACACACAGAGGTTATCCCTTCAAAGGTTGGCTAACCTAAACTAATATTAATGTTACTGGGTCACTGACCCCCTTTAAGATGACAAATGAGCTTTTTATAACATTGTGCTGACTTGACAATTCCTTCTTGAGGCCGGCGTCACACTTGCGAGTTTTACGGACGTAAGAGCGCAGAATCTACGTCCGTAAAACTCGCAAAAAATACGGCACAATTATTCTCTATGCCCCTGCTCCTATTTGCCGTATTTTACTGATCAGTATTATACGGCTTTCTACGGCCGTACAAAATCGCAGCATGCTGCGTTTGTCACCGTACTGCGCAAGAAATACGCCAATGAAAGTCTATGGAAGCGTGAAAAATACGGATTACACACGGACAAGCAGTGTGACTTGCGAGAAATACGCAGCGCTGTTAGAGAGAAAAGCCGGCAATTCAGTGCGGTGTACAGTAAAATCACACTGACAGCTTACAGTCCAATAGGTAGAATAAATGTGTACACATAGAATAGGTATATATATATATATATATGTCAGTGAGACACATATATGTATATATATTAATATTTATTCCAGCGCTATACAGCTTGAAAGCCGGTAATTCAATTACCGGCTTTTTCTTTCTCCTTCCTAAAACCCGACATGATTTGAGACATGGTTTACATACAGTAAACCATGTCTTCTCTCCATTTTTTTTGCAGATTCCACACTACTAATGTCAGAAGTGTGTATCTGCAAAATTTGGCCGTTCTAGCTCTTAAAATAAAGGGTTAAATGGCGGAAAAAATTGGCGTGGGCTCCCGCGCAATTTTCTCCGCCAGAGTAGTAAAGCCAGTGACTGAGGGCAGATATTAATAGCCTGGAGAGGGTCCACGGTTATTGGCCCCCCCCCTGGCTAAAAACACCTGCCCCCAGCCACCCCAGAAAAGGCACATCTGGAAGATGCGCCTATTCTGGCACTTGGCCACTCTCTTCCCATTCCCGTGTAGCGGTGGGATATGGGGTAATGAAGGGTTAATGCCACCTTGCTATTGTAAGGTGACATTAAGCCTAATTAATAATGGAGAGGCGTTAATTATGACACCTATCCATTATTAATCCAATTGTAGTGAAGGGTTAAATAAAACACAAACACATTATTTAAAATTATTTTAATGAAATAAAAACAATGGTTGTTGCAGTATTTTATTCAACGCCCAATCCAGTCACTGAAGACCCTCGTTCTGTGAGTAAAAAAACATAATAAACCAACAATATACTTACCCTCCGCAGATCTGTAACGTCCAACGATGTAAATCCTTCTGAAGGGGTTAAAACATTTTGCAGCAAGGAGCTGTGCTAATGCAATGCTACTCCTCGCTGCAAAACCCCAGGGAATGAGGCTAAAAATAGATCAATGATCTATATTTAGCTTTATTTGCGGTGAGGCGCCCTCTGCTGGCTGTTCATAGATCGTGGGAAATTACCTAGAAAGCTCCCTGGCTCCCTGGCTTTCTAGGTAATTTCCCACGATCTATGAACAGCCAGCAGAGGGCGCCTCACCGCAAATGAAGCTAAATATAGATCATTGATCTATTTTTAGCCTCATTCCCTGGGGTTTTGCAGCGAGGAGCAGCCTGCATTAGCACAGCTCCCTGCTGCAAAATGTTTTAACCCCTTCAGAAGGATTTACATCGTTGGACGTTACAGATCTGCGGAGGGTAAGTATATTGTTGGTTTATTATGTTTTTTTACTCACAGAACGAGGGTCTTCAGTGACTGGATTGGGCGTTGAATAAAATACTGCAACAACCATTGTTTTTATTTCATTAAAATAATTTTAAATAATGTGTTTGTGTTTTATTTAACCCTTCACTACAATTGGATTAATAATGGATAGGTGTCATAATTGACGCCTCTCCATTATTAATTAGGCTTAATGTCACCTTACAATAGCAAGGTGGCATTAACCCTTCATTACCCCATATCCCACCGCTACACGGGAATGGGAAGAGAGTGGCCAAGTGCCAGAATAGGCGCATCTTCCAGATGTGCCTTTTCTGGGGTGGCTGGGGGCAGATATTTTTAGCCAGGGGGGGCCAATAACCGTGGACCCTCTCCAGGCTATTAATATCTGCCCTCAGTCACTGGCTTTACTACTCTGGCGGAGAAAATTGCGCGGGAGCCCACGCCAATTTTTTCCGCCATTTAACCCTTTATTTTAAGAGCTAGAACGGCCAAATTTTGCAGATACACACTACTGACATTAGTAGTGTGGAATCTGCAAAAAAAATGGAGAGAAGACATGGTTTACTGTATGTAAACCATGTCTCAAATCATGTCGGGTTTTAGGAAGGAGAAAGAAAAAGCCGGTAATTGAATTACCGGCTTTCAAGCTGTATAGCGCTGGAATAAATATTAATATATATACATATATGTGTCTCACTGACATATATATATATATATATACCTATTCTATGTGTACACATTTATTCTACCTATTCTACTGTAAGCTGTCAGTGTGATTTTACTGTACACCGCACTGAATTACCGGCTTTTCTCTCTAATATATGTGTCTACTGACATATATATATATATATATATATATATATATATATATATATATATATATAGACAGTATATATATATTTTCTTTTCTTTTTGGGACACATGGATCACTTCTATAGCGGTATGTTGGTTTTGCTAGCCTGCGAGAAAACCACGCAGTAGGGATGCCATACGGATTACATACGGAGGATGCCATGCGCAAAAAACGCTGACACACCCTGCCTACGGAGGAGCTACGGACCACTTTTTTCGGGACTTTTCAGCGTATTACGGCCGTAATATACGGACCGTATTGTTTTACGCTGTGTGTGACGCCGGCCTAAGAGGGCAAAATAGCTTCTTCTGCTGAGGCGCAATTTTAGAGCTACTTTTTAGGTAACATCATATTCTTCGAGAAGAATTATAAACATAAATACACCATTAATTATACATTTGAAAATGGAAAAAAAGCACGTTAAAGTAGAATATTTCAATATGGTTGTCACAGTGCATGTGACTTTTAATAGCGGCCCTACAAGAAATAAAATACAGTGAAATGATTTGATATTATTTGATTTGGTTTGCGTCAGAAAAAAAAACTTTCTACAATTTTTTCTTCTTAATGACTACAATGCGATTGTGCTATATTTTATCACCTTACCGTTTGGGGGTAAGAAAGTGGCCTCAGACGATCATAGTCTTCCTGTCCCGCTGTATCCCATAGTCCCAGATTCACTGGCTTACTGTCCACCATGACATTAGCTGAATAGTTGTCAAACCTGTTAAAAATAGCAATTGTAAAAGTTTTTTTTCTCGATGATACTATCACACTATATACAGTGATTTTGGTGCCAACGATGTTTGAACGGTTTTATATTAAGTTTATGGCGCTGATTAAGAATATTTCTTCAGTTTTGCCTGATTGGCTCTAGTTTCTGAGATATTTAACCCATTGACCCCCAGAGCTTTTTTCGGTTTTGCATTTTTGTTTTTTGCTCCCCTTCTTTTTTTTGCGTTTTCGTTTTTTGCTCCTCTTTTTCACAGAGCCATAACTTTTTTTTTCCCGTCAATATGGCCACGTGAGGGCTTATTTTTTGTGGGACGAGTTGTACTTTTGAACGACATCATTGGTTTTACCATGTTGTGTACTAGGAAATGGGAAAAAAATTCCAAGTGCGGTGAAATTGCAAAAAAAGTGCAATCCCACACTTGTTTTTTTTTTTTTTGGCTTTTTTGCAAGGTTTACTAAATGCTAAAACTGACCTGCCAGCATAATTCTCCAGGTCATTACGAGTTCATAGACATCAAACATATCTAGGTTCTTTTTATCTAAGTGGTGAAAAAAAATTCCAAAATTTGCTATAAAAAATAAAAAAATTCACAATTTTCCGATACCCATAGCGTCTCCATTTTTCGTAAACTGGGGATAAGCGAGGGCTTATTTTTTGTGCGCCGAGCTGACATTTTTAATGGTACCACTACTGGGCAGATATGTAACCACCGATCGACCAAACCGCTGCATGACCAGCTCTACCCTCGCCTACTGTATTCTCACCCATCCCTTGTAGATTGTGAGCCCTCGCGGGCAGGGTCCTCTCTCCTCCTGTACCAGTTGTGACCTGTATTGTTCAAGATTATTGTACTTGTTTTTATTATGTATACCCCTCCCCACATGTAAAGCGCCATGGAATAAATGGCGCTATAATAATAAATAATAATAATAATAATAATATGTTCTTTTGATCGCCCGTTATTGCATTTTAATGCAAAGCCACAGCCACCCACAAAAAATTGCCATTTCGATTTTTTTTCTCACTACGCCGTTTAGCAATCAGGTTATTGTTTTTTTTATTGATAGAGTGGCCGATTCTGAACGCGGCGAAACCAAATATGTGTATGTTTGATTTTTTTTATTATTGTTTTATTTTGAATGGGGCGAAAGGGAGGTGATTTAAACTTTTATATATATTTTTTTATATATTTTTTTAAAACAATTTTTCTTTAAGTTTTGGCATGCTTCAATATCCTCCATGGGAGGCTAGAAGCTGCCACAACTTGATTGCCCCTGCTACATAGAGGTGATGCTCAGATCGCCTCTATGTAGTAAAATTACAGCATTGCTATAAGGGCCGACCACTGGATGGCACTCATAGCAATCTGGCATCAACAACCATAGAGGTCTCCAGGAGACATCTGGTTGTTATGCCGACAAACCGATGATCCCCGATGATGTGACGGGGGTCAGCAGTGTGGGTATTTCCAGCCCGATGGCCGGAAGTGCGCATAAATGCTGCTGTCAGAGGTTGACAGTGGCATTTAAATAGTTAATAGGTGCAGGTGGATCTCGATTCCACCCGCTCCAATTGTGGGCACATGTCAGCTGTTCAAAACAGGACTCTCCGCCAGTGCCATGGGAAGTATTATCCCGTCCAATCACAGTAAGGGGTTAATAGTTATTTAATTCATTAATTACAGAAGAATTCTGAGTTTTATAGCACTGTAAGCCTACAAATTGAAATACAAAATAATTATATGGGATTTTTCATTACCTAAGACACTGTTAACCTCTTAACTCCCGCGCCATTTTCCGTTTTTGTTTTTTGCTCCCCTTCTTTATAGACCCATAACTTTTTAATTCTCAATCAAAATTGCCAGGTGATAGTTCATTTTTTGCAGGACGAGTTGTACTTTTGAACGACACCATTGGTTGTAACATGTTGTGTACTGGAAAATGGAAAAAAATTCCAAGTGCAGTGAAATTGCAAAAAAAAATGCAATTCCACAGTTGTTTTTTGTTTGTTTTTTACCATGTTAGCTAAATGCTAAAACTGACCTGCCATTATAATTCTCCAGGTCATTACGAGGTGATAGATACCAAACATGCCTAGGTTCTTTTTTAAGTGGTGAAAAAAGAAATCCCAAAATAAAAATGGCTCCATTTCCCGAGATCCGTAGTGTCTCCATTTTTCCGGATCTGGGGTTGGGTGATGGCTTATTTTTTGCGCACAGAGCTGATGTTTTTATTGATACCATTTTGGTGCAGATACGATCTTTTGAACGCCCATTGCATTTTATTGCAATGTAGTGATGACCAAATAAACGTAATTCTTGAGTTTTGACTTTTTTTCTCGTTACGCCATTTAGCAATCAGGCTAATTTATTTTTGATATTGATATATAGGGTGATTCTGAATGCAGCGATACTAAATATGTATATGTTTGATTTTATTATCATTTTATTTTGAATGAGGCAAAAGGGGGGTGATTTGAAATTTTATACTATTTCTATTTTTTAAATATTTTTTAAAAACTTTTTTGACTTTTGGTATGCTTCAATAGTCTTCATGGGAGACTAGAAGTTGCCATAACCTGATCGGCTCTGCTACATACAGTCAATGGTCAGATCACCTGTATGTAGCAGAAATGCTCACTAGCTATGAACACCAACAAACGAGCAGTGCTCACAGCAATTCGGCTATGACAACCATAAAGGTCTGCTGGAGACCTCTGGTTGTCATGCCAACCCATTGGTGACCCACGATAAAGTGACAGGGTGACCGATGGGTGAGAAGGGCAGGATATCTGTTGCGCTTCCTGGAAGCGCAAGTTAAATGCTGTTGTCAGAGATTGACAGTGGCATTTAATGGTTAACAGCCGCGGGTGGATCGCGATTCCACCCGCGGCTGTTACAGGCACATGTCAGCTGTTCAAAACAGCTGACGTGCCAGGAAAGATGTGGGTTCAGCGCCGGAGCCCATATCAAAGGGAAGGAGTCCGATGTGGGTGTATTATTACGCCCAAAGTCGGAAAGGGGTTAAAGAGTCAAAAGACCAAAAGCTATTGCATTTGTTATCACACACAAGCCACATTGTAGGAATGGATTATTTTCATGGTTGAATTATCTCAAAACTAGAATCAATTCCACAAAAAGTAATGGAATTTTTTATTTCAGCATTCTCAAAAAAATCCATTAAAAAAAAAACCTTAGCACCTGAAAAAAAACTTTTTTTGTAGACCTGTGATTTTATCACAAGTCCATTCTTAATAACCAAAATCTTGTAATATAATATCATTAGGATACTGATAAAGTCAGAATGGTTATACATGTTTCTTGCAAAAAAACATGTAGGCATTAACAAGAATTACCATTCCTTTGAACAGGAAAGATTACTTTATGAATCGAATAAAAAAAAACAGAGATCTTCGTTTTTTTGACCGACAGCCTCCGGTTGTGTTTACACTTTAGTTTGGGAGTTTCATTTTATTTCTGTTCCATTGTGTCTTATGTATACACTCTTACTACCAAGTCATAAAACCTATACGATGACTATAGACTACCGGGGAGCGAGCTCTTCTGCCCTGTATGTGACTTCATACAGAGACATATATAGGTTTTCCCAATCGGATACCACATTACTGAATATGGCTTTCAGAGTAATATCTCCATAATTTCATGCCATATATAAAGTACCTGTCAGTGGTGCACAAAAACTTCCTTATCTGAGTAAGAAATCTGTCTCTTTCCTCGCTGCATTTGCGCTCGTAACAGAAGTCAAGAGACACTGTTGAAGTGTACCTGCAAACAATATTGGTAGATCACTTTCACAAACTCTGTAAAGTTGTTCTATAACTAAGGAAAAATATGCAGCTCTGGCAAAAATTAAGAGACCACCACATCAAAACCCTGTCATGGGCAGCCCAATCTCCAGACCTGAACCCCATTGAAAACCTCTGGAATGTAATCAAGAGGATGATGGAAAGTCACAAGCCATCAAACAAAGAAGAACTGCTTACATTTTTGCCCCAGAAGCAGTGTGAAAGACTGAGCATGCCAAGACGCATGAAAGCTGGGATTAAAAATCATGGTTATTCCATAAAATATTGATTTCTGAACTCTTCCTGAGTTAAAACATTAGTATTGTTGCTTCTAAATGATTCTGAACTTGTTTTCGTTGAATTATTATTTGAGGTCTGAAAGCACTGGTGTTTTTTTTTGTAATTTTGACCATTTCCCCTTTTCAGAAAAAAATACAAAATTTATTGCTTGGAAATTCGGAGACATGTTGTCAGAAGTTTATAGAATAAAAGAACAATTTACATTTTACTCAGAAATATACGTATAAAGAGAAAAATCAGACAAACTGAACATTTTGCAGTGGTCTCTTAATTTTTGCCAGAGCTATATATATATAGGCCTCTGTTGGGGTTTATATAACTAAGAATAAGTAGATAACCAAGAAATACTTAGCTGTAAACTCTTATTCCTTTTAATGTTGTCCAGTGTGAAAGCTAATCATCTTGGTTAGGCAGTAAAACACGCTTGTCATTTACAGTACGTCTCATGATAGGATCTTTTCAGTAGTGTAGCTACCGGGGTGCCAGAAGGGCCGATGTCCACGGCTCCTCACTCGGAGGCGCCCACGCAGAGCAACTGCCACTCTTAACTGTATCAGTGCGTAGAGTGTGGAGATATGGTTCCTCTTCACTACTGGTCTCCGTTATGTAGGTTGCAGGTCGCTTTAGGCCTCTGGCCTACAGAGTGGCAGAGTGATGGCCTGGATGAGACCTGAGTGGGGGTGGAGCAGTGTGATGACATCATGATGCTGGACTCATCCTTCCCGTACCTCGAGAAGGGTGGTTTTTGGGATGTTGTATTGTGTAAGGACTACTATTAAGGCCATCATACTGTGTGGGGGAGCATTATTATGTTTATAAGAGAGCTATGGGGATACTATGTTGTGTATAGGGGAGCAGTGGGGGCATCATACAGTGTGGGGGACTATGGGGGCCGTGATAATGTGGATAGGGGAGCTATGGGCCCATCATGCTGTGTATATGGGAGTAGTGAGGACATCATACTGTGTATAGGGAAGCAGGGAGCAATATCATACTTTGTATAGGGGAGCTGTGGTGGCATTATACTGTGCTTGGAGGAGACATAAAATAGCACAGTGAGGTCAAAAATACTCTGTTGTAAAAAAAAATCACAGTAATAAGCAAGTGCTAATCAAAAGATGGAAAAAACAGGGTATTTAGTTGACACGTTTGTGTCTTCAAGTTTCTTGGTGGTGTGTGAACAGGTTCCTACAGACTTGTTCAATGTGCAGGTAGCCCATGTGTTCCTGTGCATGGAGGAGCTATGGGGGCATCATACTGTGCATAGGTGAGCTGTACATGGGGGACTCAGTGGATATTATTACTGTACATGGGATGATTCAGGAGACATTACTACTGTACATAGAGGACTTTGGGGGCATTATTAGTGTATATGGGGGAAATAAGGGGACATTGTTAAATGTGAGCTGGCACTTAAGAGGGGCAATATTGTTATAGGGGCACTGAGGGTATTTGTTGTGAATTCTGTGGCCAAGCTCCCTCCTGTGGTCGAGAGTGGTACTTCGGCTGGTTCTGTCTATGAGCTTCCTTTGGTGGATGAGAGTGGTACTGCGGCTTCTGAGTTTCCTTCCTCAGGTGATGAGGTTAAGTCATTAGGTGCTGCTCTATTTAACTCCACCTGGTGCTTTGATCCTGGCCTCCAGTCAATGTTCTAGTATTGGTCTTGCTTCCTCCTGGATCGTTCCTGTGGCCTGTCTATCCTGCATAAGCTAAGTTTTGCTTGTGTTATTTTTGTTTGCTATTTTTTCTGTCCAGCTTGCTATATTGGTTTTTCTTGCTTGCTGGTAGCTCTGAGACGCAGAGGGAGCACCTCCGTACCGTTAGTCGGTGCGGAGGGTCTTTTTGCCCCTCTGCGTGGTTGTTTGTAAGTTTTTGTGTTGACCGCAAAGCTATCTTTCCTATCCTCGGTCTATTCAGTAAGTCGGGCCTCACTTTGCTAAATCTATTTCATCTCTGTGTTTGTATTTTCATCTTTACTCACAGTCATTATATGTGGGGGGCTGCCTTTTCCTTTGGGGAATTTCTCTGAGGCAAGGTAGGCTTATTTTTCTATCTTCAGGGCTAGTTAGTTTCTCAGGCTGTGCCGAGTTGCATAGGGAGCGTTAGGCGCAATCCACGGCTACCTCTAGTGTGGTGTGATAGGATTAGGGATTGCGGTCAGCAGAGTTCCCACGTCTCAGAGCTCGTCCTTTGTTTTTGTTAATTGTCAGGTCACTTTGTGTGCTCTGAACTTCAATGTCCATTGTGGTTCTGAATTACCTGTTCATAACAGGTATTGTCACTGTCAAGGGGGCGTGCAAAGGACATTATTGCTTCCTACGGAGCAAAATGTAGGCACTGTTTTCTAGGGAACTAGCACAGGGTATTATTATTTTATAGGGGGCGATTTTACAATCTAGAGGGCACAAATGAGACACTTTACTTCGTAAGGAGCACAGCGATGGGCATTATTATATGGGGCACTAAGAGCAGCGCTGTTTTTGTGCCACACATTAGATGCAGCAATCGGGACACATACGACAGCAGCGGCTCAGCATTAGGGTATCAGTAGGATGAGGAATAGATGTGGACGGTGTTGGAAATGTGAGAAGTCAAATGTGTCTTTGTTTTATGCTCTGCAGCCAACTCATATATGATAGAATTCGTCATGTCGGTCAGGGCCAGATGGAAAATATAGGAAAAGTGATCGACTCCATCAGAAGGATCGTCAGTTGTAAGTCACTATCTATAACTATGCTGTAATCACGTACAGTATATGTTCAGCAGGACTCGTACCTACCACTATACGGTCACTGTATGGCAGTAATATTAGGAATGGTCTTTGAGTATGGACTGATTTGCAGTAACAGGATGGTCATCGGTTGAGGTTCCAACTATACTTACAAGCAGGGAACCCAATCTTACTTGTAAACATGGTTACATAGATTAGCAGCCTACACAGATGTTTCGCCCCCCACCCTCCTTTGCCCCCTGTTTTTTTCTACATTCAGATTCACATTTACAAATCACAGAAATCAATGAATTTATCAGCTCATTCGGACATCAATGATGTTTCTTGTACGCAAAAAACTGACCAATTTCCATCGGTGTTTCGGATGATATTTTCATCAGAGTTTGGTCAGCGTGCCTGTTTTTACCATCAGTTTCGTGAGTTTTTCTTGGCTGCAACCCTCCCCCCAAAAACTGATGTGAGCTTAAGAGTGCTGTTCGATTTTTTTATTCCTCAAACCCATAGACTTTCATTGGCGAGTTTGATCCTTGAACTATAAAAGGTTCTATCTGTGAAAACCGTGACAAACTGGCTTCTGAATAAGCCTTAGGGAAAAAAATCGGATATAAATAAATCCATTATTAGGCCGTGAAAGAGCTACCGTGTTTTTTTTTTTTTACTGTGATTCTGTCAGTGAAACCCATATGAAAACTGCATTCATTTTTACCTTTCCATCACCCAGGTGTAATTTTGCTTTGTGTGATGTATTGCTTTATCACACAGTAAAAATTACGGTCAGATATCACTGCAAATATATTTCTGCAGACAGAACGTTCTTGAAAGATGTCAGAAAAGCCATTTTCTTCCGGCATTTACACTCAGTTTCTGATTACAGCTTTTTGGCGCAGTGGATAATACACTTCTGCAAAATTCTACACTATATTTTTCGGTATCTTACATTTACTCGCAGGGTAGGCCATAAATAAATGCTGAAAATACTGATAAGTGGCACAAAAACTGCACATAACATGTGGCACGGGGAGATTTTACTGTTTTCCCAGGTTGCTGCCAAAATATATAAGGTCCGTTAATCAGCATCATAGCCATCTCCACCTTGCATCAGGAAGATATATCTGCATGCAATGGCATAGCGTGTATTCCCGGCGCTTGGGATAAGGCAAGTGTTTTCCCCTCTTTCCCTTATTGTACTCCCTTCCAACAGTTGAGTATTAAACCCATTATACCCCAAGCCCATATATTGCATTTTAATGAAATTTGCACTTTGACTTTCTATTTTTTTTCTACTTTTTGCTGAAATTCAGTATGAAACTAAAAAAATTAAAGTTATACATTGATAGAATATATTTTTGAGTTTTTTAGCTACAGTTTATGTAACTATTTTCTAATCCTAAACCTAGCCCTAACCCTAAACCTAGCACTAACCCTAAATCTAGCCCTAACCATAAACTTAGCCTTAACCCTAAACTTTTTCCACAACCCTAAACCTAGCCATAACCATAAATCTAGCCCGAACCCTAAACCTAGCCCTAACCCTAAACCTAGTCATAACTTTAAACCTAGCCATAACTTTAAACCTAGCCCTAACCCTAAACTTAGCCCTAACCCTAAACTTAGCCCTAACACTAAACCTAGCCCTAACCCTAAACCTAGTCCTAACCCTAAACCTAGCCCTAACTCTAAACTTAGCACTAACCCTAAACCTAGCCATAAACCTAAACCTAGCTATAACCCTAAACTTAGCCCTAACTCTAAACTTAGCCCTAACCCTAAACCTAGCCATAACCCTAAACCTAGCTATAACCCTAAACCTATCTATAACCCTAAATTTAGCCCTAGTCCTAAACCTAGCCCTAACCCTAAACTTAGCCCTAACCCTAAACCTAGCCATAAACCTAAACCTAGCTATAACCCTAAACTTAGCCCTAACTCTAAACTTAGCCCTAACCCTAAACCTAGCCATAACCCTAAACCTAGCTATAACCCTAAACCTATCTATAACCCTAAACTTAGCCCTAGCCCTAAACCTAGCCCTAACCCTAAACTTAGCCCTAACCCTAAACCTAGCCATAAACCTAAACCTAGCTATAACCCTAAACTTAGCCCTAGCCCTAAACCTAGCCCTAACCCTAAACTTAGCCCTAACCCTAAACCTAGCCATAAACCTAAACCTAGCTATAACCCTAAACTTAGCCCTAGCCATAAACTTAGCCCTAGCCATAAACTTAGCCCTAACCCTAAACTTAGCCCTAACCCCAAACCTAGCCATAACCCTAAACCTAGCTATAACCCTAAACCTAGCCCTAACCCTAAACTTAGCCATAACCCTAAATCTAGCCATAACCATAAATCTTATCCCTAACCCTACTCCTAAACTAGCTCTAGTTAAAGTTAGAAAAGTATGAAAAAATGTAGAAAATGCCATAACTGAGGCAGAGCACAGATGCACCTGAGTCCTGATGTCCTAGGTTGGATAACGGCTCCTCTACCATTATGAACTAATGAAGTTAGGAGTCCTTTATATATTTTTCCTAGCTTCAAGTTGCACCTCTTGATAACTTGGCAAAGCTTAACCCAAAGCTGCCAGGCCCATGATCTATCCTGGAGTTTGTATAAGAAGTGACTTCCACCACCTCCATTACCACAGATGACAGATGTTGTGTCTCTTAAGTGTATGAACAGCATACTCACCAACATCGAAGCCTTGGAAAGCTAAAAGGAAGGAGTCATTAAAATATACAAAAATAGGGTTCTTCGGGGAACATGCACAGGTAGATTTACAAACTGAATTAGGCGTCAAATTTCATTATGCATCGTGCATTTCTTTATTTTTTTTTTTTCCAGTGCAAAGGTTTTTTTTCTAAAGATTCAATGAAAAAGTGTTTTCTAGTCATTTCTTCACTCCTTTCGAGGATCCTTTAATTGAACTGGTGAGCAGAAGATTGTACTTACACAGTGGGGATATATTCTCCAGGGAAGGCATTAGTTGTGTAACTGATGAGCAGACATGTTTTTCCCACCGCTCTGTAAGAGAAAGGCAAAAGCATTAAGTGACTTCTTTACTGTAAGCAGGAACATATCTGTCTATTTCAAAATCACAAATGTTGATTCCGGCACTGGTTTCTTGGGTGGTCTGTAAAGGCTCTGGAAGCAATGCATGCACCATCTGGATGTCACAAGACCACTGAAGCCTATGAATGGCTGCAGTGGTCAGCTAACTAGAACAGTGTGACTTCAATAGTTTCTCTGATGACACATTCTTCTGGTTATCTGACCGCTGCAGCCGAACACAGGTTCAGTTGGTCTATTGCATAGCAAAAGCGCAGTCATGACTTTCCTCATTTGTTATTTTAAAAAGATCCATCCCTAAGATGCAAATTTTTTCAACACCCGTCAAATCCTTTAATGCTTAAGATCCCAATAAGTTGCTGCTCGAGGGCAGTGAAGAGGTTATTATTAAAATATATCTTGAGTAGGGTTGAGCGACCTTGACCTTTTTAGAGTCGAGCCGTGTTTCGCGAAACCCGACTATCTTAGAAGTCGAGTCGAGTGGAATCGGCCGATTATCGCGAAAAGTCGGGTATCGCCCGAAACACGAAACCCAATGCAAGTCAATGGGGGAGCATAGTCGGCAGTGAGTGGAGGCCAGGAAAACACCTACACTGCCCATTTTAATGGAAAAAACATCCATTCTTGTTAAAGAAGCTTGTCAATCGTAATTTACCTTATAATAATTGGAAGGCATTTGAAATTGGGGGTCATTTGGCTAAAGTTGTGGGGGGTAGGGCTGGTTCAAGTAATTAGTGGGCCCAGTAAATCTGGACCACGTCACGGCAGTGGAGCAGGGAGAGGTAAGTATTTCAACTTTGCAAGTGCTGTGATCCTGAGCAAACAGGGGGGGGCCCACTCGTTGGCATTGGCACTGGCACAGGGCCCCTCAAAGTACAGCGGTGTGTTTGCATGGCGGGGGCGCCTCCCACCGGCAGCAACACTTTTGCGTACTATGAGAGGCCCTGTGCCAGTGACGTCGCCAACTAGTATTCCTCCCCCCACCTGATGAAGGAACCTGCACTTTCATCTGCACCTTCCTCTTTGTCCCCGTGTAAGGTGGTATGGTATGCGGGAAGAGGAACCTGACTTTCAGCAGGGTCACAATCTTGCTGTGTAGCGTGCACGGGGAATTTTGCGTTATGGGTCAATGTACCAGCAGACTCATCTATCACTGGCTGGGCAATGGGCAGGATGAGGAGGAAACACAGATATAGGCCCAAAGAATAAAGTTGGCTAAATGCAGTTCAAAATTGGTAAAACAGGACTAACCAGGGGGCATTGCAGTGGAGGACAACCGGAATGAGAGGCTGACACAGAGAGTAGGCCCAAATCAGTAAGTAGTCGAAATGCAGTTCAAAATTGGCAACCGTAGTAAACAGGCGGCACAGCTTTGTTCAGTGGAGAAGAACAGCAAGGAGTGGCAGACACCGATAGTAGGCCCCAACCCAACTAGTAGGCCAAATGCAGTCTAACATTAACAACTACTTAACGAGAGCCTGAAAATGGAATTTCAGGACAGGAAACCAGGAGAACATCAAGGAGTGGCAGACACCGATAGTAGGCCCCAAACCAACTAGTACGCCAAATGCAGTTGTTCCGTTTAACCACAATTTAATGAGAGCCTGAAGATAGAAGTTCAGGAAAGGCAACCTGGAGAACACCTTGGAGTGTAACACACCATCTCTCTACACCCCATACCCAATTTGTAGGCCTAATGCAGCGTAGTTTCCAACAACTACTAAACGAGAGCCGGAAGATCGAAGCTCAGGAAAGGCAACCTGGAGAACACCTTGGAGTGGAACACACCATCTCTCTACACCCCATACCCAATTTGTAGGCCTAATGCAGTGTAGTTTCCAAGAACTACTAAACGAGAGCCGGAAGATCAAAGCTCAGAAAAGGCAACCTGGAGAACACCTTGGAGTGGAACACACCATCTCTCTACACCCCATGCCCAATTTGTAGGCCTAATGCAGTGTAGTTTCCAAGAACTACTAAACGAGAGCCGGAAGATCGAAGCTCAGGAAAGGCAACCTGGAGAACACCTTGGAGTGGAACACACCATCTCTCTACACCCCATACCCAATTTGTAGGCCTAATGCAGTGTAGTTTCCAAGAACTACTAAACGAGAGCCGGAAGATCGGAGCTCAGGAAAGGTAACCTGGAGAACACCTTGGAGTGGAACACACCATCTCTCTACACCCCATACCCAATTTGTAGGCCTAATGCAGCGTAGTTTCTAACAACTACTAAACGAGAGCCGGAAGATCGAAGCTCAGGAAAGGCAACCTGGAGAACACCTTGGAGTGGAACACACCATCTCTCTACACCCCATACCCAATTTGTAGGCCTAATGCAGTGTAGTTTCCAAGAACTACTAAACGAGAGCCGGAAGATCGAAGCTCAGGAAAGGCAACCTGGAGAACACCTTGGAGTGGAACACACCATCTCTCTACACCCCATACCCAATTTGTAGGCCTAATGCAGTGTAGTTTCCAAGAACTACTAAACGAGAGCCGGAAGATCGAAGCTCAGGAAAGGCAACCTGGAGAACACCTTGGAGTGGAACACACCATCTCTCTACACCCCATACCCAATTTGTAGGCCTAATGCAGTGAAGTTTCCAAGAACTACTAAACGAGAGCCGGAAGATCGAAGCTCAGAAAAGGCAACCTGGAGAACACCTTGGAGTGGAACACACCATCTCTCTACACCCCATACCCAATTTGTAGGCCTAATGCAGTGTAGTTTCCAAGAACTACTAAACGAGAGCCGGAAGATCGAAGCTCAGGAAAGGCAACCTGGAGAACACCTTGGAGTGGAACACACCATCTCTCTACACCCCATACCCAATTTGTAGGCCTAATGCAGTGTAGTTTCCAAGAACTACTAAACGAGAGCCGGAAGATCGGAGCTCAGGAAAGGTAACCTGGAGAACACCTTGGAGTGGAACACACCATCTCTCTACACCCCATACCCAATTTGTAGGCCTAATGCAGTGTAGTTTCCAACAACTACTAAACGAGAGCATTAAGATCGAAGCAATGGCGAGGAAACCTGGGGCACACCTTGGGGAGGCAGACACCGTTAGTAGGCCCTACCAAAGTTGTACCCCCAATGCAGTTTTAAAATTCCTAGAGGCTGAAAACAAGACTATTGACGCTCAGCTTTTTTCAAAGGAACACAGCTGAATTGAGTGGCGCAGACAGACACAGGTAGTAGGACTTAACCCAAAAATGTGGCTCACTGCAGCTTAAAAAAGTTACAGGGGTACACAAGCAGCAGTGCTCTGGGCAGTGGAGGACAATTTCAATAGTGGACCGCAGACAGACTTTGTACGCCTACTATTAAAAAAAGGATGCTCTATGCAATTAAAAATAGGTTCCAGGGGTCCACGGGCAGCAGTGGTGTGGTCAGTGGACGAGTATTGGAAGGAGGGACCGCAGACAGGCGTAGTAGGCCTAACATAACAAAATTAGGCTGTAGACACTGTAAAATTGGTTCCAGGGGTACACGGGCAGCAGTGGTGTGGTCAGCGGAGGAAAATTGGAATTAGGGACTGCAGACAGACTTTGTAGGCTGTCCCCTGTGGACCATGCATCCAACACATTAACCCAGTGCGCCGTAATGGACACGTAACTTTTTGTGGACATGCCTACTGGTCCATGCGTCTCTTGTCAGGTGCACCTTTCTACTGTTTGATTGCCTGAGTGCTATGACAATGCAGACTTTTTCATGCCGGTGGAGGGCTGGGATGGCTTTTCTCGCAAAAGAAATGTCGACTGGGTAGCTTGAACCGTTGCACAGCGTAGTTCATCTGGGCTTTCTAAATATAAAACAAAGAAAAAAAGGAGGCTACATGCACTTTCAGCTGGGTTCCAGGGGTACACGGCCAGCATTGGTCTGGTCAGTGGAGAACTATTGGAAGGAGTGACCGCAAACAGGCATCGAAGGCCTAACATAATAACACATTGCTGTTGGCAATTTTAAATTGGTTCCAGGGGAACACGGGCAGCAGTGGCCTGGTCAGTGTAGTAGTAGTAGAAAGAACGGACCGCAGACAGGCATCGAAGGCCTAAAATAAAAAAATTGGGCTGGCTGTAGGCAATTTTAAATTGGTTCCAGGGGTACACGGGCAGCAGTGGTGTGGTCAGTGGAGGCATATTGTAAGGAGTGACCGCAGACAGGCATCGAAGGCCTAAAATAATAACACATGGCTGTAGGCAATTTTAAATTGGTTCCAGGGGTACACGGGCAGCAGTGGTGTGGTCAGTGGAGGCCTAGTGGAAGGAGTGACCGCAGACAGGCATCGAAGGCCTAAAATAATAACACATGGCTGTAGGCAATTTTAAATTGGTTCCAGGGGTACACGGGCAGCAGTGGTGTGGTCAGTGGAGGCCTAGTGGAAGGAGTGACCGCAGACAGGCATCGAAGGCCTAAAATAATAACACATGGCTGTAGGCAATTTTAAATTGGTTCCAGGGGTACACGGGCAGCAGTGGTGTGGTCAGTGGAGGCCTAGTGGAAGGAGTGACCGCAGACAGGCATCGAAGGCCTAAAGTAAAAAAATTGGGCTGGCTGTAGGCAATTTTAAATTGGTTCCAGGGGTACACGGGCAGCAGTGGTGTGGTCAGTGGAGGCATATTGTAAGGAGTGACCGCAGACAGGCATCGAAGGCCTAAAATAATAACACATGGCTGTAGGCAATTTTAAATTGGTTCCAGGGGTACACGGGCAGCAGTGGCCTGGTCAGTGTAGTAGTAGTAGAAAGAACGGACCGCAGACAGGCATCGAAGGCCTAAAATAAAAAAATTGGGCTGGCTGTAGGCAATTTTAAATTGGTTCCAGGGGTACACGGGCAGCAGTGGTGTGGTCAGTGGAGGCATAGTGGAAGGAGTGACCGCAGACAGGCTTCGAAGGCCTAACATTACAAAAATGTCAATACAATGGTATTGTCAGTGGCAGGCATTGAAGGGTGTCAGCGCATAGACTAAACATTGGTGGAGCTGTGAGATAATTTTGCAAGTGGTAGAGCACTGTTTGAGCTGGGGGGGGGGAACTGTCTTGTGGCCGGCGGTACAGGCCCAGGGCCCCTCATATTACAACGGTGTGTCTGACGTTGGGTGCGCACCACCACCGCCAGAGACACTTTATTGTACTAGGAGGGACCCAGTGGCAGTGCCGTCGACCAAAAGCGGGCACACCCACCTCTTCAGACAAACAGCACTCTCACGGGTGCTGTCGCCAAGTGTCGATACCACGGCCCCGTGTGGGGAGTTTGGCCATTTAGTGAGGTGTAAACATGTCGTATGCTGGACAATCAGGTGCAGAAAAGTACGAGATTGGAAAAGGCATTCAGAATAGTCCACAGGCAAGACCTTTTCATAGGAAAGCTAGGTGTCAGCCGGGCAAGGTGGGGCAAAAGATTTCGAAATCCAGTTGTGGTTCATTTTAATGAAGGTTAGATCATCTACATTTTGGGTAGCCAGACGAGTCCTTTTTTCTGTTAGTATTGAACCTGCAGCACTGAATACTCTTTCTGATAGGACACTAGCTGCCGGGCAAGCAAGCTCCTGCAATGCATATTCTGCCAATTCTGGCCAGGTGTCTAATTTTGATGCCCAGTAATCAAATGGGAATGACGGTTGAGGGAGAACATCGATAAGGGATGAAAAATAGTTTGTAACCATACTGGACAAATGTTGTCTCCTGTCACTTTGAATTGATGCTGCAGTACCTGTCCTGTCTGCGGTCATAGCAAAATCACTCCACAACCTGGTCAGAAAACCCCTCTGGCCAACGCCACTTCTGATATCTGCCCCTCTAACTCCTCTGGTCTGCTGGCCCCTGCAGCTCGTGTGAGAACGATCACGGGCGCTGTGTGCAGGGAATGCCAGAAGCAAACGGTCAACAAGAGTTGATTGTTTGGTTGCTAATATTAGTTCCAAGTTCTCATGTGGCATTATATTTTGCAATTTGCCTTTATAGCGAGGATCAAGGAGGCAGGCCAACCAGTAATCGTCATCGTTCATCATTTTAGTTATGCGTGTGTCCCTTTTGAGGATACGTAAGGCATAATCCGCCATGTGGGCCAAAGTTCCAGTTCTCAAATCTGCGGTTGTGCTTGGTTGAGGGGCAGTTTCAGGCAAATCCACGTCACTTGTGTCCCTCCAAAAACCAGAACCCGGCCTTGCCGCGCCACCAATTTCCAGTGGCCCCGGAAAAGCTTCCTCATTAAAAATATAATCATCCCCATCATCCTCCTCTTCGCCCGCTAACTCGTCCTGTACACTGCCCTGGCCAGACAATGGCTGACTGTCATCAAGGCTTTCCTCTTCCTCAGCTGCAGACGCCTGATCCTTTATGTGCGTCAAACTTTGCATCAGCAGACGCATTAGGGGGATGCTCATGCTTATTATGGCGTTGTCTGCACTAACCAGCCGTGTGCATTCCTCAAAACACTGAAGGACTTGACACATGTCTTGAATCTTCGACCACTGCACACCTGACAACTCCATGTCTGCCATCCTACTGCCTGCCCGTGTATGTGTATCCTCCCACAAAAACATAACAGCCCGCCTCTGTTCGCACAGTCTCTGAAGCATGTGCAGTGTTGAGTTCCACCTTGTTGCAACGTCTATGATTAGGCGATGCTGGGGAAGGTTCAAAGAACGCTGATAGGTCTGCATACGGCTGGAGTGCACGGGCGAACGGCGGATATGTGAGCAAAGTCCACGCACTTTGAGGAGCAGGTCGGATAACCCCAGATAACTTTTCAGGAAGCACTGCACCACCAGGTTTAAGGTGTGAGCCAGGCAAGGAATGTGTTTCAGTTGGGAAAGGGAGATGGCAGCCATGAAATTCCTTCCGTTATCACTCACTACCTTGCCTGCCTCAAGATCTACAGTGCCCAGCCACGACTGCGTTTCTTTCTGCAAGAACTCGGACAGAACTTCCGCGGTGTGTCTGTTGTCGCCCAAACACTTCATAGCCAATACAGCCTGCTGACGTTTGCCAGTAGCTGCCCCATAATGGGAGACCTGGTGTGCAACAGTGGCAGCTGCGGATGGAGTGGTTGTGCGACTGCGGTCTGTGGACGAGCTCTCGCTTCTGCAGGAGGACGAAGAAGAGGAGGAGAGGGTGCGAACGGCTACAGCCAACTGTTTCCTAGACCGTGGGCTAGGCAGAACTGTCCCAAACTTGCTGTCCCCTGTGGACCCTGCATCCACAACATTCACCCAGTGTGCCGTGATGGACACGTAACGTCCCTGGCCATGCCTACTGGTCCATGCATCTGTTGTCAGGTGCACCTTTGTGCTCACAGATTGCCTGAGTGCATGGACGATGCGCTCTTTAACATGCTGGTGGAGGGCTGGGATGGCTTTTCTGGAAAAAAAGTGTCGACTGGGTAGCTCGTAGCGTGGTACAGCGTAGTCCATCAGGGCTTTGAAAGCTTCGCTTTCAACTAACCGGTAGGGCATCATCTCTAACGAGATTAGTCTAGCTATGTGGGCATTCAAACCCTGTGTACGCGGATGCGAGGCTAAGTACTTCCTTTTTCTAACCATAGTCTCATGTAGGGTGAGCTGGACTGGAGAGCTGGAGATCGTGGAACTAGCGGGGGTGCCGGTGGACATGGCAGACTGAGAGACGGTGGGAGATGGTATTGTTGCCGCCGGTGCCCTAGATGCAGTGTTTCCTACTACGAAACTGGTGATTCCCTGACCCTGACTGCTTTGGCCTGGCAAAGAAACCTGCACAGATACTGCAGGTGGTGCGGAAAATGGTGGCCCTACACTGCCGGAAGGGATGTTGCGTTGCTGACTAGCTTCATTGGCCGAGGGTGCTACAACCTTAAGGGACGTTTGGTAGTTAGTCCAGGCTTGCAAATGCATGGTGGTTAAATGTCTATGCATGCAACTTGTATTGAGACTTTTCAGATTCTGTCCTCTGCTTAAGGTAGTTGAACATTTTTGACAGATGACTTTGCGCTGATCAATTGGATGTTGTTTAAAAAAATGCCAGACTGCACTCTTTCTAGCATCGGATACCTTTTCAGGCATTGCAGACTGAGCTTTAACCGGATGGCCACGCTGTCCTCCAACAGGTTTTGGCTTTGCCACGCGTTTTGGGCAAGATACGGGCCCGGCAGATGGAACCTGTTGCGATGTTGATGCCTGCTGCGGCCCCTCCTCCTCCGCTTCAGAACTGCTGCCGCCTGCACCCTGTTCCCCCAATGGCTGCCAATCGGGGTCAAGAACTGGGTCATCTACTACCTCTTCTTGTAGCTCGTGTGCAACTTCGTCTGTGTCACCGTGTCGGTCGGTGGTATAGCGTTCGTGATGGGGCAACATAGTCTCATCAGGGTCTGATTCTTGATCATTACCCTGCGAGGGCAATGTTGTGGTCTGAGTCAAAGGACCAGCATAGTAGTCTGGCTGTGGCTGTGCATCAGTGCACTCCATGTCAGATTCAACTTGTAATGCGCATGGACTGTTAACTGCTTCACTTTCTAAGCCAGGGACGGTATGTGTAAAGAGCTCCATGGAGTAACCCGTTGTGTCGCCTGCTGCATTCTTCTCTGTTGTTGTTTTTGCTGAAGAGGACAAGGAAGCGATTTGTCCCTGACTGTGAACATCCACTAACGACGCGCTGCTTTGACATTTACCAGTTTCACGAGAGGAGGCAAAAGAGCTAGAGGCTGAGTCAGCAAGATAAGCCAAAACTTGCTCTTGCTGCTCCGGCTTTAAAAGCGGTTTTCCTACTCCCAGAAAAGGGAGCGTTCGAGGCCTTGTGTAGCCAGACGACGAACCTGGCTCCACAGCTCCAGACTTAGGTGCAATATTTTTTTTCCCACGACCAGCTGATGCTCCACCACTACCACTACCCTCATTACCAGCTGACAATGAACGCCCCCGGCCACGACCTCTTCCACCAGACTTCCTCATTGTTTTAAAAACGTAAACAAACTAACGGTATTTGTTGCTGTCACACAACTTACACGGTGAGCTATAACTTCAGTATGATTTAGCTACCCCTTTACAGGTGAGTGAGACCACAACGAAAATCAGGCACAATGTTACACACTCTGTTGTTGGTGGCAACAAATGAGAGAGATGCCACACACGCAGGACTGTCACTGAAGCACAAATGTAAATATTAATCTCCCACTGATTTGATTTTTTTTTTTTTCAGGGAGACTTTAGGAAAAAAAAATAATAGAATAAAATGATTTTTTCAGGAAGAATTTAGAAACCAAATAAAATAAAATGATTTTTTCAGGGAGAATTTAGAAATCAAATAAAACAAAAAAAGGCTTTCTATGGCCCACTGAGTGAGAGATGACGCACACAGGAGTCAGGAGTGGCACACAAGCCCAGAGGCCAATATTTATCTCCCACTGATTGATTTATTGATTTTTTTCAGGTAGAATTTAGAACCCAAATCAACCAAAAACATAAATAGGCTTTCTATGGACCACTATTTGTGAGAGAGATGGCACGCTCAGGACTGGCACACAAGCCCAGAGGCCAATATTAATCTCCCACTTTTTATTTTTTTTCAGGGAAAATTTATAAACCCAATAAAAAAATAAATAAATAGGCTTTCTATGGCCCACTATCTGAGAGAGAGAGATGGCACGCTTAGGACTGGCACACAAGCCCAAAGGCCAATATTAATCTCCCTTTTTTTTTCAGGGAGAATTTATAAAACCAAAAAAAAAAAAATAAATAGGCTTTCTATGGCCCACTATTTGTGAGAGAGATGGCACGCTCAGGACTGGCACACAAGCCCAGAGGCCAATATTAATCTCCCACTTTTTTTTTTTTGTTCCAGGGAAAATTTATAAACCCAATAAAAAAAATAATAAATCGGCTTTCTATGGCCCACTATCTGAGAGAGAGAGATGGCACGCTTAGGACTGGCACACAAGCCCAAAGGCCAATATTAATCTCCCTTTTTTTTTCAGGGAGAATTTATAAAACCAAAAAAAAAAAAAAAATAGGCTTTCTATGGCCCACTATTTGTGAGAGAGATGGCACGCTCAGGACTAGCACACAAGCCCAGAGGCCAATATTAATCTCCCACTTTTTTTTTTTTGTTCCAGGGAAAATTTATAAACCCAATAAAAAAAATAATAAATCGGCTTTCTATGGCCCACTATCTGAGAGAGAGAGATGGCATGCTTAGGACTGGCACACAAGCCCAAAGGCCAATATTAATCTCCCTTTTTTTTTCAGGGAGAATTTATAAAACAAAAAAAAAAAAATAAATAGGCTTTCTATGGCCCACTATTTGTGAGAGAGATGGCACGCTCAGGACTGGCACACAAGCCCAGAGGCCAATATTAATCTCCCACTTTTTTTTTTTGTTCCAGGGAAAATTTATAAACCCAATAAAAAAAATAATAAATAGGCTTTCTATGGCCCACTATCTGAGAGAGAGAGATGGCACGCTTAGGACTGGCACACAAGCCCAAAGGCCAATATTAATCTCCCTTTTTTTTTTCAGGGAGAATTTATAAAACCAAAAAAAAAAAAAAAATAGGCTTTCTATGGCCCACTATTTGTGAGAGAGATGGCACGCTCAGGACTGGCACACAAGCCCAGAGGCCAATATTAATCTCCCACTTTTTTTTTTTGTTCCAGGGAAAATTTATAAACCCAATAAAAAAAATAATAAATAGGCTTTCTATGGCCCACTATCTGAGAGAGAGAGATGGCACGCTTAGGACTGGCACACAAGCCCAAAGGCCAATATTAATCTCCCTTTTTTTTTTCAGGGAGAATTTATAAAACAAAAAAAAAAAAAATAAATAGGCTTTCTATGGCCCACTATTTGTGAGAGAGATGGCACGCTCAGGACTGGCACACAAGCCCAGAGGCCAATATTAATCTCCCACTTTTTTTTTTTTTGTTCCAGGGAAAATTTATAAACCCAATAAAAAAAATAATAAATAGGCTTTCTATGGCCCACTATCTGAGAGAGAGAGATGGCACGCTTAGGACTGGCACACAAGCCCAAAGGCCAATATTAATCTCCCACTGATTGATTTATTGATTTTTTCAGGTAGAATTTAGAACCCAAATAAAGCAAAAAGAAAAGGGCTTTCTATGGCCCACTGAGTGAGTGATGATGCACACAGGAGTCAGGAGTGGCACACAAGCCCTGAGGCCAATATTTTTCTCCCACTGATTGATGTAGTGATTTTTTCAGGTAGATTTTATAACCCAAATCAAGCAAAAAAATAAATAGGCTTTCTATGGCCCACTGAGTGAGAGATAGCACACACAGGGATGGCACTCTAGCAGAAATGTCAATCTTAATCTCCCACAAAAAAAAAAAAAAAAAAAACAGGGAGTGTCCAACAATTACTATCTCCCTGCAGTAATCTCAGCCAGGTATGGCAGGCAGCAATAAGGAGTGGACTGATGCACAAATTAAATAAAAAGTGTGGACAAACAAAAAAGATAGCTGTGCAGAAAGGAAGGAACAAGAGGATTTGTGCTTCGAAAAAAGCAGTTGGTTTGCACAGCGGCGTACACACAGCAATGCAGCTATCAGGGAGCCTTCTAGGGCAGCCCAATGAGCTACAGCGCTGAGGGGAAAAAAAAAAAATGTAGCTTCCACTGTCCCTGCACACCGAAGGTGGTGTTGGGCAGTGGAAATCGCTACAGCACAAGCGGTTTGGTGGTTAATGGGCCCTGCCTAACGCTATCCCTGCTTCTGACGAAGCGGCAGCAACCTCTCCCTAAGCTCAGATCAGCAGCAGTAACATGGCGGTCGGCGGGAACGCCCCTTTATAGCCCCTGTGATGCCGCAGACAGCAAGCCAATCACTGCAATGCCCTTCTCTAAGATGGTGGGGACCAGGACCTATGTCATCACGCTGCCCACACTCTGCGTTTACCTTCATTGGCTGAGAAATGGCGCTTTTCGCGTCATTGAAACGCGACTTTGGCGCGAAAGTCGCGTACCGCATGGCCGACCCCGCACAGGGGTCGGATCGGGTTTCATGAAACCCGACTTTGCCAAAAGTCAGCGACTTTTGAAAATGAACGACCCGTTTCGCTCAACCCTAATCTTGAGTTCTGTGGTGGTGAAGAAATGAACATGGTGGTCTAAGGACAGTAAAGAAGTTAAGGTCAGGATCTCTGTTGGTTTGGAGCAGTGAGGGAATCAATGTCAGAATCACTGTAGGACCAGGACAGTAACCTGTTGATGTCAGGATCTTGAGTTTTAGGGCAGTGACTGAATTAATATCAAAATCCCTGGTTGTCTAGCAAAAAAAAAGTTAATGTCAGGAGCTTTGGAGGCCTAAGACAGTAGACAGGTTCAAGTCAGGATCGATGGTAACCTAGAGTAGTGAATAGGTTAATATTTTGTACTCTAGGGCACTGAAAGTGATTCATGTCAGCATCAGTGATGGCCTAGGACAGTAAAGGGGTTCAAGTCAGGGTCCATGGTGGTCATAAGGCTGGCCATATATGTTAGATGTCTGTTGAGTCGACCAAACAATGGGAGATCAATTGACTAGCAGCCTTCTCAGTCGACTCTCCAATTCACATGACTGCTCACTAGACTGAGCGCTCCTGTGTTTTCTAGGAGAAAACCATTGACTCACTTGTTGGCTCGTGGCTTTTCTCAGGGAGAACAATGCGATCGGCAGTCTGAAATCAGACATATTCAATTGGCACCATACATGTAAGGGGGTTCAAAGGTGGTGCTATTCCCCCCCACACTCATACCATCATGTTTTATTGTTATATAAGGTTTTACTGAGGGATTGCATATTTTATGTGTATTGATCTAATGCTCCTGCACAATGTATGCTATTTGGCTAGGGAAAGCGCAGTTTTCTAATAGGACCACTATAGGGAGCACCTTGTATTAGTAGTTTGCACACTGTTCATAATTAAAATAGGAGGGGCCACTGTGAGATAAGAGAGGAGGATTTCCTGGTTTGAGAAGAGTGAAGCCTGGTAGCTGAACAGCTCAGGAGGGCCTTAGTGTCCAGACAGTCCCGACAGGCTTAATACCCGGGACCGCACAGTGACCACGAAATGCTCCAAGGGAAAAGCCCAGCTATCTAGGGCCAGTAGGCCAGATCAGCAGCAGAGCAGCAGCAGTGATAGCATTAGTAAGAATTGGAGCTGCAGGAGAAGTCACAGCAGTAATGAAGATCAGGTCGCTCACCATGTGGCAGATCATCGCATGGGCTGATGCCCTCAGATCTGGCACAAAATGGCTGAGGGAACCCCCAAACACAGAGAGTTTGAACAGGGAGGATGCTGAGGAACCGTAAGATACGGTCCGTCCCAGGCGCGTGCTGTGTGACTAGGAGAAGAGTACAGGGAAAGAGGAAGAAATGGGACCCCGACAGTACAGAAGGTGAAGTGGAAGGTATGCTCCAGTGGGGACACTATATTCATGTGAAGGGAGACCAGGGCACGCTAACGCATATACGCTTGGCCATAACTACGGCAATGGCTCTGCCCCTCACATACACATAAGACCGTAGGCCAAACTCATCGATATAGGTGAGATCAGCCAGCATTAGTCTAATGTGTATGGGGGACTTAAAGGCAATGAAGGTGTTAATCTCGCAATCGTTGTTGATCTATGGCAGTTTAGGGACTATTGTGGCCATCAATTACTTTGTAAACTAATGAATGGCCAACTGAGCTGCTGTCCAGCTTAAAGGGAACCTGTCACCTGAATTTGGCGGGACTGGTTTTGGGTCATTTGGGTGGAGTTTTTGGGTGTTTGATTCACCCTTTCCTTACCCGCTGGCTGCATGCTGGCCACAATATTGGATTGAAATTAATTCTCTGTCCTCCGTAGTACATGCCTGCGCAAGGCAAGATTGCCTTGCGCAGGTGTGTACTACGGAAGACAGAGAATGAACTTCAATCTAATATTGCGGCCAGCATGCAGCCAGCGGGTAAGGAAAGGGTGAATCAAACATCCAAAAACTCCGCCCATATGACCCAAAACCAGTCCCGCCAAATTCAGGTGACAGGTTCCCTTTAAGGGTATGTACACACACTGTAAGTATGGTGCAAAAATATCAGCGCCATTTCTACATCTCTTGACAAGAAAAACGCAGCGGCAAAATTGGCGATTTTGCTGTGTAAATGCTGAAAGAATTGACATGCTGCAAAGTTAAATCTGGACCACATCTGCAAGTCAGAATTAAGCAACATGTGCATGAGACTTCAGGATTCTCATTCACTTTGCTAGCATCAGGAGACTCTTCAAGTTTTGTAACAAATCTGCCCTGAAAAAACGCAGCAAAAATGCAATGTGTGCACATAGCCTAAAGGGGTTGTCCGGCTTTGGTGTTCAAGTCTGCAGTCACTCTATGTGATTGCAGACTTGTGAATCTTTACATTGCCCTGTGAGGATTCTTCAGTGCCGCTGCCAGGAGCGGATGGTGATGTGACTAGTCATGTCCGTTAGGGTTGAGCGACTTTTACTTTTATATTCCTATTAGGTATATACTCACCCTCGGACGCGCCCTGCTTCTTTCCGGCAGCCTTCCTTCCTAAGTATCAGCGCTTGCAGGACCTTGCGGTGACGTCGCGGCTTGTGATTGGTCGCGCGAGCGGTCACATGGGCGGTCGCGCGACCAATCACAAGCCGCGACGTCACCGCAAGGTCCTGCAAGCGCTGATTCGAAGGAAGGAAGGTTCCCGGTTAGTACCAGGGTGCGTCCGAGGGTGAGTATAGCAATATTTTTTATTTTAATTCTTTATTTTACACTTAAATATGGATTCCGATACCGATTTCCGATATTGCAAACATATCGGAACTCGGGATCGGAATTCCGATACCAGATTCAGAAGATCGCTGACTTCATGGCTGACCCCACACAGGGGTCGGGTCGGGTTTCATGAAACCCGACTTTGCCAAAAGTCGGCGACTTCTGAAAATGGCCAACCCGTTTCGCTCAACCCTAGTGTCCGTCCTTACTCTATGTGATTGCAGGCTTGTGAATTCTCACATCATGCTATGAGGATTCTCCGGTGCCATTGCCAGGAGTGGATGGTCATGTGACAGTAGGTATACGATTTGGATCCTTCCGGACACATTCTGACTAGTCGTGTCCATTCTCACTCTATTAACTTGTTTTGGCAGAGGATGTGCCCGTCTAGTCGACATGTGACCGTATGTATGCTTCCAGTACCAGAGAATCCTGACAGCTCAATGTGCACCTGTGAGGATTCACATGTCTGCAGTCATATACAGTGACTGCAGACTTGTACCCAAAGGCTGAACCACCCCTTTCAGTGGAAAAGTGCATGTAGGTGTTTCTTCTTCAGTGATGAGCTACATTTATACACAAGAACCTTCATGAATTTTCAATGGAAGGAGCAGAGAAAGCCACTGCCAGTCTCCTTTACTAATGATTTAATGGTTTAATGATTCGGGATTGTGGAAAAGCAGGGTAACATTTGACAGAGGATAACTCCAGATTTACATTAACTGGTTCCAATATATTTGCCACTTTGCATCATTCACTCTTACAAAATAGAAGAAAAATGACCGTTGTCATGTGAGTGTCAGTAAAAAGCAAAATTAATCAAGATCAGACCAGGAAATGTGGAAGATAAGAAAAATGTTTATCTTAACTGCTAAGAGAATTAAAAAAATCAGATGGCAAGGCCCATAAAGAATGGCTGATCACAGCCGGTTAATAGTCCCTACATACAAACCAATTAGTGGTGGTACAATTACCAGTTTAGAGAAGCTGACCGCACTTTTATATGCACAGCACAGAACAATTGTTAATAAGATCATTCTGTATTCACAGAACATAATGCTATTGGCATCACATCTCCTGTTTACACAGGACATTGTATTGAAAAGAATAAATGATTTTAAAACTCATCTCACCTGACGAATGAGTGTTTTACAGAACAGTTTAGAGAATCCAATAATCATAAAACATTCGTTCCTAGGAATGTTTCTGATTATCGGCCTGTTTTAATGAGTCCTAAGGCAGGATAGTCACATACATTATACTTACCTGCAATCCAACTGCAAAATATCTTACATAGTACGGTAGATAAAAGACACATGTCCATCAGATTCAACCAAAGGATGGAAAATATATATAGAGAATGAGTTTTCCCACGAACAAAAGTTCATTTTAATCAACAGATCTTGGAATAATAATATCTTCCACAATTGGAATTTATAAACAACGTTTTACTTCAAAGAAAGAATCATTTGCAATTCTCTGATATCCTGTCTGTATACTCTTTTACTTCCTCCCCTGTTATGGCTGGCAATCAGGCAACACAGCGTGCAGTAATCAGCGCACATACAGAGATCTGGCAAAAACCAAAAACAATAGGACGAGCTCTGAGACGTGGAATCTCTGTAGACTGCAGTACCTGATCTATCCTCACACAACTATAAGCAGCAGTGGATTGCGCCTAACAACTACCTATGCAACTCGGCACTGCCTGAGGAGCTGACTAGCCTGAAGATAGAAATACAAGCCTGACTTACCTCAGAGAAATACCCCAAAGAAATAGGCAGCCCCCCACATATAATGACTGTTAGCAAGATGAAAAGACAAACGTAGGAATGAAATAGATTCAGCAAAGTGAGGCCCGATATTCTAGACAGAGCGAGGATAGCAAAGAGAACTATGCAGTCTACAAAAAACCCTAAAACGAAAACCACGCAAAGGGGCAAAAAGACCCACCGTGCCGAACTAACAGCACGGCGGTGCACCCCTCTGCTTCTCAGAGCTTCCAGCAAAAGACAATAGCAAGCTGGACAGAAAAAAACAGAAAACAAACTAGAAGCACTTATCTAGCAGAGCAGCAGGCCCAAGGAAAGATGCAGTAGCTCAGATCCAACACTGGAACATTGACAAGGAGCAAGGAAGACAGACTCAGGTGGAGCTAAATAGCAAGGCAGCCAACGAGCTCACCAAAACACCTGAGGGAGGAAGCCCAGAGACTGCAATACCACTTGTGACCACAGAAGTGAACTCAGCCACAGAATTCACAACAGTACCCCCCCCTTGAGGAGGGGTCACCGAACCCTCACCAGAACCCCCAGGCCGACCAGGATGAGCCACATGAAAGGCACGAACAAGATCTGGGGCATGGACATCAGAGGCAAAAACCCAGGAATTATCTTCCTGAGCATAACCCTTCCATTTGACCAGATACTGAAGTTTCCGTCTAGAGACACGAGAATCCAAAATCTTCTCCACAATATACTCCAATTCCCCCTCCACCAAAACAGGGGCAGGAGGCTCCACAGATGGAACCATAGGTGCCACGTATCTCCTCAACAACGACCTATGGAATACATTATGTATGGAAAAGGAGTCTGGGAGGGTCAGACGAAAAGACACCGGATTGAGAATCTCAGAAATCCTATACGGACCAATAAAACGAGGTTTAAATTTAGGAGAGGAAACCTTCATAGGAATATGACGAGAAGATAACCAAACCAAATCCCCAACACGAAGTCGGGGTCCCACACGGCGTCTGCGATTAGCGAAAAGCTGAGCCTTCTCCTGGGACAAGGTCAAATTGTCCACTACCTGAGTCCAGATCTGCTGCAACCTGTCCACCACAGAATCCACACCAGGACAGTCCGAAGACTCAACCTGTCCTGAAGAGAAACGAGGATGGAACCCAGAATTGCAGAAAAATGGAGAGACCAAGGTAGCCGAGCTGGCCCGATTATTAAGGGCGAACTCAGCCAACGGCAAAAATGACACCCAATCATCCTGGTCAGCGGAAACAAAACATCTCAGATATGTTTCCAAGGTCTGATTGGTTCGTTCGGTCTGGCCATTAGTCTGAGGATGGAAGGCCGAGGAGAAAGATAGGTCAATGCCCATCCTACCACAAAAGGCTCGCCAGAACCTCGAGACAAACTGGGAACCTCTGTCAGAAACAATATTCTCAGGAATGCCATGTAAACGAACCACATGCTGGAAGAACAAAGGCACCAAATCAGAGGAGGAAGGCAATTTAACCAAGGGCACCAGATGGACCATTTTAGAAAAGCGATCACAGACCACCCAAATGACCGACATTTTTTGAGAAACGGGAAGGTCAGAAATGAAATCCATCGAAATATGTGTCCAAGGCCTCTTCGGGACCGGCAAGGGCAAAAGCAACCCACTGGCACGTGAACAGCAGGGCTTAGCCCTAGCACAAATTCCACAGGACTGCACAAAAGCACGCACATCCCGTGACAGAGATGGCCACCAGAAGGATCTAGCAACCAACTCCCTGGTACCAAAGATTCCTGGATGACCGGCCAGCACCGAACAATGAAGTTCAGAGATAACTTTACTAGTCCACCTATCAGGGACGAACAGTTTCTCGGCCGGACAACGATCAGGTTTATTAGCCTGAAATTTCTGCAACACTCTCCGCAAATCAGGGGAGATGGCAGACACAATGACTCCTTCCTTGAGGATACTCGCCGGCTCAGATAACCCCGGAGAGTCGGGCACAAAACTCCTAGACAGAGCATCCGCCTTCACATTTTTAGAGCCCGGAAGGTATGAAATCACAAAATCAAAACGAGCAAAAAATAACGACCAACGGGCCTGTCTAGGATTCAAGCGCTTGGCAGACTCGAGATAAGTCAAGTTCTTATGATCAGTCAATACCACCACGCGATGCTTAGCACCCTCAAGCCAATGACGCCACTCCTCGAATGCCCACTTCATGGCCAGCAACTCTCGGTTGCCCACATCATAATTACGCTCAGCAGCAGAAAATTTCCTGGAAAAGAAAGCACATGGTTTGAACACTGAGCAACCAGAACCTCTCTGTGACAAAACCGCCCCTGCACCAATCTCAGAAGCATCAACCTCGACCTGGAACGGAAGAGAAACATCAGGTTGACACAACACAGGGGCAAAACAAAAACGACGCTTCAACTCCTGAAAAGCTTCCACGGCAGCAGAAGACCAATTAACCAAATCAGCACCCTTCTTGGTCAAATCGGTCAATGGTCTGGCAATGCTAGAAAAATTACAGATGAAGCGACGATAAAAATTAGCAAAGCCCAGGAATTTCTGCAGACTTTTTAGAGATGTCGGCTGAGTCCAATCCTGGATGGCCTGAACCTTAACCGGATCCATCTCGATAGTAGAAGGGGAAAAGATGAACCCCAAAAATGAAACTTTCTGCACACCGAAGAGACACTTTGATCCCTTCACGAACAAGGAATTAGCACGCAGTACCTGGAAAACCATTCTGACTTGCTTCACATGAGACTCCCAATCATCTGAGAAGATCAAAATGTCATCCAAGTAAACAATCAAGAATTTATCCAGATACTCACGGAAAATGTCATGCATAAAAGACTGAAAAACAGATGGAGCATTGGCAAGTCCGAACGGCATCACCAGATACTCAAAATGACCCTCGGGCGTATTAAATGCCGTTTTCCATTCATCTCCCTGCCTGATTCTCACCAGATTATACGCACCACGAAGATCAATCTTAGTAAACCAACTAGCCCCCTTAATCCGAGCAAACAAGTCAGAAATCAATGGCAAGGGATACTGAAACTTAACAGTGATCTTATTAAGAAGGCGGTAATCAATACACGGTCTTAGCGAACCCTCCTTCTTGGCTACAAAAAAGAACCCTGCTCCCAATGGTGACGACGATGGGCGAATATGTCCCTTCTCCAGGGACTCCTTCACATAACTGCGCATAGCGGTGTGTTCAGGTACGGACAAATTAAATAAACGACCCTTAGGGAATTTACTACCAGGAATCAAATCGATAGCACAATCACAATTCCTATGCGGAGGTAGGGCATCAGACTTGGACTCTTCAAATACATCCTGAAAGTCCGACAAGAACTCTGGGATGTCAGAAGGAATGGATGACGAAATAGACAAAAATGGAACATCACCATGTACTCCCTGACAACCCCAGCTGGTTACCGACATAGAGTTCCAATCCAATACTGGATTATGGGTTTGTAGCCATGACAACCCCAACACGACCACATCATGCAAATTATGCAGTACCAGAAAGCGAATAACTTCCTGATGTGCAGGAGCCATGCACATGGTCAGCTGGGCCCAGTACTGAGGCTTATTCTTGGCCAAAGGTGTAGCATCAATTCCTCTCAACGGAATAGGACACCGCAAAGGCTCCAAGAAAAATCCACAACGTTTAGCATAATCCAAATCCATCAGATTCAGGGCAGCGCCTGAATCCACAAACGCCATGACAGAATACGATGACAAAGAGCACATTAAGGTAATGGACAAAAGGAATTTGGACTGTACAGTACCAATAACGGCAGAGCTATCGAACCGCCTAGTGCGTTTAGGACAATTAGAAATAGCATGAGTAGAATCACCACAATAGAAACACAGTCTGTTCAGACGTCTGTGTTCTTGCCGTTCTACTTTAGTCATAGTCCTGTCGCACTGCATAGGCTCAGGTTTACTCTCAGGCAGTACCGCCAGATGGTGCACAGATTTACGCTCGCGCAAGCGACGACCGATCTGAATGGCCAAGGACATAGACTCATTCAAACCAGCAGGCATAGGAAATCCCACCATTACATCCTTAAGAGCTTCAGAGAGACCCTTTCTGAACAAAGCCGCTAGTGCAGATTCATTCCACAGAGTGAGTACTGACCATTTCCTAAATTTCTGACAATATACTTCTACATCATCCTGACCCTGGCATAAAGCCAGCAGATTTTTCTCAGCCTGATCCACCGAATTAGGCTCATCGTAAAGCAATCCCAGCGCCTGGAAAAATGCATCAACATTACTCAATGCAGAATCTCCTGGTGCAAGAGAAAACGCCCAGTCCTGTGGGTCGCCGCGCAAAAAAGAAATAATAATCAAAACCTGTTGAATAGGATTACCAGAAGAATGAGGTTTCAAGGCCAAAAATAGCTTACAATTATTTCTGAAGCTCAGGAACTTAGTTCTGTCACCAAAAAACAAATCAGGAATCGGAATTCTTGGTTCTAGCATCGATTTCTGATCAATAGTATCTTGAATCTTTTGTACATTTACAACGAGATTATCCATTGAGGAGCACAGAGCCTGAATATCCATGTCCACAGCTGTGTCCTGAAGCACTCTAATGTCTAGGGGAAAAAAAAGACTGAAGACAGAGCTAAGAAAAAAAAATGATGTCAGGATTTCTCTTTTCCCTCTATTGGGAATCATTGGTGGGGCTCCTTGTACTGTTATGGCTGGCAATCAGGCAACACAGCGTGCAGTAATCAGCGCACATACAGAGATCTGGCAAAAACCAAAAACAATAGGACGAGCTCTGAGACGTGGAATCTCTGTAGACTGCAGTACCTGATCTATCCTCACACAACTATAAGCAGCAGTGGATTGCGCCTAACAACTACCTATGCAACTCGGCACTGCCTGAGGAGCTGACTAGCCTGAAGATAGAAATACAAGCCTGACTTACCTCAGAGAAATACCCCAAAGGAATAGGCAGCCCCCCACATATAATGACTGTTAGCAAGATGAAAAGACAAACGTAGGAATGAAATAGATTCAGCAAAGTGAGGCCCGATATTCTAGACAGAGCGAGGATAGCAAAGAGAACTATGCAGTCTACAAAAAACCCTAAAACGAAAACCACGCAAAGGGGCAAAAAGACCCACCGTGCCGAACTAACAGCACGGCGGTGCACCCCTCTGCTTCTCAGAGCTTCCAGCAAAAGACAATAGCAAGCTGGACAGAAAAAAACAGAAAACAAACTAGAAGCACTTATCTAGCAGAGCAGCAGGCCCAAGGAAAGATGCAGTAGCTCAGATCCAACACTGGAACATTGACAAGGAGCAAGGAAGACAGACTCAGGTGGAGCTAAATAGCAAGGCAGCCAACGAGCTCACCAAAACACCTGAGGGAGGAAGCCCAGAGACTGCAATACCACTTGTGACCACAGAAGTGAACTCAGCCACAGAATTCACAACACTCCCCTGCCCAAGAGCTGTGGTATGATCAGACCATGTTCCCATACAGGCGCCACCAGAAGAAGCTCGTGGCAAAACGCGCGTCGGGGTGATGGGATGCTGAATGGATCTCTCCTGGTGTTTGGGTTTCTCTTGAAAGAGGTATATCTCATTCCATCTACGTACTTTCCCATTTTTATTCATTTGGCTGCATGGTATGTCCCAGCACACTGCTTCAGGACCCTTTGTATTAATAGGAATAGAGATATGAGAGACAACATTGATATATGGAGGATTTCGATATCATAAACTCCTTACTAGTCTCTCTCTCTCTCTATGTATTTACCTTTACAGAAATTATTGTTATGTTTTGGATGTTGTTCTATGTACCTTCATTTAGGCATTGTTGTTATGTGACACTTTATTATTGACTTTTGAATTCTGTGTTGGACCACGGTATGGGGAGCCATTGTACTGTTATTATATCCCAATTACAGACAAATCTGAATTAATATACAAATGAGGCTCAAGGACTAAAGTAGATCTGAAGCCCATGTCCTTCCAGCTCTGTTTCACAACCAGTCAAACCTCCTTCTGCTTGACCATTCCTTAGCTTGAAGTCACATAGCATAGAACCTGTCAGTGAAGCAGGAAGAGGAAACACTTAGCAGGTAATAGAGCTGGAGTGACGGATGTTTCACACCTACAATTAGTGAAAACTTAGATTTTTCAGTAACAGAGTAATGGAGTGGCCATGAAAAGGTATCGCTGGACTTATTTTTAAAAGAGTTACACGCCCATATAAACAGTTTGGGTTGTGTGAAATCCTGCTGACGCATTCCCTTCAAACATCAGAAACATAGAAGTTCAATTTTCCAGAAAGCCTTATGTTACCCTGACTTACCAATTACTTAACTGCTTTTACAAGTGACATTATCTACCAAGCAGTGTCGGACTTAGTTGCCTAGGGCCCATCAGTAACATTGACTTGGGGGGAGGGGCACTTTTCACCTGCATGCTAATATTACACTACCCTCAAGACACCAAAAGAGCACAGTGAGGTCAAAAATACTCTGTTGTAAAGAAGTCACAGTAAATGAGCAAGTGCTGGTCAAAAAATGAAAAAAATACAGGGTATTTAGTTAATACGTTTTTTTGCAAAAAAATGTATATTAAGCTGCTCCACCAATCGCCAAGGTATACCTGTTGTGAATTCTGTTGTTAAGCTCCCTCCTGTGGTCATGAATGGTACTTCTGCTGGTTCTGTCCATGGGCTTCCTCTGGTGGTTGTGAGTGGGGCTGCGGCTTCTGAGGTTCCTTCCACAGGTGACGAGGTTAATTCGTTAGCTGGCTGCTCTATTTAACTCCACCTAGATCATTGCTCCATGCCACCTGTCAATGTTCCAGTATTGGTCTAGTTCGCTCCTGGATCGTTCTTGTGACCTGTCTTCCCAGCAGAAGCTCTTAACCACCAGGTCCATTATTGTCCTCACCACCAGGTCATAACATATACCCATAATAGAGCAGTCCCATCCAATGTACACAATTCCCATCTGATGTATTAAAAACCTGATCATCTGCATAGCATCTGCATAAGCAGGGCTCAGAGAGAAAATATACATGTGGACATCGAGGGTGGAACAGCTTCCATGCAAATGGCCCACAGAGGAGTGGTGGACTCCCCAGTTTTGTAGAAACAAGAAAACAATTATAGAACCAAAAACACATGGGCTACTTGCATAGTGAACAAGTCTGTAGACACCTGTTCACACCACCAAGAAACCTGAAGACACCAAAAGAGCACAGCAAGGTCAAAAATACTCTGTTGTAAAGAAGTCACAGTAAATGAGCAAGTGCTGGTCAAAAAATGAAAAAAATGAAAAAAATACAGGGTATTTAGTTAATAAGTTTTTTTTGCAAAAAAATACATCAGATGGGGATTGTGTACATTGGATAGGACTGCTCTATTATGGGTATACCTTGGCGATTGGTGGAGCAGCTTAATATACATTTTTTTGCAAAAAAACGTATTAACTAAATACCCTGTATTTTTTTCATTTTTTGACTAGCACTTGCTCATTTACTGTGACTTCTTTACAACAGAGTATTTTTGACCTCGCTGTGCTCTTTTGGTGTCTTCAGGTTTCTTGGTGGTGTGAACAGGTGTCTACAGACTTGTTCACTATGCAAGTAGCCCATGTGTTTTTGGTATTACACTACCCTCGTTCACAAATTTACCGATATCTCTATATAATAATAAACTGGGTAGATGGGTTAATCAGTGATTCAATGATTAGATACTGCTTTTTTTCTGTACAGAGTGAATCAAGTGAATAATGCCAAGTACTGCCCATACAGTGGGGTTGGAAGCCCAGATCTGCACTGGGGTCCACCAGGGGATTGCCCTGTTATCTTATGGACCAGTCCGAGCCTGCTACCAAGTAAATTACTTGCCTCCATGTAGAAACATCAGGCAAGATCTTAGGGTACGTGCACACATTGTGGATTTAATGAGGATTTTTCCTGTGTGTATCTGCAGAGCATCTGCAGTGTTTCCAAAGCATTTCCAGTGTGTTTCCACATCAAAATCTGCTCGTGTTGCATGTAGATTTGGTTGAGAATTTCACACTGTGCATTGCAAGAGTGAAGACTGCAAAGAATTCTGCGCAAAAAAAAAAATCGACATTCCCTCTCTTACCCATGTATATATGGCTTTACAAACCCAATATAAATGGTTGAAAACCAAATAGAAAAATATTTAGAATTGAGAGTCCTCAGTGGTTGATACCTTTTAATGGCTAACTGAAAAGATGGAAACAAATTGCAAGCTTTCGAGACTACACAGGTCTCTCCATCAGGCAAAGACTAAAAGGAATTCTGAAGAATCACATATTTATGCACAACACAGCACAGAAAAAAAAACATGGATAAGACAGGCGACAAGAAGCAGAATTACCATGAGTGATAAACAGTTATGTCCCTAAATATTGGACCAATTCTTAGATAAGGAATGTTTTATTGTCCTCTGATTGGGGTCTGGTTCTGTTGTGATGACCCCACATGGTCTGAGGGGCAAATTCCTTAGTTCCTTAGTTGATGTAAAAAGACATAAATCCATTCGACACATTCATTCCTGCACTAAGACTGTCAAAGGTCGTCATCAGTTTATGTTCCTGCAGCGCCCCAGAGACCTGGTCGTTGCAGTATGGCCCCAAGGCGAGTAGCGGTACGTCCGATGGCACTAAAGAGTTCTCCTGACCAGGTATCACCAGAACACATTACACTTCACACTCCGGCCACTAGGGGGAGCAAAAGGCTTTATTTATTGGGCCACTCCTCACACTGGTAAAACTAGGGGCTGGGGAGGAAGTTAGTCAGAAGCTGACTGGGTTGGAACCAGGCAACATCCCGTGGCAGGGGGTGTTGCGGGGAGAAGACACAGGGGGGTCCCTGTCAGGCGTGGGAACCTGGCTGGTGCCTAGTGACAGAACAGAACATTACGGAACCGCGCCTGCACACCTTGCGGCAGTATCCTAAGGAAGAGACAAGAGGGGAAGAATATTGTGGAACAGTGTAAACGAGATCAGCACAAAGGAGAGCCAGTAAGAGTCGTGCCAAGAGAGGAATGCAACATCTTACGGAGGCGCGTAGTTGGTGGCCGGATCACCGTAGGAGTAACTGACTTCACGCATTACTTCAAATTCCGCTGGACAGTTGATTATAGGTTGGCTGTCTACCTTCTACACCTACGAAGACATAGGGGGCAACATTGGAAGAGGGGCGTCTCTAGGGTCCCGGAAGACCTCCAAGCCTTCCCGTCAAACGGGTGGCGTCCTAGCCATAACATATCTGGGGGACGTTAGAAACTAGCAACATCTGGAACCAAAGAACGAGAGAGAGAGAGAAAGCTGTAGAGAACGAACGAAGGAGAACAGCAGTTGTGAGGACTATTCCGAATGCTCAGCAGGGTAGGACTACAACACACAGGTGCTATTGGTAGGCAACGATTTCCATCTGCGAGGGAAACTCTGGATGTGCCCATCGGACCGGCCGGTCTCTGATAGCCCGGTTGAACGTGCTCTGGACTGAGTGTACTGAAGCCTTCAGTAAAAGGTAAAGAGACTGCAACCTTGTGTCCTCGTTATTGCCCGCACCTGACACCATCACCATCCACACTACTGGGAAGCCCTGGGGACATACTTCACCTGTGGGAAGGTATACCATCCAGCTGCCATTCCATCACCCCAGCGGACCCCACAGCAGCGTCGGTCGCCCTGACCGAACACCACAGGTGGCGTCACGAACTACTGACAGACTGTACTCTATCACTATCATTGGACGCCCCTTAGCAGGGTCGCGGACCGGGTCTAGCCACCGTGACTGCCTCAGAACCGAACCAGAGAGGCCCGGTACCGAAACGTCGTGGCCCTGTGTCTGGGGGCGCTCCATTCCCATATTCTTCTGTCTCTTTGAGATTTGAAGTTACCTTTTAAAACAAGTAATTTCATGTCCATAATGTTATGATTGGGGAGACAAAAATGTATTGCCACAGATAGATCCATACATCTAACCAACATGATGTGTGGTCTCAGGTTCTTTCCTGGTCTCAGGTTCAATTTTTGCACAGGGGCCCATTGGATTGTAGTTACACCACTGCCCCTGACTCACCCACCTTATTTTTGTGCAGGGTTTTTAGAACTGCATCCTTTTTGAACCAGGGTGGTTTGAAATTTGCCATATTTGGGACAGTTGGCCAATACAGGCACTGTGCGTAACCGTATTACAGATCTATGGGAAAAAGGCTCATGGCATGGACTGTAGACGGTAAAGACAGTTTTTCATTAAAAGTTTTAATCTGCCATGATAATCCTCTACACCATTGGGCTTAAAGGAAACCTGCCCTCAGATTCCTGCTGAGAGAAAGTTCAGTTCTGGTAATCGAAGCGACCTTTGGACTAAAGTCTGGTCAGGTACCAGAACCCGAACCTCCACGAGACATAGACATAGCAATAGGCCACCTTTAGAGAAGCGCTTACAAACTCCATACCAAAGAGATTACCAGCAATGCACTCCTTATCTAGGATAATCTGACCAACTGCAGAAGTGGCCATTAACCCAGAGCAATAAATGATCACATCAAAGATGCCTCCTTTCTTGAGAATAAGTAGGATTTTCAATAACAAGTAAATTACAAAGTTGCTTCTTTTAAGAAGCACTTTGCAATTTTACCTATTAATAATGTTGAGGAAACCTTTTTAATGTTCTTATGCGTCTTATTTTGCAGAAAAATCTGATGGCAATGATGGGAATCTGTCAGCAGGATTTTGCTATGTTTAATCTGAGAGCAGCATAATGTATGGGCTAAGAGTCTGAGTACAGGGATTTGTCACTTATTAGGCCATGTTCACATGTTCAGTATTTGGTCAACCAAAATCAGGAGTGGAACAATCAGAGGAAAAGTATAATAAAAACACGTCACTATTTCTGCATTTTTCACCCACTCTTGATTCTGGCTTATAAATACTGACACTGACCAAATACTGAACATGTGAACATGGCCTATGGCTGTGTGTTGTAGATTCAATATAACTAGTGTTTTATCAGCAGGAGATTATCATTAGAGGACTAGGTGCCAGGCAATCCAGCTAATCTACGTAACACGGCCCACATCCCTAATTGGTAGCATCCTGCACAGTGTATATAGGACGCTGCCAATCAGGGGTGTGGGCGGGGTTATACAGAATTCAACATTTGAGCACCGCAGAAAAAAACAGGGATTTTTATCAAGACTACACCAAGCTGCTTAGTAAGTGACACATCACTAGAATCAGGCTCTCTGCCCCAACATCATGCTGCACTGAGATTACGTAGTTAAAGCCTGCTGACAAATTCCCTTTAAAGCCTTTTACCTTCATTGCTGCAGTCAGACATCTTACAATTTAGGTGATGGGGTGTGTGCGGCTTTCAATGTTTCTATTCTGAGAAGTATTTGTCGGACTGGCACATTTTAGTAATGTCTTATTCACATGCATTCTGTATAAGGTGATTTCCATTTAATATCAAGTCAGTGCCTGCATACTAATGCCGCCATATTGTGGCTATACACAGTGTTCCTGTGAGTCTGTTGATTTATGAAAGCTTTTATGTATATAAATAAAATGAGATATGTAGATACAGAGGGTTGCTTATGCAGCATGAGGACTTTGCCCATAAAATCCTTCGCCTTCAGACATAGGCAGTGTATAGCATCCAAATAAGAAACATAAGCTTCTACTGCCCCCTTCTGTTTGGTTTTATATATATATATATATATATATATATATATATATTTTTTTATTATTTATTTATGCCGCTACAAGCAGCTGTAAATGAATCCTTACCTCATTAGCAATAGTGATAGTCTGGCAGTTGTACGCTGTTTTAGAATTGTGGGAAAGACTGAGGCCGGATAAATGAGGCATTGTGAATGATAGTTTGCATAATGCGGCAGGTAGATCGGGGCAATGACAAGTCCTGATAGTCTAATGCTTTCCCTGGCTGTACAAGGGATTCTCTGTACCATTCAGCACAGCTATAAATCAAATCTTAAGATCTAGATATAAGAAAAGAATGCATATCTAAAAAGACTGACTCATGGAGAGAAGAATCCTCACACTAAGGCCGGGGTCACACTAGACCGTAATACGGACGAGTGCAATGCGATAAAAAATCGCATAGCACTCGTCCCAATGTTAATCAATGGGGCAGCTCCCATCATCCGATATTTTCTCGGCCGTATTCAGGATCCGAGTGAAATCGCAGCATGCTGCGATTGTCAGCATATCTCGGCCGAGAATCGCTAATGAAAGTCTATGGGGTGAGAAAAAATCGCACAGCACACGGACCATCAGTGTGACTTGCGAGAAATTCTCAGGCATTGGGCAGGTGACAGGAAAGGCTCAGCCATTATTTGCTCATTTTGCAAGTGTGTGAGAAAATCTCACCATACGGATGCCATACGGATGTCACATGGATGTCACACGGATGTCACACGGATCATTTGATGCGAGAAAATCGCATCTTCGCACTGCACACGGATCACAGTTTTGGTAACATTTGTGCGATTCTCGTCCGTCAAAAACGGACCGTTTTTTTATACGTTGTGTGTGTCCCCGGCCTAAGGGTATGTTTCCACGTTCAGGAAACGCTGCGTGCTTGACGCTGCATAGAGACGCTGCGTGTTTGACGCTGACGTGTTTGACAATGTTACAGCATAGTGGAGGGGATTTAATGAAATCCCGTCTCCACTATGCGTGGTAGCACGCATCCGGCGGCCCTGCGATTCCGGACATGCGGCGCGTCTTTTCAGATCGCAGCATGTCCGTTTACCTTGCGGCGCTGCTGCGCCGCCGCAAGGTATAACACAGGGCCCTATGTGTGAGGTGCGATGATACCGGATGTGTGCAATGAACACATTCGGCATCATCGCGTCCCCAGAAGGGGGCGGAGCTTTGGGCGGAGCAATTTTGCCGCTCCGTCCAAACCGCCGGCCATCTTGAACGTGGACACGTACCCTTACAGTTCCTTCAAAATTGAGATATTGGCAACAGTGTGGGCAGTCACTGAAAAATTTCCTCGCCTCCTTATGGTGGCTGAATTCAACTTTTTGACTGACAACAAACCTCCAGTACACTTGAATATTGCCAACCTAGGAGGCCTTAAAAAGTATTGGATGGTCCAACTAAGCAAGTTTCACTACAACATGTGGTACTGTCCAGGTCGTAGCATCAGAAACACCAATGTCCTATCTCAACACACTGTCAAGCCTTCCAATGGCCTCACAGATAAAGAACTAGAAGAAGCTGAAGCTTCTCGTTTCTTGCTGTTAGATATGGAAACCATCCTATCATGACTTTGGGACCATACCTATAAAACAAAAAGAGTAAGTACCTGACTCCAGTACACTTGAATATTGCCAACCTAGGAGGCCTTAAAAAGTGTTGGAGGGTCCAACTAAGCAAATTTCACTACAACATGTAGTACTGTCCAGGTCGTAGCATCAGAAACGCCAATGTCCTATCTCAACACACTGTCAAGCCTGCCAATGGCCTCACAGATAAAGAACTAGAAGAAGCTGAAGCTTCTCGTTTCTTGCTGTTAGATATGGAAACCGTCCTATCATGACTTTGGGACCATACCTATAAAACAAAAAGAAAGTACCTGACTCCAGTACACTTGAATATTGCCAACCTAGGAGGCCTTTAAAAGTGTTGGATGGTCCAACTAAGCAAATTTCACTACAACATGTGCTACTGTCCAGGTCGTAGCATCAGAAACGCCAATGTCCTATCTCAACACACTGTCAAGCCTGCCAATGGCCTCACAGATGAAGAACTAGAAAAAGCTGAAGCTTCTCGTTTCTTGCTGTTAGATATGGAAACCGTCCTATCATGACTTTGGGACCATACCTATAAAAGAAAAAGAAAGTACCTGACTCCAGTACACTTGAATATTGCCAACCTAGGAGGCCTTTAAAAGTGTTGGATGGTCCAACTAAGCAAATTTCACTGCAACATGTAGTACTGTCCAGGTCGTAGCATCAGAAATGCCAATGTCCTATCTCAACACACTGTCAAGCCTTCCAATGGCCTCAAAGATGAAAAACTTTCTTGCTGTTAGATATGGAAACCATCCTATCATGACTTTGGGACCATACCTATAAAACAAAAAAGAGTAAGTACCTGACTCAGGGGTTGAGTTTACTGCAACTTAATGGACCAGCAGAGTCTTAATGATCAGAGTAAATGAGAGGATGGATCCTAACTAGTACCGACTGACCACGGTTTAGAAAAACATTCTTGAGCAGAAACATCAGATGACTCTGCTAGAAAGAGTGCTGTATAAAATAGTGCGACCGATTGTTCTATGGTTCACCTGTATTCTCTGAGAGCGATGTTAGAAAAGTTGATAAGTGAGTGCACAGAAGAGCGAAGAAGGGATATTTCGGTCAAGCAAAGACATTTGCATGGTTGCAGAGCTTTTACTATCATCGTATTTTACTGGATACAGCCTTGGAAGTCGGTCAAAGTTACTGAAAATGCAACTTGTCGAAAGCTGTAGAGCAACAGTCATCGGTTGGGATGGTGCAGACTACTTCTTTATTGCAAGTGATATTAATGGACTATCTGACAGCTCAAGAGTCCTTAGAATATCTAAAATACCTGCTGGTCATTGTGGACCACTTCACACAGTCTGCTGCTCTAGCAACTCCCATGAGAGATCAAACAGCAGAATCTGACAGCATGGGAGCCACAGTGCATCATTACCGCCGATCAGACCTGCCGGTGTTTCTCGCACTGTCATATCGATGACAGCGCAAAACACAAACACACCCGGTGTTTGGGGGGAACTTCCTGGTGAAGTCCGTGCCCGAACAGTAGGTGTTTGGTATGGACCCCGAACTTTACTGTTCGGGTTCGCCCATCTTTATTGCTAATATCTCGGCAACGAAGAGGCAATACTAAAAGAAAAATATTTTTTTCTGCTCTGTAGCCACTATTACATTGTGTCCAGTTCAATGTGAAAAATTTGATGAAAGGTCCTTTTTACATAATTTGAAGCCATAATGGTCTTTAAATCACATATTCTTCTCTGCCCAACAATCCATAGATGCTACACCTAAAATGACTTTCTCCTGCCAAACAAAAAAAATACTGCCTACAAGGATTGTGTTAATTTTTTTTTCAAATGTCCGATACCTGTCAAGGGTGGTAAAAGCGCTCTATATAGAGCAACCGCAGATCTAATTCAGATTTATTCACCAACTGTTGCCTGTTGCTGCGTGTTTTCCTTTCCCCATTACTTCTATTCAAATTCATAAAGAACATCCCCCACCGACAATCTGTTAGAGCATACTTTACTTTTACATTAAGCATCACTATATTTGGAAGCATCGAGTTGATTAGTTGCCAAATTATGCCCACCTAGACACAACACGGTGTGGTAAAATGGCATAAGTGTCAAAACTAATGCAAACACTATTCATATGCAATGGATGAATCCACCTACCTGCGAGTGATTAGCATTAGAATAAAGAAAGTATTTACATTTTCTCATGTGGAGGAACCGAGGTGCATGAAATCTGAGTGATTAGCGTTACACGCTACAACTACGTCTAACAAATTGGCTCGTTCCTGCTTAAAAGGGGTTTTCCAGCTTTATGCAAATAAAACTTAATCAATGTATAATGAAACAGATAAACATTGCAAATATGCAGTGTTTTAGTTCTTCATGGTTTTCGAAATCTTTGCCATCAGGGAATGAAATACACTTGTTTACATCTAGTGGTTGTAAATGGACACAGCACGTATGCTTCTCACAAATGACTCATGGAAATATTTTAAAAGAAACCTGTAAAGTTCCTTGACTGCCCCAATCACTACTATAGTGGAGCGCCCGCTAGGGCCGTGGGATACTCGGTACCGGGTTGGCACAGTTCTTGAAGGGGAAGTCACGGTGGCAGTGACCTGGTCCGTGGCCCTGGGCGTTCAATTAAAGCGGTTTGAAGTGTAGAGGCAAATAAAGTCTGTGGAGAAATGTTTGTAACGCTACCTGTGGTACTCGGCCAGGGATGGCCGATGCTGCTTAAAGCGGTCCACTGGGGATGATGGTGTTGCAGCAGAGTTGGTATGGCTCCCCACAGGTAGAGCTTAGTCTCTAGGGCTCCTGATGCAGTTGGTAACGTATGATAGATGGTGGGGTGCAGAAAATAATTGGAGAACACAGGATTTGCAGTCTCTTTACTTTCGAACTGCCAGTGCAGTCCGGGGCACAGGTTACAGGTGATCTTTGAAATCTGGGCAGCCTGGAAGCGGTTCGAAGTCCCCCTAGCCAGGTGGGGTTGGAAGCCTTCCTTCTGTGCTGAATTCTGGGTTCTTGATGCCTTAGCTTTTCTCAAGTCCCTCTCTCAATCTGTCCCTCAGGTGGAACACTACCCGCATGGCAGGCACCTCAAGCTTTTTTTAGGTGTCCCTTTCTCGTGGTGACTCTGGGCTCTAATTTGCTGCTGTGCCTTTGGGTCTCTGTTGTGGCCAGGAGACCTGCAAACTCCTGCCCTCCGGATTCAGTTATGGGGCCTACAGCTCCCACACAACCTTGGACTCCGGTGTCTGGTTCTTGCGCTTAATCCTGGGGGTGAGCTCAATCGCAGCTCCACTCCAAGTTTCTCTCCCACTTGCTCCTTCTCCCTTCACTGTCTCACACAGACTGACTCTAACTCCTCCTTCAGACCAGAAATTATAGGGAAGCTACCCTGAAATTTGGTTTAGAGCTCCCCATTCTGGCCTGGAGTCAGGAAAGTGTTGTATGATCATATTACCTGCCAAGGGGATTCCTTCTCGCTTCCAGGCATGGCATCATCCTCCCCGGGAGGGAGGCAATACCACTGTGGCAACTGGATTCCTGGGGTGCCACAATAGTGAAGTGGGTGCAGATTTCTTTAATTTGATCATGTCTTTTATTTAATGTGAACCTGTCAGCAAGATTTTGCTAAGTAAATTAAAGACACTGTCAGGCTGGCAGTGTTAATTGGATTAAAATGATACCTGGGGTTAAGAAATCTGTCCTGTGGTTCTTGTGTAATCAGTGTTAGAAGTTTTCTGCTAATGATATGCCCGTGCACTGGGGCGGAACAGTAGGCATAGTCTTATCTTCCTTCTCTAGGCCAGAGAAACCAAGGAAAGACCTGCCCACAGGCCACCCCGAAGCACAAACATGTTCCTCATCATACAGACAGACTGTTTGTGCTTCGGGGCAGCCTGTGGGCAGGTGTTTCCTTGGTTTCTCTGGCCTAGAGCAGGAATATAAGACTCTTCCAACAGTCCCGCCCCAGAGCATGAGCAGGACATTAACTGAAAACTTCTCACACTGATTACACAAGAACCACAAGATGGATTTCATGACCCAGTATCATTTTAAGCTGTTTAACACCACCAACCTGACAGTGTCTTAACAAAATCCTGCTGACAGAGTCATTTTAACTTAGGAACACTGCAATCTTTGAAGAATCATTTTTTAATTTTATATCTTTCTCCACTGAACTATGTTATATATGGGGGTTTTATATACTATCATTTTTACGCTTTCTGTTTTTGTAAGGCACTAAGCACTTTATTTGTTATCTCCTCATTTGATCATTCTATCTTCCAACACATCAGTGAGGGATGGGAGAGACAGCTGCTGGCGAGCCTTGATGCCATTCTTGTCAATTTAGGGTGCCAACCCCCACTGATAGGCAGGGATAATACATATAGGGGCATTTTATGTGTCATACATTTGACATAATAACATATTTTTTACATATCCTCTGACTTACACACTTATTGTTCAGAATTTTCTGCTCCCCTGTCCCACTCAGGGCCTTATAGTGCCAGCAGGGTGAGCCGTCAAGGAGCGGGGGCGCCACTGCTCAGGTATAGGGTACCAACCTCTGCTGACAGGCAGGGTGGTTTAGTAGTAGAATAGGGTTAGGCACATCCCTATGGTTTCTCTATTAGTGTGATATTTTGGTGGTGGTTGTGTGTTTATTCACTTTTTTAGTAAGAATCTTTTATTGAAATAATGAAGGTTATAGTTTAATCTATTGATACAAAATATGGTGTTCTACTGTGAGCCATTACCTTAGACATGTGTCACTTATGATTATAGTATTTTTTATGGTTTTCCAATGTGTCCATGAAATAAAAATATTGTCTGTCCATGATTTTTTAACAAGCTGCCCAGAAATCCCTTGTTTAGGTGAGATGTGATTATAAGGTTCGAAGCAGGACTAGGCTGTTGGAAGGGAAACCCAATCGTACTAGTCCTGTATCATTAGCATATAAAACCTAGAACAAATGAGCAAAAATCCTGCTGTAAATAAGTAAAAAGCAAAAAATGCATCTAAATAACACAGAGTTTTTAGTAATACTGTTTAGTAATACTGTTTTTGATATAAAAAATAGCATAAAGGCTTTCCCACCACGACACAGTAACTCTGATCGGGACAGTCCTACACTGTCTAATATTAAAAACCTTACCATATGTTAATGTAGACCTCAGTGTGAATAAGGGCAGACAAAAGGACTGGGCCCAGCCCAGGGGCGGACTGGGACTAAAATTCAGACCTGGCATTTGAAGTTACACAGGCCCACTTGTCACATGGTGACTGTATAATATCTTTGTACACTTGTAGGCAGGGCCGGTTTTAGGCAAAGTGGGGCCCTAGGCAAAGTTTAAAATGTGGCCCCAAATGCTAACATATCTGAATATGCAGCATTTTACTTGTTTAGTAAAATACACCCCATAGTCCTCCAGATATTATAATGTGCACAACAGTCCTCCATATAGTATAATACACTCCCTATAGTCCTCCATATATTAAAATACACTGTTCAATCCTCCATATAGCATAATACACTCCTCATAGTGCTCCATATAGTATAATGCACCGCTATAGTCATCCATGTAGTGCAATTCACTTCTCATAGTATAATGCACCCCATAGTTCTTCATATACAGTAGTATAACATATTCCCCATAGTCCTCAAAACAGTATCATGCAGCCCACATATAATATAATGCAGCCACCACCCTACAGAATATAATGCAGCCACCCCAGAGTATAATGCAGCCAACCCAGAGTATAATGCAGCCACCCCATAGAATATAATGCAGCCCCCTCATAGTTTAATGCAGCACCCTCATAGAGTATGATGCAATCACCCCTCAAAGAATATAAATATAATACAGCCCCCCATAGAATATAATTCAGCCCCAAATAGAATAGAATACAGCCCACCTCCCCACAGAATATAATGCAGCCCCATCAAAGAGTATGATGCAATCATCCCTCATAAAATCTAATACAGCCCCCCATAGAATAGTAGCATATAGCACAGCCCACATAGTTGTATACAGCACAGCCCACAGAGTAGTATATAGCACAGCCCACATAGTAGTATGCAGCACTGCCCACACAGTAGTATATAGCACAGCCACACAGTAGTATACAGCACAGCCCACACAGTAGTATATAGCACAGACCACATAGTAGTATACAGCGCAGCCCACATAGTAGTATATAGCACAGCCCACATAGTAGTATATAGCACAGCCCACACAGTAGTATACAGCACAGTCCATATAGTAGTATATAGCACAGCCCACACAGTAGTATATAGCACAGCCCACATAGTAGTATATAGCACAGCCCGCATCTCTCCTCCCCCCCCCCAAGAATGACCCCACAGTCCAGTAAAAAAAAACACACTCCTCGTGCCCGCGTTGCTCCGTGCTCCTGTCTCGGCAGCTGCCACTGCACTTCCTGGGACACAGTGAGTGTGTGCGCACCCGCAGTGTCAGAGGCAGAGTGGGGAATGATGGGAGAAGGAGCATCAGCAGACACTCTCTCCTCCATCATTGCATTCAACTGTACCGGCGTCATAGATGCCGGCATAGTTGAATGCGACGGCGGCGGCGCAGGAGGTTGAGAGTTACCGTGTCATGGTGGGATGGCTTTTATGCTATTTTTGGTCAAAAACAGTATTTCTAAAAACTCTGTGTTATTTAGAAGCACTTTTTGCTTTTTACTTATTTACAGCAGAGTTTTTGCTTATTTTTTCTCTTGTAGGTTTTATATGTTTTACGGCCAATGTGAACATGCGTTTAACCTCTGCATGTGTGCCAACTTAAGTCAAGCTCAATTTTTGTGTTTTTTCTCTATATCATTAGAATGCATAAGATCAGTTAATCACTAATGACTACTTTTCTCAACCATTCTCTTAGTTTTTTTTTTTTTCTGGGAAAGCTGGGTAACATTAAAACGTTCAGAAAACGTTTATCAAGCTTTCCCACAGATGGATGTTTCTCAAGAAATATGTAAACATAAAAGTGAACAACTTGACGGACAACAAAGACAGATTCATCAACGTAATGATTGTCCAGAGGTGAAGGAGGGCCAGTCCCTATGGCAGAACAGGCTGTTCCATACACATGGCCTGCATATACTTACAAAAGGGCAGGGCAGCTGCAGTAAGATCTATCTTCCCTTCCACAGGGTTACAACAGTCGCCTGCCCTGTTAAGCACATCGCTATTTAACCCCTTCCCACCATATGGCATTCAATTGCAGTTGGCTGCTGTATGATCCTGTATGGTCTAAGGCAGGAACAGACATATCACTGGTGCAATCTGGGGCCCAAGAGGTAATGGGGTCCATTTCTATCTCCAAAACAGGTGCAGTTTTGCATTTTCAGGAGCTCTTCGCCTGCAATGGGTCCATATATTGTTCTTGCACAGGAGCCTTTTTCCGTCTGTGTCCACCAGTGGTCTAAGGGGTTATGTTTTGGTGATCTGAGTCAGCTCAGAACCCGGCTGCATGTTACATCTAACCACTGCATGCAACGACTAGACTCATCCATCAACGTCAGGTGCCAGCTATAAGCTAACTCATATCACAACCATTCAACCCAACGGATGCCATCGGTGCACCATCATGATGTGCAGCAACACAGCTGACTATGTTTTTCCATACAGTGGGGGTTCTACTGTGCGGCATACTTTTTTGATTGCGTTGTAGCCAATGGCTGACATATATGCACTCTATGGCTATACAGTATGATAGCATATGTTAGAGGTCAATGTCAAGGAACATTCCCAACATATGCTTCCAACACAACCTGTTTCAGCTGGATGTCCAGAGGCCGGTTGCTGGTGTGGACGTGCCCGTCCAGGTGGTGCATGACGTCTCTCTCAGTTACAGAACCCGAAACACATGGGCTACTTGCACATTGAACAAGTCTGTAGGAACCTGTTCACACCACCAAGAAACTTGAAGACACAAAAGAGCACAGTGAGGTCAAAAATACTCTGTTGTATAAAAAATCACAGTAATAAGCAAGTGCTAGTCAAAAGATGGAAAAAACAGGGTATTTAGTTGATCCAGTTAGAGTGCAGGAAGATGACGCTGCTCATCGTGAGAATAGGGACGGGAGAGAAAAATCATTTGGCTTATTTTTAAATGTGTTGGAGAAGAGCATCTGGACGGGGACATTATTAAAGAAAGGGGCCAAGAAGGGGGATATTATTGCATGATGGGAGACATTATGAAAGAAAGGAACCAGGAATGGAGATCGTTATTACAGGATGGGTGACAATATACTGTAACAGAATGCAGAACATTAATTCAGAATAGGGGCCAGGATCAGAGAAATTATTATAGGACGGGAGACATTATTACTGCATGGGGGCTAGTATGGGGGAAATTATTACAAGATAGGTGTTATAATTGCTGTATGGGGGGTCAGAATGAGGAACATATATTATTAGTTTATGTAAGCAAGTGAGAACAATATAACTGTTGGTAGGCAGTGAAGATCCAAATGGAAGTATGAGAAAGGATTTTTTTATTTCAGGTTTTTCAGTCAATGAGTTTCAAGTCATTCCAGACTTATTCCTCAGGACACAAACCATTTATATTACACTGGGAAGGTCCATGAATGTTTTCCCCTTCCCAGCCTAATAAGACTAGCCCTCAGCCACCCCAGAAATGGCACATCAATTAAATGCACCTATTCTGGCGCTTAGCCCCGGCTCTTCCCAATTACTCTAGTGCGGTGGCAATCGAAGTAATAGTTTTTGGGATTGATGCCAGCTGGGTAATGTTAGCTGGCATTAAGTCCAGGGGTTTGTCATGGAGAGGTGTCCATCACACAAAAACTAACCCCATATTTAAAAATAAAAATACATACAAGAAAAAAAAAAGTTTATTTGAATAAATACCGTACTCTCTGACATATTCTCTGGTTCACCCATTTAATACTAAAGAAAAGAATCCCCGCAGCTCTGATGTTCCCACAACGTCCAACCATTCTCTACTGCAATCTGGAGCGTCGTTCTGAGAATGATGCTCCACAGGTCACTCCAAGTCATGTCTCATGGGCGATGACGTTATTGACATCATTGCTCATGAGATATGACCAGAACGAGGCTCCATAGGTCACTCTCGGTCATGTCTCACGAGCGATGACGTCAGTAACGTCTGATAGACACCTTTCCATTACTAACCACTGGGCTGACATTACACAGCTGACCTCAATCCTGAAAGCTCTTACCCCGATTGCAACCCCACATGGGCAATCGGGAAAAGCCAAGACTAAGCGCCAGAATTGCCGCAAAGGGGTAATCTCTATGGATTGGATACATTGGATATGTTTAGAGCATTATGAAAAGCTATGAATGTATTCTATCTAAAGGGTCTGCACATTACAAAAGTTTGCCAAACCTACTGATTTTAGCGGGACTGACCAACCATCTAATTTGTCTGGGACCTGCTGTCTGTGCCCAGACAGATATCAAGGGTCATAAACATTAGGAGGTTGGATATGAATTAATTGATCCTTTTATTTAGTGGGGAGATAAGCTGCTATGAGATGATTCTCATAGGGAACATGGGAGCGTTCTGCAGATGACTATCTAAGGTGGCTAGCTTAATTACCAACATAACTTGAACAAAAAAATCCACTAAACTCAACGAATGGGTATAATGAAGTGCTCTCAAATGTGTCAATTAATTATTATTTTTATTATTTTGAAAGTGTAAACTTAAAGGCATTCTAGTAATTGTGAGCCCTACATATGCTCTTGCATTATACCTGTTAATACCGCCAGGTGAAAGTCTCATTAACCTGTCAAATGTAAAAAATACTCTTTTTTTTGTTGTACATTGGCTCATAGAAAACTGTGGATTTGTATAGATCTTTCTCATTCAAAAGTATTCTTCTGACGTAGGTATCCGATATACAGTAGATGCGGCGAAAGAGACAAAGCTGCACAGCGCGTTTCACTTTGCGTATGTTGCCTTGGTCATGACCTGATTTTGACATAGCTTACAGGTGGTATATGATATTCGGTTTTTATGAATTTTTAAAAAAAATGACAAGTAAACATGCAAATTTTAGCTTATCTGTAGATGCACAACTTTCCCTGTGTTAACATGTGTTGCTAGTTAGTAAAAGATCTGAACTCTGGTATGACTCACGCATACGCTGTAGAGCAGGTTTTACCTGTTCTTCCTATCCTTCACTGCTGCATATTAAAATCTCTGTCCATCAAGTTCTTCTCAATTGAACAAAGTCTATAAATTACTTACAAATACTAGACAAAACCACAACTGGCATTTTGTTCAAGTCGACCCTTGGTATTGTTCTTAGGGTCTTTTTAGAATGTATAGCTTCTTATGAGTCTCAAAAGTTAAAATATTGTTTATACCAGAAACATGGTTGTCAAATGAACATTCAGCTGACATTTAGTTGTATGGGCACCTTAAAGGGAAGCAATCTATACAAAATGACCTATTGCTTAATTCTATTTTTGCTAGGTGTATTTTTTTTAAAATGTGCAATTGTTTCTTTTCATATCGCTATATTTATTAAAAACACAACAAAATAAAACAAAAAAAATAGCAATCTTACACTTTCCATGCTAGGAACTTGGGCTTTTTTACACTACTGTACTTTCCAGAAGAGTTTTCAGAAAGCTCAGTATCATCAGAGGCTGGAATACAATGACAGGTAACACCGCTGTACACAGTTGATAATACAGAATCCACTAATCACAATAAGCGAAGGAACAGCTGACCCTGCTCTCTCTCCCTTTACAATGACATCTGCACATGCTCATTAGACACATTAATATACAATATAGGGTCGGGATATGTACATGTGTTGTTTCTTGAAACAAAAGGACGAATGAGTTTTAAAATAGTGGCCAATGTGGCAATTGTAAGATTTCTATTTTTTTTTGTCTTAATACAGATTGTGATATGTAAAAAAATAAATTGACACAAAAAAATAATAATGCATTTAACATAAAAGCTTAATTTAATCAACAGGTCATTTTCTGATGATCACTTCCCTTTAAACCAATATAGGAAAAGGTTTATCTCAGTCTACAAAGGACGTGTGAAAATTAACCAAACAAGTGGTTAATATTGTGAGGAGCACAACCATTGCATTAAGCTATACAGCTTCACAAGAGGCAATGGTACCCCTGAAGAGCCCCTGCGTGATGGGCCATTAGTGAAGGAAGGCCAATACCTACTAGCTAGATGGAACCATGAGGAACCAACTGACATCGGAAAAGTTTCAGGATGTGACAAGTTTACATGTGGAACCTGGTCAGGTGCTTTGGATCATGAAGTTCCCTGATATAAAGGTCCTGCACACCAAACCGCAGAGAGAGTTGGTGCCAAGGAAAGGAGCGGTGTGGACATGAGCCAGAGATGACGCTGAAGCCTGTGTTATAGGCTTCAGCAAAGCATATGCATCTCCAGAGTACTGGCCGCTCACAGAAGGAGCCAAGACAATGCCCAGTGAGATCCAAAGACCTGACTACGCCGGTCAAGATCCGAGGACCAGACCTACGCCTGTCAAAACCCAGAACCCAGACTGCGGTGGTAAAGGCCCGAACCCCCAATCTATGCCGGTCAAGTTCCAGAGGATAGACACCAGCTGAGAGCCATCTTTTCCCTAGGTCTAGGAGACACCCGCCGTCAGTCAGGCACCAAAGGTGCAAGAGGAGACTTCGACCGATGGAGGGAGCTTGTGGTGAAACGAAGAAAACACGAGTGTGACAGGCTGTACCTTCCTACACCAACGTATGGTACAGGGGTTGGCCAGGGTTAGGACAACAGGTGGGGGTCGGTTGGGGCAAAGGAAGCTCAGCATTCTTTAATCAACTTTGTTAGAATTATTTGTGGCCTAGCAGGAATACCTGGTAACCCGCTCTAGGGCCATTGTGCCAAGAGGAGGTAGGAGTAAATTTCTAATGCCATGAATGGTGACGTTGGTAAGGTTGTCGCCGTTCATAGCCAACTATATCTGGTCACCTTATTGATGTCACCGTTCATAACTGCAGGAGCATCCTCATGCTACTGTCAGTGAGTTCCGGGTGACATGCTGAGCTGTAGCATACTCATGCAACCGCTCAACACACCAACCTGATGTAGCAGAGCTGGAGATCGTTGTGGGATATCATCAATATGGATTATCTGTGTACAGGTGAGGATTACTTTGCTTTTTATTTTTATTTGGATCTTAATAATTGGGTAAATGAGGGTCAGGGAGTGTTTTGCTCAAATAAAGGATTTTGCTCTTTGTGTGTTTTTTTTAACTTAAACTCATGAGGTTAGTAATGGGGGTGTCTTATTGATGACCTTCCATGATTAAACCCAGGGCTTGATGTCAGTGAACATCAAACAGCTGACATAAACCCCAAAACCATTACCCCACTTGTCAACCCACCAGGGAAAATGGTAACAGCCGTGGTTAAATGCCAGAATTGAAGCATCTAATGGATGCCCCATTTCTGGGGCAGCTGAGGGCTAATGTTATCACTCTGGGAGGGTGCCAATATCCATAACCCCTTCCCAGACTATTAATATCAGCCCAAAGATGCCTGTTTAACCTTTGCTAGTTATTAAATTTTGGGGGGACCCGAGATTATTTTTTGGGGTACCCCCTTTTTAACCCCTTCACCCCGAAGCCTGTTTTCACCTAAGTGACAGGGCCAATTTTTACAATTCTGACCACTGTCACTTTATAAGGTCATAACTCTGAAACGCTTCAACGGATCCTGGTGATTCTGAGACTGTTTTCTCATGACATATTGTTACCATGATAGTGGTAAAATTTCTTCTTTGATATGATTTGCATTTATTTGTGAAAAAAACGGAAATTTGGAGAGTTATATCACATAATTTAGTTAATAACCAACATTTCCCACATGTCTGCTTTACATCAGCATAATTTTGGAAACATAATTTTTTTTTGTCAGGGAGTTATAAGGGTTAAAAGTTGACAAAATTTGCAAAACCATTTCTTTTAGGGACCACCACACATTTGAAGTGAATTTGAGGGGCCTATATGACATAAAATGCCCAAAAGTGACACCATTCTAACAACTGCACCCCTCAAGGTGCCAAAACCACATTCAAGAAGATTATTAGCCCTTCAGGTGCTTCACAGGAATTTTTGGAATGTTAAAAAAAAATGAACATTTAACTTTTTCACAAAAAAATTACATCAGATCTAATTTGTCTTATTTTACCAAGAGCATCAGGTGAAATTGGACCCCAAAAGTTGTTGTACAATGTGTCCTGAGTACGCTGATACCCCATATGTGGGGGTAAACCACTGTTTGGGTGCATGACAGAGCTTGGAAGGGAAGGAGCGCCGTTTGACTTTTCAATGCAAAATTGGCTGGAATTGAGATAGGACACCATGTCGCGTTTGGAGAGCCCCTGATGTGCCTAAACAGTGGAAACCCCCCACAAGTGACACCATTTTGGAAAGTAGACCCCCCACAAATGACCCCATACTGGAAATTAGATCCCCCAAGGAACTTATCTAGATGTGTTGTGAGAAGTTTGAACTCCCAAGTGTTTCACTAAAGTTTATAACGCAGAGCCGAGAAAATACAAAATCTTTTTTTTCCCACAAAAATGATTTTTAGCACCCCAATTTTTATTTTCACAAGGGTAACAGGAGAAATTGGACCAAAAAAGTTGCTGTGCAATTGTCCTGAGTACGCTGATAGGCCATATGTGGGGGTAAACCATTGTTTGGGCACATGGCAGAGCTCGGAAGGGAAGGAACGCCATTTTTAAATGCAGACTTTGATGGAATGCTCTGCGTGCGTCATGTTGCGTTTGCAGAGCCCCTGATGTACCTAAAGAGTAGAAACCCCCCACAAGTGACCCCATAATGGAAAATAGACCCTCAAGGAACTTATCTAGATGTGTTGTGAGAAGTTTGAACCCCCAAGTGTTTCACTAAAGTTTATAATGCAGAGCCGTGAAAATAAAAAAAACAATTTTTTCCACAAAAATGATTTTTTAGCCCCCCAAATTTTATTTTCACAAGGGTAACAGGAGAAATTGGACCAAAAAGGATGTTGTGCAATTTGTCTTGAGTACGCTGATAGCCCATATATTGGGGTAAACCGCTATTTGGGCACATGGCAGAGCTTGGAAGGGAAGGAGTGCCATTTTTGAATGCAGACTTTGATGGAATTCTCTGCGTGCGTCACGATGCATTTGCAGAGCCCTTGATGTACCTAAACAGTAGAAACCCCCCACAAGTGACCCCATATTGGAAATTATCCCCCCAAGGAACTTATCTAGATGTGTTGTGAGAAGTTTGAACCCCCAAGTGTTTCACTAAAGTTTATAACGCAGAGCCGTGAAAATAAAAAATCTTTTTTTTCCACAAAAATGATTTTTTAGCCCCCCAATTTTTATTTTCACAAGTGTAACAGGAGAAATTGGACCAAAAGAGTTGTTTTGCAATTTGTCCTGAGTACGCTGATACCCCATATGTTGGGGTAAACCACTGTTTGGGCGCATGGCAGAGCTCGGAAGAGAAGTAGCACTGTTTTACTTTTTCAACGCAGAATTGGCTGGAATTGAGATCGGACGTCATGTCGCTTTTGGAGAGCCCCTGATGTGCCTAAACAGTGGAAACCTCCCAATTCTAACTTCAACCCTAACCCCACCACACCCCTAAACCCAACCCTAACCACACCCCTAACCCGAACATGCCCTAACCCTAATCCCAACCCTAACCACACCCCTAACCCTAATCCCAACCATAAACGTAATCCAAACCCTATCCCCAACTCTAGCCCCAACTCTAACCCTAACTTTAGCCCCAACCCTAACTTTAGCCCCAACCCTAACCCTAACTTTAGCCCCAACCCTAACCCTAACTTTATCACCAACCCTAACTTTAGCCCCAACCCTAACCCCACCACACCCCTAAACCCAACCTTACCACATCCCTAACCCGAACATGCCCCTAACCCTAATCCCAACCCTAACCACAACCCTAACCCTGACACACCCCTAACCCTAATCCCAACCATAAATGTAATCCAAACCCTATCCCCAACTCTAGCCCCAACTCTAACCCTAACTTTAGCCCCAACCCTAACCCTAACTTTAGCCCCAACCCTAACCCTAACTTTAGCCCCAACCCTAACTTTAGCCCTAACCCTAATGGGAAAATGGAAATAAATACAATTTTTTAATTTTATTATTTTCCCCTAATTAAGGGGGTGATAAAGGGGGGTTTGATTTACTATTTATAGCGGGTTTTTATGTTTGGCTGCTGTCACACACTTAGGCTGGTTTCACATTTGCGTCTGTGTGCTCAGCGTACAATCCACATAGATCTGCATGCATCATGTGTACCTATCTTTAACATGGTGTACGCATAGATATGCATTCGCATGGTTTTGCGTACGCATGCGTTTTTTCACGGTGTGCAGCTGGGCGCGGCAAGCGCACCATGTTGCATTTTTGGAGGTGTCAAAAATCTGTCAAATATGCGCAGACATGTGCATGTGGATGAGTGCGTCAAAAAAATGCATTACTGTCTATGGGAACGCTTGCGTACACATGCGTTCTATGCGCTTGCGTACTTCGGACTGCGCATGTCCAGGAACTGTTTAGAGACACGCCCATTGAGACACGCCCAGCTGGAAATATCGAACGCATGCGCATAAAAAGTGCAAACGCATGCAAACGCTGCGGTTTTTTGCTGTCGTGCACGGATAAAAAACGCTGCATTAGCATGCGTTTACATGCGTTTTTGCATGCGTTTGCGGTTGCGGATGATACGCTGCGCACAGACGCAAATGTGAAACTAGCCTAAAAGACGCTTTTTATTGTAAAAAATAGTTTTTGCATCACCACATTTTGAGAGCTAGAATTTTTTCAGATTTTGACCCACAGAGTTATGAGAGGTCTTATTTTTTGCGGGGCGAGTTGACTTTTTTAATTGGCACCATTTTCGGGCACATGACATTTTTTGATCGCTTCTTATTCCGATTTTTGGGAGGCAGAATGAACAAAAACCAGCAATTTAGGAATTGCTTTTTTTTTTATACCGTTCCGCGTGTGGTAAAATTGATAAGGCAGCTTTAGTCTTTGGGTCAGTACGATTACAGCGATACTTCACTTATATCTTTTTTTTCATGTTTTGGCGCTTTTACACAATAAAAACTATTTTATACAAAAAAAAAAAAAAATTATTTTTGCATCGCTTTATTCTGAGAGCTATAACTTTTTTAGTTTTCTGCTGATGGAGCTGTATGGTGGCTTGTTTTTTGCGGGACAAGATGATGTTTTCAGCGGTACCATTTTTATTTACATCCGTGTTTTTGATCGCATTTTATTGCAGTTTTTGTTCGGCGGTATGATGATAAAGCATTGTTTTTTGCCTCGTTTTTTTTTTTTTTTTTTTTTACGGTGTTCACTGAAGGGGTTAACTAGTGGGACAGTTTTATAGAGCGAGTCGTTACGGACGCGGCGATACAAAGTATGTGTACTTTTATTGTTTTTTTTAATTTACATAAATAAATGGATTTATTGGAAAATATATATGGCACAAAGGGATTAATAACCAGTAAAGGCTATGCAGACAGCTCCCAACTATTATTAATAAGCTGGGAAGATCCATGGATAGTGGCCCCTTACCCAGAATAATAACACCAGTCCCCAGCTTTCTGCTTTCCCTCAGCTGGTTAAGAAAAATTATGGTGACCCCACACAATTTTTTTGCTTTTATTTATTTCTTTTTTTGTTAAATATATGTACATTAAATCACACACACACAGTGCACTAATTAAGTCACTGGCATTTTTTTAATCTAACTATCTATATCTGTATTTAAGGTTCTTTTCTTACTTAGGCTACTTTCACACTAGCGTCGGACTCGGCCCATCGCAGTGCGTCTCGCCAACGTATCGATGCTAGCAGTGAATGCGCCGCACAACAGGGGCAGCAGATGCATTTTTCCAGCGCATCCGCTGCCCCATTGTGAGGTGCGGGGAGATGGGGGCGGAGTTCCGGCCGCGCATGCACAGTCGGAAAAAGCGGACCGTTGGCAGCAAAAAACATTACATGTAACGTTTTTTGCTCCCGGCGGTCCGCCACAACACGGTGCAACCGTCACACGACAGTTGCGACATGTGTCAATGCATCGCAATGCGTCGCGTTAGTCTATGGGGCAAAAACGCATCCTGTAGACAACTTTGAAGGATGCGTTTTTTTCCATAAACGATGCATTGTGACGTATTGAAAAAAACGCTAGTGTGAAAGTAGCCTTAGAAAACTAGCTTGAAAAGAGGTAGAACAGTGGTGGGCAATTAATTTTCCTGAGGGGCCACATGAGAGACCATGACTGTTGTAGCGGGCTGAACCAATAGGCTGAAATTAATTAGGCCCAATATTAATATCAACATATTAATTATAATTATTATATTAATAATTATATTAAAATTAATTATATCACTTAATATTGAGCAAAACTAACTATGCAGACATCCCCTATATATAATTTGAACCTGAACACAGCCCCTTTAATATATCGAATGAGGCCCACACAGCCTCCCCAGGGCCAGCACTTGAAGCCCACACAGCCTCCCCAGGGCCAGCACCTGAGGCCCACACAGCCTCCCCAGGGCCAGCACCTGAGGACCACACAGCCTCCCCAGGGCCAGCACCTGAGGCCCACATAGCCTCCCCAGGGACAGCACCTGAGGCCCATATAGCCTCCTCAGGGGCAGCACCTGAGGTCCACACAGCCTCCCCAGAGCCAGCACCTGAGACCCACACAGCCTCCCCAGGGCCAGCACCTGAGGCCCACACAGTCTCCTCAGGGCCAGCACCTGAGGCCCACACAGCGTCCTCATGTCCAGCATCTGAGGCCAACACAGCGTCCCCATGTCTGGCATTTGAGGCCCACACAGCGTCCCCATAGCCACTATATGAGCTCCACACAGCCTCCCCATGGCCACCATATGAGCCCCACACACCTTCCCCATGGCCACCATATGAACCCCACACAGCCTCCCCATGGCCACAATATGAGCCCCACACAGCCTCCCCATGGCCACCACATGAGCCCCACACACTCTTTCCATGGCCACCATTTGAGCCCCACACAGCCTCCCCATGGCCACCATATGAATCCCACACAGCCTCCCCACGGCCACCATATGAATCCCACACAGCCTCCCCACGGCCACCATATGAGCACCACACGGCCTCCCCATGGCCCCCATATGAGCACCACACAACCTCCCCATGTTCGTGTTAAGACCCCCATAGCCTACCCTCCATGTTAAGACCCCCACAGCCTCTGCTTTTTAAGATGAAATAGTATCCCCATGTCCATGATAAGACCCTCTAGCCTCCCCATGTGCAGCCAAACATCCCATATACATAAATAAATGAAAAAAAACACCACACACCTTTCTCCCATTCCCACGGTGCTCTGCTCTGCTTCTGTCTACGGTGCGCTGTCTCTCTGCAGTAAACAGCTGACGCGAAGACATGACGTCATCGCATCAGCTGTTTCACAACCTGATTGGTGGAGGAAAGATCCGGAGACCCCTTCCTTCATCATTGTAGTCAGCATGGATGGAGACTCACTGCAGAGATAGCGGGCTGGCGCAGACAGCGGGCCGGCACAGACAGCGAGCCGGTGTGCACGGTGCGGCCCGTGGGTCACTGTTTTTGGTTGTCTCAGCCCGCGGGTTGGAATTCAGATGTCATACGAATGTCGTATGGATGCTACTTGATAAAAATTGCATTGTTCTCGCAGGACACTTGTCCTACTTTTCAGGAACAACATTGGACCAATTTATTTACGCTGATGAGTTTGAGCGAGCCTTCAAACTGCTTCCACAGTTCCACAAAATCCCACCATACCAGAAGTAATAAATAGTTCTGCCTCATGCTAGTCTGTGCATTGCCTCCGGTCACCTGCTCACAATGCCACCATGACCCCATCACATTTTCATGCACATTAAATTTCTATCTGTCCTCAATCATCTGTGCTAACTGGTAATTGTGCCGAAGAAACTTTTGCTTCGTTGGTAGGCACCATCACCCCTACTATTTCTGCTATCTTGGTAGCAAGTCTCATGAGTAGTAAAAAGTTTACTGTCATTTATGGTCAATGTTCTGACGCATTAATGTCAACCAGTTGGACACCTAAAGAAATATTTGATAGAGATAAAAGGTGAAACAAAAAGAGAAGTCTTTTTTGAAAGATCAACAGTAAAACAGGATCTACTCTGGAAAAATATACTGTATGTGGTAAAAGATATCATCGCAGAAGCCAGACATAACACTTCTGGTCACTTTTCTAATTGAGCCCCTTGGATTGCTGAGGGTTTCATAATCAGGACCTGCATTGATTAGTTGGGACAACCTCTTTAGACACTTGTTTGGATTCTCATCCCTGACCGACCTAAATAAGCTGATAACATGGGCAAAAAACATTGCAGATAAAATGTAATGTTGGTAAATGCATTCGATCTAAGCCCCATCAGGTTATTACTGTATGTATATCGAATGTAATAAAACTAGGAGTAACTGAACTACATGGCTGGGCAATATACTACGTGGGCTGTGCTATATACTATGTGGACATGCATACTCTAGAACAGAGGTCCCCAACTCCAGTCCTCAAGGCCCACCAACAGGTCATGTTTTCAGGATTTCCTTTGCATTGCACAGGTGATGCAATTATTACCTGGGCAAGACTAAGGAAATCCTGAAAACATGACATGTTGGTGGGCCTTGAGGACTGGAGTTGGGGACCTCTGCTCTAGAATACCCGATGCGTTAGAATCGGGCCACCATCTAGTGTTCAATAAATGCTAAAACTGACCTGCCAATATGATTCTCCAGGTCATTACGAGTTCATAGACACCAAACATGTCTAGGTTCTTGTTTACCTAAGTGGTGAAAGAAAATTCCTATGCTTGTTAAAAAAAGGGGCTATTTTCCGACACATGTAGAATCACCAGTTTTTGTGATCAGGAGTTGGGTGAGGTCTTATTTTTTGCATGCCGAGCTGATGTTTTTATTGATACCATTTTGGTGCAGATACGATCTTTTGATCTCCCGTTATTGCATTTTATTGCAATGTTGTGGCGACCAAAAAAAGCGTAATTCTGGCGTTTTGACTTTTTTCTCGTTACGCCATTTAGCTATCGAGTTAATTCCTTTTTTATATTGATAGATTGGGTGATTCTGAACACGGCAATATGTATATGTTTGTTTTTTTATTGTTTTATTTTGAATGGGGCGAGAGGGGGGTGATTTGGACTTTTATTTTTTAAATATTTTTTAAAACTTTTTTTTACTTTTTGCATGCTTCAATAGTCTCCATGGAAGACTAGGAGCTGCACTACTTCGATCGCCTCTGCTACATACAGGCGATGATCAGATCACCTGTGTGCAGCAGAAATGCTCACTTGCTATGAAAGCTGATCACCGGGCGGCGCTCATAGCAATCTGGCTATGACAACCATATAGGTCTGCTGGAGACCTGTGGTTGTCATGCCGACCCATTGGTGACCCGCTATCATGTGATGGGGTCACTAATGAGTGGGATAAAGGGCTCGATTCTGGTAAGCGCAAGTTAAATGACAGCAGCATTTAACTAGTTAACAGCCATGGGTGGATCGCAATTCCACCCACGGCTGTTGTGGGCACATGTCAGCTGTATAGATCAGCTGACATGTGCCTGGAAAGGTGCAGGCACCAGCGCTGAGGGAGTCCGACGTGGGCATATTATTATGCCCAACGTCGGAATTGGGTTAATAAATAGGATGGAAGGTCTTTCTTAGGCCACATTCACATGTTCGCTATTTGGTCAGTATTTTATTTCAGCCAAAAACCCACAGGAGTGGGTGAAACAAACATAAGTGGTGATATCCTTCTATCATATTTTTCCTCTGATTGTTCCACTCCTGATATTGGCTTACCAATACTGAGGTAAAATTCTGACCAAATACTGAATGTGTGAACGTGGCCTTACATTGAGGCTAGAAATTTGAGCTTGGTCAGTTTCACAAAATAAACCATAAATGATATCAGGTACAATATGTTTGGTCACTACGTAGAAATAAAATGGCACTTGACTTATTTTTCTAACGGACTTTACAAGGACCCAAGGGCATGTATGATGTATTATTGCTTCAGAAAGGTTGTACTCAACCTCATATTGTTTTCAATATACTGTATTTAAATATTTTTCTTTTGGTTTTATGTTATCTATATTTTATACATTGAGTATGTTCCTAGGTTTTTCGCTTGTTTACCACTTTTTTTTAGATGTAAGTAATGTATCGGTATTGCAATGTAATGTTATATAATGTAATGTTGTGTCTCCCACCAGGTGTAAGTTAAAACGGAAAATGGCTATGCTTTTAAAAGTGCTGACAGATTCACCTGTGTGTATAAAATACAAATTGTAAAAATTGAGATAGACCTAAAATGAAGCAGATCTAAACAACAAATACATATTACGGTATATTCACAGCCTCCATTTATGAAGCCCAGACTATGTCACTGAAAGCATATATCTTGTATACCGTACAATGATTTTTTTGCCTTGGAAAAACAAAAAATGATACTGTATTTGGCCACTTTATAACATGCATTCATATGTCAAATAAAACTTCACTTCTGATAATAATTGTCACAAAATGAATGATTGTGTCAGCACCACTTCCCCTCTTGGCCCGGGCGTGGTGCTTTGGTGTAATTCGCTTTTTTTTTTCCAGCATTTTCAATAATGTACCTTTTCTTGCTGCTGGGTCATAATAAGTAATATGCCAATCATAGTAATGTCACAGACCTTGTAAATGATGATGACGATGAGGATGATTGGCACCATGATCCCAAAATGAGAAGTGCTGTTATGTGACCTCGATTGCTGATGCTCATTTTATTAGTTAATTTCTCCTTTATCAAATTATACATTTTTGCAGAAAACCATTCTAGTGTAAGTCAAGTGTAAGTCAAGTGAGAACTGCCATATCTCTTATCTTCATCTCCATTTCTCCCCCTCTTTCTCTCTTTTTCTCTCTCTAGCCCCCTCTTTCTTTCTCTCCCTCTTTCAATCTCCCTCTCTCTGCCTCTTACTTTCCCTTTTTCCCTTTCTCTCTTTCACTCTTTATCTCTTTCTCTCCCTGTCTTTCGGTCCCCTTCTCACTCTCTCACTCTCTCCCCTTCTATCTACTTCTTACTCTATTTCCCCTTTTCTCTCTCTCCCTCCCTTTAGCTCCCCCACCTCTCTCATCCATTCTTTCTCTCCCTCTCTCTCTCCACTCTCTCTCACTCTCCATTCTCTCCTCTCTTACTCTATCCCTCCTTCTCTCTCTCTACCTCTTATGTTCTCTCCCTCTCACACTCTTCTCACTCTCTCTTCCTCTCTCCATCCCTCTCTCTCATTTTCTATCATTTTTCTATCTTCCTCTGTACCTTTTTCTCCTGTCTCACTGTCTTTCTCTCCCTATCCCTCTCCTTCTTCTAAATTAGGTGGTGGAGCTGTCATACCCACTACCTTGAAGCCATCAATGAGTTTAATGTAAAAGGGTGAAATATGTTTTCTTGTGGTAACAAGTGTTAATTTCCGTGCAGTGGTGGCATCAGAAGGCCAGCCCCCCAAAAAGGTGGAAGAGTGACATGAGGTGCTCAGTGAAGAGAAGGCTGACGCCATTAGTCTGCTAGGAGCCAGAGAGAAAACAGTGTCCCTCGTGTTCGCAGAAGGAGTGCTGGAACACAATACAGAGTCAGAGGACATGAGCGGTGAGAGACAATATAGAGACCAGTATGCAGTGGATGAGTACTGGCAAGGATTTGGAGTATTTTGTCTGTCCTGGGAGCCTGATTATCACAATCAAGTAGTTCCGGAGATGCCACCATCACCAGTTATTGTTGTTCAGCCTGGAAATAGACACTAAGTGTACACCTCTCAAGGAACTGGAGAGTACATGATCACTCCAGAGAACTAAAAAGAGGGGAAGACCACTGCAGGAGGTAAGCAAGCCTCAACTCCATCCCGTTCAGTAAGGACAGACAAAGGCCAGCAACTATTGCATTGTGCCCAATTTTCAACCCAAAGAAGCTGCAGTAAATTCCTCAGAAGTGCTGAGAAGTGGTATGCCAAGGAGAGGAAGATGTTAAAAAGATCCAGGGAGGACTTTGGGCCTTGACTTCACTGGGGGAGCCTGATGCAGCTGTGCACATAGTTCCAGTGATGACTTCACCTTGAAGTGGCTTGGTTCTACCTGAGAGTAGTCTGGAAGAAGATGGAGAGATTCCAGGAGACTCCTGAGAAGTGACCAAGGTGCCTTCTGGGCATATTCAGTTACTCAGTTGTTTCAGTGCGATATTTTGAGGGGTTAAGTTTGAGGAGCCCCCAGTCTAAAGGTTGGAGACCAGCCAGGACTCAAGAGAAGTTTAATATAGAATATTCCGTGGCACTACTGTGAAGGTGCACAAGTGGGGTACCTAAGCCACAAATAGTAATAATAAAACTTGGCACTCAACTTAATAGATCTTTGTTCAGAAAATTTTATTTTGCAGTCTGTATAAACGTTTTGGTCTTTCATGGACCTTAATCAGTCTGCCGACTGCTGCAGAAGAAGAGGAAATGGTTTAATGTAACCAAATTTGGAGTTCCTGTGCCAGGAGAAGAAGTGTCATGGAGTAATCCAGTGGAATATTTGTTGGATTGGGTTATATAGCTATATAGTAATATACAGGAAGCAACGTCCCAAGTAGAGCATTGGTGGTTAGTGGGTATGCCGGGGGTGTAGGACGCGATATCTGGAGATAAGACGGAGATGGTAAGACGGAGATGTACCTCATTTGCTCGGCTTGTTTACCATCTACATGTAAAATGTCATCGCCGAAACCGATAAGAACCTACCTCTGTATAAGACATAAGAAGTTGTAAAGTGTACTGCTTGCTACCTTGTGTGCCTTAGTGTGTTAACAATTCAAGAGTGCATTATTTTTATGAACGCACCTGGTGTTTTTGTCTTGTAGTCTAATGGACTTGGTGAGGAGTGGAACGGGACTGGTCTGAAGCAGCAATGCCAGAATACACAAACATCCAGAATTCTCATTTATTCTGTAACGTGCTGGGGTGTCGAATCCATGACACTCACCACGGCTACCACCCCAGGCACGTTTACATTCTCTCTCTTCCTCACCCTCATCTATCTCCTTCTCTCTCACTTTCTCTTTATGTCCCTCTCTCTATCTTTATTTTTGTAGGGTGGTGGTGCTGTTATGGACAGAAAGGAACACGCTGCCACTTTAAGATACAGCACCTCCTTGTCTGGTGTGATGGAATGTTCTGCTCCCCCCTGCAATAGACTGTGTGAATGAACTGCCCTGTGCTGAGGGGAGGGGTTGAGCCTTTAGAGTGTGTGAGCAAAAGCTGCTGCAGAGAACGTCTGTGCTTGTAGCTGTGAAAGAGGACTCACAATCTGGGATGGAGTGGACTCGTGAAATTGGACAGACTCTTCGGGTGCAGCCTACACAGTCTGAAAATTAGCCCAGTTTTTCATAGTAGCTCATGCTGGATGATAAATTTAGCACATTTTAGGCACTTTTGTTTTTACCACTTAATAATTACCTTGCTTTGAGCCAAATTTCTGCGAGAAAATATTGGCTTTATTCTGGGGCAGAGCATTGCATCTCAAGGCATGCCGCCTTTTGAACAAAACCACATAGCATCTCTGCTGAGCTGTATCCTCTTGCAAAACCAGGTACAAAAAGTGTTACAAGAAATGCATGATACACATTGTGCAAGCTACACATTGGCTTTGCAAATCTTTACATATGTTAGCAGTTAAAGGGCTTGGTCTAAAAATAATAAATAGTCTAAAAAAATAAATATCTAAGATCTCCTGCCACACCTCCGCCAGCCTCTGAGCTTCCTCTTGTGACTGCTGTAATAAAGCATTGCTGACTGCAATGACCAGTGGTCACATGTTCTTACATCCAGCATAAAATATTTAGAGTCAGTCTCATAAGAACATATGAGCCCTGCAGACAATCATTGGCTGCAGAGGTTACTCAGTGGTCACCTTTACCTTCGAGATTGACAGAGCTTGGTTCCGGCAATCGATTTTGTCACCACTGGAAGATGAAGCATGGAGACTGGCAGGGGACATGGGCACTGCTACAGATGGGTGAATGATGGGGAATAGGTAGGTGAGTATACATCTTTTAATGTGTACACCATGCTGAGACTTTTTTTTTTAGAAACAAAAAAGAACTGGGCGACCCCATTAAGTAAACTAGTTTGTGTAAATGCATGCTATGAGGAAGGAAACCATACAGTAACTGAAGTACAAACAAAAGGTTTTAGTAATTGTTAACCACAAGGAAGAAAAAGGGGATTTTTTTCTAGGTTGTTATCTAAACTGTAGGTATAAATGGCATGCTAGTTGCCAAATCACATTGCCAGTAAATGAAACAATGGCCTCCAGCCCAGGATTTAATAACTAGGTGATGAATGTGTGTCTGTAATTCTACATGTCGTCATTATTGTGAGTGCAGCGTGAATTAGTGAAGATTTGCTTGGAAACGGAGAATGACATTAGGAGAACGTGTCCAGAATTTGGTTCCAGGTACACTCAAGCTATTCTAGATGGGCACCACCTCCACCCTTAGGTCACATTCACAGCGGAGGCCGGATCTGACTTTTTATTTGCAATTATTCACCAAACCTAGAACACCCTTCATTGTTATCAAAATCCAGAAATGACCCTAATAAAGGATAAATTCTCAAAAATACGTTTGCATCATCTGGTTGATACTTACAGTAGTCTGCAACCTACGAATAGGGCATGTAGTATAGGCTACTCTAATATGGACATGCTGCACATTAATCTTTTTCAATCTATTACAGAATTGATGCTCATGCAATCAAATTTTTGATTAAAAAAATACTCTAAATCAGAGGGACTGCTCATATAAAAAATATGAGAGTATTCTCTTAAAGGAGCAGACGTACATGAAAGTCACAACATAAACCACATATACAGGAAGTAGGTTGTATAGCGTAAGGGCTAATTCTACAAATTCAAGTTTCCATGAAGTGCTCAGTTTTTTTATATTATATGTCTTCCACCACTTCTATCCCAGTAGAGATACAATGAATATTTTTCTACTTACCCATCTCCCACCACGACACACTTTATGGCCTGCATGGCTAGTTAGAGACGTGATCTTGTGTTCTGTGCACTTGCCACTGAACAAAAAAAAGGAACTTACAAGATAGAGAGAGGAGGAGGAGGATGTCTACACAGAAGCAACCACAAATGCTCAATGCTGTAAAACAGGAAAAGATATTTCCCCAACTATACAGGAACTAAAAAGTGTCACTCTTTACCGACAAATAACTGTCATGTCAACTTCATTCTACTCTTATCAGGCTAACTAAGTAGTGTCCAAAAGGTTTCTTGCAATGAAAGTCACGTTTCTGTTGTCCCTTTCTATCTATCCTTTCTATCTATTGTCCTGGTTAATGAGGGTACAATTCAGGACATCTGTAAAAGGTTAAATGTATTCGAATTTACATTAGCAATTAGCATAAAAATCATGTGCCCGTATTGACTAAAGGTACCGTCACATTAAGCGACGCTGCAGCGATATAGACAACGATGCCGATCGCTGCAGCGTCGCTGTTTAGTCGTTGTGTGGTCGCTGGAGAGCTGTCACACAGACAGCTCTCCAGCGACCAACGATGCCGAAGTCCCCAGGTAACCGGGGTAAACATCAGGTTACTAAGCGCAGGGCCACGCTTAGTAACCCAATGTTTACCCTGGTTACCATTGTAAATGTAAAAAAAAAAAACCACTACATACTTACATTCCGGTGTCTGTCGTGTCCCCCGGCGTCAGCTTCCCTGCACTGTGTAAGCGCCGGCCGTAAAGCAGAGCGGTGACGTCACCGCTGTGCTCTGCTTTACGGCCAGCCGGCGCTGACACAGTGCAGGGAAGCTGACGCCGGGGGATGCGACAGACACCGGAATGTAAGTATGTAGTGTTTTTTTTTTTTTTACATTTACAATGGTAACCAGGGTAAATATCGGGTTACTAAGTGCGGCCCTGCACTTAGTAACCCAATGTTTACCCTGGTTACCAGTGATGACAGTGGGTGATCCAGCGACAAAATAAAGTTCTGGCCTTCTAGCTTCGACCAGCGATGTCACAGCAGGATCCTGATCACTGCTGCGTGTCAAACACAACGAGATCGCTATACAGGACGCTGCAACGTCACGGATCGCTATCGTTATCGTTCTAAAGTTGCTCAGTGTGAAGGTACCTTAAAAGTTATGTTGCTCTGATGGCCAGAGATGTGCCAATGTGAGATATGCATCTTATTGCAGCAGGCTTGCTATTAAAGTGGTTGTCTACTACTTGGACAATGCCTTCTCAATCTCTAGATTTCCATCTTGTAAAATAATAGCTTTCATTGTCGACACTATTCCAGCTGTGTCAGCACTGGCTCTCCCAGGGATCGCGTAACATTGATGCGTCACAGGCTCCCAAGGGTCAGTCAGCGCTGGCTTCACACTTCTGCCTTCACGCAAATCACATACATCCGGAACACCACCAGCACCAGAGGTGAGTAGAGGTGCTAGTATTTTACAAGCAGGAAACATGGAGATTGAGAAGTGGTTGTCGGAATAGTGGACAATCTCTTTAAGACCAGTCAATAAATTGCCAGTCTTAATAAATATGCATGTTATATTAAACACTGCTCAAAAAAATAAAGGGAACACTTAAATAACAGAGTATAACTCCAAGCAAATCAATCTTCTGTGAAATCAAACTGTTCACTTAGGAAGCAACACTGTTTGACAATCAATTTCACATACTATTGCGCAAATGGAATAGACAACAGATGGAAATTATTGGCAATTATCAAGACACCCTCAATAAAGGAGTGGTTCTGCAGATGGGGACCACAGACCACATCTCAGTACCAATGCTTTCTGGCTGATGTTTGGTCACTTTTGAATGTTGGTTGTGCTTTCACACTCGTGGTAGCATGAGATGGACTCTACAACCCACACAAGTGGCTCAGGTAGTGCAGCTCAAACAGGATGGCATATGAATGCAAGCTGTGGCAAGAAGTAGTGTTCAGAGGCTGTAGGCGCTACCAGGATACAGGCCAGTACACCAGGAGACGTGGAGGGGGCCGTAGGAGGGCAACAACCCAGCAGCAGGACCACTACCTCAGCCTTTGTGCAAGTAGGAACAGGAGGAGCACTGCCAGAGCCCTGCAAAATGACCTCCAGCAGGCCATAAATGTGCATGTGTCTGCACAAATGGTTAGAAACCAACTCCATGAGGATGGTCTGAGTGCCCGACGTCCACAGATGGGGGTTTTGCTCACAGCCCAACACTGTGCAGGACGCTTGGCATTTGCAACAGAACACCAGGATTGGCCAAATCACCACTGGCGCTCTGTGCTCTTCACAGATGAAAGCAGGTTCACACAGAGCACATGTGACATATGTGACAGAGTCTGGAGATGCCGTGGAGAGGGATCTGCTGCCAGCAACAACCTTCAGCATGACCGGTTTGGCAGTGGGTCAGTAATGGTGTACGGTGGCATTTCTTTGGAGGGCTGCACAGCCCTACATGTGCTTGCCAGAGGTAGCCTGACTACCGAGATGAGATCCTCAGACCCCTTGTGAGACCATATGCTGGGGCGGTTGGCCCTGGGTTCCTCCTAATGCAGGACAATGCCAGATCTCATGTGGCTGGAGTGTGTCAGCAGTTCCTGCAAGATGAAGACATTGAAGCTATGGACTGGCCCGCCCATTCCCCAGAACTGAATCCGATTGAACACATCTGGGACATCATGTCTCGCACCATCCACCAACATCACGTTGCACCACAGACTGTTCAGGAGTTGGTGAATGATTTAGTCCAGGTCTGGGAGGAGATCCCTCAGGAGACCATCCGCTCCCTCATCAGGAGCATGCCCAGGCATTGTAGGGAGATCATACAGGCATGTGGAAGCCACACACATACACACAACAGGACATCATTTCCTTGTCTTGAGGCATTTCCACTGAAGTTGGATGAGCCTGTAATTTGATTTTCCACTTTGATTTTGAGTATCATTCCAACTCCAGACCTCCATCGGATATTAATTTTGATTTACAATGATCATTTTTATGTTTTACTGTTCTCAACACATTTCACTATGTAATGAATGAAGATTTTCAACTGAAACATTTAAAGGGACTCTGTCACCTGAATTTGGCGGGCTCTCTGTCCGGTCCGATGGGCGGTGTTTTCTTTCCTTTCATTTACCCCTTCCTTTCCCGCTGGCCGCAATATTATCTTGAATATGAGTCTGTTTCCTCCATAGTTCACGCGTGCGCAAGGCAATCTTGCCTTGCACACACGCAGTATGCTTTGCCCAACTGTGGGCAAAGCCGAAAAGCATTAGTGCGCATGCGCAGCCACACTATGTCCCGGCTGCTCTGTGTGTTCCGAGATGCCGGGGAAGTGGGATGAGGATCCCCATAGACAAGTAGTGTATATAATCACCACACACTCAGATGAATTTATTGCAGCAACTTTATTTCACATACAGTGAATGAGAAAGTAGTAATATATGGTGAAGGTACATGAACTACTTACAGTTGGCAAGCGACAAGATAATGTTTCGACCCTGACAGGGTCTTATTCATATAGTAATTTGTGGTGCATATGAAATTCGGCACTTCTGCGCCTTCACTCTGTGCTGCAACAGGTGTTGGAGTTTGATACAGGTAGGGGTTGAGGCTGACAGAGTGAAAACAACAACACTGGCCATTAGGGTTGATCGATCACCCTAAATATCGGATCGGAAAGGATCGGTCCGATCACACTTGAAAATCGGCGATCGGGAATTCCGATTTCCGATCCTCATTGAATTAAATGGGGATAAAAAATCGGAGACTGCGCGTGTCTGTCTGTGCGGGCGAGGTCTGTGCGGGACCATTGGAGGTCTGTGCGGGCTGCTGGGGGTCTGTGCGGGCTTGTTTGGGGTCTGTGCGGGCCTGTCGGGGGTCTGTGTGGGCCTGTCAGGGGTCTGTGCGGGCCTGATGGGGGTCTGTGCGGGCCTGTCGGGGGTCTGTGCGGGCTGCTGGGGGGGTCTGTGTGGGCCTTGTCTGGGTCTGTGCGGGTCTGCCGGGGGTCTGTGCGGGCCTGTCGGAGGTCTGTTCAGGCTGCAGGGGGTCTGTGCAGGCCTGTCGGGGGTCTGTGCGGGCCTCTCGGGGGTCTTTGTGTGTGTGTGCAGGCATGGTCCGATGGGACTACAAGTCCCATCGGGCTATGCCTGCTACAATGACAGTGATTGACACATTAGCCAATGATGGGACAGTAGTAGTCCCATCATCCGGCTAATGTGTTGAATGTAAAAAAAAACAACACAAACATACATACTACATACATACTACATATATACAACATACTACATACATACATACATACTACATACATACTACATACATACGACATACATACATACAACATACTGCATACATACTACATACATACAACATACATACTACTTACATACTACATACATACTACATACATATATACATACATACAACATACATACTACATACATACATGCAACATACTACATACATACACACTACATACATACTACATACATACAACTACATACTACATACATACAACATACATACACCATACTACATACATACAACATACATACATACAACATACTACATACATGCTGCATACATGCAACATACATAATACATACTACATGCAATGCATTCATACATTACATAAAATACATACATATAACATACATTACATATAACATAGAGTACATACTCACCATCACTTGTCACTTTGATCCCCAAAGCCAGTGTCACCTGTAAAAAATATTAAAATAACAAACAAACAATATACTCCCTGATCCGCAGAAATCCACGAGTGTCTCATAACGATCTCACGTGGAGAGCAGCAGGATCAGCTGATGCGACCATTCTCTAGGGGCTCCAAGAATACAATGATGGGAGGAAGGTATCCTTCCGCACTGTATTCCTCCACCACTGTAAAAAATAGTCCCTAGTCTCACTTTTGGCACTGCTGTGTGAGAAAGTTCCCACGCAGCAATGGCATAAAGTGAGACCAGTGAACTACAGTAACCTCTCAGTGATGCACTGCAGGATCCATTGTCTCCTGTCAGTGTGTCACTGGAGATCCTATAGAGCAGTGACATCACCCGATGTCACTGTTTTATAGAGGAGATCGTCGTGGGACACTCATTATTAATTGGACTGCATCAGACAGGGAGTATACGGTTTATTATTTTACGTTTTTTGCAGGCGCTGAAGTATGGTAAGTATGGTTAAATTAAGAATAATAAAATACTTTTTTCTGGCTGTGTCTTTATTTTGTTTTAACTCTTTCACTACTCTAGGATTAATAATGGATAGGCGTCTTTTTGACGCCTCTCCATTATTAACCCGGCTTAATGTCACCTTAAAATAGCAAGGTGACATTAACCCCTTATTACCCCATATCCCACTGCTACTCAGGAGTGGGAAGAGAAGGGCTAAGTGCCGGATTTGGTGCATCTTACAGATGCGCCATTTCTGGGGTGGCTGCGGACTGGTATTTGTAGCCGGGGGGGGGGGGGCAATATCCATGGCCCCTCTCTAGGCTATGAATATCAGCCCGCAGCTGTCTGTTTAGTCTTTCAGGCTATAAAATATAGGGGACCCCACGTCATTTGGGGGGGTCCCCCTATTTTAATAGCCAGTAAAGGCTACGCAGACAGCTGCGGGCTGATATTCATAGCCTGGGAGGGGCCATGGGTATTATCCCCTTCCCAGGCTACAAATATTGTCCCCCGGGCCGTCGGCTTTCCCCCTCTGGTGCAGAAAATTGCGTGGGAGCCATTTTTTTCCTTTCTTTATTTTTTAATTAAACGTTCAATAAGAAACATCGGCCTTTCTATTATATATCTATGGATATATCGATCTATAGACGGAAATGGAAAAAAATGCGTGGGCTATTAAAATAGGGGACCCCCCCAAGAAATGACGTGGGGTCCCCTTATATTTTAAAGCCAGAAAGGCTACGCAGACAGCTGCGGGCTGATATTCCTTGCCTGGACTCTACATGCCTGGTTCCCACCGTGAAGCATGGAGGAGGAGGTGTGATGGTGTGGGGGTGCTTTGCTGGTGACACTGTTGGGGATTTATTCAAAATTGAAGGCATACTGAACCAGCATGGCTACCACAGCATCTTGCAGCGGCATGCTATTCCATCCAGTTTGCGTTTAGTTGGACCATCATTTATTTTTCAACAGGACAATGGCCCCAAACACACCTCCAGGCTGTGTAAGGGCTATTTGACCAAGAAGGAGAGTGATGGGGTGTTACGCCAGATGACCTGGCCTCCACAGTCGCCAGACCTGAACCCAATCGAGATGTTTGGGGTGAGCATTCCCGGTGACTACCTCTTGAAGCTCATCAAGAGAATGCCAAGAGTGTGCAAAGCAGTCATCAAAGCAAAAGGTGGCTACTTTGAAGAACCCAGAATATAAGACATATTTTTAGTTGCTTCACACTTTTTTGCTAAGTATATAGTTCCACAAGTGTTATTTCATAGTTTTCATGCCTTCAGTGTGAACTTACAATTTTCATAGTCATGAAAATACAGAAAAATCTTTAAATGAGAATGTGTGTCCAAACTTTTGGTCTGTACTGTATGTTGTATGTATGTAGTATGTATGTAGTATGTTGTATGCATGTAGTATGTTGTATGTATGTAGTATGTAGTATGTTGTATGTAGTATGTTGTATGTATGTAGTATGTATGAAGTGTGTATGTAGTATGTTGTATGTATGTTGTGTGTATGTAGTATGTTGTATGTATGTAGTATATATGTATGTATGTAGTATGTATGTATGTAGTATGTTGTATGTATGTAGTATGTATGTAGTATGTTGTATGTAGTTTGTAGTATGTATGTTTGTGGTTTTTTTTTACATTCAACACATTAGCTGGATGATGGGACTACTACTGGCCCCTCATTGGCTAATATGTCAATCACTGTCATTGTAGCAGGCATAGCCCGATGGGACTTATAGTCCCATCGGACGATGCCTGCACACACACACAAAGACCCCCGAGAGCCCCGCACAGACCCCCGACAGGCCTGCACAGACCCCCTGACAGGCCCACACAGACCCCCTGGCAGCCCGCACAGACCCCCGACAGGCCCGCACAGACCCCCCAGCAGCCCGCACAGACCCCCAACAGGCCTGCACAGACCCCCGACAGGCCCGCACAGACCCCCTGCAGCCCGCACAGACCCCCGAAAGGCCCGCACAGACCCCCGGCAGCCCGCACAGACCCCCGAGAGGCCCGCACAGACCCCCGACGGTCCCACACAGACCCCGCCCGCACACACAGACATGAAAGTCTCCACCCACACACCACCCACACTCCGCCCACACTCTTCCTCCCTCCCGATCTGGATGTGCCCACACTACACAGGCTCTTCATTGGGTGGTTCATGTGTCAATCACAAGCATTGTGCAAAAAAAAAATACGCACTTCCGAATTCCGATTTCCGATCACATTCAAAGATCTGAATCGGGATTTGGAATTCCGATCATAGTGAAAATCGGTATAATTCCGATTTTACATGATCGGATCGAGCAACCCTACTGGCCATTTATCTGCCACTTCAACAACCTGAAGCGCTTCAGCAAATAGAGCTTCACTGGCTGAACAGCCAGGTTCAGTCATATCTAGACTGTGTCCTTTCATCACTTTGGACCCGTAGGAAGACATGACCCAGTTTGCTATCGATGTACTATCATATCCAGCCTCCAGTGTAATGTGAAAAAAGATATTTTGCATGGCGGTTGCCTTTGCCACAATCAAATGAACTAGGTTACCTTCCACAAGAGTGCGAAAAACTTTTATTTGTTAAAATGAATCACTCATGGACCAAATCTGACTTTTATTCACCTATGGCTGATGCCAAAGATTTAATTAGCCATATCATCTGCCTGCCCGACTGTCCATTGTCTGTCTCAGTGTACCATGCTCAGCCAGGTATCTAATCCCAGTCCATCTTAGGATAAAACCAAAATGAGTAAATACCCTGAAGCAAATAAATACGCTGACGAGCAAAAGGGCAGCAATGTTTTGAACTTTGAATTTCAGGCTCTATATCTCACCATCCACATTGAGCTTCTAATGTGAGACTACCATCATTTTATAGACAATCATCTTGGCTATGTATTACATTAATTTGACTTGCAACTACAGTATTTAGCATATGATATTTATGCAGATTCTATTTCTCAGTGTATTGTTACTGTTTTTGTCCTAAAAATTAAATTAGAATTTTTATTATTCTTTTATTATTTTGTTAGTATTTTGTAAATCCACTTGCGATGACACTACATTTATTCTTGATTATGCTAGACATATTATTTCAGTAGGCCTTGGGACATGAGCTATTGTTTGTAGGAGCCTGAACCTTGATTCTTGTTGTAGGTTGAATTGACATTGCTGACTTGTTGAATGTCTGCTGATTACCTATTTTATGAGCCCCTACAGCTTATTCTTCTGCTGTCCTTTTGGGGAAAAGGCACAGCTTAATTAAACAATAAATGATTGTGAACTTGCTGAATGCCGGCTGAATACCTATTGTATCAGTCCATGAAGCACAGGAACAATGAGAGATGACCTCTTCCCACCTTCCCCCAAGCCTGTCGATAATGTCCTGAAGGACAGTTGTGGGCATAAAATTTGGGATCTGCCTCTGTTTCTGGAGACTCTAGAGGACATCAGCCCAGGCACCATGGCTCCAACCGTAGGAATACAGATTTGATCCACTGCCCATCACTGAACCTATAGAAACATTTGGAGGAAGAAGGCACACAAGCTGAAACGCGTGTAGGGGCTGTGGCACCGCAGGTCTGATGTAATTAGCTTCCATCATTTTGGTCCTTTTGCCAATAGATCTCTTCACTACCTTTTGGTGATTCACACTGGTGGCTTTACTCTTTCGTATTGAACTGGCATTTACCTGTTATCTATATGAACATGTTATTAAAAATAGGCATCTTGAACTTACTGCTGTTCCTCAGACCTGCGATTCTACTTGCTTGGTAGCAGTCATTGCCTGATCATCTCATTTGATTTCTTGTTATATAGTCTTTTTAATACAATGTTTTAAATTAAAGTATTATATTTTAATGAAGTTTCATTCATTCATGTGCAATGTTTCTCCATATGTTCTATACATTCCAATGCACTGAATCCTGCTCTATTCAATCTCCCCAAGTGGGAACAGGTGCTTATAGTTTATCCAACACGGTGTATTGTTGTCTATATCTGATTTAAATTAGTTTGTCTTGCAGGATACTCACATATAGCTCAGCATTGAGACCACCCTCAATTCTGGTCAAGTATCCAACGTCTTTGGCTGTGAAACAACCCCATATCATCAAGTTTCTTCCACCAAACGTAACAGTTCCTTCGATTTCTCAATCCGTTTGCCCGTTTTCCCCTTATTTCTTCCAGACCTATTTGTGCCCATCAGAGCCTAGTCTATTCACTTTTGACTAATCACTTCAAATCACCCGTTTCCAATATTCTACTGTCCACTTTTCATACTTTTTTGCAAACTCGAGCCAACACTTACTATGATGATATTGAAGTTCAGGCTTTTTCCCCTATTTTTGGACCACTTTTGCAGACTTGTGTAACGTTTGTCACACAGTGCTTGCATGGACATCTGTGATTTCACTATTACTAAGCATATGAGCCACCTTCACTGATGTATTTGTCGCGCCAGAACTGATAGACCTTGTATGAGCCAACTTGTTGACTCCTATATTTTGCCTGAACGTCCACCTCTTGTCTTTTGAATGGATGGCCGGACTTCATTTCATATTCTTCCAATTTTCATGGCACTCACATGATGCAATTTGCCAATTTCCTTTGCCGAGAGACCAATATCGATGAGCTGGATGAAGCTGTTTATCTTTTCTTGGGAAATCTTCTTCATGGCTGCTCCTTGATTCAAACAAGTGACCTTTCACTTGGGAATTAACCTAATAACAGACTGAGCTGTTAGGGAATGTGATTAAGGTTATAATTTGTAGCATACAGAAAAAAAAAGATTTTATCCATCACAGGAGCAAAACAGGAACAATGACATGAATCTGTTTAACTAATCATTTATCTAAATAGTTGCAAGTCAAATTTATGTATAAGATCGCCAAGATGATTGTCTATAAAATAACAGTAGTCTCACGTTAGTGGTGAGATATGGAGCCTGAACGACAAAAGTTCAAAACATTGTTACCGTTTTGCTCCCCAGTATAATTAATAGGAGTACATGTAGACAACATAGCATACTTAGTTGACACTATTTTGATCAAAAGAACATAAAAGCCATCCCACTGCTACTATAAGGAGGTGGAGGAGAACCCCTGCTTCCTGTTCAGAGCATGGGCACATTTTGCCCAGGACAGAGTAGAATCTGTTGCCCTAGACTTAAGGACAGCAACACAGGGCACAGGACTACGTAAGGGCCCCGCCGAAGGGACTTCAAGCGTCCAGATTGATAAGGACTACGACCTCTTTTGGCTGCCGTGGCTGTTGTGGGTATGGCCGTGAACGAAGCTAGGAAGAGAGAAATAAGCCAGTGTTTGTACTTTATTCATTTCCTTTTATTAAATCGTTTTCCTGTTGGACTGCAGCTGTGTCTGGAATGCGTTTTTCCTGACTATTTCTGTACAAGGTACCGGGGTGTATACTGATTTTGGCTTAGTTGACACGGCTGGGACTACCACCCCAGGCCACCTTGTTACACTTGGCATATATGGCAGGATGGACCTCCGCAGCCTCACAAATTCAAGATCGCAGGCAAGGACTTTGGAACTTATTGATCAGAGACTATGGAAAAGGGAACAAAGATGGTGCTGACCGATACTGAGAAGATGGTGGCCATTGACATGAAAAGGAGAGATGTTGCCGCCTCTTGTGGGCATCATGGAGAAGATTTGGTGCCAAAAGGCATAAGGTTGCACCTCCCTGTGCAAAAAGCTCACCCTAAATGGGTGTGGGCAAAGAAGACATCTCCACCCGTGCAGCCAAACCCAAGGAAATGGGTGGAACAGACAAGTGTGACCCTGCCCATGAATGAGTGGAACCAAGCAGCGCAAGCCGGCATATCCAGAAGAGAGATGCCATTGTCGAGTGAGTTACCTGTCCATGTGCAGCAGCTGGTGAGGAAGATCATCGGGAGCCGGAACGCCGTGGATGTGGAGGACCCTGAGCCAGAAGAAGCAGTCGAGAAAGCAGAATTGGTGGAAAGAGGGACTATCGCAGCCAGATGCAGTAACAGTGAGTGTGATGCTTACCCTCACCAAAGCCCCCGCACCTGTTTTTGCCACGAGGACGATAAGTGCTCTCTAGCATCAGGGAGAGACAGGCGTGGGAGGCGCGTGAAGCATGGTGTTATGTGCGGCCACCTGCATTGGTCACTACCCCCGCAATAAGTCAGAGGGAAGAGGCACCCTCCAAGAAATTGGTAGCACAGTCGGGTTATGGGAGCAGGAGGCTTCAAGTTTGCAGAGCCGGCCACTGCTGGAAGAAAGAAGCCGGAAGCTCCGGAGACCCTGGACTCACTGTTGAGGAGTGTGAAAAACAGAAGGAACAGCAGGGAATCCTGTTCCAGTGAATCTTCAGGCCACATGTACATAGTGGTGCAGGGCCCGAATGCAACCCATTATGCAGCACAGATGTCTGGTATCAAATGATGTGGTCCTGTTCAAAAAGAAACATTTTTGTGTTGAGCCTCTTGCGCCAGAGGAAAAGTACCAGAGACTGTTCTGCTTTCCTGAGAGGGCAGGGAGCCTAGTATGGTGCCAAAGGACTGAGGAGTCAGTGGTGGTCGATGCGTTCACAATGGACAAAAAACGTCCTTCCCCTTCTCCCAGTTTTCAGTTGTGCCTGTTGCGCCTTTCCTGTGGGACCACAGGGCTTTAACACTATGAGGGTTGACTATGGTGAACTGTGTGGGTGGCTGCTAAAAAGAAAAAAACTGAACTGTGTTGCCTTTGGACTTTGCCTCATTTCTGCTCCTGGACTGGCCCCCTGTTGTATGCAGCCCACCACCATGTAAAAAGCCCGTGGTCCACTCAAAGATGGGAGGGGGAAAGCTGCCGGGCCTGGATTGGACATACCAGTGTTAAAGGGCCATTGTACAATATTTGTGGTATGTCCTGATGAAGGGGTCACCTGAACCCTGAAACGCGTAGAATAAACCACGTTGAAAACCTCTACAATTTTTGAAATTCTTCTTGCGGCAGCGCGGGGATGATCCTTTGTACAATATTTGTGGTATGTCCTGATGAAGTGGTCACCTGAACCCTGAAACGTGTAGAATAAACCACGTTGAAAACCTCTACAATTTTTGAAATTCTTCTTGCGGCAGTGCGGAGATGATCCTTTTTTCTCCTATCTAAGTGTGTGCTTCAATTAGGTCCTCCACTGACCTGTGGATCTGCAGCAGCCGCCATTAATATATGTCCTTCCTTCAATCTCACCAGGTGAGTAGTTCTCTTGGTGGGCAACTTTGTGTAACGTTTGATAAGACCCTATTTGCGCTTTTGTGTCTCCCTCTTTTCACTGATGAACTCCATACTGCCTGATAACACGACCACGTACTCGGCGCCAAGGACGCTTGAATTAAAGGTTCTGCAGCCCGGACACCACGCTCCAAAGCTCCGCTGGGCATTCCAGCCCCGTCACCGTGGCCTCCAGAGCCAGCGACAGAAAACGCTCCCACTGGAAATGAGACAGAGAATCGGCAATGCAGTTATTAACACCGGGCACGTGTGATGCCGTGAAATAAGCGTTCAAGGATAAACAAGACAAAACCAACTGCCGAAGAACTCTGATCATGGGGGGGCGATGCTGTCGTCAAACTGTTAATGGCACACACGACCGCCATATTATCACAGTTAAAGTGCACCCTTTTGTTTCGAAAATTGTCGCCCCAAAGCTGCACCGCCACCAAAATCGGAAAAATCTCCAACAAAATAATGTTCCGTACCAAAACTGTTTCAAACCAAGCTTCCGGCCATCGAGCAGCACACCAATGGACCCATAAAAAGGCCCCAAATCCAATACCGCCTGACGCGTCGGTAAACAAATCCAAATCCGCGTTACCCACTGCTTCCTCCATCAACAATGAACACCCGTTGTAACAGGACAAAAAACGGTCCCAAACCTCTAAGTCGGCCTTGTGTTCGGACGACAAACTAACAAAATGATGTGGGGCGGTAATCCCGGCCGTAGCGCTAGCCAATCTACGTGAAAAAATCCTCCCCATTGGGATAATTCGGTATGCAAAATTCAATTTTCCCATAAGCAACTGCACCTCTCGCAGTGGCAATTTCTTCAAACGTCTAGCACGGGCCACCTTGTCTCTCAAACCCAACACCTTGTCAACCGGCAACCTAAACTCCCACTTCATGGAATCGATAACAATACCCAAAAAAGACAGACTCATGCACGGGCCCTCAGTCTTGCCCGGTGCCAGCCGGACCCCAAAACGCTCTGCAACCCAAACAACCATCCTCAACAGGACCTCACAACATTGCGACTGATCAGGCCCTATGCACAAGAAGTCGTCCAGATAATGAATCACTGAATCCAAACCGGACACATCCCGCACTGCCCACTCCAAAAAAGAACTTAAGACCTCAAAATAAGTGCACGACAGCGAACAGCCCATAGGCAAACAACGGTCAACATAAAACCCGCCGTCCCAATAACAGCCTAACAACCTCACGCTATCGGGGTGAACCAGCAATAAACAAAAGGCTGACTCAATATCGGTCTTAGCCAACAATGCCCCTCTACCACAACTGCACACCCACCTGCCGGCCTCATCAAACGACGTATACACCACCGAACAAAGCTCTGGATCGATCCCCTCATTCACGAACCTCCCATTCGGGTAGGACAAATGCTAAATGAGCCTTAATTTATTAGGCTCCTTCTTGGGGACCACACCCAACGGCGACACCACCAAATCGTCCAAGGGAGGAGTGGGAAACGGTCCAGACATCCTACCCAAAGCCACCTCTTTGCCCAACTTTTCTGACACGACTGATGCGTGCAACAAGGCCGATCTGAGGTTCTTCAAACTCGGTGGTACCATAAAGGCCGGGGCAGGTATACGAAAACCAACACTAAAACCAACCCAGAGCAACTCCGCCCTCTCCCTGTCTGTAAACCTATTTAGATAGGGGGCCATCGCGTCCAACCTCACCGGAGTCACCCCCTTTGGAATTACCCTCTGGCTTCCCTTTTTTCTTAAAACACTTGGCTCCGTGCGAAGCGCCGTTGCAGTTCGAGCACAAATGCTTGAACTGACAAGTCGCACCGAACTTGCACTTGCCCTCATTGAACTGCCAACAAACTCCGTGCTTCTGGCCGCCGGATTGTCCCAACTGACCCCCGGTTCCTGAAAAGGAACCCTGCAAAGCGCTTTGGCCGGAAGTTCCGGTCCAGCTTTGAAAGGAGTGACCAAACTTTGTTGTCGCCATCACCCGTAACCACAAACCAATGTCCTTCTGATCCCACCGGATCGCCGGACAGACCGCCTTCCGCTGCCGGAACTGCTCATCGTATCGTAACCATGCTTGCCCACCATAGGCCCTATGCGCCTCCCCTATGGAATCCATATAACAAGGCGGAGCAGTTCTCGAGAGCCTTCTCGCCAATAACGCTTGCCAAAATCGTGAACGCCTGAACCCAATTTACAAACGTCTGAGGAATAAGGTGTCATCGCCGCTTTTCATAGTCCTCCTTCTTACTATCTTCCTTTTTACTCTTATCAAGGTTAAAATTTTTCCAATGGCAAAAGCAAAAATATCTCGACATACTCGTCCTTCCAAATCTTCTCACGCACCTCCTTTTTCAAGTGCGCCCCCAACGGCCCTTCAAAGCAAACATACACCTCTCCCTGCGCCTTATCATCCAACCGAATGCCCCCTTCCTTCTCTTTCTCAGCCTGCACAGATACCGAGACTGGCTCGGTCGACCTGCCCGATTCGGCAGACCCGCTGCCGCATAACGCCAACCCCGGATCAGACGATCCGACCCAAGCTGACAAAGGGGATGGCCCTGGCCTACCACTGCCCAACCGTGACAACAGCTCTTGTACACCCGACAACAACTCACCACCCCCTCATGACTCACATCAGCCCGCATACCGACTCCATCACCCTGCTCCACATACCCCTCAACCCAATTCACAGAAGTCAAAGTCGGCTTCGAAAACGCAGGGGACAAACAATACATAGAAGGATTCTCACCAGGCTGCAAGGGAGCTGTGATCCCCCCAGCCGCAGACGCTGTCGCCATCCAGCCATCTCTCAATCCTGAAGCCGTCCTTGGGCCCTCCCGGATGTGAACTTCGCTCCGCAATACCGCTCCAACTGATCCGCCCCCTGCAGAGGGGACCGTGCCGAATCCGTCAGCCGAGGTGACCGCCAGATGTCCTGTAGGCCCAGACCCGGGCCCGCTGTCCGAAATGCTGCTGTCTGATGCCACCACCCGAGAGGATGCAGGCCCAGTCGCCGGTGCTTGAAGGGAATGGTGCCCCCGGTCATGTCCAGTGGCCCCGCTGGGTCTGGGGCGCTGCCCGCCGCTGCCGCTGGGATGCTCCCCCACCGTCTCGCGCTGCCGCAGGAAGCAGGCCGCCTGCCTGGTCATCACTGCGGCGGCCCGCCGTGACGTCGCTCCGGCCGTTAGGAGCTCTGGCACGCATAGGCCCCGCCCCCGGCGTGCTGGGGGAGAAGGCCCAACTGCCGCCACAGGCCTCAGCACGGCTGGCGGATTCCTCCCAGACCGCGGCCTGCTGGGGCGCTTCTGTGCAGGCACGCGGCCTGGAGGGTCCCCTGAGGGGCTACTGCACCGCCGCTGAGATACCGGGGTAACATCGGGGGATAAGCACTCCGGGGGCTGAACTCGTCTGGACCGCCGCTCACCGGGCCAACCGCCGGGGGATCCACACCGCTGCTGCCGCTGCCACCGCCGAGGATGCTGGACACCTGAGCCTTCAACAAGCCTGGAGGCGGTGATGCTGCCGCCCGCAGCTGTGACAGGACTCCTTCAATGGCCACCATGGTAAGCTGCTGGTGCTTGGTGCTTCCTGCTCACAGAACCTCAGAGCGGGAAGTGACTGGCTCAAAACCCCCACTCACCCCATTCCCTCTCCAGGCCAGCATTAACCGTCCCCTAAGAGCGAGACTCCATGCCCCCTTTTTCCCTGCTCCAAACCCCCTGTCATGTCGGCTTTCACGTACGCCGCCCGTGGGAGGGGGTGGGGCGGCTCGCTCCAGCCTGGTCTCTAATTAGCTTTGCAAAAAGGTTGATCTCATTGACGTCACATTTCAACATATAAGGTGTAAAAGTACTCTGTAAACAGCAGCACTGATCACAGCTTCCTACAATAAACATGCACAAATCATAGCTATCGATACAGCTTTCTATGGAGTGGACAATTGGAGATTATGGCACTGAGACATACATTTTCCTTTTTGAACAGAGATAGCTTTTACAATGATTTTCACTATAAATATTGTGTATTATCATCGTTCCACATAAACAAGCTTTTTAATGAACACATATTAAACAAGCTTTGGAATGTCTTGCCCCTCTCACACATATCAAAGCTCGCAAAATCAACAGACAGCCCTGGCACACCAGCCTGACCAAAGAACTGAGGCGAGCTTCCAGGGCTGCAGAGCGGAGATGGAAAAGATCCCACTCCAACGAGCACTTCATCGCATTCAAACAGTCCCTCACTACTTTCAAGACCACACTCGCCACAGCTAAACAAACCTTCTCGTCTCTCATATCCTCCCTGTCTCACAACCCTAAATAGTAGTGTTGAGCATTCCGATACTGCAAATATCGGGTATCGGCCGATATTTGCTGTATCGGAATTCCGATACCGAGTTCCGATATTTTTGCGATATCGGAAATCGGAATCGGCGTGTGCGGTGCGTATGGTTCCCAGGGTCTGGAGGAGAGGAGACTCTCCTTCAGGCCCTGGGATCCATATTCATGTAAAAAATAAAGAATAAAAAAAAAAAATATGGATATACTCACCCCTCCGGCGAACCCTGGCTGTCACCGCTGCGAGCGTCTGCCTTCGTTCCTAAGACTGCAGCGAGTGAAGGACCTTCGATGACGTCACAGTCACGTGAGCGGTCAGTTGACCAGTCACCTGACCGTGAGGTCATCGAAGGTCCTTCACTCACTGCATTCTTAGGGACGGAGGCAGACGCTCGCAGCGGTGACAGCCAGGGCTCGTCGGAGGGGTGAATATATCCATATTTTTTATTTTTATTCTTTATTTTTTACATAAATATGGATCCCAGGGCATGAAGGAGAGTTTCCTCTCCTTCAGACCCTGGGAACCATCCAGGATCACTTTCGATATTTGTGTCCCATTGACTTGCATTGGTATTGGGCATCGGTATTGGCGATATCCGATATTTTTGGATATTGGCCGATACCATCCGATACCGATACCTTTGAATATTGGAAGGTATCGCTCAACACTACTAAACAGTTATTCAACACCATAAATGAATAAATAAATCTTTATTTTTATATAGCGCTAACATATTCCGCAGCGCTTTACAGTTTGCACACCTTCAACTCTCTCCCCCGTCCCCCAGCACCTCCTCCCTCCCCACTCATCTCAGCTGAAGACTTTGCCTCATTTTTCAAGCAGAAGATTGAGAACATCAGAGACAGTTTTAGTCGACAACCCCCAGAGCACTTCCTCCCAACTACCCAGCCCTCCACCTCGAAAACCAACTTCTCCACCATTACACTCTACTCTCAAGATCTCATCTCGCCACCTGTGCACTTGACCTGATCCCTTCCCACTTCATCCCAAAACTCGCCGCAGTCTTCATTCCAACTCTAACCCATCTCTTCAACCTATCACTAACAACTGGTGTTTTCCCCTCAAGCTTTAAACATGCCTCAATCACACCTATCCTCAAAAAGCACTCCCTTGACCAATCCTCTGTATCTAGCTATCGCCCTATATCACTTCTCCCCTATGCCTCAAAACTACTGGAACAACACGTCCATCTTGAACTGTCCTCCCATCTATCTTCCTGCTCCCTTTTTGACCGCTTACAATCAGGCTTCCGGTCACACCACTCCACTGAAACTGCCCTAACTAAGGTCACCAATGACCTATTAACAGCCAAGAGCATGCAACACTACTCTATTTTTCTCCTCCTGGATCTGTCCTCTGCCTTTGACACAGTGGACCATTCCCTATTACTATAGACCCTCTCATCCCTTGGCATCACAGACTTGGCCCTATCCTGGATCTCGTCATACCTAACTGACCGAACATTCAGCATCTCCCATTCACACACCACCTCCTCACCTCGCCCCCTATCTGTCGGAGTCCCGCAAGGTTCAGTTCTAGGGCCCCTACTCTTCTCCATTTACACTTTTGGCCTGGGACAGCTCATAGCATCTCACGGTTTTCAGTATCATCTCTATGCTGATGACACACAGATCTACATCTCTGGACCTGATATCACCACCCTACTAACCAGAATCCCTCAATGTCTGTCCGCTATTTCATCCTTCTACTCCTTTAGATTTCTAAAACTTAACATGGACAAAACAGAATTTATTGTCTTTCCCCATCTCACGCGACCCCCCATTGAACCTATACATTACAGTAAACGGCTGCCCACTCTCCCCAGTCCCACAAGCTCGCTGTCTCGGGGTAATCCTTGACACTGATCTCTACATCAAACCGCATATCCAAGCCCTTTTCTCTTCCTGCCACCTTCAACTCAAAAGTATTTCACGGATCCGTACATTCCTAAACCAAGAATCTGCAAAAACCCTAGTCCATGCCCTCATCATCTCCCACCTCGACTACTGTAACCTCCTGCTCTGTGGCCTCCCCTCTAACACTCTCGCACCCCTCCAATCTATTCTATTCTAAACTCTGCTGCCTGACTAATCCACCTGTCCCCCCGCTATTCCCCGGCCTCTCCCCTCTGACAATCCCTTCCCCTTTACCCAGAGACTCCAGTACCAAAGCCTAACCATGACATACAAAGCCATCCACAACCTGTCTCCTCCATACATCTGTGACCTTGTCTCCCGGGACTTTCCTGCACACAACCTCCGATCCTCACAAGATCTCCTTCTCTGCTCCCCTCTTATCTCCTCTTCCCACAATCGCATACAAGATTTCTCTCGTGCATCCCCCGTACTCTGGAACTCTCTACCACAACATATCAGACTCTCGCCTACCATCAAAACCTTCAAAAAGAACCTGAAGACCTACCTCTTCCGCCAAGCCTACAACCTGCAGTAACCACCGATCGACCAAACCTCTGCACAACCAGCTCTACCCTCACCTACTGTATCCTCACCCATCCCTTGTAGATTGTGAGCCCTCGCGGGCAGGGTCCTCTCTCCTCCTGTACCAGTTGTGACTTGTATTGTTCAAGAATATTGTATCTGTTTTTATTATGTATACCCCTCCTCACATGTAAAGCGCCATGGAGTAAATGGCGCTATAACAATAAATAATAATAACAAGAATACCAGTGGAGTGAGATGCCCACTGGAAATGTCAGTTGAAGGTCATTACGCAACTGGAGCTTGCGAAGAATCCACTGGAATTAGATATAACCTTTTGCTGACAAGACCTTAATATATTGAACACTCATTGCACTGTATGATCAACATGATATAACCTGATTAAAACATCTATGCCAGCAACTTACAAGTCTCTTTCTGCAAGAATCTAGGAAATAAAGGATGTGTACTGGAGCCTCTGTCTTTTTTAATTGATTTTTTTTTACAGGAAAGACTGTATATGGTTTCCATTGACAAATCAATGTTGAACAAAATCTCATAACATCTTACATGATGGATTACATGTAGTTGGCTTTAACCCTGTTTACTATGCTAATATTAACCTATGTAAACATTATGCCTCTATTATAGATGTATAAGCTGTGTACTACAGTATAAAGTGTTTACAACTTGATGACTATTGTTCTATCAGGATTAGAAAATTGTAATTGAAGGGAATCTGTCAGTTGGTTTTTGCTATGTAATCTGAAGACAGCAGGAGATAGGGGCTGAAACATAGAAATCAGGGATGTGTAAGTTGTCAAAGTGTGAGCTGTTGTTTATTACCTGTGAACAGGGCCGCCATCAGGGCATTACAGCCATTACTACAGTATGGGGCCCGATGAGCTGAAGCAAAAAGGGGGGCCCGCACACGCTGGCAGCCCGGTCTGGGTGGGCCCCCCTCTCTTTGCTAATGCTCATCGGGCCCCCGCCCCTGGGATATTTTGTTTAAAGCTGCCGCAGACCAGATACATGACAACACTGTGGTGATTTAAAGTTACACCTACAGCGTTGTTAATGTATCCAGCAGAGAGAAATGGGCAGTGTACCTTTAATTTGCGGGGCCCGGGTGCATCATGGTCCCGACGTCACGTTACACACTGTGAGCACTTCCTCATCCTGGAGGAGTCACGTGCGGTGTGTGTTGTCGTCGGGCGGGCTGAGGCAGAGAGCAGGAGAAAGTGAGGAGACTGCGACCAGTGAGAAGAGGCTTCGGGTGGCTGCATCTTCAGGTCAATTCAAATGAGCTTTATTGGCAGGACTAAGTACATGTTAGCATTGCTAAAGCATATGGTAAAATACGGGGGTGGGGGAGGGGGGGCATATAGAGGTCCAGGGAATATCAAATTCCTTTTAGAGGATAGGGGATGTTTCCAGGGTGAGGTATAGGAGTCCATGACATATCAGGCTCTTTAGTCGGGGGATAGGGATTTGTCCAGTGTTGGGGTACGGGAGTCCATGACATATCAGGCTCCTCTAAGTCTGTGGCAGGCACTGACATATTCCGCTGCTACGGCCACTGCACTTTCCTCTTCCCCCAGTATTATCGGCAGTTTCTCTTCCTCCTCCTTGGAGGTGAAATCTGGGAGGAGATCAGACAGTCTCTTGAAGTGAGTGTCCCTCACTGCGGAGTATTTGGGGCACCTCAGCAGGAAGTGGGCCTCATCCTCCACGGCCTCCTGGGGGCACTGCTGGCAGAGTCTGTTCTCTCGAGGCTTGTAGTTCTGTCGGTGCCACCCGGATTCGATGAGTAGGCTGTGGGCGCTCAGTCTGTACCGGCTCAGGATCTGTCGATCTTTGGGGTTTTCTAGTTTCTCTAGATATGGGGCCAGTTTGTACTCCCTCTGTAGATTCCGGTATATTGTCAGTTTCTGGGATTTGTTTATGTCGTTCCTCCAGATGCTGAGATATTCCTCTTTGACTTTGTGTACCATTTTCTGGATTTCACCTTTTGTCAGGCCATGGAGGTTGATGGGTTGGTCAGACTGGCTTTGGGTACTTTTCCTTGGGAGGCTTCCTGAGGCTTCCTGGTGTAGGAAGGCTTTGTGATGGTAGGAGCTGGGACTGCTACTTTGTAGATGAGCCTTGAATGACAGCGCCTTCTTCTTTATTGCGATGTGTAGTGGGAATCTGCCCAGCTCTGCTCGGCAGGCGCTATTTGATGTGCTCCGATGGACTTGGAGAAGATGCTTGCAGAACTCTAGGTGGAATATTTCTGTCGGCCCAGCGTCCCACTTTGACCAGTTTGGGTATGAGACTGGGCCCCAGACCTCACTACCGTGTAGAAGAATTGGGGCAATGATGGTGTCAAAATTTTTTAGCCATACGGTTACTGGTGCCTTGAGGTGGTACAGACGCCTTCTGATGGCATAGAAGGCTTTGGATGCCTTGTCTTTTAGTGACTCTATGGCTTGCTTGAAGCTCCCTGACTGGCTGAGTTCTAGGCCCAGGTAGGTGTACCTGTTGGTTTCAGTAAGTGGACGGTTGTCTATCATATAGGTAGGATTGCCAGTGGGTTTCTGCTTTCTTTTCTGGAACACCATGATATTAGTTTTTTTCTCGTTGATTGGCAGTGCCCATGTGCTGCTGAAGGTCTCTAGGATTTTCAGATGATCTTGGAGGCCTTTCTCAGTTGGTGATAACAGCACAAGGTCATCTGCATACAGCAGAAATTTCACCTGGGTGTCATGGAGGGTGAGTCCTGGTGCTGAGGAGGACTCTAGGGCCACTGCCAGCTCATTGATGTAGATGTTAAAGAGCGTTGGACTGAGGCTGCAGCCCTGTCTCACTCCTCGACTTTGTTGGAAATAGGCCGTCCTCCTTCCATTGACCTTCACACTGCAACTGTTCTCTGTGTAGGAGCTTCGGGTGACATCATATGTTTTGCCTCCTATTCCGCTCCCCAGCAATTTTAGGAATAGTCCTGGGTGCCACACTGAGTCGAAGGCCTTCTTGAAGTTCACAAAACAAGCGTATATCTTCCCGTTCTTTGTATTGTGGACGTGGCTCTTGATGAGGCTGTGCAGAGTGTAGATGTGGTCAGTGGTGCGGTGGTTCGGCATGAACCCTGCTTGGCTCTTGCAGAGGACGTTGTGCTCGGTGAGGAAGGTGAGGATCCTCTTGTTCAGGATGCAGTTGAAGAGTTTACCCAGGTTGCTGCTGACACATATCCCTCGGTAGTTTGCTGGGTCGTACTTGTCCCCATTTTTGTGTATAGGGGTTATGAGGCCTTGGTTCCAGTTTTTGGGGAAGCAGCCGGCCTGCAGTACAATATTAAATAGTTTTGTTATCGCAGCCTGGATGTCTGGAGGGCTGTATTTCAGCATTTCTGGGAGGATCCCATCTGGACCACTGGCTTTTTTACCTTTTATCTGTGTGATCCTTTCTGTTATTTCTGTCAGTGTGATTGGTTTATCCAGAGGATTTTGGAAATCTTTGAACTTTTCCTCCATATCTTTCAGTTTTTTAACAAGCTCTTTTTGTGCCAGGTTCAGGTCTTCACTTGGGATGTCATTGTAGAGGTCCTTGAAGTACTGGAGCCAGATGTTGCCGCTCTGGATGTGGAGGCTGTTGCTTTTCTGGTGGGATCCAAGGTGATTCCATAGTTCCCAAAATTTGTTGTCTTCAAGGGCATCTTGGAGTTGGAGGAGTTTGATAGAGATGTCGTTTTGCTTTTTCTTTCTGAGGGTGGCTTTGTAATTTCGTTGTACGGTGTGGTAGGCTTCTCTCAGAGTGGGGTTATTGGGGTCTCTGTGTTTTTTATTTGAGGCCATTCTTAGGGCCTTCCGTATGGTCTTGCATTCTTTGTCAAACCAGTTGTTGGGATTTTGTTTACTCGGTCTCTTGTTGATGCTTCTTTTCAGGTCAAACATTTCTGCCATGGCATATAGAATGTTGTTAAGGTCTCTTACCGCTAGGTGTACTCCTTCTGGGTTGAGTTCATACACGTTATTATGGAAACATTGGAGCTTCTCCTTGATCTCTGGTCTGTTGATGGCATCTTTGTATTTTGAGGCCGACATCTTGGACCATTTGAAGGATGGTGGCAGGCTAAAGAGGCCTGTCTTTTGCGGGGTTTGTGAGGGTGATTTCTTTGTGGATTTGATGTATAGGAGCAGTTGGTTATGGTCTGACAGATGTGTTTGTGGGGTGACTATAAGGGCGCCAATATTTGTAGGGTCCAAATCTGTCATGGCATAGTCTATCACACTGCTGCCCACATGGGAGTTTAGGGTATGTCTTCCCAGTGAGTCTCCCTTGGTGCGGCCATTGAGGATACGAAGTCCAAGGCTTCGGCATAGGTTCAACAGCGTTCTGCCGCTTTTATTAACTGTGCAATCATAGCTGTTCCTGTCGGTGTGTACTGGGTTGTCACAGTCGGTATCTGCTCCAAGTATATAGATGTTTCCATCAGTGGTCAGGTAGTCTCTTTCTCTTCCCGTTCTTGCGTTGAGGTCTCCGTAGATGAGAACGTTCCCAAGAGTCTGGAAATGGGCAGCTTCAGTCTTTAGGGTCTCAAAGCTGTCTGGGTTGAAGTATGGAGACTCTGGAGGAGCTACGTACACTGCACAGAGGTAGATGTCGGCCACGGATGTGAGGATGGAGCGGCTTTGGTCTCTCCTCCTCCCCCGTCTGGCAGCTCTGTGCTCTTAGTCACGGAGAACTGTCATTCCAGTCCTGACATCTATACAGGACAGGAAGGAGCAAATAATGGGATGGGGGAGAGGGGGGGGAGAGGTTGTATAATACAGGGGGAGCATGGAGTCTCTGCTGTGATAATAGGTGGGAGATGAGGGATGGAGCAGCTGCAGGGAAGTTATTGATTAAGGAGAGGTAATGGACCCCAAATTATAAAACACAAGAAAGTTTATCCATATTTTACTTTGTTCTAAACATCTATTATATAATTGTCTAGGGGGTACTTCCGTCTGTCTGTCCGTCTGTCTGTCTGTCACGGTTATTCATTCGCTGATTGGTCTCACCAGCTGCCTGTCATGGCTGCCGCGACCAATCAGCGACGGGCACAGTCCGGAAGAAAATGGCCGCTCCTTGCTCCCCGCAGTGTCCACGGCGATCCGCTCCATTATCTCCGCAGTCAGTGTCCCTGGCGCCCGCTCCATACTCCCCTCCGGTCACCGCTAACACAGGGTTAATGCCGGCGGTAATGGACCGCGTTATGTCGCGGGTAACGCACTCCGTTACCGTCGCTATTAACCTTGTGTGTCCCCAACCTTTTACTATTGATGCTGCCTATGCGGCATCAATAGTAAAAAAAAAAGTAATGTTAAAAATAGTAAAAAAAAAAAAAACCTGCTATACTCACCCTCCGTTGTCCGCTCGCGCCTGCCGCCATCTTCCTTTCCCAGCGATGCTTTGCGAAATTACCCGAGACCGCTAAGTCATCAGGGTAATTTCGCAAAGCATCCTGGGAACGGAAGATGGCGGCAGCCGCGCGCCCATCGGCACAGCGCCGTTGGATCCCAGGACGCGGAGAGACGGGACGCTGAGGAGCAGCGACCAGAATGGTGAGTATGTTCAACTACAAGGGGCCCTCGGATCGTTAGGTGAGTATGTTTATTTTTTAACCTGTGACATACGTGGCTCGGTAATATACTACGTCACTGGGCAATATACTACGTGGCTCGGTAATATACTACGTCACTGGGCAATATACTACGTGACTGGGCAATGTACTACGTGGCTGGGCAATATACTACGTGACTGGGCAATATACTACGTGGCTGGGCAATATACCACGTGACTGGGCAATATACTACGTGGCTCGGTAATATACGACGTCACTGGGCAATATACTACGTGGCTCCATGCTGTATACTACGTCACTGGGCAATATACTACGTGGCTCTGTGCTGTATACTATGTCACTGGGCAATATACTTCGTGGCTCCGTGCTGTATACTATGTCACTGGGCAATATACTACGTGGCTCCATGCTGTATACTACGTCACTGGGCAATATACTACTTGGCTCTGTGCTGTATACTATGTCACTGGGCAATATACTACGTAACTGGGCAATATGCTATGTCACTGGGCAATATACTACGTGGCTCCGTGCTGTATACTATGTCACTGGGCAATATACTACGTGGCTGGGCAATATGCTATGTCACTGGGCAATATACTACGTGGCTCCGTGCTGTATACTACGTCACTGGGCAATATACTACGTCACTGGGCAATATACTACGTGGCTCCGTGCTGTATACTATGTCACTGGACAATATACTACGTGGCTGGGCAATATACTATGTCACTGGGCAATATACTACGTGGCTCCATGCTGTATACTACGTCACTGGGCAATATACTACGTGGCTCTGTGCTGTATACTACGTGACTGGGCAATATACTACGTGACTGGGCAATATACTACGTGACTGGGCAATATACTACGTGACTGGGCAATATACTACGTGACTGGGCAATATACTACGTGGCTCTGTGCTGTATACTATGTCACTGGGCAATATACTACGTAAATGGGCAATATACTACATCGCTGGGCAACATACTACGTGACTGGGCAATATACTACGTGACTGGGCAATATAACCGATCACGTGATGCCTCCAAACTCCTTGCAGTCCTCCCTGATTCTCTATACTGTCCCCCCGAGCTTTCAGGTATTCCCCGATACAAGGACTTATAACAAAAACAAATATAAATTATATATGATGAAACGATACACTATATATAAAGGGATTCTGATAATAAGTAAGAAATGAGGAGGGAGGAGACAGGAGGGGCCATCACCTTATATACAAGGAGGACTATATACACAACCATTTCATTAATAGAGGAAAGGTGATTACGGGCTTCCCTTGTAGATGAGAAATAATGGACACATAGAATTATGTATGGATCAGTGGCAGTATTTGTTCCTTGCATGTTCTATTATTCAGTCACTGTGGTGGTAATATGTGATTCAGTCATAGTGCCGTGGTATTTGTTCCTTGTATGTGCTATTATTTAGTCACTGTGTGGTGATATGTTGTCCAGCCATGGTGTGGCGGTATTTGTTCCTTGTATGTGCTATTATTGTATGTGCTATTATTCAGTCACTATGTGGTGGTAATATGTGGTCTGGTCATGTTGTGTTGGTATTTGTCCCTTGTATGTGGTATTATAGGTCACTATGTGGTGGTAATATCTGATCTGGACATGGTGCGGTGGTATTTGGCCCTTTTATGTGATATTGTTCGGTCACTGTGGTGGTAATATGTGGTCTGGACATGGTGTGGCGGTATTTGTCCCTTGTATGTGGTATTATAGGTCACTATGGGTTGGTAATATGGTGTCTGGTCATGGTGCGGTGGTATTTGTCCTTTGTATGTGATATTATTGGTCATTTTAAACACAGAAAAATAAATACAAATATACCTAAATTGTATTGGATATTTTCACAAATGTTTACAGCAGAGTAGGGCTCGGCAAAAGGAGTCGGACTTGTCATGGTGACAGACTAAAAAATCTTTCGGCCAAAACAAAAGCTGCTGGTTATGTATATGGTGATGGGAACTGTAAATGTGTGATTGTCGAGGACATGGTGCAGAAGTGGAGTTTTTCCAAGAGAGACTGGTGGGACTGTGGAAGGTTCGAGGGGTGGAGGCGGGGCTGGGGTGGAACCTGGGCGGAGTCTCAAGGGGCCCCGAAAATTTTGCCAGTATGGGGCCCCAAAATTCCTAGTGGCAGCCCTGCCTGTGAAGGATTTATCGCTAAGAGATTAGCATTGCTGGACTAGTCCAGCAACTGAGCACCTCACTGACTATGGACTTTGTACATGTAGAGCCTGGTGTGGGCGAGGTTAGCTTTCTCAGCTCTGCTTAATGATATAACTAAAAACTCTGTGTCAGAACTGCTGCACCCAGTAAATTAAGTGATGCACGGTTGGATTCATCTTCTCGTTGCCTTCATCATACTGCTCTCAGATGAGTTAATAAAGCCCTGCTGACAGATTCCCTTTAAGAATGACCTCACTGCACTAATAGTGCAGAGTGGCAGTGTTTCATATGCTGGGCGCCAGATCCTTCATTGATACTGAGGGCCCCTGAACTAATTAGACTAAAGTTGGCCTAACCTACCCATATAGGCAGGATTGGCCAACAATCTAATGTGTATGGGAGTTTCATGATTGTTTCTGACAGATGATGCCAACAGAGATAAGAACCCAGTCTACTGAATTTCAGTGGTTGTACTTTTTGTCTACTCTGGAGATAAGCCACTGGTAGTGACTAGAGATGGGCGGACACCTGGATGTTTGGGTCTGACAGGTTTGGTAGAACAGATACAAACATTTTAGGTTTGAGTACCAGAAGAGTACCACTATTCACTTGAATGGGGAGCCCAAACATCCAATGTTTGCCATGCTGTCATGTGCATGACAGCGCGGCAAACAATGCTTCTCATTGGCAGTAGACAGTCATGGTTCCCACACTATCAAATGACAGCGTGAGCATGCAGATGTTAATGGAGGTATAAAGTTTATCTCCGGTTACTGGTGTCAGGTGGTGGGACTACTGCTTTCATCAGCCTATGACTGCTGCCACTAATAACAGTGAGAATAGGAGTGGCTGAAGGGAGTATTCATCAGACGGCTCCTGCTCTGTAAATAAATAATTTTTAAAAATGGCATGGGTTCCCACCTATTTTTGATAACCAGACAGAAAAACTCACAACTGGGGGTTGCAACCCTCATCTGTTAGCTTCAACAAGGCTGGTTATCAAGAATAGAGGGGTACCCACACCATAATTTTCAATTATTTAAATAAATAATTTAAAAACGGTGTGGGGTTGCCATCATTTTTGACAACCAGCCTTGCTAAAGCAGTCAGATGGGGGCTGGTATTCTCAGGCTGGTAAGGGGCCATGGATGTTGCCCCCCAGCCTAAAAATAGCAACCAGCAGCCACCCATTAAAGTCTCATGGTGCAGAGACGAGTTGTTAAATTTTAATTATTAATTGAATTATTCTTATTCTCAATTCTGTACTGAACACATTGCCTCTTGCTGACATTACAAAAGCTATTTAAGTGTACACAGCTCAGAGTGTAAGTTAACACCATATAGAGAGGACACGTGGTCTGTGGGATATATATATGTTACGTCTCTTAGGAGGGAGGGTGCTGTCACGTGGGGGCTGTCACCTCCTGCCTTCACCATCATTCTCCACGGACTATGGAGGACACACAAGGAATGAACAGCTGGTAGCCATGAAATCTACTCCCTCTAAGAGACGATGTGAACAAACGCTGATAGGAACAAATGGACAATCTGTTCGTAACTATTTCATCTATTTTTATGTTTTGCAGCAATGTGGTTTTTCTGTGGACAATTCAATAAACCACTACATTTTTTTAATGAAAATATCATGACATTTTTTCTTTAAGAGTAACGCACCTGGTAAATAGTCCTGATAAATAAATGTGCAAAATAAGCATATTTAACACGAGTTCACCACAGTTCTTCAGAAGAATTTCACTATAGTGAATTTGAGCTCCAGTGAAGTCGCCTCTGCACTGTGAGACTTTCTCACAGTGCTAGCGGAGATCTCACCAAGTTCGCTGCTGGGAACGCAGTGACCGGCAGTAACCTCGAAGATGTCACCGCTAGTCACGGAGGCTGCGCTCCCAGCAGCTCAGTCATCAGTGGTTCTTAGCCTGGACGGTCGCATCTTGGCACTGTGCAGGTTGAAAAGTGGTTATCCCCCAGAAATGGATTAAGGCATGGGCCAGAACAATTGAAAGGTTTACGGATATTGTTGTTTTTTATTTTTGTTTTATTACAGGAGACGAGTGATTTATTGGAATTAGGGGTTAGGTGAGTATAACTGTGTTTGTTATTTTTGAATAAAAAGTAAAAGTGTTTTGCAATATTTCAAATAAAAGACTTTATTCTGGCCACAATGGATTTTGTATTAGAGGAACATGCATGTAGACAACTCTAAATTAAAGGGATAGGAAGATAAAAGATCCAAAAACTGTTACATTGATTTTCCCACTGTGAGCATGCTCTAATAGCATCAAGACAAGTGTTCTGTACAAAGATGAGCAAAATGATGCAAACAAAAAATGAATACTGCAGATACCTCATAGCGATCATGTGTGGCAATGGAGCTTTGCCCGCCTGATCGCCGGCGGGATCTCGGCTCGACTGTTTAAACCCCTAAATGCCACAATCAATAGCGATTGCTGCATTTAAATGGCTGAGAAAGGGAGTGGGCTCGCTCATCCTTCTGATCAGCACTAGTGGTGGTCTCTGAGTATTTGTTAATGCTCGGAGATTAAGTTTTCGTTGCCGCAGCTGCATGATTTACGGCTGCTAGACACGCTGAATACATGTGAGGAATACCTATTTGTTAGGGAATTCCCACATGTATTCAGGCTGTCCAGCAGCCATAAATCATGCAGCTGATGCAAAGAAAAGTAAATCTCCGAGCACTTATAAATACTCGAAGATCACCTGACAGAGGCAGAGGGAAGCATGAAGGGCTCTAAAATTTCCTGTTAGATGGCTGTGCTGACTTTGGTCTTGATAAAACACAGTGGACCTACACCAGCAGATGACATGGCTCCCCAAACCATCACTGATTGTGGAAACTTCACAGTAGACCTCAAGCAGCTTGGACTGTGTGCCTGGTGCCTTGTGCCTGGTGTGGATTTGAGTTCCAAATAAAATGCAAAATTTACTTTCATCTGAGAACACCTTGGACCACTGAACAACAGTCCAATTCTTTTTCTCCTTGGCCTAGGTAAGACGCTTCTGGCATTGCCTATTGGTCATGAGTGGCTTGACACAAGGAATGCGACACTTGTAGCCCATGTCCTAGATACGTCTGTGTGTGGTGGCTTTTCAAGCAATGACTCCAGCAGCAGACCACTCCTTGTAAATCTCCCCCCAATTTTTAAATTGCCTTTTTTAACAAGTCTTTCAAGGCTGCGGTTATCCCGGTTGCTTGTGCACCTTTTGCTACCACACTTTTTCCTTCCACTCAACTTTCCATTAATATGCTCGGATACAGTACTCTGTGAACAGCCAGCTTCTCTACCAATGACCTTTTGTGGTTTACCTTCCTTGTGAAGTGTGTCAATGATGCCTTCTGGACATCTCTCAAGTCAGCAGTCTTCCCCATGATTGTGAATCCTACTGAAACACATTAAGGGACCCTTTTTAAGGGTTAGTAAGCCTTTGAAGTTGTTTTTTGTTAGTTATTCTAATTTACTGACATACTGACTTTTGGGTTTATATTGACTATAAGCCATAATCATCAAAATTAACAGAAATAAACACTTGAAATAGATCACTCTGTTTGTAATGACTCTATATAATTTATGAGTTTCACTTTTTGTATTGAAAAACTGAAATAAATTAACTTTTTGGTGATATTCTAATTTTGTGAGAAGCACCTGTAACCTTAAATTTATGTATCGAGTCTCTGTGAAATATCAAACAACTGTCTTAACGACAATCCATTTTTTTTGCTCATTTTTTCCACATATTTGCGAAGAATTCCAATTGTTTTAACGATATCCGGTTGAGTCATAGTTGTTATGTACATAAGTGACCCCACTGCCTGTCTATATTTCTCATTGTTAGGTAACAGATATTCTTCTCCTTCCAACTTTATGTAGGATGGTTCCATTGGGGTTGATACACTTTTGGCTTCTGACATTCCAAACTGATTCAGAACTGAGTTGATTTTTGCACCTTGGTTTAGAAGAACGTTTCTATCTTTTCTTTGCACTTTAATTCCTAAATAATATGTGACAATTCCAAGGTCTTTATTTTCAAAATGCTGAATCAGAATTTTAGTCATCCTTGCAATTTCTGTTTCCTCTTGATGAACCATAATCACGTCGTCCTCATATAAGAGAATATACATCCACTTTCCATCTGTACATTTTATGTATAAATGAGGATCTGCTTGACTTCTTTTAAATCCTTCTTCCAATAAGACTTTGTTCATTTTGGTGTTCCACGCTCTTGCCGATTGCATAGGACCATAGAGACATTTTTGCAGTTTGTAAACAAGATTCTCCTCACCCTCTTTGACATAACCCTCAGGTTGAGTCATATACAAGTCCTCTTCAATGTCACCATTTAAAAAGGCAGTTTTGATGCCCAAAATCCTGAATGTGGTCTGCTTAGCAACTGGAGAAAATGTGTCATTATAATCTTCATCATATTTCTGAAAATATCCATTTATGACTTATCTTTCTTCAAATCTCTGAACCTTGCCTTTAGAATCAAACTTGGTCTTATAAACCCATTTACATTTGATTGCTTTCATGCCCTGTGGTAGTTTGGTGAGTTTCCAAGTTTGAAGTTGATGAAGAGACTTAAGGTACCTTCACACTGAGCGACTTTAGAACGATAACGAAAGTGATCCGTGACGTTGCAGCGTCCTGGATAGCGATATCGTTGTGTTTGACACGCAGCAGCGATCCGGATCCTGCTGTGACATCGTTGGTCGGAGTAGAAAGGCCAGAACTTTATTTCGTCGCTGGATCACCCGCTGAAATCGCTGAATCGGCGTGTGTGACGCCGATTCAGCGATGTCTTCACTGGTTACCAGGGTAAACATCGGGTTACTAAGCACAGGGCCGCGCTTAGTAACCCGATGTTTACCCTGGTTACCAGTGTAAATGTAAAAAAAACAAACACTACATACTTACATTCCGGTGTCTGTCGCGTCCTCCGGCGTTCTGCTTCCCTGCACTGTGTCAGCGCCGGCTGGCCGTAAAGCAGAGCACAGCGGTTACGTTACCGCTCTGCTTTACGGCCGGCGCTTACACAGTGCAGGGAAGCTGACGGCGAGGGACGCAACAGACACCGGAATGTAAGTATGTAGTGTTTGTTTTTTTTACATTTACACTGGTAACCAGGGTAAACATCGGGTTACTAAGTGCGGCCCTGCGCTTAGTAACCCGATGTTTACCCTGGTTACCCGGGGACTTCGGCATCGTTGGTCGCTGGAGAGCTGTCTGTGTGACAGCTCTTCAGCGACCACACAATGATGAAACAGCGACGCTGCAGCAATCGGCATCGTTGTCTATATCGCTGCAGCGTCGCTTAATGTGACGGTACCTTTAATTTCCTCAGCAGCAGCATTAATCCACTTTACTTTTTCATGGACAGGTATTTGTTGCATCTCATCACATGATTGTGGCTCTGACTCAGGTAGTGTTTTATTAAAATAGCATAGACGCTTAGCTGGTATACCCTTGTTTGATCTCAACGATCTCCTGACTTCAGGTTCACCTGATTTTTCTGTTGCTTCTTCAAAGGTTGAAGAACCTAATCAAACTTATACATCCTTTTATCTTGTTATTTTGAAATTGTGACTGAGATTTTTGTTGCTTTAGCTGGACTACTGGCATGAAACTTGAGGAAAACAAAGTTCTCATCAAGCATTACATCTCTGCTTATTGTGAATTTGCTCTTTTCTGTGTGCAAGATTTTGTACCCTTTCTGGGTTTCATAGTAGCTTACCAGGATACCCTCTTTTTCATGAGATACCCACTTGGCACATTTTTCTTTGGGAATATGTACAAATACTTTCCTTCGGATTATTCTTATGTGTTGTAATTCAGGATTCTTGCTGTTCCATTGCTCAATAAAAGCTGATAAAATGATGAAAGCATGCCCGAAAAGACTGTGACTTTTCAGAGCTTTTACATCAATATTTTGGAATAAAAGCTTTGATGAATTGCCTCCATGGTGCTAAGGGGAAAACACTGTATAATTGTAAATCTGGCTTTACTTTGTTACGCTAAAACAAAAGCTGCATTGGCCACATTTTTTAATGAAACCCTTTAATGATAATTTTCCCCTTTCTGCCCTTCTTTTGTCTCTTCTCTCATTGTGCCAGGGAATTAGCACTTGGGCAACTAACGTGTATCTTCTCTGTTACAGCCTTCAGGCCACAACATTGCAGTGAAAATCTTTTTCATGATTGTCCTGGATTATTCCCACTGCCCTGAAGTCCCTTTGTCCCATCCACTAGGAATGGGCTTTAATAAAATGTCTCTGGGGCTGGGATGGTCTTCATTAAAATTTAATCTAAATAATTAAAAAAAAGACTCTTGACCGTAGTTTTACTGCTAATAAACTGAAAATGTGTCGCATTGCATAGTGCAGCTACATGACTTCCATATTATCTCTTTCCTTGTCTGTGTTACATTATAGTATAAATATGATGTGATGGTCGCTGTCTCGAAACGATGTAATCTTTTGATGCAATGCCTCTAACAATCACCAGGGGTCCTACAAGACAAGCAAATGTTGTGTTTTTGCTTGCCTGAGCATCAGAGATGCAGTTTTGCATTCAACTCTCTCACATATAGCGTTTGCTAGGGAATATCTGTCTGCCAGCTGAAAATTACACCCAGCAGGCGTGTATGTGTACAGGAATTAACTGATGTAATTTGAGTAAAAGGAATTTAATATCATGTGTCCTTACTGCAGCATCCCTGGAGACTAGAGTTGAGCGACCTTGACCTTTTTAGAGTCGAGCCGGGTTTTGCGAAACCCGACTATGTCCAAAGTCGGGTCGAGTGAAATCGGCCGATTATGACGTAAAGTCGGGATCGACCGAAACACGAAACCCAATGCAAGTCAATGGGGCAGCATAGTCGGCAGTGAGTGGGGGCCAGGAAAACACCTAGAGTGCCCATTTTAATGTCAAAACCATCCATTCTTCTTAATGAAGCTTGTCAAGCGTAATTTACCTTATAATAATTGGAAGGCATTTGAAATTGGGGGTCATTTGGCTAAAGTTGTGGGGGGTAGGGCTGGTTCAAGTAATTAGTGGGCCCAGGAAATCTGGACCACGTCACGGCAGTGGAGCAGGGAGAGGTAAGTATTTCAACTTTGCAAGTGCTGTGAACCTGAGCAAGCAGGGGGGGCCCACTCGTTGGCATTGGCACTGGCACAGGGCCCCTCAAAGTACAGCGGTGTGTTTGCACGGCGGGGGCGCCTCCCACCGGCAGCAACACTTTTGCGTACTATGAGAGGCCCTGTGCCAGTGACGTCGCCAACTAGTATTCCTCCCCCCACCTGATGAAGGAACCTGCACTTTCATCTGCACCTTCCTCTTTGTCCCCGTGTAAGGTGGTATGGTATGCGGGAAGAGCAACCTGACTTTCAGCAGGGTCACAATGTTGTTGTGTAGCGTGCACGGGGAATGTTGCGTTATGGGTCAATGTACCAGCAGACTCATCTATCACTGGCTGGGCAATGGGCACGATGAAGTGGAAACACAGATATAGGCCCAAAGAAGAAAGTGGGCTAAATGCAGTTCAAAATTGGTAACACAGGAATAACCAGGGGGCATTGCAGTGGAGGACAACTGGAATGAGAGGCTGACACAGAGAGTAGGGCCAAATCAGTAAGTAGTCGAAATGCAGTTCAAAATTGGCAACCGTAGTAAACAGGCGGCACAGCTTTGTTCAGTGGAGGAGAACAGCAAGGAGTGGCAGACACCGATAGTAGGCCCCAACCCAACTAGTAGGCCAAATGCAGTCTAACATTAACAACTACTTAACGAGAGGCTGAAAATGGTATTTCAGGACAGGAAACCAGGAGAACAGCAAGGAGTGGCAGACACCGATAGTAGGCCCCAAACCAACTAGTACGCCAAATGCAGTTGTTCCATTTAACCACAATTTAATGAGAGCCTGAAGATAGAAGCTCAGGAAAGGCAACCTGGGGAACACCTTGGAGTGTAACACACCATCTCTCTCCACCCCATACCCATTTTGTAGGCCTAATGCTGTGTACTTTTCTACAACTACTAAACGAGAGTCGGAAGACCGAAGCAATGGCAAGGAAACCTGGGGAACACCTTGGAGTGTAACACACCATCTCTCTCCACCCCATACCCAATTTGTAGGCCTAATGCAGCCTACTTTCCGACACCTACTAAACGAGAGCATGAAGATCGAAGCTCAGGAAAGGCAACCTGGGGAACACCTTGGAGTGTAACACACCATCTCTCTCCACCCCATACCCATTTTTTAGGCCTAATGCAGTGTACTTTTCTACAACTACTAAACGAGAGTCGGAAGACCGAAGCAATGGCAAGGAAACCTGGGGAACACCTTGGAGTGTAACACACCATCTCTCTCCACCCCATTCCCCATTTTTTAGGCCTAATGCAGCCTACTTTCCGACACCTACTAAACGAGAGCATGAAGATCGAAGCTCAGGAAAGGCAACCTGGGGAACACCTTGGAGTGTAACACACCATCTCTCTCCACCCCATACCCATTTTGTAGGCCTAATGCTGTGTACTTTTCTACAACTACTAAACGAGAGTCGGAAGACCGAAGCAATGGCAAGGAAACCTGGGGAACACCTTGGAGTGTAACACACCATCTCTCTCCACCCCATACCCAATTTGTAGGCCTAATGCAGCCTACTTTCCGACACCTACTAAACGAGAGCATGAAGATCGAAGCTCAGGAAAGGCAACCTGGGGAACACCTTGGAGTGTAACACACCATCTCTCTCCACCCCATACCCATTTTGTAGGCCTAATGCTGTGTACTTTTCTACAACTACTAAACGAGAGTCGGAAGACCGAAGCAATGGCAAGGAAACCTGGGGAACACCTTGGAGTGTAACACACCATCTCTCTCCACCCCATACCCAATTTGTAGGCCTAATGCAGCCTACTTTCCGACACCTACTAAACGAGAGCATGAAGATCGAAGCTCAGGAAAGGCAACCTGGGGAACACCTTGGAGTGTAACACACCATCTCTCTCCACCCCATACCCATTTTGTAGGCCTAATGCTGTGTACTTTTCTACAACTACTAAACGAGAGTCGGAAGACCGAAGCAATGGCAAGGAAACCTGGGGAACACCTTGGAGTGTAACACACCATCTCTCTCCACCCCATACCCAATTTGTAGGCCTAATGCAGCCTACTTTCCGACACCTACTAAACGAGAGCATGAAGATCGAAGCTCAGGAAAGGCAACCTGGTGAAAACCTTGGAGTGTAACACAACCTGTCTCTACACCCCATACCAAATTTGTAGGCCTAATGCAGCGTAGTTTCCACCAACTACTAAACGAGAGCCGGAAGATCGAAGCTCATGAAAGGCAACCCGGGGAACACCTTGGAGTGTAACACAACCTCTCTCTACACCACGAAAGGGCTGATTCTTAGGAAGGAAGGCTGTTGTAAATAAGCATTGCGCGTCCGAGGGTGATTATATTCTTATTCGGTATCTACTCACCCTCGGACGCGCCATGCTTCTTGATTTGTAATTAATGTTTATTTGCAATGTGCTTTTGACTTACTCAATTATTTTTTTAATTATTGATTTTATTAAATTAATAGTTTAACATCTTATTGGAAATAATTTAAAGGAGACGCGACAGGACAACACTCGGTGGATGCCATATCTGTGTTAACAACTCCAAAAAACTTTCAGTTAACTTCTTGCAGGAGAAAGAAATTGTAGCTGTTGGACCTTTGTAGTACAGTTCCAGATATTTGTTGTGTGTTTGTTTTGATTGTTAAAATGTCTGCATTTGAGATCTCAACACGATTTTATTTTTTATAATCAAATTAATTTTTTAAATATTTTATTAGGTTGGTTCAAGGGGTACACGGGCCGCAGTAGACAGGTCAGTGGAGGCCTAGTGGAAGGAGGGACCGCAGATGCGCCACTGTTTCACCCATACACAATTAGTAGGCCTAATGCAGCGTAGTTTCCAACAGCTACTAAACGAGAGCCGGAAGATCGAAGCTCAGGAAAGGCAACCTGGGGAACACCTTGGAGTGTAACACAACCTCTCTCTACACCACGGAAGGGCTGATTCTTAGGAAGGAAGGCTGTTGTAAATAAGCATTGCGCGTCCGAGGGTGATTATATTCTTATTCGGTATCTACTCACCCTCGGACGCGCCATGCTTCTTGATTTGTAATTAATGTTTATTTGCAATGTGCTTTTGACTTACTCAATTATTTTTTTAATTATTGATTTTATTAAATTAATAGTTTAACATCTTATTGGAAATAATTTAAAGGAGACGCGACAGGACAACACTCGGTGGATGCCATATCTGTGTTAACAACTCCAAAAAACTTTCAGTTAACTTCTTGCAGGAGAAAGAAATTGTAGCTGTTGGACCTTTGTAGTACAGTTCCAGATATTTGTTGTGTGTTTGTTTTGATTGTTAAAATGTCTGCAATTGAGATCTCAACACGATCTTATTTTTTATAATCAAATTAATTTTTTTTATATTTAATGATGTTGGTTCAAGGGGTACACGGGCAGCAATAGACAGGTCAGTGGAGGCCTAGTGGAAGGAGTGACGGCAGACAGGCATCAAAGGCCTAACATTGGGCTGGCTGTAGGCAAGTTAAAATTGGTTCCAGGGGAACACGGCCATCAGTGGCCTGGTCAGTGTAGTTGTAGTTGAAAGAACGGGACGCAGACAGGCTTCGAAGGCCTAACATAATAACATAGGGCTGGCTGTAGGCAAGTTAAAATTGGTTCCAAGGGAACACGGCCATCAGTGGCCTGGTCAGTGTAGTTGTAGTTGAAAGAACGGGACGCAGACAGGCTTCGAAGGCCTAACATAACAAACTTGGGCTGGCTGTAGGCACTTTTAAATTTGTTCCAGGGGTACATGGGCAGCAGTGTATGGTCAGTGGAAGTCTAGTGGAAGGAGTGACCGCAGACAGGCTTCCAAGGCCTAACATAACAAACTTGGGCTGGCTGTAGGCACTTTTAAATTGGTTCCAGGGGTACACGGGCAGCAGTGGTCTGGTCAGTGGAAGTCTAGTGGAAGGAGTGACCGCAGACAGGCTTCCAAGGCCTAACATAACAAACTTGGGCTGGCTGTAGGCACTTTTAAATTGGTTCCAGGGGTACACGGGCAGCAGTGGTCTGGTCTGTGGAAGTCTAGTGGAAGGAGTGACCGCAGACAGGCTTCGAAGGCCTAACATAACAAACTTGGGCTGGCTGTAGGCACTTTTAAATTGGTTCCAGGGGTACACGGGCAGCAGTGGTCTGGTCAGTGGAAGTCTAGTGGAAGGAGTGACCGCAGACAGGCTTCCAAGGCCTAACATAACAAACTTGGGCTGGCTGTAGGCACTTTTAAATTGGTTCCAGGGGTACACGGGCAGCAGTGGTCTGGTCAGTGGAAGTCTAGTGGAAGGAGTGACCGCAGACAGGCTTCCAAGGCCTAACATAACAAACTTGGGCTGGCTGTAGGCACTTTTAAATTGGTTCCAGGGGTACACGGGCAGCAGTGGTCTGGTCTGTGGAAGTCTAGTGGAAGGAGTGACCGCAGACAGGCTTCGAAGGCCTAACATAACAAACTTGGGCTGGCTGTAGGCACTTTTAAATTGGTTCCAGGGGTACACGGGCAGCAGTGGTCTGGTCAGTGGAAGTCTAGTGGAAGGAGTGACCGCAGACAGGCTTCCAAGGCCTAACATAACAAACTTGGGCTGGCTGTAGGCACTTTTAAATTGGTTCCAGGGGTACACGGGCAGCAGTGGTCTGGTCTGTGGAAGTCTAGTGGAAGGAGTGACCGCAGACAGGCTTCGAAGGCCTAACATAATAACATAGGGCTGGCTGTAGGCAAGTTAAAATTGGTTCCAAGGGAACACGGCCATCAGTGGCCTGGTCAGTGTAGTTGTAGTTGAAAGAACGGGACGCAGACAGGCTTCGAAGGCCTAACATAACAAACTTGGGCTGGCTGTAGGCACTTTTAAATTTGTTCCAGGGGTACATGGGCAGCAGTGTATGGTCAGTGGAAGTCTAGTGGAAGGAGTGACCGCAGACAGGCTTCCAAGGCCTAACATAACAAACTTGGGCTGGCTGTAGGCACTTTTAAATTGGTTCCAGGGGTACACGGGCAGCAGTGGTCTGGTCAGTGGAAGTCTAGTGGAAGGAGTGACCGCAGACAGGCTTCCAAGGCCTAACATAACAAACTTGGGCTGGCTGTAGGCACTTTTAAATTGGTTCCAGGGGTACACGGGCAGCAGTGGTCTGGTCTGTGGAAGTCTAGTGGAAGGAGTGACCGCAGACAGGCTTCGAAGGCCTAACATAACAAACTTGGGCTGGCTGTAGGCACTTTTAAATTGGTTCCAGGGGTACACGGGCAGCAGTGGTCTGGTCAGTGGAAGTCTAGTGGAAGGAGTGACCGCAGACAGGCTTCCAAGGCCTAACATAACAAACTTGGGCTGGCTGTAGGCACTTTTAAATTGGTTCCAGGGGTACACGGGCAGCAGTGGTCTGGTCTGTGGAAGTCTAGTGGAAGGAGTGACCGCAGACAGGCTTCGAAGGCCTAACATAATAACATAGGGCTGGCTGTAGGCAAGTTAAAATTGGTTCCAAGGGAACACGGCCATCAGTGGCCTGGTCAGTGTAGTTGTAGTTGAAAGAACGGGACGCAGACAGGCTTCGAAGGCCTAACATAACAAACTTGGGCTGGCTGTAGGCACTTTTAAATTTGTTCCAGGGGTACATGGGCAGCAGTGTATGGTCAGTGGAAGTCTAGTGGAAGGAGTGACCGCAGACAGGCTTCCAAGGCCTAACATAACAAACTTGGGCTGGCTGTAGGCACTTTTAAATTGGTTCCAGGGGTACACGGGCAGCAGTGGTCTGGTCAGTGGAAGTCTAGTGGAAGGAGTGACCGCAGACAGGCTTCCAAGGCCTAACATAACAAACTTGGGCTGGCTGTAGGCACTTTTAAATTGGTTCCAGGGGTACACGGGCAGCAGTGGTCTGGTCTGTGGAAGTCTAGTGGAAGGAGTGACCGCAGACAGGCTTCGAAGGCCTAACATAACAAACTTGGGCTGGCTGTAGGCACTTTTAAATTGGTTCCAGGGGTACACGGGCAGCAGTGGTCTGGTCAGTGGAAGTCTAGTGGAAGGAGTGACCGCAGACAGGCTTCCAAGGCCTAACATAACAAACTTGGGCTGGCTGTAGGCACTTTTAAATTGGTTCCAGGGGTACACGGGCAGCAGTGGTCTGGTCAGTGGAAGTCTAGTGGAAGGAGTGACCGCAGACAGGCTTCCAAGGCCTAACATAACAAACTTGGGCTGGCTGTAGGCACTTTTAAATTGGTTGCAGGGGTACACGGGCAGCAGTGGTCTGGTCAGTGGAAGTCTAGTGGAAGGAGTGACCGCAGACAGGCTTCGAAGGCCTAACATAACAAAATTGGGCTGGCTGTAGGCACTTTAAATTGGTTCCAGGGGTACATGGGCAGCAGTGTATGGTCAGTGGAAGTCTAGTGGAAGGAGTGACGGCAGACAGTCTTCGAAGGCCTAACATAACAAAATTGGGCTGACTGTAGGCACTTTTAAATTGGTTCCAGGGTAACACGGCCAGCAGTGGCCTGGTCAGTGTAGTAGTTGTAGAAAGAAGGGACCGCAGACAGGCTTCGAAGGCCTAACATAACAAAAATGTCAAAACAATGGTATTGTCAGTGCCAGGCATTGAAGGATGTCAGCGCCTAGACTACAAATTGGTGAAGCTGTGAGAGATAATTTTGCTAGTGGTAGAGCACTGTTTGAGCTGGGGGGGGGAACTGTCTTGTGGCCGGCGGTACAGGCACAGGGCCCCTCATATTACAACGGTGTGTCTGACGTTGGGTGCGCACCACCACCGCCAGAGACACTTTATTGTACTATGAGGGACCCAGTGGCAGTGCCGTCGACCAAAAGCGGCCACACCCACCTCTTCAGACAAACAGCACTCTCAAGGGTCCAAGCGCAAAGTGGCGATAGCACGGCCCCGTGTGGGGAGTTTGGCCATTTCGTGAGGTGGAAACATGTCGTATGCTGGACAATCAGGTGAAGAAAATTACGAGATTGGAAAAGTCATTCAGAATAGTCCACAGGCAAGACCTTTTCATAGGAAAGCTAGGTGTCAGCCGGGCAGGGTGGGGCAAAAGATTTTGAAATCCAGTTGTGGTTCATTTTAATGAAGGTTAGATCATCTACATTTTGGGTAGCCAGACGAGTCCTTTTTTCTGTTAGTATTGAACCTGCAGCACTGAATACTCTTTCTGATAGGACACTAGCTGCCGGGCAAGCAAGCTCCTGCAATGCATATTCTGCCAATTCTGGCCAGGTGTCTAATTTGGATGCCCAGTAATCAAATGGGAATGACGGTTGAGGGAGAACGTCGATAAGGGATGAAAAATAGTTTGTAACCATACTGGACAAATGTTGTCTCCTGTCACTTTGAATTGATGCTGCAGTACCTGTCCTGTCTGCGGTCATAGAAAAATCACTCCACAACCTGGTCAGAAAACCCCTCTGGCCAACGCCACTTCTGATTTCTGCCCCTCTAACACCTCTGGTCTGCTGGCCCCTGGAGCTCGTGTGAGAACGATCACGGGCGCTGTGTGCAGGGAATGCCAGAAGCAAACGGTCAACAAGAGTTGATTGTTTTGTTGCTAATATTAGTTCCAAGTTCTCATGTGGCATAATATTTTGCAATTTGCCTTTATAGCGAGGATCAAGGAGGCAGGCCAACCAGTAATCGTCATCGTTCATCATTTTTGTAATGCGTGTGTCCCTTTTGAGGATACGCAAGGCATAATCCGCCATGTGGGCCAAAGTTCCCGTTGTCAAATCTGCGGTTGTGCTTGGTTGAGGGGCAGTTGCAGGCAAATCTACGTCACTTGTGTCCCTCAAAAAACCAGAACCCGGCCTTGCCACGCCACCAATTTCCCGTGCCCCCGGGAAAGCTTCCTCATTAAAAATATACTCATCCCCATCATCCTCCTCATCCTCCACCTCCTCTTCGCCCGGTACCTCGTCATGTACACTGCCCTGACCAGACAATCGCTGACTGTCATCAAGGCTTTCCTCTTCCTCTGGTGCAGACGCCTGATCCTTTATGTGCGTCAAACTTTGCATCAGCAGACGCATTAGGGGGATGCTCATGCTTATTATGGCGTTGTCTGCACTAACCAGCCGTGTGCATTCCTCAAAACACTGAAGGACTTGACACATGTCTTGAATCTTCGACCACTGCACACCTGACAACTCCATGTCTGCCATCCTACTGCCTGCCCGTGTATGTGTATCCTCCCACAAAAACATAACAGCCCGCCTCTGTTCGCACAGTCTCTGAAGCATGTGCAGTGTTGAGTTCCACCTTGTTGCAACGTCTATGATTAGGCGATGCTGGGGAAGGTTCAAAGAACGCTGATAGGTCTGCATACGGCTGGAGTGTACAGGCGAACGGCGGATATGTGCGCAAAGTCCACGCACTTTGAGGAGCAGGTCGGATAACCCCGGATAACTTTTCAGGAAGCACTGCACCACCAGGTTTAAGGTGTGAGCCAGGCAAGGAATGTGTTTCAGTTGGGAAAGGGAGATGGCAGCCATGAAATTCCTTCCGTTATCACTCACTACCTTGCCTGCCTCAAGATCTACAGTGCCCAGCCACGACTGCGTTTCTTGCTGCAAGAACTCGGACAGAACTTCCGCGGTGTGTCTATTGTCGCCCAAACACTTCATAGCCAATACAGCCTGCTGACGTATGCCAGTAGCTGCCCCATAATGGGAGACCTGGTGTGCAACAGTGGCAGGTGCGGATGGAGTGTTTGTGCGACTGCGGTCTGTGGACGAGCTCTTGCTTCTGCAGGAGGACGAGGAGGAGGAGGAGGAGGAGGGGGTGCGAACGGCTACAGACAACTGTTTACTAGACCGTGGGCTAGGCAGAACTGTCCCAAACTTGCTGTCCCCTGTGGACCCTGAATCCACCACATTTACCCAGTGTGCCGTGATGGACACGAAACGTCCCTGGCCATGCCTACTGGTCCATGCATCTGTTGTCAGGTGCACCTTTGTGCTCACAGATTGCCTGAGTGCATGGACGATGCGCTCTTTAACATGCTGGTGGAGGGCTGGGATGGCTTTTCTGGAAAAAAAGTGTCGACTGGGTAGCTCGTAGCGTGGTACAGCGTAGTCCATCAGGTCTTTGAAAGCTTCGCTTTCAACTAACCGGTAGGGCATCATCTCTAACGAGATTAGTCTAGCTATGTGGGCGTTCAAACCCTGTGTACGCGGATGCGAGGCTAAGTATTTCCTTTTTCTAACCATAGTCTCATGTAGGGTGAGCTGGACTGGAGAGCTGGAGATCGTGGAACTAGCGGGGGTGCCGGTGGACATGGCAGACTGAGAGACGGTGGGAGATGGTATTGTTGCCGCCGGTGCCCTAGATGCAGTGTTTCCTACTACGAAACTGGTGATTCCCTGACCCTGACTGCTTTGGCCTGGCAAAGATACCTGCACAGATACAGCAGGTGGTGCGCTAAATGGTGGTCCTACACTGCCGGAAGGGATGTTGCGTTGATGACTAGCTTCATTGGCCGAGGGTGCAACAACCTTAAGGGACGTTTGGTAGTTAGTCCAAGCTTTCAAATGCATGGTGGTTAAATGTCTATGCATGCAACTAGTATTGAGACTTTTCAGATTCTGACCTCTGCTTAAGGAAGTAGAACATTTTTGACAGATGACTTTGCGCTGATCAATTGGATGTTGTTTAAAAAAATGCCAGACTGCACTCTTTCTAGCATCGGATACCTTTTCAGGCATTGCAGACTGAGCTTTAACCGGATGGCCACGCTGTCCTCCACCAGGTTTTGGCTTTGCCACGCGTTTTGGGCAAGATACGGGCCCGGCAGATGGAACCTGTGGCGATGTTGATGCCTGCTGCGGCCCCTCCTCCTCCTCTGCTTCAGAACTGCTGCCGCCTGCACCCTGTTCCCCCAATGGCTGCCAATCGGGGTCAAGAACTGGGTCATCTAATAACTCTTCTTGTACCTCCTGCGCAACTTCGTCTGTGTCACCGTGTCGTTCGGTGGTATAGCGTTCGTGATGGGGCAACATAGTCTCATCAGGGTCTGATTCTTGATCAGCACCCTGCGAGGGCAATGTTGTGGTCTGAGTCAAAGGACCAGCATAGTAGTCTGGCTGTGGCTGTGCGTCAGTGCACTCCATGTCAGATTCAATTTGTAATGGGCATGGACTGTTAACTGCTTCACTTTCTAAGCCAGGGACGGTATGTGTAAAGAGCTCCATGGAGTAACCCGTTGTGTCGCCTGCTGCATTCTTCTCTGTTGTTGTTTTTGCTGAAGAGGACAAGGAAGTGACTTGTCCCTGACCGTGAACATCCACTAACGACGCGCTGCTTTTACTTTTACCAGTTTCACGAGAGGAGGCAAAAGAGCTAGAGGCTGAGTCAGCAAGATAAGCCAAAACTTGCTCTTGCTGCTCCGGCTTTAAAAGCGGTTTTCCTAATCCCAGAAAAGGGAGCGTTCGAGGCCTTGTGTAGCCGGACGACGAACCTGGCTCCACAGCTCCAGACTTAGGTGCAATATTTTTTTCCCCACGACCACCTGATGCTCCACCACTACCACTACCCTCATTACCAGCTGACAATGAACGCCCCCGGCCACGACCTCTTCCACTAGACTTCCTCATTGTTTTAAAAACGTAACCAAACTAACGTTATTTGTTGCAGTCACACAACTTACACGGTGAGCTATAACTTCAGTATGATTTAGCTACCCCTTTACAGGTTGGTGAGACCACAGCGAAAATCAGGCCCAATGTTACACACTCTTTTTTTGGTGGCTGCAAATTAGAGAGATGCCCCACACGCAGGACTGTCACTGAAGCACAAATGTTAATATTAATGTCACACTATTATTTTTTTTTTATTTTTATTTTTTTCAGGAACACTTTAGAAACCCCCCCAAAAAAAAAAATAGATTTTTGCAGGGAGAATTTAGAAAACAAATGTAACAAACTATATGCTTTCTATGGGCCACTGAGTGAGAGATGACGCACACAGGAATCAGGAGTGGCACACAAGCCCAGAGGCCAATATTTTTCTACCAATGATTGATGGAGTTATTTTCTCTGGTAGATTTTGGAACCCAAATCAAGGAAAAAAAATATAGGCTTTCTATGGACCACAATTGGAGAGAGAGAGAGAGAGAGAGAGAGAGATGGCACACCCAGGAGTCAAGACTGGCACACAAGCAGAAAGGCCAATATTAATCTCCCATTTTTTTGGGGGGTTTGTTTTTTTTTTTTTGTTTTTTTTTTTTTCAGGGAGACTTTAGAAAAAAAAATAATAAAAAAAATATGATTTTATCAGGAAGAATTTAGAAACCAAATAAAATAAAATTATTTTTTCAGGGAGAATTTATAAAACAAATAAAAACAAAAATAGGCGTTCTATGGCCCACTGACTGAGAGATGACGCACACAGGAGTCAGGAGTGGCACACAAGCCCAGAGGCCAATATTTTTCTACCAATGATTGATGTAGTTATTTTCTCTGGTAGATTTTGGAACCCAAATCAAGGAAAAAAAATATAGGCTTTCTATGGACCACAATTGGAGAGAGAGAGAGGGCACACCCAGGAGTCAAGACTGGCACACAAGCAGAAAGGCCAATATTAATCTCCCACTGTTTTTTTTGTTTGTTTGTTTTTTTTTTTTTTCAGGGAGACTTTAGAAAAAAAAATAATAAAAAAAATATGATTTTATCAGGAAGAATTTAGAAACCAAATAAAATAAAATGATTTTTTCAGGGAGAATTTATAAAAAAAATAAAAACAAAAATAGGCGTTCTATGGCCCACTGACTGAGAGATGACGCACACAGGAGTCAGGAGTGGCACACAAGCCCAGAGGCCAATATTTTTCTACCAATGATTGATGTAGTTATTTTCTCTGGTAGATTTTGGAACCCAAATCAAGGAAAAAAAATATAGGCTTTCTATGGACCACAATTGGAGAGAGAGAGAGAGAGAGAGAGAGAGATGGCACACCCAGGAGTCAAGACTGGCACACAAGCAGAAAGGCCAATATTAATCTCCCACTGTTTTTTTTGGTTGTTTTTTTTTTTTTTTTTTCAGGGAGACTTTAGAAAAAAAAATAATAAAAAAAATATGATTTTATCAGGAAGAATTTAGAAACCAAATAAAATAAAATGATTTTTTCAGGGAGAATTTATAAAACAAATAAAAACAAAAATAGGCGTTCTATGGCCCACTGACTGAGAGATGACGCACACAGGAGTCAGGAGTGGCACACAAGCCCAGAGGCCAATATTTTTCTACCAATGATTGATGTAGTTATTTTCTCTGGTAGATTTTAGAACCCAAATCAAGGAAAAAAAATATAGGCTTTCTATGGACCACAATTGGAGAGAGAGAGAGAGAGAGAGAGAGAGAGATGGCACACCCAGGAGTCAAGACTGGCACACAAGCAGAAAGGCCAATATTAATCTCCCACTGTTTTTTTTGGTTGTTTTTTTTTTTTTTTTTTCAGGGAGACTTTAGAAAAAAAATTAATAAAAAAAATATGATTTTATCAGGAAGGATTTAGAAACCAAATAAAATAAAATGATTTTTTCAGGGAGAATTTATAAAACAAATAAAAACAAAAATAGGCGTTCTATGGCCCACTGACTGAGAGATGACGCACACAGGAGTCAGGAGTGGCACACAAGCCCAGAGGCCAATATTTTTCTACCAATGATTGATGTAGTTATTTTCTCTGGTAGATTTTGGAACCCAAATCAAGGAAAAAAAATATAGGCTTTCTATGGACCACAATTGGAGAGAGAGAGAGAGAGAGAGAGAGAGAGAGAGATGGCACACCCAGGAGTCAAGACTGGCACACAAGCAGAAAGGCCAATATTAATCTCCCACTGTTTTTTTTGTTTGTTTTTTTTTTTTTTTTTTCAGGGAGACTTTAGAAAAAAAAATAATAAAAAAAATATGATTTTATCAGGAAGAGTTTAGAAACCAAATAAAATAAAATGATTTTTTCAGGGAGAATTTATAAAACAAATAAAAACAAAAATAGGCGTTCTATGGCCCACTGACTGAGAGATGACGCACACAGGAGTCAGGAGTGGCACACAAGCCCAGAGGCCAATATTTTTCTACCAATGATTGATGTAGTTATTTTCTCTGGTAGATTTTAGAACCCAAATCAAGGAAAAAAAATATAGGCTTTCTATGGACCACAATTGGAGAGAGAGAGAGAGAGAGAGAGAGAGAGATGGCACACCCAGGAGTCAAGACTGGCACACAAGCAGAAAGGCCAATATTAATCTCCCACTGTTTTTTTTGTTTGTTTTTTTTTGTTTTTTTTCAGGGAGACTTTAGAAAAAAAATTAATAAAAAAAATATGATTTTATCAGGAAGAATTTAGAAACCAAATAAAATAAAATGATTTTTTCAGGGAGAATTTATAAAACAAATAAAAACAAAAATAGGCGTTCTATGGCCCACTGACTGAGAGATGACGCACACAGGAGTCAGGAGTGGCACACAAGCCCAGAGGCCAATATTTTTCTACCAATGATTGATGTAGTTATTTTCTCTGGTAGATTTTGGAACCCAAATCAAGGAAAAAAAATATAGGCTTTCTATGGACCACAATTGGAGAGAGAGAGAGAGAGAGAGAGAGAGATGGCACACCCAGGAGTCAAGACTGGCACACAAGCAGAAAGGCCAATATTAATCTCCCACTGTTTTTTTTGGTTGTTTTTTTTTTTTTTTTTCAGGGAGACTTTAGAAAAAAAAATAATAAAAAAAATATGATTTTATCAGGAAGAATTTAGAAACCAAATAAAATAAAATTATTTTTTCAGGGAGAATTTATAAAACAAATAAAACCAAAAATAGGTGTTCTATGGCCCACTGACTGAGAGATGACGCACCCAGGAGTCAAGACTGGCACACAAGCAGAAAGGCCAATATTAATCTCCCACTGTTTTTTTTTTTTTTTTTTTTTTCAGGGAGACTTTAGAAAAAAAAATAATAAAAAAAATATGATTTTATCAGGAAGAATTTAGAAACCAAATAAAATAAAATGATTTTTTCAGGGAGAATTTATAAAACAAATAAAAACAAAAATAGGCGTTCTATGGCCCACTGACTGAGAGATGACGCACACAGGAGTCAGGAGTGGCACACAAGCCCAGAGGCCAATATTTTTCTACCAATGATTGATGTAGTTATTTTCTCTGGTAGATTTTAGAACCCAAATCAAGGAAAAAAAATATAGGCTTTCTATGGACCACAATTGGAGAGAGAGAGAGAGAGAGAGAGAGAGAGATGGCACACCCAGGAGTCAAGACTGGCACACAAGCAGAAAGGCCAATATTAATCTCCCACTGTTTTTTTTGGTTGTTTTTTTTTTTTTTTTTTCAGGGAGACTTTAGAAAAAAAATTAATAAAAAAAATATGATTTTATCAGGAAGGATTTAGAAACCAAATAAAATAAAATGATTTTTTCAGGGAGAATTTATAAAACAAATAAAAACAAAAATAGGCGTTCTATGGCCCACTGACTGAGAGATGACGCACACAGGAGTCAGGAGTGGCACACAAGCCCAGAGGCCAATATTTTTCTACCAATGATTGATGTAGTTATTTTCTCTGGTAGATTTTGGAACCCAAATCAAGGAAAAAAAATATAGGCTTTCTATGGACCACAATTGGAGAGAGAGAGAGAGAGAGAGAGAGAGAGAGAGATGGCACACCCAGGAGTCAAGACTGGCACACAAGCAGAAAGGCCAATATTAATCTCCCACTGTTTTTTTTGTTTGTTTTTTTTTTTTTTTTTTCAGGGAGACTTTAGAAAAAAAAATAATAAAAAAAATATGATTTTATCAGGAAGAATTTAGAAACCAAATAAAATAAAATGATTTTTTCAGGGAGAATTTATAAAACAAATAAAAACAAAAATAGGCGTTCTATGGCCCACTGACTGAGAGATGACGCACACAGGAGTCAGGAGTGGCACACAAGCCCAGAGGCCAATATTTTTCTACCAATGATTGATGTAGTTATTTTCTCTGGTAGATTTTAGAACCCAAATCAAGGAAAAAAAATATAGGCTTTCTATGGACCACAATTGGAGAGAGAGAGAGAGAGAGAGAGAGAGAGATGGCACACCCAGGAGTCAAGACTGGCACACAAGCAGAAAGGCCAATATTAATCTCCCACTGTTTTTTTTGTTTGTTTTTTTTTGTTTTTTTTCAGGGAGACTTTAGAAAAAAAATTAATAAAAAAAATATGATTTTATCAGGAAGAATTTAGAAACCAAATAAAATAAAATGATTTTTTCAGGGAGAATTTATAAAACAAAAATAGGCGTTCTATGGCCCACTGACTGAGAGATGACGCACACAGGAGTCAGGAGTGGCACACAAGCCCAGAGGCCAATATTTTTCTACCAATGATTGATGTAGTTATTTTCTCTGGTAGATTTTGGAACCCAAATCAAGGAAAAAAAATATAGGCTTTCTATGGACCACAATTGGAGAGAGAGAGAGAGAGAGAGAGAGAGAGAGATGGCACACCCAGGAGTCAAGACTGGCACACAAGCAGAAAGGCCAATATTAATCTCCCACTGTTTTTTTTGGTTGTTTTTTTTTTTTTTTTCAGGGAGACTTTAGAAAAAAAAATAATAAAAAAAATATGATTTTATCAGGAAGAATTTAGAAACCAAATAAAATAAAATTATTTTTTCAGGGAGAATTTATAAAACAAATAAAACCAAAAATAGGCGTTCTATGGCCCACTGACTGAGAGATGACGCACCCAGGAGTCAAGACTGGCACACAAGCAGAAAGGCCAATATTAATCTCCCACAGTTTTTTTTTTTTTTTTTTTTTTTTCAGGGAGACTTTAGAAAAAAAAATAATAAAAAAAATATGATTTTATCAGGAAGAATTTAGAAACCAAATAAAATAAAATGATTTTTTCAGGGAGAATTTAGAAAACAAATAAAACCAAAAATAGGCGTTCTATGGCCCACTGACTGAGAGAGAGAGAGAGATGGAACGCTTAGTACTGGCACACAAGCCCAAAGGGCAATATTAATCTCCCTTTTTTTTTCCAGGGAGAATTTCTAAAACCCAAAAAAAAAAAAAAATAGGCTTTCTATGGCCCACTATTTGTGAGAGAGATGGGACGCTCAGGACTGGCACAGATGGCACGCTCAGGACTGGCACAGAAGCCCAGAGGCCAATATTAATCTCCCTTTTTTTCTGGGAGAATTTATAAAACCAAAAAAATATTTAAATAGGCTTTCTATGGCCCACTATTTGTGAGAGAGATGGCACGCTCAGGACTGGCACAGATGGCACGCTCACAACTGGCACACAAGCCCAGAGGCCAATATTAATCTCCCTTTTTTCAGGGAAAATTTATAAAACCAAAAAAAAAATTAAATAGGCTTTCTATGGCCCACTATTTGTGAGAGAGATGGCACGCTCAGGACTGGCACAGATGGCACGCTCACAACTGGCACACAAGCCCAGAGGCCAATATTAATCTCCCTTTTTTCAGGGAAAATTTATAAAACAAAAAAAAAAATTAAATAGGCTTTCTATGGCCCACTATTTGTGAGAGAGATGGCACGCTCAGGACTGGCACAGATGGCACGCTCACAACTGGCACACAAGCCCAGAGGCCAATATTAATCTCCCTTTTTTTCAGGGAGAATTTATAAAACCAAAAAAAAAATTAAATAGGCTTTCTATGGCCCACTATTTGTGAGAGAGATGGCACGCTCAGGGCTGGCACAGATGGCACGCTCAGGACTGGCACACAAGCCCAGAGGCCAATATTAATCTCCCTTTTTTTCAGGGAGAATTTATAAAACCCAAAAAAAAATAAAATAGGCTTTCTATGGCCCACTATTTGTGAGAGAGATGGCACACTCAGGACTGGCACACAAGCCCAAAGGCCAATATTAATCTCCCACTGTATTTTTATCAGGGAGAATTTATACACCCCACAAAAAAAAATACAGAAAAATTAAAAGGCTTTCTATGGCCCACTATGTGAGAGAGATGGCACACACAGGGATGGCACTCTAGCAGAAATGCCAAATTGCCAATCTTAATCTCCCACCAAAAAAAAAAAAAAAAAAAAAACAGGGAATGTCCTACAATTACTATCTCCCTGCCTGCAGTAATCTCAGCCAGGTATGGCAGGCAGCTACTATCTCCCTGCCTGCAGTAATCTCAGCCAGGTATGGCAGGCAGCAATAAGGAGTGGACTGATGCACAAATGAAATAAAAAGTGTGGACAAACAAAAAAGATAGCTGTGCAGAAAGGAAGGAACAAGAGGATTTGTGCTTTGAAAAAAGCAGTTGGTTTGCACAGCGGCGTACACACAGCAATGCAGCTATCAGGGAGCCTTCTAGGGCAGCCCAATGAGCTACAGCGCTGAGGGAAAAAAAAAAAAAAAAAAACTTCCACTGTCCCTGCACACCGAGGGTGGTGTTGGACAGTGCAAATCGCTGCAGCACAAGCGGTTTTGTGGTTAATGGACCCTGCCTAACGCTATCCCTGCTTCTGACAAAGCGGCAGCAACCTCTCCCTAAGCTCAGATCAGCAGCAGTAAGATGGCGGTCGGCGGGAACGCCTCTTTATAGCCCCTGTGACGTCGCAGACAGCAAGCCAATCACTGCAATGCCCTTCTCTAAGATGGTGGGGACCAGGACCTATGTCATCACGCTGCCCACACTCTGCGTTTACCTTCATTGGCTGAGAAATGGCGCTTTTCGCGTCATTGAAACGCGACTTTGGCGCGAAAGTCGCATACCGCATGGCCGACCCCGCACAGGGGTCGGATCGGGTTTCATGAAACCCCGACTTAGCCAAAAGTCGGCGACTTTTGAAAATGTTCGACCCGTTTCGCTCAACCCTACTGGAGACTATGTGCATCTCATTCTATATGTGTCCCCAAGGATGGAACAGGACAAGAAAATGCTGCAGCATGGATATTTTATTTAAAAAAAAAACATCTACTGCAGATCAGCTTCTATTTTTTTTTCTATTTTTTTTTTTAAGAAAAAAAAAAGTTGATCTGCAATTTCTTTTTCCAGAAAGTTTTGTGTGCCCTGATATCCAATGTGTGGAGGGATGGGGAATGAGCATGGGTGGATGGATAGTGGTCTCCGAAAGATGGTACTGCAAAAGCCAAATTTTTTCTATGGTGGGCAAAGTTGTCATCAAGCAATAATTTTCTGGATTGCAACCAGTGAAAATGACACATTATGGTATAGTTTACATCTGGCTGAAAATGTAAGAATCTGTTTTGTTTTTGACCATCCGCCATCTTGTGGTTTTCTGGCTGCTGGTCTTTTTCCCCTGCTGCTGGGTTGTCTTAGGTCAGGTGATTGTATCACCGTTTATTTCCCAGCACCTGCCTCCCAGTCCTTGCTGGACAACAGTGTTAATCCGCTAGAGTTCTGGCTAGGTGCTTTGATAGCTTTCTGTGTTGGACTTTATGGAGTTCTGGGACCTCTGGTTCTTCTATCCTTATTTTCTGTTTTCAGTTGGTATCTGAATCCTTCTCTGTGTTTTCTATTAGGAGGTGACCTGTTTTTATACCCAGTCCTTAGATCTTTTAGGGACCCCTTCCCCCTATCTATAGGTCTTCGCTGAGATTTACTTAGGATCGTCGGTGGCTCTATTCGCAAGGAATGAGTCGCCCACTCCATTGTAGGGTATCAGCCTAGTCTCAGTGGAGGGTCAGTTTTCCCCCTTCTATCCTAGTCCTGTGTTGCAGTTTCGTAACAGTTTGTCCAGCTACACATAAAAAAAAAAAGTCCTCCCCCGAATTCCTTCAATATGTGCAGCGTCAAAGAACTTGCTCAACGCTTGCAAGGGTTAACTTTGGAAGTAGCCAACCTGCAACAGCACATGAATAATTACTCTGGAACACGCTCTGGAGAACCTAAGGTATGATTACCTGAGTTTTTTTTCTGGTAAACGGCAGGAATTTTCTACGATTAAAAATGCATGTTTACTATATTTTCAGCTTAGACCCAGATCCTCAGGGAGTGAATTACAGCTTGTGGGGATTATTATGTTTTTTTTTGTGTGAAATGAACCCTAAATCTGGGCATTTTCATTACATCCTGATGATCCTTGTTTGATATCAGTAGAAGTATTTCTCCTCTTTCAGGTAACATCGGGGGCTTATCTACAGCATTACAGAATGCTGTAATAAGCCCCTGATGCCGGTGGGCTTACCTCACCGAATTTCGGGGTGACAGGTTCCCTTTAAACAGGGTTCTGTTGATGCTGAGAGTTATTGCACCCAGTTCAGGCGATGGTCCGCAGAGGTCAGGTGGAATGACCCAGCGCTCACGAGTCAGTTTTTAGCAGGTTTGAGTGAAAGAGTTAAAGATTTGCTCATGGCATATCCTGCACCTGATACTTTGGAAACTGCTATGCAGTTAGCTATCCGTGTGGATAGAAGATTGAGAGGCAGACAGAATGAAGAGAAGGCTCTTATAATGCTGAACCCAGTACTCTCAGGATAGCCCCCTCGACAGCGGGGAACCGATGCAACTTGGGGCGATGTCCTCTCGTTCCCAGGAAAGGGAGAAGAGATTTTCTGAAGGGCTATGCTTGTATTGTGGTAAGGCTGACCATTTTATTAAGCAATGTGAAGTTCGCTTAAGGAAAGAAAAAAAAAGGTCTGTAGGAGTAACACTCCAGTTCGTATTGCGTTTTTATGGTCCGCAGGAGTTTTTTTTTCTGGTAATACCACATATCATGGTCATTCCATTGATTTTCAGGTAATGGTGGATTGTGGTTCTGCACTTAATTTGATTGATCAACAATTCCTAGACAAATATAAGTTTGATTCTGAACCATTTTCATCTCCTATTCCTGTTGTGGCTATTGATAACAATCCTTTGGAACATGGGTGTATTTCAGTAACATGGGTGTATTTCTCGAAAGGTTACCACGTTCCCGCTTATTGTGAATATGGAACATCAGGAGTTTATAGACTTGTTTGTCATTGCTAAATTACCTTGCCTAGTCTTCCTGGGTTTACCCTGGTTAAAAATGCACAATCCTTTGCTGGACTGGTCGTCTAGTACTATATGGTTCTGGGATCAGGAGTGTTATGGTGATTGTTATAATGTTCACATTGCTGCTGTTGTGGCGAAGGAGCTACCTGAAGCCATTCAGGATTTCTGGAGGGTATTTTTGGAGGTTGAGTCACAAGCTCAACCACCCCATAGAGATTACGACTTGACTATTGAGTTTGTCCCAGGTGCCACACTTCCTAAGAGTTGTTTATTTAATCTGATGATTCCCGAGAGGGAGGCCTTAAAGGAATACCTACAGACTAGTTTAGCTGCAGGTCATATAAGACCCTCTAAGTCCCCTGTGGCTGTAGGATTCTTTTTTTGTCAAAAAGAAGGATGTGGGCCTTAGGCCGTGTCTGGATTTTTGGGAGATTAATAAGATCACTGTGCACAATCCTTACCTGTTGCCGCTAATTTCGAATTTGTTTAACCAACTAAACGGAGCGAAGTGTTTCTCGAAGATTGACCTTCGTGGGGCATATAATTTGCTGTGGATGGAGGAGGAAGATGAATGTAAGGGTACCGTCACACATAGCGACGCTGCAGCGATACCGACAACGATCCGGATCGCTGCAGCGTCGCTGTTTGGTCGCTGGAGAGCTGTCACACAGACAGCTCTCCAGCGACCAACGATCCCGAGGTCCCCGGTAACCAGGGTAAACATCGGGTAACTAAGCGCAGGGCCGCGCTTAGTAACCCGATGTTTACCCTGGTTACCATCCTAAAAAGTAAAAAAACAAACGCTACATACTTACCTACAGCCGTCTGTCCTCGGCGCTCTGCTTCTCTGGTCTGGCTGTGAGCGCCGGGCAGCCAGAAAGCAGAGCGGTGACGTCACCGCTCTGCTTTCCGGCTGACCGACGCTCACAGCCAGAGCAGGAGGAGAGCAGAGCACAGCGCTGGAGGACAGACGGCTGTAGGTAAGTATGTAGTGTTTGTTTTTTTACTTTTAGGATGGTAACCAGTAGGGTTGAGCGAAACGGGTCGAACATTTTCAAAAGTCGCCGACTTTTGGCTAAGTCGGGGTTTCATGAAACCCGATCCGACCCCTGTGCGGGGTCGGCCATGCGGTACGCGACTTTCGCGCCAAAGTCGCGTTTCAATGACGCGAAAAGCGCCATTTCTCAGCCAATGAAGGTAAACGCAGAGTGTGGGCAGCGTGATGACATAGGTCCTGGTCCCCACCATCTTAGAGAAGGGCATTGCAGTGATTGGCTTGCTGTCTGCGACGTCACAGGGGCTATAAAGAGGCGTTCCCGCCGACCGCCATCTTACTGCTGCTGATCTGAGCTTAGGGAGAGGTTGCTGCCGCTTTGTCAGAAGCAGGGATAGCGTTAGGCAGGGTCCATTAACCACAAAACCGCTTGTGCTGCAGCGATTTGCACTGTCCAACACCACCCTCGGTGTGCAGGGACAGTGGAAGTTTTTTTTTTTTTTTTTTTCCCCTCAGCGCTGTAGCTCATTGGGCTGCCCTAGAAGGCTCCCTGATAGCTGCATTGCTGTGTGTACGCCGCTGTGCAAACCAACTGCTTTTTTCAAAGCACAAATCCTCTTGTTCCTTCCTTTCTGCACAGCTATCTTTTTTGTTTGTCCACACTTTTTATTTCATTTGTGCATCAGTCCACTCCTTATTGCTGCCTGCCATACCTGGCTGAGATTACTGCAGGCAGGGAGATAGTAGCTGCCTGCCATACCTGGCTGAGATTACTGCAGGCAGGGAGATAGTAATTGTAGGACATTCCCTGTTTTTTTTTTTTTTTTTTTTTTTTGGTGGGAGATTAAGATTGGCAATTTGGCATTTCTGCTAGAGTGCCATCCCTGTGTGTGCCATCTCTCTCACATAGTGGGCCATAGAAAGCCTTTTCATTTTTCTGTATTTTTTTTTGTGGGGTGTATAAATTCTCCCTGATAAAAATACAGTGGGAGATTAATATTGGCCTTTGGGCTTGTGTGCCAGTCCTGAGTGTGCCATCTCTCTCACAAATAGTGGGCCATAGAAAGCCTATTTTATTTTTTTTGGGGTTTTATAAATTCTCCCTGAAAAAAAGGGAGATTAATATTGGCCTCTGGGCTTGTGTGCCAGTCCTGAGCGTGCCATCTGTGCCAGCCCTGAGCGTGCCATCTCTCTCACAAATAGTGGGCCATAGAAAGCCTATTTATTTTTTTTTTTGGTTTTATAAATTCTCCCTGAAAAAAAGGGAGATTAATATTGGCCTCTGGGCTTGTGTGCCAGTCCTGAGCGTGCCATCTGTGCCAGCCCTGAGCGTGCCATCTCTCTCACAAATAGTGGGCCATAGAAAGCCTATTTAATTTTTTTTTTGTTTTATAAATTTTCCCTGAAAAAAGGGAGATTAATATTGGCCTCTGGGCTTGTGTGCCAGTTGTGAGCGTGCCATCTGTGCCAGTCCTGAGCGTGCCATCTCTCTCACAAATAGTGGGCCATAGAAAGCCTATTTAAATTTTTTTTTGGTTTTATAAATTCTCCCAGAAAAAAAGGGAGATTAATATTGGCCTCTGGGCTTCTGTGCCAGTCCTGAGCGTGCCATCTGTGCCAGTCCTGAGCGTCCCATCTCTCTCACAAATAGTGGGCCATAGAAAGCCTATTTTATTTTTTTTGGGGGTTTTATAAATTCTCCCTGAAAAAAAGGGAGATTAATATTGGCCTCTGGGCTTGTGTGCCAGTCCTGAGCGTGCCATCTGTGCCAGCCCTGAGCGTGCCATCTCTCTCACAAATAGTGGGCCATAGAAAGCCTATTTATTTATTTTTTTTGTTTTATAAATTTTCCCTGAAAAAAGGGAGATTAATATTGGCCTCTGGGCTTGTGTGCCAGTTGTGAGCGTGCCATCTGTGCCAGTCCTGAGCGTGCCATCTCTCTCACAAATAGTGGGCCATAGAAAGCTAATTTAAATATTTTTTTGGTTTTATAAATTCTCCCAGAAAAAAAGGGAGATTAATATTGGCCTCTGGGCTTCTGTGCCAGTCCTGAGCGTGCCATCTGTGCCAGTCCTGAGCGTCCCATCTCTCTCACAAATAGTGGGCCATAGAAAGCCTATTTTTTTTTTTTTTGGGTTTTAGAAATTCTCCCTGGAAAAAAAAAGGGAGATTAATATTGCCCTTTGGGCTTGTGTGCCAGTACTAAGCGTTCCATCTCTCTCTCTCTCTCAGTCAGTGGGCCATAGAACGCCTATTTTTGGTTTTATTTGTTTTCTAAATTCTCCCTGAAAAAATCATTTTATTTTATTTGGTTTCTAAATTCTTCCTGATAAAATCACATTTTTTTTATTATTTTTTTTTTCTAAAGTCTCCCTGAAAAAAAAAAAAAAAAACAGTGGGAGATTAATATTGGCCTTTCTGCTTGTGTGCCAGTCTTGACTCCTGGGTGCGTCATCTCTCAGTCAGTGGGCCATAGAACGCCTATTTTTGGTTTTATTTGTTTTCTAAATTCTCCCTGAAAAAATCATTTTATTTTATTTGGTTTCTAAATTCTTCCTGATAAAATCATATTTTTTTTATTATTTTTTTTTCTAAAGTCTCCCTGAAAAAAAAAAAAAAAAAACAACCAAAAAAAACAGTGGGAGATTAATATTGGCCTTTCTGCTTGTGTGCCAGTCTTGACTCCTGGGTGTGCCATCTCTCTCTCTCTCTCTCTCTCTCTCTCTCTCTCTCTCTCTCTCTCTCCAATTGTGGTCCATAGAAAGCCTATATTTTTTTTCCTTGATTTGGGTTCTAAAATCTACCAGAGAAAATAACTACATCAATCATTGGTAGAAAAATATTGGCCTCTGGGTTTGTGTGCCACTCCTGACTCCTGTGTGCGTCATCTCTCAGTCAGTGGGCCATAGAACGCCTATTTTTGTTTTTATTTGTTTTATAAATTCTCCCTGAAAAAATCATTTTATTTTATTTGGTTTCTAAATTCTTCCTGATAAAATCATATTTTTTTTATTATTTTTTTTTCTAAAGTCTCCCTGAAAAAAAAAAAAAACAAAAAAAAACAAAAAAAACAGTGGGAGATTAATATTGGCCTTTCTGCTTGTGTGCCAGTCTTGACTCCTGGGTGTGCCATCTCTCTCTCTCTCTCTCTCTCTCTCTCTCCAATTGTGGTCCATAGAAAGCCTACATTTTTTTTCCTTGATTTGGGTTCCAAAATCTACCAGAGAAAATAACTCCATCAATCATTGGTAGAAAAATATTGGCCTCTGGGCTTGTGTGCCACTCCTGATTCCTGTGTGCGTCATCTCTCACTCAGTGGCCCATAGAAAGCATATAGTTTGTTACATTTGTTTTCTAAATTCTCCCTGCAAAAATCTTTTTTTTTTTTTTTGGGGGGTTTCTAAAGTGTTCCTGAAAAAAATAAAAATAAAAAAAAAATAATAGTGTGACATTAATATTAACATTTGTGCTTCAGTGACAGTCCTGCGTGTGGGGCATCTCTCTAATTTGCAGCCACCAAAAAAAGAGTGTGTAACATTGGGCCTGATTTTCGCTGTGGTCTCACCAACCTGTAAAGGGGTAGCTAAATCATACTGAAGTTATAGCTCACCGTGTAAGTTGTGTGACTGCAACAAATAACGTTAGTTTGGTTACGTTTTTAAAACAATGAGGAAGTCTAGTGGAAGAGGTCGTGGCCGGGGGCGTTCATTGTCAGCTGGTAATGAGGGTAGTGGTAGTGGTGGAGCATCAGGTGGTCGTGGGGGAAAAAATATTGCACCTAAGTCTGGAGCTGTGGAGCCAGGTTCGTCGTCCGGCTACACAAGGCCTCGAACGCTCCCTTTTCTGGGATTAGGAAAACCGCTTTTAAAGCCGGAGCAGCAAGAGCAAGTTTTGGCTTATCTTGCTGACTCAGCCTCTAGCTCTTTTGCCTCATCTCGTGAAACTGGTAAAAGTAAAAGCAGCGCGTCGTTAGTGGATGTTCACGGTCAGGGACAAGTCACTTCCTTGTCCTCTTCAGCAAAAACAACAACAGAGAAGAATGCAGCAGGCGACACAACGGGTTACTCCATGGAGCTCTTTACACACACCGTCCCTGGCTTAGAAAGTGAAGCAGTTAACAGTCCATGCCCATTACAAATTGAATCTGACATGGAGTGCACTGACGCACAGCCACAGCCAGACTACTATGCTGGTCCTTTGACTCAGACCACAACATTGCCCTCGCAGGGTGCTGATCAAGAATCAGACCCTGATGAGACTATGTTGCCCCATCACGAACGCTATACCACCGAACGACACGGTGACACAGACGAAGTTGCGCAGGAGGTACAAGAAGAGTTATTAGATGACCCAGTTCTTGACCCCGATTGGCAGCCATTGGGGGAACAGGGTGCAGGCGGCAGCAGTTCTGAAGCAGAGGAGGAGGAGGGGCCGCAGCAGGCATCAACATCGCCACAGGTTCCATCTGCCGGGCCCGTATCTTGCCCAAAACGCGTGGCAAAGCCAAAACCTGGTGGAGGACAGCGTGGCCATCCGGTTAAAGCTCAGTCTGCAATGCCTGAAAAGGTATCCGATGCTAGAAAGAGTGCAGTCTGGCATTTTTTTAAACAACATCCAATTGATCAGCGCAAAGTCATCTGTCAAAAATGTTCTACTTCCTTAAGCAGAGGTCAGAATCTGAAAAGTCTCAATACTAGTTGCATGCATAGACATTTAACCACCATGCATTTGAAAGCTTGGACTAACTACCAAACGTCCCTTAAGGTTGTTGCACCCTCGGCCAATGAAGCTAGTCATCAACGCAACATCCCTTCCGGCAGTGTAGGACCACCATTTAGCGCACCACCTGCTGTATCTGTGCAGGTATCTTTGCCAGGCCAAAGCAGTCAGGGTCAGGGAATCACCAGTTTCGTAGTAGGAAACACTGCATCTAGGGCACCGGCGGCAACAATACCATCTCCCACCGTCTCTCAGTCTGCCATGTCCACCGGCACCCCCGCTAGTTCCACGATCTCCAGCTCTCCAGTCCAGCTCACCCTACATGAGACTATGGTTAGAAAAAGGAAATACTTAGCCTCGCATCCGCGTACACAGGGTTTGAACGCCCACATAGCTAGACTAATCTCGTTAGAGATGATGCCCTACCGGTTAGTTGAAAGCGAAGCTTTCAAAGACCTGATGGACTACGCTGTACCACGCTACGAGCTACCCAGTCGACACTTTTTTTCCAGAAAAGCCATCCCAGCCCTCCACCAGCATGTTAAAGAGCGCATCGTCCATGCACTCAGGCAATCTGTGAGCACAAAGGTGCACCTGACAACAGATGCATGGACCAGTAGGCATGGCCAGGGACGTTACGTGTCCATCACGGCACACTGGGTAAATGTGGTGGATTCAGGGTCCACAGGGGACAGCAAGTTTGGGACAGTTCTGCCTAGCCCACGGTCTAGTAAACAGTTGTCTGTAGCCGTTCGCACCCCCTCCTCCTCCTCCTCCTCCTCCTCGTCCTCCTGCAGAAGCAAGAGCTCGTCCACAGACCGCAGTCGCACAAACACTCCATCCGCACCTGCCACTGTTGCACACCAGGTCTCCCATTATGGGGCAGCTACTGGCATACGTCAGCAGGCTGTATTGGCTATGAAGTGTTTGGGCGACAATAGACACACCGCGGAAGTTCTGTCCGAGTTCTTGCAGCAAGAAACGCAGTCGTGGCTGGGCACTGTAGATCTTGAGGCAGGCAAGGTAGTGAGTGATAACGGAAGGAATTTCATGGCTGCCATCTCCCTTTCCCAACTGAAACACATTCCTTGCCTGGCTCACACCTTAAACCTGGTGGTGCAGTGCTTCCTGAAAAGTTATCCGGGGTTATCCGACCTGCTCCTCAAAGTGCGTGGACTTTGCGCACATATCCGCCGTTCGCCTGTACACTCCAGCCGTATGCAGACCTATCAGCGTTCTTTGAACCTTCCCCAGCATCGCCTAATCATAGACGTTGCAACAAGGTGGAACTCAACACTGCACATGCTTCAGAGACTGTGCGAACAGAGGCGGGCTGTTATGTTTTTGTGGGAGGATACACATACACGGGCAGGCAGTAGGATGGCAGACATGGAGTTGTCAGGTGTGCAGTGGTCGAAGATTCAAGACATGTGTCAAGTCCTTCAGTGTTTTGAGGAATGCACACGGCTGGTTAGTGCAGACAACGCCATAATAAGCATGAGCATCCCCCTAATGCGTCTGCTGATGCAAAGTTTGACGCACATAAAGGATCAGGCGTCTGCACCAGAGGAAGAGGAAAGCCTTGATGACAGTCAGCGATTGTCTGGTCAGGGCAGTGTACATGACGAGGTACCGGGCGAAGAGGAGGTGGAGGATGAGGAGGATGATGGGGATGAGTATATTTTTAATGAGGAAGCTTTCCCGGGGGCACGGGAAATTGGTGGCGTGGCAAGGCCGGGTTCTGGTTTTTTGAGGGACACAAGTGACGTAGATTTGCCTGCAACTGCCCCTCAACCAAGCACAACCGCAGATTTGACAACGGGAACTTTGGCCCACATGGCGGATTATGCCTTGCGTATCCTCAAAAGGGACACACGCATTACAAAAATGATGAACGATGACGATTACTGGTTGGCCTGCCTCCTTGATCCTCGCTATAAAGGCAAATTGCAAAATATTATGCCACATGAGAACTTGGAACTAATATTAGCAACAAAACAATCAACTCTTGTTGACCGTTTGCTTCTGGCATTCCCTGCACACAGCGCCCGTGATCGTTCTCACACGAGCTCCAGGGGCCAGCAGACCAGAGGTGTTAGAGGGGCAGAAATCAGAAGTGGCGTTGGCCAGAGGGGTTTTCTGACCAGGTTGTGGAGTGATTTTTCTATGACCGCAGACAGGACAGGTACTGCAGCATCAATTCAAAGTGACAGGAGACAACATTTGTCCAGTATGGTTACAAACTATTTTTCATCCCTTATCGACGTTCTCCCTCAACCGTCATTCCCATTTGATTACTGGGCATCCAAATTAGACACCTGGCCAGAATTGGCAGAATATGCATTGCAGGAGCTTGCTTGCCCGGCAGCTAGTGTCCTATCAGAAAGAGTATTCAGTGCTGCAGGTTCAATACTAACAGAAAAAAGGACTCGTCTGGCTACCCAAAATGTAGATGATCTAACCTTCATTAAAATGAACCACAACTGGATTTCAAAATCTTTTGCCCCACCCTGCCCGGCTGACACCTAGCTTTCCTATGAAAAGGTCTTGCCTGTGGACTATTCTGAATGACTTTTCCAATCTCGTAATTTTCTTCACCTGATTGTCCAGCATACGACATGTTTCCACCTCACGAAATGGCCAAACTCCCCACACGGGGCCGTGCTATCGCCACTTTGCGCTTGGACCCTTGAGAGTGCTGTTTGTCTGAAGAGGTGGGTGTGGCCGCTTTTGGTCGACGGCACTGCTACTGGGTCCCTCATAGTACAATAAAGTGTCTCTGGCGGTGGTGGTGCGCACCCAACGTCAGACACACCGTTGTAATATGAGGGGCCCTGTGCCTGTAACGCCGGCCACAAGACAGTTCCCCCCCCCAGCTCAAACAGTGCTCTACCACTAGCAAAATTATCTCTCACAGCTTCACCAATGTGTAGTCTAGGCGCTGACATCCTTCAATGCCTGGCACTGACAATACCATTGTTTTGACATTTTTGTTATGTTAGGCCTTCGAAGCCTGTCTGCGGTCCCTTCTTTCTACAACTACTACACTGACCAGGCCACTGCTGGCCGTGTTACCCTGGAACCAATTTAAAAGTGCCTACAGTCAGCCCAATTTTGTTATGTTAGGCCTTCGAAGACTGTCTGCCGTCACTCCTTCCACTAGACTTCCACTGACCATACACTGCTGCCCATGTACCCCTGGAACCAATTTAAAGTGCCTACAGCCAGCCCAATTTTGTTATGTTAGGCCTTCGAAGCCTGTCTGCGGTCACTCCTTCCACTAGACTTCCACTGACCAGACCACTGCTGCCCGTGTACCCCTGGAACCAATTTAAAAGTGCCTACAGCCAGCCCAAGTTTGTTATGTTAGGCCTTGGAAGCCTGTCTGCGGTCACTCCTTCCACTAGACTTCCACTGACCAGACCACTGCTGCCCGTGTACCCCTGGAACCAATTTAAAAGTGCCTACAGCCAGCCCAAGTTTGTTATGTTAGGCCTTGGAAGCCTGTCTGCGGTCACTCCTTCCACTAGACTTCCACTGACCAGACCACTGCTGCCCGTGTACCCCTGGAACCAATTTAAAATTGCCTACAGCCAGCCCAATTTTTTTATTTTAGGCCTTCGATGCCTGTCTGCGGTCCATTCTTTCAACTACTACTACACTGACCAGGTCACTGCTGCCCGTGTACCCCTGGAACCAATTTAAAATTGCCTACAGCCATGTGTTATTATTTTAGGCCTTCGATGCCTGTCTGCGGTCACTCCTTCCACTAGGCCTCCACTGACCACACCACTGCTGCCCGTGTACCCCTGGAACCAATTTAAAATTGCCTACAGCCAGCCCAATTTTTTTATTTTAGGCCTTCGATGCCTGTCTGCGGTCCATTCTTTCAACTACAACTACACTGACCAGGTCACTGCTGCCCGTGTACCCCTGGAACCAATTTAAAATTGCCTACAGCCATGTGTTATTATTTTAGGCCTTCGATGCCTGTCTGCGGTCACTCCTTCCACTAGGCCTCCACTGACCACACCACTGCTGCCCGTGTACCCCTGGAACCAATTTAAAATTGCCTACAGCCAGCCCAATTTTTTTATTTTAGGCCTTCGATGCCTGTCTGCGGTCCATTCTTTCAACTACAACTACACTGACCAGGTCACTGCTGCCCGTGTACCCCTGGAACCAATTTAAAATTGCCTACAGCCATGTGTTATTATTTTAGGCCTTCGATGCCTGTCTGCGGTCACTCCTTCCACTAGGCCTCCACTGACCACACCACTGCTGCCCGTGTACCCCTGGAACCAATTTAAAATTGCCTACAGCCAGCCCAATTTTTTTATTTTAGGCCTTCGATGCCTGTCTGCGGTCCATTCTTTCAACTACTACTACACTGACCAGGTCACTGCTGCCCGTGTACCCCTGGAACCAATTTAAAATTGCCTACAGCCAGCCCAATTTTTTTATTTTAGGCCTTCGATGCCTGTCTGCGGTCCATTCTTTCAACTACTACTACACTGACCAGGTCACTGCTGCCCGTGTACCCCTGGAACCAATTTAAAATTGCCTACAGCCAGCCCAATTTTTTTATTTTAGGCCTTCGATGCCTGTCTGCGGTCCATTCTTTCAACTACTACTACACTGACCAGGTCACTGCTGCCCGTGTACCCCTGGAACCAATTTAAAATTGCCTACAGCCATGTGTTATTATTTTAGGCCTTCGATGCCTGTCTGCGGTCACTCCTTCCACTAGGCCTCCACTGACCACACCACTGCTGTCCGTGTACCCCTGGAACCAATTTAAAATTGCCTACAGCCATGTGTTATTATTTTAGGCCTTCGATGCCTGTCTGCGGTCCATTCTTTCAACTACTACTACACTGACCAGGGCACTGCTGGCCGTGTACCCCTGGAACCAACATCAGAAAATATAAAAATAAGTATTTTGCTTATAAAAAAGAAAATACTGGTGAGATATCAAATGCAGACATTTTAACATTAAAAACAAACACACAACTAAAATCTGGTACAGTACTAAAAATGGCCACCAGCTACAATTACTTTCTCCTGCAAGTAGTTAACTGAAAGTTTTTTTAAATTGAAAACACACATATGGCATCCACCGAGTGTTGTCCTGTCGCGTCTTCTTTATATTATTGCCGAGAAGATGCAAAATAATGAAAATAATAAAATCATTAATTACCAAAATAATAGAGAAAGTCAACACCACATTGCAAATAAACATTCATTCCAAATAAAGAAGCAGGGCGCGTCCGAGGGTGAGTATATACCTAATAAGAATCTAATCACCCTCGGACGCGCAATGCTTATTTCCAACAGCCTTCCTTCCTAAGAATCAGCCCTTCCGTCGTGTAGAGAGACGTTGTGTTACACTCCAAGGTGTTCCCCAGGTTGCCTTTCCTGAGCTTCGATCTTCCGGCTCTCGTTTAGTAGTTCTTGGAAACTACTCTGCATTAGGCCTTCAAATTGGGTATGGGGTGTAGAGAGATGGTGTGTTCCACTCCAAGGTGTTCCCCAGGTTGCCTTTCCTGAGCTTCGATCTTCCGGCTCTCGTTTAGTAGTTCTTGGAAACTACACTGCATTAGGCCTTCAAATTGGGTATGGGGTGTAGAGAGAGGGTGTGTTACACTCCAAGGTGTTCCCCAGGTTGCCTTTCCTGAGCTTCGATATTCCGGCTCTCGTTTAGTAGTTGTTGGAAACTACACTGCATTAGGCCTTCAAATTGGGTATGGGGTGTAGAGAGAGGGTGTGTTACACTCCAAGGTGTTCCCCAGGTTGCCTTTCCTGAGCTTCGAAATTCCGGCTCTCGTTTAGTAGTTGTTGGAAACTACACTGCATTAGGCCTACAAATTTGGTATGGGGGAAACATTGGCGCATCTGCGGTCCCTCCTTCCTCTAGGCCTCCACTGACCTGTCTACTGCTGCCCGTGTTCCCCTGGAACCAATTTTAAATTGCCTACAGGCAGCCCAATTTATTATGTTAGGGCTTCGAAGCCTGTCTGCGGTCCCTCCTTCCACTAGGCCTCCACTGACCTGTCTACTGCTGCCCGTGTACCCCTTGAACCAACATCATAAAATAAAAAAAAAAGGATTTTGCTTATAAAAAAGAAAATACTGGTGAGATATCAAATGCAGACATTTTGACATTAAAAACAAACAAACAGCTAAAATCTGGTACAGTACTAAAAATGGCCACCAGCTACAATTACTTTCTCCTGCAAGTAGTTAACTGAAAGGTTTTTTAAATTGAAAACACACATATGGCATCCACCGAGTGTTGTCCTGTCGCGTCTTCTTTATATTATTGCCGAGAAGATGCAAAATAATGAAAATAATAAAATCATTAATTACCAAAATAATAGAGAAAGTCAACACCACATTGCAAATAAACATTCATTCCAAATAAAGAAGCAGGGCGCGTCCGAGGGTGAGTATATACCTAATAAGAATCTAATCACCCTCGGACGCGCAATGCTTATTTCCAACAGCCTTCCTTCCTAAGAATCATCCCTTCCGTGGTGTAGAGAGACGTTGTGTTACACTCCAAGGTGTTCCCCAGGTTGCCTTTCCTGAGCTTCGATCTTCCGGCTCTCGTTTAGTAGTTGTTGAAAACTACGCTGCATTAGGCCTTCAAATTGGGTATGGGGTGTAGCGAGAGGGTGTGTTACACTCCAAGGTGTTCCCCAGGTTGCCTTTCCTGAGCTTCGATCTTCCGGCTCTCGTTTAGTAGTTCTTGGAAACTACACTGCATTAGACCTTCAAATTGGGTATGGGGTGTAGAGAGAGGGTGTGTTACACTCTAAGGTGTTCCCCAGGTTTCCTTGCCATTGCTTCGGTCTTCCGACTCTCGTTTAGTAGTTGTAGAAAAGTACACTGCATTAGGCCATACAAAATGGGTATGGGGTGGAGAGAGATGGTGTGTTACACTCCAAGGTGTTCCCCAGGTTGCCTTTCCTGAGCTTCTATCTTCAGGCTCTCATTAAATTGTGGTTAAATGGAACAACTGCATTTGGCGTACTAGTTGGTTTGGGGCCTACTATCGGTGTCTGCCACTCCTTGCTGTTCTCCTCCACTGAACAAAGCTGTGCCGCCTGTTTACTACGGTTGCCAATTTTGAACTGCATTTCGACTACTTACTGATTTGGCCCTACTCTCTGTGTCAGCCTCTCATTCCAGTTGTCCTCCACTGCAATGCCCCCTGGTTATTCCTGTGTTACCAATTTTGAACTGCATTTAGCCCACTTTCTTCTTTGGGCCTATATCTGTGTTTCCACTTCATCGTGCCCATTGCCCAGCCAGTGATAGATGAGTCTGCTGGTACATTGACCCATAACGCAACATTCCCCGTGCACGCTACACAACAACATTGTGACCCTGCTGAAAGTCAGGTTGCTCTTCCCGCATACCATACCACCTTACACGGGGACAAAGAGGAAGGTGCAGATGAAAGTGCAGGTTCCTTCATCAGGTGGGGGGAGGAATACTAGTTGGCGACGTCACTGGCACAGGGCCTCTCATAGTACGCAAAAGTGTTGCTGCCGGTGGGAGGCGCCCCCGCCGTGCAAACACACCGCTGTACTTTGAGGGGCCCTGTGCCAGTGCCAATGCCAACGAGTGGGCCCCCCCTGCTTGCTCAGGTTCACAGCACTTGCAAAGTTGAAATACTTACCTCTCCCTGCTCCACTGCCGTGACGTGGTCCAGATTTCCTGGGCCCACTAATTACTTGAACCAGCCCTACCCCCCACAACTTTAGCCAAATGACCCCCAATTTCAAATGCCTTCCAATTATTATAAGGTAAATTACGCTTGACAAGCTTCATTAAGAAGAATGGATGGTTTTGACATTAAAATGGGCACTCTAGGTGTTTTCCTGGCCCCCACTCACTGCCGACTATGCTGCCCCATTGACTTGCATTGGGTTTCGTGTTTCGGTCGATCCCGACTTTACGTCATAATCGGCCGATTTCACTCGACCCGACTTTGGACATAGTCGGGTTTCGCAAAACCCGGCTCGACTCTAAAAAGGTCAAGGTCGCTCAACTCTAGTAACCAGGGTAAACATCGGGTTACTAAGCGCGGCCCTGCGCTTAGTTACCCGATGTTTACCCTGGTTACCAGCGAAGACATCGCTGAATCGGTGTCACACACGCCGATTCAGCGATGTCTACGGGGAGTCCAGCGACGAAATAAAGTTCTGGACTTTCTTCCCCGACCAGCGATCTCCCAGCAGGGGCCTGATCGCTGCTGCCTGTCACACTGGACGATATCGCTAGCGAGGACGCTGCAACGTCACGGATCGCTAGCGATATCGTCTAGTGTGACAGTACCTTAAGACAGTCTTTAAGACCCCGGAAGGTCATTTGGAGTGTCTGGTGATGCCTATTGGCCTTACTAATGCGCCTGCGTTTTTTCACAATTTCATTAATGACATTCTGAGATTGTTGACCGGTAGAAGTGTTATTGTTTATTTGGATGATATTTTGATCTATTCACCTGATCTGGAGTTGCATTGGCAGAGAGTCCGCGAAGTTCTACAGATTTTGAGGGAAAACTCACTGTTTGCTAAATTGGAGAAGTGCGAGTTTGCGGTACAGAAAATGAGTTTTTTGGGGTACCTTGTCTCCAGTGATGGGTTTGAAATGGACCCGGTGAAGGTTCAGTGTTGTGAATTCTGTGGCAGAGCTCCCTCTTGTGGTCACAAGTGGTACTTTGGCTGATTCTCTCTGTGAGCTTCCGTTGGTGGAGGAAAGTGGTACTGCGGCTTCTGAGTTTCCTTCCTCAGGTGATATGGTGAAGTCGTTAGGTGCTGCTCTATTTAACTCCACCTAGTGCTTTGATCCTGGCCTCCAGTCAATGTTCTAGTATTGGACCTGTCTCCTCCTGGATCGTTCCTGTGGCCTGCTGCTCTGCATAGCTAAGTTATTCTTTGCTATTTGTTTGCTGTTTTTTTCTGTCCAGCTTGTCTATTTGTTTTTTCCTGCTTGCTGGAAGCTCTGGGACGCAGAGGGTGTACCTCCGTGCCGTTAGTTCGGTACGGAGGGTCTTTTTGCCCCCTTTGCGTGGTTTTTGTAGGGTTTTGTGTTGACCGCAAAGTTATCTTTCCTATCCTCGCTCTGTTCAGAAAGTTGGGCCTCGCTTTGCTAAATCTATTTCATCTCTACGTTTGTCTTTTCATCTTAACTCACAGTCATTATATGTGGGGGCTGCCTTTTCCTTTCGGGATATTTCTCTGAGGGAAGATAGGCTTATTTTCTATCTTCAGGCTAGCTAGTTTCTCAGGCCGTGCCGAGTTGCATAGGGAGCGTTAGGCGCAATCCACGGCTGCCTTTAGTGTGTTGGAGAGGATTAGGGATTGCGGTCAACAGAGTTCCCACATCTCAGAGCTCGTTCTTGTTTTTTGGGTTATTGCCAGGTCACTGTATGTGCGCTGACCTCTATGTCCATTGTGGTACTGAATTACCTTTCATAACAGTACTGGAGGCCAAAAGTACTAATGATTCTCAATAGAGGGAAAAAAGAAGTTCTGAGACCATTTTTTTTTCTTTGCACTGTGTTTTGCCTTTTTTTTCCCCTAGACATTTGGGTAGTTCAGGACACAGGTGTGGACATGGATATTCAGGGTCTGTGCTCTTCATTGGATAATCTCGTTATAAATGTACAAAAGATTCAAGATTTGGTGGTTCAGAAGCCTATGTTAGAACCAAGAATTCCTATTCCTGATTTGTTTTATGGTGATAGAGCCAAGTTTGTGAATTTCAAAAATATAATTGCAAACTGTTTCTGGCCTTGAAACCTCGCTCTTCTGGTGATCCAGTTCAACAAGTGAGAATTGTTATTTCTTTTTTTCATGGCGATCCTCAGGACTGGGCATTTTCCCTTGTGCCGGGGGATCCTGCATTAAGTAATATTGATGCGTTTTTCCTGGCGCTCGGATTGCTGTACGATGAGCCTAATTCAGTGGATCAGGCAGAGAAAAATTTGCTGGCTCTGTGTCAGGGTCAGGATGAGATAGAGGTATATTGTCAGAAATTTAGAAAGTGGTCTGTACTCACTCAGTGGAATGAAGGTGCGCTCGCGGCTATTTTCAGAAGAGGTCTCTCTGAAGCCCTTAAGGATGTCATGGTGGGATTTCCTATGCCTGCTGGTCTGAATGAGTCTATGTCTTTGGCCATTCAGATCGGTCGACGCTTGCGCGAGCGTAAATCTGTGCACCATTTGGCGGTATTACCTGAGCTTAAACCTGAGCCTATGCAGTGCGATAGGACTTTGACCAGAGTTGAACGGCAAGAACACAGACGTCTGAATGGGCTGTGTTTCTACTGTGGTGATTCCACTCATGCTATCTCTGATTGTCCTAAGCGCACTAAGCGGTTCGCTAGGTTTGCCACCATTGGTACGGTACAGTCAAAATTTCTTCTGTCCGTTACCTTGATCTGCTCTTTGTCGTCGTATTCTGTCATGGCATTTGTGGACTCAGGCGCTGCTCTGAATTTGATGGACTTGGAGTATGCTAGGCGTTGTGGGTTTTTCTTGGAGCCCTTGCAGTGTCCTATTCCATTGAGAGGAATTGATGCTACGCCTTTGGCCAAGAATAAGCCTCAGTACTGGACCCAGCTGACCATGTGCATGGCTCCTGCACATCAGGAGGTTATTCGCTTTCTGGTGTTGCATAATCTGCATGATGTGGTCGTGTTGGGGTTGCCATGGCTAAAAGTCCATAGTCCAGTATTAGATTGGAAATCCATGTCTGTGTCAAGCTGGGGTTGTCAGGGGGTACATGGTGATGTCCCATTTCTGACTATTTCGTCATCCACCCCTTCTGAGGTTCCTGAGTTCTTGTCTGATTACCGGGATTTATTTGATGAGCCCAAGTCCGATACCCTACCTCCGCATAGGGATTGTGATTGTGCTATCGATTTGATTCCTGGTAGTAAATTCCCAAAAGGTCGACTGTTTAATTTATCTGTGCCTGAGCACGCCGCTATGCGGAGTTATGTGAAGGAGTCTTTGGAGAAGGGGCATATTCGCCCGTAATTGTCGCCATTAGGAGCAGGGTTCTTTTTTGTAGCCAAGAAGGATGGTTCACTGAGACCTTGTATAGATTACCGCCTTCTAAATAAGATCACGGTTAAATTTCAGTACCCTTTGCCATTATTATCTGATTTGTTTGCTCGCATTAAGGGGGCTAGTTGGTTCACCAAGATAGATCTTTGTGGTGCGTATAATCTTGTGCGTATTAAGTGAGGCGATGAGTGGAAAACTGCATTTAATACGCCCGAGGGCCATTTTGAGTATCTAGTAATGCCATTCGGACTTGCCAATGCTCCATCAGTGTTTCAGTCCTTTATGCATGACATCTTCCGAGAGTACCTGGATAAATTCCTGATTGTGTACTTAGATGACATTTTGATCTTCTCGGATGATTGGGAGTCTCATGTAAAGCAGGTCAGAACGGTGTTTCAGGTCCTGCGTGCTAATTCTTTGTTTGTGAAGGGATCAAAGTGTCTCTTTGGTGTCCAGAAGGTTTCATTTTTGGGGTTCATCTTTTCCCCTTCTACTATTGAGATGGACCCTGTTAATGTCCAAGCCATCCATAATTGGACTCAGCCGACATCTCTGAAAAGTCTGCAAAAGTTCCTGGGCTTTGCTAATTTTTATCGTCGCTTCATCTGCGATTTTTCTAGTATTGCTAAACCATTGACCGATTTGACCAAGAAAGGTGCTGATGTGGTCAATTGGTCTTCTGCTGCTGTGGAAGCTTTTCAAGAGTTGAAGCGTCGGTTTTCTTCTGCCCCTGTGTTGTGTCAACCAGATGTTTTGCTTCCGTTCCAGGTCGAGGTTGATGCTTCTGAGATTGGAGCAGGGGCTGTTTTGTCGCAGAGAAGTTCTGATTGCTCGGTGATGAAACCATGCGCCTTCTTTTCCAGGAAGTTTTCGCCTGCTGAGCGAAATTATGATGTGGGCAATCGAGAGTTGCTGGCCATGAAGTGGGCATTCGAGGAGTGGCGTCATTGGCTTGAAGGAGCTAAGCATCGCGTGGTGGTCTTGACTGATCATAAGAACTTGACTTATCTCGAGTCTGCCAAGCGGTTGAATCCTAGACAAGCTCGTTGGTCGTTGTTTTTTGCCCGTTTTGACTTTGTGATTTCATATCTTCCGGGCTCTAAAAATGTGAAGGCGGATGCTCTGTCTAGGAGTTTTGTGCCCGACTCTCCGGGTGTATCTGAGCCGGCGGGTATCCTCAAAGAGGGAGTAATTGTGTCTGCTATCTCCCCTGATTTGTGGCGGGTGCTGCAAAATTTTCAGGCTGATAAACCTGATCGTTGCCCAGCGGAGAAACTGTTTGTCCCTGATAGGTGGACGAATAAAGTTATCTCTGAGGTTCATTGTTCGGTGTTGGCTGGTCATCCTGGAATCTTTGGTACCAGAGAGTTAGTGGCTAGATCCTTTTGGTGGCCATCTCTGTCGCGGGATGTGCGTACTTTTGTGCAGTCCTGTGGGATTTGTGCTCGGGCTAAGCCCTGCTGTTCTCGTGCCAGTGGGTTGCTTTTGCCCTTGCCGGTCCCGAAGAGACCTTGGACACATATCTCTATGGATTTTATTTCAGATCTTCCCGTCTCTCAAAAGATGTCAGTCATTTGGGTGGTCTGTGATCGCTTCTCTAAGATGGTCCATTTGGTACCCTTGTCTAAATTGCCTTCTTCCTCTGATTTGGTGCCATTGTTTTTCCAGCATGTGGTTCGTTTACATGGCATTCCAGAGAATATCGTTTCTGACAGAGGTTCCCAGTTTGTTTCGAGGTTTTGGCGAGCCTTTTGTGGTAGGATGGGCATTGACTTGTCTTTTTCCTCGGCTTTCCATCCTCAGACTAATGGCCAGACCGAACGAACCAATCAGACCTTGGAAACATATCTGAGATGCTTTGTTTCTGCTGATCAGGATGACTGGGTGTCCTTTTTGCCTTTGGCTGAGTTCGCCCTTAATAATCGGGCCAGCTCGGCTACCTTGGTTTCACCGTTTTTCTGCAACTCTGGTTTTCTTCCTCGTTTCTCTTCAGGGCAGGTTGAGTCTTCGGACTGTCCTGGTGTGGATACTGTGGTGGACAGGTTGCAGCAGATTTGGACTCATGTAGTGGACAATTTGACTTTGTCCCAGGAGAAGGCTCAACGTTTCGCTAATCGCAGACACTGTGTGGGTCCCGACTTCGGGTTGGGGACTTGGTTTGGTTATCTTCTCATCATATTCCTATGAAGGTTTCCTCTCCTAAGTTTAAACCTCGTTTTATTGGTCCGTATAGGATTTCTGTGGTTCTTAATCCTGTGTCTTTTTGTCTGACCCTTCCAGATTCTTTTTCCATACATAACGTATTCCATAGGTCATTGTTGCGGAGATACGTGGCACCCGTGGTTCCATCTGTTGATCCTCCTGCCCCGGTTTTGGTGGAGGGGGAGTTGGAGTATATTGTGGAGAAGATTTTGGATTCTCGTGTTTCTAGACGGAAACTCCAGTATCTGGTTAAGTGGAAGGGTTATGCTCAGGAAGATAATTCCTGGGTCTTTGCCTCTGATGTCCATGCTCCCGATCTTGTTCGTGCCTTTCATATGGCTCATCCTAGTCGTCCTGGGAGCTCTGGTGAGGGTTCGGTGACCCCTCCTCAAGGGGGGGTACTGTTGTGAATTCTGTGGCAGAGCTCCCTCTTGTGGTCACAAGTGGTACTTCGGCTGATTCTCTCTGTGAGCTTCCGTTGGTGGAGGAAAGTGGTACTGCGGCTTCTGAGTTTCCTTCCTCAGGTGATATGGTGAAGTCATTAGGTGCTGCTCTATTTAACTCCACCTAGTGCTTTGATCCTGGCCTCCAGTCAATGTTCTAGTATTGGACCTGTCTCCTCCTGGATCGTTCCTGTGGCCTGCTGCTCTGCATAGCTAAGTTATTCTTTGCTATTTGTTTGCTGTTTTTTTCTGTCCAGCTTGTCTATTTGTTTTTTCCTGCTTGCTGGAAGCTCTGGGACGCAGAGGGTGTACCTCCGTGCCGTTAGTTCGGTACGGAGGGTCTTTTTGCCCCCTTTGCGTGGTTTTTGTAGGGTTTTGTGTTGACCGCAAAGTTATCTTTCCTATCCTCGCTCTGTTCAGAAAGTTGGGCCTCGCTTTGCTAAATCTATTTCATCTCTACGTTTGTCTTTTCATCTTAACTCACAGTTATTATATGTGGGGGCTGCCTTTTCCTTTGGGGATATTTCTCTGAGGCAAGGTAGGCTTATTTTCTATCTTCAGGCTAGCTAGTTTCTCAGGCCGTGCCGAGTTGCATAGGGAGCGTTAGGCGCAATCCACGGCTGCCTTTAGTGTGTTGGAGAGGATTAGGGATTGCGGTCAACAGAGTTCCCACGTCTCAGAGCTCGTTCTTGTTTTTTGGGTTATTGCCAGGTCACTGTATGTGCGCTGACCTCTATGTCCATTGTGGTACTGAATTACCTTTCATAACAGTTCAGGCAGTGCTGGAGTGGTGTAGGCCTGAATGTTTGAAGTCGGTTCAAAGATGTTTAGGGTATGCTAATTATTACAGAAAATTCATAATGCTAAACCTATAACTGATCTCACCAACAAGGGTTTTAATACTGTCCAATGGTCCTCTGAGGCTGTTAAGGCTTTTGAGTATCTCAAGGACAGGTTTAGCTCTGCTTCTGTTTTGATCCAGACAGATGAGACCAAGCCATTTCTGGTAGAGGTTGATGCCTCTTCAGTAGGGGTGGGGGTAGTTCTGTCCCAGGAGGGAGAGGATGGGGTGCATCCCTGTGCTTTCTTTTCTAAAAGATTTTCGGAGACTGAGCTCAACTATGATGTTGAGAGTTGCTGCCTATCAAACTTGCGTTTGAGCATTGGCAAAAATTTTTGGAGGGGGCTAGACATTCGATACAGGTTTTTACTGATCATAAGAATCTGATATATCTGGATGCTGCTAAACGTTTGAATGCCCGTCAAGCTAGGTGGGCACTGTTTTTTGCCCGATTTCATTTCTCCGTAACATATATCCCTGGGACAAAGAATGTTAAAGCGGATGCTTTGTCTCGTAGGTTCTCTCCAGCAGTCATTGATTTCATAAAAATAGTATATCTCTAGTCTATAAAGCTGTACCACTTTTGGTTAAAGTTTAAATATACTTTTACAAGTTTTTTATAGGCTGTAGGGACTTAAACATCAGCAGAACGGTACTGATCTGGGTCCAAGAACCTCGATTGATTGTTCTTGTAACTGTTCGGAAGCGTTCACTTCACCAAGCAGAAGCACGAAGTTCAGGACATGGATGTGCTGAATTCAGACCTACAGACGTTCTATTGAGCCCTTAAACAACTTTGTGCAATCACTCATTCCAGAGCACCGCCTTTTGAGTTTAGCAACTTTTCTTGCTGAGGTGAACACTTCTAAACAGTTATTTGAGCAATCGGTTCAGGTTTCAAGACCCCCATCTGCAGAAAGCTTAAAGGGAAGCTGTCATTAGGTTTTTGCTGTTATTTGAGAGCCTCATGATGTAGGAGTGAGTCTCCCGCCAGGACCGTGGGGTACTCGGTACTGGGTCCGGTGTTCACAAGGGGATGTCACGGTGGCTGTGACCCGGTCCGTGGCCCTGGGCGCCCATGTAAAAGGGAAAGGTCTTTAAAGGGAGTAAAGTTTGTGTTTGTGACGCCACCTGTGGTATTCGGACAGTGGGGACCGACGCTGCTTTAAGGGGTCCTCTGGGGTGATGCTATGGCAGTTAGATGGTATAACTTCCCACAGGTGAAGTATGTCCCCAGGGTTTCCCAGTGTGTAGATGGTGGATGGTGAGAGGTGCAGTAAGGAATGAGGACACAAGGGTGCAGTCTCTTTACCTCGTTTACTGAAGACTTCAGCGGCCACAGTCCAGGGCACTGGATCACAGGGCAGGTAGGGTCTGGCCGATTTGGAGGCAAGTCCAGAGTCCCCTTATCTAGGAGGAGAATAGAAGCATTCCTTTGCACTGTAGTGGTGTAGTTCCTTACTGCTAGAAGCTTCACATAAGGTCCTCACAGATGTTATCTCTTTCTCTCTGTCCCCCGGATAGGATAGGACAAAACCCGTATGATTGGTGACTTGAGCCTGTTTATAGGGTCTCTTAGATGACCCGGCTCTGTCACCGTGCCTCCTGGGTGTTGGGTCGGACAGGGAACTTGCAGTTCAGCTGTCCTGCCGGTGGAGATCCTTACAACCTCAGTGTACCGGCTACCGGATTTCTGTGCCTCAGAAGGAGGCAGCCTGCTCGGGGCTGGTCCCTTCTGATATCCTCTCCTGTGCTTTCTCTCCTGCACGCTCACTGCAATCAATTCTGCTTTCTAAATGTCTCTTTCCAGGAGCTGCAGCTATGTGGCATGCACAGCCCTGTAAACCCTCTGTCCTCCTCAGACTGATGTCTGGAACTGACAAACTTTCCCTACAGACTACCAGTTATTTATATACGGGGAGCCACCTAGTAAATAGGATCAAAAGCTCCCCCTGGTGGTCTGAAGTGTGATTGTGTTGCATGTTTGTGGTACCTGGTTACAGTTATCCTTTCTTGCCTCCAAACGTAGCATCACTCTCCCTGTAAGGAAAGTGACATTACTGTGATGACCAGGACCCTGGGGCGCCACAGGAGCGGAGACCCTGATTCCACTGATGTATCATTTACTGGGCTGCTTTCTGAAGTTTTGATAATATCAGTTTTCTCTGCTGCAGTTCTACCAGTTTTCTACTTTTTGTGTACACTGTGCATAGGCAGAAAACTGCCAATCAGTGTTGAGGGCATGGTTGGACCACATAACAAAAGTGTTTACTAGTCCTCTAGTGAAAGTCTCCTTCTGATAATGCAGTAATTTTATGAAGACTACAGAAAGCAGCCCAGTAAGTGACACATCGGTGTATTCAGGGTCTCTTATCCTACATTACGCTGCTCTCACTTTAGGTGGTAAAATCTTAGTGACTGATTTAAGCTTTCACAACATATAAAAACTTGTGAAAGTATATGTACGTTTTAAAGTGTACGTATGTTCATGGCCAGACAGGTCACGCAGAGTCCAGGAGGACGCTCCAGTGGATCTAAAAGAATAAAGGCCTCTATCCACCTATATTTAAGTACCGTAATCTGAACCTGATGATTTTGGTAGGACCAGTCGACCATCAAATATGTTTGGAGACCATCCGACTTCCTTTCAACAAAATGCCTGATTCTTCTCTCCCCTGATATCATCTGTCATGGAAGGGAAGAATTCGGTCAGTTTGAATTCAGATACCACTAGGTGAATCTGTCAGCAGCTTACTGAACGCACTCATGGACAAACTGAGAATTTTTATAAATGGAGGGAGTAGGGAAATGTAACTGTTCGGCAGACAACTGTCTATGGTGTTTGTCCACACAATAATAGGCCCTAATAGGTACTAAAAGGTTCCACGCAAGATACGCATATTTGGAAATAACATTGGAGCCAAACACTTCAACATTTTTTTTATTATACCTTATTGATAAAACTAGCTATCTAAGACCATGAGGTGCAGTTCAAAGTGGAGGAAGATGTGGATGTAGCGGTATGGTTGGAAAAGGCAAAGGAGGAGTAATCCAACACTGTTTCTTTTTTTAGGGAACTTACCTCAAAGAGTATAGAATGAACCCAAAATAAACTAACAAGTTACAACCAGGGGGAGGAAGCCCAACTGGAGGAGGAGGTGGAGGAGGTGGACGTGGTGGTGTAGGTGGAAGAGGTGGAGGAGATAGTGTTTTGTGTTTTTAATTTTGGGGTGGAGGCACCCAGATTAAACCAAAGGCAAAAAGAGTTGAGCACTGTCTGGGTGCGGCTGTTATAGTTGTCTAGTAATCCAAAGGCATGGACAAGTCCTGTGTGATCCACGCCTGGTTAATTTTAAGGAATGTTAGGTTCCCCATGTTGGATGTGGGCAGGCGGATGCGCCTGTCTGTGATCACATCCCTTGCAGAGCTACACACACGTTCTGACAGTACACTTGCCGCAGGGCAGGCCAGCACCACCAAGACATAAAGCGCAAGCTCAGGCCATGCATCCAATTTGGAGACCCAGAAGTTAAATGCGGCAGACCCATCTATTAGTACATGGAGACGTGTGGACACATACTCTTCCACCATGTTGTTGTAACATTAGCTCCTTCTTATATAGACCCTATGACATGGTGGTGTTGTATGCTGTGGCATGCTCATAAAGTTTTGCCACATTTTGGCCATGCTAACCCTGCCTTCTGAGGTGCTGGTGGTGCCCCAGCTGATTTAGCTACGTCCTCCTCCGCATCTGCCTTGTTGTTCCACTGAGCCCTTGTTGTCAGGTGGGAAAGCCAATAGTAGTTTTTCTTCCGGCGTGTGCTTTTATTCAGGCATTTTGCGATCCCTCTTCAGTGATAGAAAAAAGTTGGGTACATTGTCCTTGTAGCGGGGGATCCAACAGGGTGGCCATCCAGTAATCTGCACTGGTAACAATACGGGCAACTTGGCGGTTATTGCGCAGGCATTGCAGCATGTATTGGCTAATGTGTGCCAAGCTGCCCAGAAGCAATGACAAGCTGTCGTCAGTGGGAGGTACAGTATATAGTCTGGATACTCCGTATCAATCTAGCCACATTCCCGTGATGCCCATGAGCTGATCTGAGTGTCACACTGATGTGTCTGTACAGTTGTGTACCTGGTCGACGTTCGAACAGTAACGCACCCTCTGAGCTATGTATGGACAGCAGGCTTAATAACTGTGTGAATTGGGTCTGCTCCTCCTCCTGTTCCTCTTTTTCCTGTGCCACTGTAACATCCCTGCCGGCATCACTGCATGGCTTCCCATCTCCCCTCTTACTCACCACTCCAAGCCATGCTGTGAGTTCTGTCCTCTGCCGGCTCCATGCACTGGGCCTTATGTCCTTCCTTGCTGCATACTTTCAGGCTGTATGCTTAGGGCGGCGGCCCCAGCACTTCCTGTTTCTTATAGAGACTGTGTGCACCTTCCTAAGGTGTCCCCTGCCAATGGCCAAGAGGCATCGGGTACTTAAGGCATTCCCACCCCTAGGGGAAGGCCTGAGCAACTAACTTCCTCAGTTAGTGTCTTGCTGCTGAGGTGCTAGGTCTTGTCTTGCTTTTTCTCTTGTGTCAGCCACCCAAAGGGGCTTCGTACCCTGGCCTGTGCCTGTGTCCTGTAACTCTTGTTTCAGCCACCCAGAGGGGCTATGTACCCTGGTCTGAGTCCTTGCTTCTGTGCCTTGCCCCGTTCCTGACCCTGTCTGAACCCAGTCCTATACCTGTGTCCGTTTGTATCCCTGTCTGTAGCCTTTCCTATTCCGCTGTGTATTTCCTTGTGTTCACTCCGTCTGCTTTTTGCTCTGCCTCCTTTGGCTCTGCTCTTTGCTCTGCCTCCCGCAGGTCTGCTCTTTGCTCTGTCTCCTGTGGTTCTGCTGTTTGCTCCGCCGCCTGTGGTGCTGCTCTTTGCTCTGCCTCCTGCGGTTCTGCTCTTTGCTCTGCCTCCTGCGGTTCTGCTTTTTGCTCTGCCTCCTGTGGTTCTGCTCTTTGCTCCACCTCCTGCAGTTCTGCTCTTTACTCCGCCTCCTGCGGTACTGCTCTTTGCTCTGCCTCCTTTGGCTCTGCTCTTTACGCCACCTTCTGCGGTTCTGTTCTTTGCTCCACCTCCTGTAGTTCTGCTATTTGCTCCACCTCATGCGGTTCTGCTCTGCTCTGCCTCCTGCAGTTCTGCTATGTTGCACCTCCTGCGGTTCTGCTTTGCTCTGCCTCCTGCAGTTCTGCTCCACTCCCTTCTCGCCTCCTGAGGCTTTGTCTTGCTCTACGCATCATGCGGCTTTGCTCTGCTCCCATTCTGCACCCTGTGTGTCCTTGACTCTCCAGTCTAGGCCTTCCCTGTTCATTTATGCCTCTAGTCTGAACTGGTCCCTACCTGTTCCCTTATCCCAAACGACCTGCCTTTGTTTATGTTCCTGTCCTTCTCGAACCAGTTCCAGTCCTGCTAGCCATGCCTGCCTGCCTAGAGTGCCAGCCGTGCCTGCCTGCCTGACTAGAGTGCCAGCCGTGCCTGCCTGCCTAGAGTTCCAGATGTGCCTGCCTGCGTAGAGTGCCAGCCATGCCCACCTGCCTGCCAGAGTGTCAGCCATGCCCACCTGCCTGCCAGAGTGCCCACCTGCCTGCCAGAGTGCCAGCCATGCCTGCCTGCCAGAGTGCCAGTCGTGCCCACCAGAGTACCAGTCATGCTCAACCATACCTGTTCACACCTGTTAACAGTGTTCAGTCCCTCAGTGGGATCAGCTGCCACAGCCAAACACCACCCTGGAGTGGTACCTCACAACTATCTGCCGCACAAGTCTGACCTCACCATCAGAGGCTCCAACGAACACCAAAAGGTAGCTGCTCAGTCACGCCGCATCCAGGGTAGTCTGGTTTGTGCACAGTGGGGCCACAATCCCCTCGCTCAGGCCACCCAGTCAGGGCATGAGCGTAACAGACACCACCTCATTCATCTTAGCCTGAATTGTTTTTTATCAGCAAACATATAAGTGGTATAATAATGCTGATGATGGCATAATGAGCACTGGCCATATTGGTGGAATATTCAAAGCAGCGCAACACGGCACACATGTACCACATAGAGGTCCACTCATTGGTGATAAAGTGATGTTGTTATGCAGAGAAGCTTGTGCTCGCTGCAGCAGAAACTCAACTATTGCCTGCTGCTGCTCTCAAAGTCTCTCTAGCATCAGCGGGTAAGCAGGAAGGCGGAAATGATGCTGCAGTGCAAACAAGCAAGCAGCAGCAAGGTGAGAATTCCAAAAGTGCCGCACACAGTGTACGCACTTTCAGCAGCAGCTCCGACATGTGTGGATAATTTTTCAGAAAGCTGTGCACTACCAAGTTCAGCACATGCACCAATGCACCAGGCAAAGGATTTGTGTAAACCTGCTTATGCCCAGAGCTGCTACGAGATTTCTCCCGTTATCACACACCACCAGGCCGGGCTTGAGGTTCACCCACCGGCACCATCCACTGATCTGCCTGCTGTTTGATCCCAGTCCACAGCTCCTGGATGTAGTGGGAATTGTCCCCCAAACAGAGGAGTTTAAAACCAGCCTGCTGTCATTTCCCTCTGATTGTGCTCAAGCTCATGGTGCAGGTCTTCCTGTGACCGAATGAGGATGTGGTGGAGGAAGTGGAGTAGTAGAAGAAGGAAACCTGGACAGAGAAACTTCCAGCAATCCTAGGCGGTGGTAGACCACCTTCTGCCTCTGCCTCAGCCACCTCTACATTTTCCCAGTGGGCAGTTTGGGAGATGTTACGCCCCTGGCCGTGCTTACTGGTCCACATATCTGTGGTTATGTGGACCTTGCCACTGATGGCATTGCGCAATCCACACCTGATTTGGTCCACAGCATGTTTGTGCAGGGCAGGGATGGCCCGATCAGAAAAGTAGTGGCAGCTGGGAACAACTTACTAAGGGACAACCACCGCCTTCAGTTTCTTAAAATTGTCCATCTCCATCTGCTGGAATGACAGCATTATAAATGCCAGTAATTTGGAAATGCTGGCATTCTGGGCCATTGCTTGTGGTTGGAAAAGGGGGTATCTCCTGTTTCTATAGAGGATTTGACGGATGGAAAGCTGAACACTTCCATGGGATCGTATGGAGATGTTTGCTGACACTGGTGGGGGTGATGCTGTCACATCCTCTCATTGCGGAATGGCAGGTGGCCCTGTTGATCATGAGCTGGAGGAAGAGATCGAGACTGCAGCAGAAGAGAGAGCAGGAGGAGGCTTAGATCTGTCATGCTTTTTAACGTGTGTACTCCACTTTACCTCAGGCTTCGAATTCAGATGCCTTGCCATACAGGTGGTGCTCAGGTTGAGAACATTTATGCCTCGCTTCATGGTCTGATGGCACAGAGTGCAAACCATCCATTGCTTGTCTGCAGCACATTGCTTGAAGAAATGCACCACCTGGGAGATCTTTTGAGATGTCTTTGGTGTACTAATTTCAGTAGTGCAGTGAGCAGTAGCAGCCAATGTACTGGCTAAGGGCCGCCCACTGTGCCTTTGCATCCTGCAGCTGGATGACCATGGTCCTCAGGTGCCATCTGTGCACTTTCTGCAGTGGACCAGGTAGAATGTAATGAGAAAGAACTGGACCCACTATTAGCCATCCAATCTAAAACCTTTTCAACATCTTGTAGCCTCACCATTCGTGCCGCTATGAAACGATGCATAATGTCCTGTCACCTACTGTAGCTGTAATAGTTCTGACCCAAAGTCAGATAGAGTATGTCATATATGTGTGTACTCTGCATCCCGCGCCAGTGGGAGTACTGTCCTTTAATCCGCTGTGTTTTCTAGTACTCTGAGAAATAAATATTTGACATCAACTATTTCGTTGCCATTTAATATAAAATCCTTGAATCAGAGACTATAAGGCTATGACAATATAAAAACAAATTCTAGCAAAAGAAGGAAAAACATTAACCCTTCTTTATCACACCTATGTGCACCAGAAGAAGGTGTTGTAGTTGGGCACGTAGCAGCTGCAAACTGACCACGTCCTCTACCTGTATCAGTTACACCACCACCGTCAACAACTACACCAGCACCACCACAGCCACATCCCCTATTGGACGTGGTCTTCATTTTTGGAAGTGATTTTTATAAACACTACTCGCAAAGAGATGGCCGAAGAGTAGATTTATTTATTTGAAACAGAACTAGGAAACACACAGAACTCCTAAAAAAATTGTCTAGAAATGGCAACGAGACAGCTAATGTCAATTATTTATTTCCCAGACTACTACAAAGCACACACTAGTCCTGAAAAATTATTTTTGGAGCCTAGACATGAAAACTAGACAGCTGATGCCAATTATTTAATTCCCAGACTATTTAAAAACACACACTAGTCCAGAAACGTAATTTTTGGGACCTAGAAATGGCAACGAAATGATGGATGTCAAATACTTATTTCTCAGAGTACTAGAAAACACAATGGCTTAAAGGACAGTACTTCCACAGGCGGGGGGAATGCAGAGTACACACAGCAGCTTAAAGGACAATACTCCCACAGATCGAGGTTCAGAGTACACACAGTGGCTTAAAAGACAGTACTCCCACAGACGGGGTGAAGAGTACATATAGTGGCTATTAACAAAGTAGCAGCTTAGTACTACCACAGACATGGCTTGCATAGCACACACAGCATTTTTTTGCAAAGTGCGCAATCAGAATCTGTCCCTCACTGCCCCCCAGCTGCATCGTATCCTCGCACTAATGATAGCATATACAGACCGGGTCATGTGATACATCGGCCAATCACAGCTTTGCCAATTCCTATCATGGCTGTGATGGCTCCAGAAGTGCCCACAGTCTAAAAGCATGTTGATTGGCTGCGCTCCAACCTTTCAACAAGCTTTTTTGGACTGGCGAACCAGAACAGGAAACCAGAAATATAGTAAAAATCCCGTTTGGGTTTGCTCATCTTTATGAATTAGATCAAATATAATGCACAGTATGTGCAATGTAAGCTGAGGCTTCATTAGGATATGTTGTTAGTCATTACATGAGAAGTAAGAGAAGGAAGAAGCTCACTAGGTAGACAGGCAGAGAAGGCAGGCTTTGAGGATGTAATTAGAAAATGTGTGTTTAGCTAATGCATAATGAGTCACCAGCATAAATATAATCTGCGGTGCAGCAAGCACGTGATCACCAGATCATTCTATCTCCTGGGAGCACAGCCTGTTGTAGCAAAACTCAGGCTTAAATAGAAACTGTACTTTCAACAAACCTTTCATATAAAAATAGTGCAGGTGAATCTAAGAAACCTTCTAATATATCTTACTAGCTATTGAACCCGTTCTACGCCCGGGTGGCGAGCATTTATATTGGCATATGGTCTCCATCCTGGTATGTGCTGCTCCATCCTACGACTAGCTCACAGTGAATTGAAAAGTAGAGGTAGATGCAGGTAGATGGTGCTGAGCTGACCTTTCTGACAAGTCTTTTACCTCACTCCAGTGCAGAATTCACATCTGCTATGATCATTATCTACTATATAATTGTCTAAGGGTCACATCCATCTGTCCTTCTGTCTGTCGTGGATATTCATTGGTCGCGGCCTCTGTCTGTCATGGAAATCCAAGTCGCTGATTGGTCACGGCAAAACAGCCACGACCAATCAGCGACGGGCACAGTCTGGCGGCAAAATGGCCGCTCCTTCCTCCCCGCAGTCAGTGCCCGCTCCATAATCTCCTCCAGTCAGCGCTCACACAGGGTTAATGGCAGCGCTAACGGACCGCGTTATGCCGCGGTGTAACGCACTCCGTTAATGCTGCTATCAACCCTGTGTGACCAACTTTTTACTATTGATGCTGCCTATGCAGCATCAATAGTAAAAAGATCTAATGTTAAAAATAATTAAAAAATAAAAAATCGTTATATACCCACCGTCTGTCGGCCCCTCGGATCCAGAACAGGCCTTTCCCGCTCCTCACGACGTTCCGATGACCGCTCCATAAATTGCGATCTCGCGAGATGATGACGTAGCGATGATGACGTCATCATCTCAGGAGACCGCAATGCACTCTTGACACCGGAGCATGCGAGGAGCATCGGTAACCTCTTCGCCATGATCCGGGGGCCAACGGAAGGTGAGTATATAACTATTTTTTATTTTAATTTTTTTTTAACAGGGATATGATGCCCACATTGCTATATACTGTGTGGGCTGTGCAATATACTACATGGGCTGTGCAATATACTACATGGGCTGTGCAATATACTACGTGGGCTGTGCAATATACTACATGGGCTGTGCAGTATACTGCGTGGGCTGTGCAATATACTACGTGGGCTGTGCAATATATTACGTGGGCTGGGCAATATACTACGTGGGCTGTGCAATATACTACGTGGGCTGTGCAATATACTACGTGGGCTGTGAAATATACTATGTGGGCTGTGCAATATACTACGTGGGCTGGGCAATATTCTACATGGGCTGGGCAATATACTACGTGGGCTGGGCAATATACTACGTGGGCTGTGCAATATACAACATGGGGTGGGCAATATACTACGTGGGCTGTGCAATATACTACATGGGCTGTGCAATATACTACGTGGGCTGTGCAATATACTACGTGGGCTGGGCAATATACTACGTGGGCTGTGCAATATACTATGTGGGCTGGGCAATATACTACGTGGGCTGGGCAATATATTACGTGGGCTGTGCAATATACTACGTGGGCTGTGCAATATACTATGTGGGCTGTGCAATATACTACGTGGGCTGGGCAATATACTACGTGGGCTGTGCAATATACTACGTGGGCTGTGCAATATACTACGTGGGCTGGGCAATATACTACGTGGGCTGGGCAATATACTACGTGGGCTGTGCAATATACTATGTGGGCTGTGCAATAGGCTGTGCAATATACTGCGTGGCCTGTGCAATATACTACGTGGGCTGTACAATATACTACGTGGGCTGTGCAATATACTATGTGGGCTGTGCAATATACTACGTGGCTGTGCAATATACTACGCGACTGTGCTATGCACTATGTGGCCTGTGTTATACACTACGTGGCCTGTGTTATACACTACGTGGCCTGTGTTATACACTATGTAGCCTGTGTTATATACTGCGTGCGTCTTCATAAATAAACTACATACATATTCTAGAATACCCGATGCATTCAAATCGGGCTACCATCTAGTTGCTCCATAATTTCCTTCATGCTGCTGCTGCTTTTCTAAGTGTGCAAAAAAAAGGAAAGGACCAGATATCTCTCTTAGAGCGCTGTGTTGTGTATGGAAGACATCACAGCAACTAGGTGTTATGCGTCTGGGTTTGAACCCTTGAGCCTGTGCTTTGTTGTCCATTTCTCTGTCCACCAAGCCATGGAAAATGCACCTTTTTTCCTTCCTGGAGTTTAGTTTCTGTTATCCTTGCTTCTGTCTTTTTAGGGTAACAGGTGTTTTAATTTATTCATTTGTCTGCCCTATCACCTTTCAGGTGTGGGTTTATATACTTTCCCCCTGCTGGTATATCCTGCTGGTGATAGTCTCAATTGGAGGTCCAGCCATACTGCTTTAGTATAAGCCAGTTAGTGAAAAACCATCTAGGGTTTATCTCTCTGCTGTTTATGTTCTTTACCCTGCACCTACTGTATCTTCTGTAGGCGACATATTTTCTAACACTACGTACTTAATCCCTTATTTTGTAGTTTGTAGTTTGTTTTACTCACAAAAATTCTGAAATTCATAAAAAAAAGTTCTCGTGTAGCCATTTTCCGAGGCCTGTTACGATATGCACCAATTCCTCTGGCAGCAAAGCAGACCTAACAGAGACACCCCGCTGCTTCATGTTTGGGATGATGTTCTTTGGCATGCAAGTCTCCCCTTTCTTCCTCCATACATCATGGTGGCTATGTTGATGTAACTTGCCATTTTTCTGCTCATTTTGGAGCAGTGGCTTTTTCCATGCTCATTGTGTTTTCAGGTCATGTGTTCATATTGATTCTTTTGTACATGTTTGCCTCTTAACAAGAACCTTGGATTGTTTTGTATTTTTCGCACCACCGTACATACAATTTTAGGAGATAGACTGTTGTTCTTGAGCAGTCCGCACATTTGGCTTTGCCACATCTAGTGCTTCCTGCCTTTATTTTTCCACCTGTCATCCTGCTTTTCCAGCTGTATTGGTTCTCGCCGTTCAACACTCTGTTAGACAACTTCTGATCTGCTGTATCATCACGTCCGGTCTGTGATGCTCACACGGACCTACAGCTTAGAGAAACCATCTCACCAGTAGAGCCTATAGCACAATGTTAATGAATACCCATACGCATCGTGTTCAAGGATCATTAAAATAAACCATTTGACTGAAGGTTTTATTGTAAATCACCTGTATCTAAGCTGCATGTCTGGAATAGTAATAAAATTCTGTGTAAAATATAGGTTCTCTATAGTAAGTTAATCAAAGAAAGACTTCTGCCATAATGGATCTACAGACATGATATTGACCTGGGAATAAAGCAGGTATCTTTGGGTTGAAGATCTGTAATATACAGGAGTGAGAACAGAGGTTCATGCTCCTATTTATTAGGTTATATTAAATAAATTCTCTAATGATGCAAAGATTTCATAAACAGTAAAGGAATTTATAGATTTTCACTGTTATAAAGGTTTGATGTTTTAAAGGGAATCTCCTGTCACATTGGATATCACTATTAACCTGGTGATATAGGGTCAATCTGCTGGTTATTAGAGTTAGAAAGGTGCCTGGCTTGTGTACTGACAACACCTGGGAGAAAATAAACTTTATTCCTCCCAGGAGCTGCCGGTTTTCAGTCATTAAAAAATGCCACTGACTGACAGCCGGCCTTGCAGTGCATCAGTGCCAGATTTGGCTGGATTTTTAAAATACATTTTCTCTGAAATGCCTCAATGCTTTTATCATCTCCAAAAAACGTTGTGCAGTCAACCAAAAAGTAGTTAGAGGGCATTGCACACCTTGGTGATTTTCCATCTGTATTTGCAAGTAAAAGATTTGCAGCAGCAAAATGTTTGAGATGCTATAAAACCCATTCCACGAACTGCAAAAAAAAAAAAATAGCTGCAGGGTATGGCCGGGTTCACATTTGCGTCTATGTGCGCAGCGTACGATCCGCATCGGTCATGCGTACATATCTTTAACATTGTGTACGCAGTGACATGTTTTGGCATGCGTTCTCTTGCGGATGCGCATGCATGTGTCATTTTGAGGTGTGCGGCGGGGTCCAGCAAACGCAGCATGTTGCATTTTTTTGGGGCGTCAAATATTGCGCAATCGTCCGCATGTGGATGATTGCGGATGATGAAAAAATGCATTAGCGTCTATGGGAATGCAATGGTCCGCAATGACATGCGCACGAATGCGTTTGATACGCATGCGTACTTTAGACTGCACATGTCCAGAAAATTATGTCACCGCCCCCACCATGCGCATAAAAAATCGCAAACGCATGCTAAAATCCATTTAAACGCATGCACAAGCAGCGTTTTTGTTTGCGTCCTGAGCAAGATGATGCGCAGACGTAAGCATGCTTTTGTATGTGTTTTTGCATGCGTTTGTGCATGCAGACGATACATTGCGGACACATACGCAAATGTGAACTTAGCCTAAATTAACATGGGGCGCTGATTTTGACTCCACATCATATCAATGTATACAAATGTATTACGATTTTTTACTGTGTTTTTTATTACAAAGGGTAAAATCTGAGGCCAATTTTCATCATTACCCAATGAAATGGGCACAAGTACTGATTTGTTTTAGAATTTACCCCCTGTGGATTTATCTGAAAATCCAAAAAAAATATCAGTCTCTTGTCACTGTGCCCATGCAGAATGACATTTTGAGACTCTGAATACAATTTTTTGACAGACTATATTTTGTTGAAGCAGATAAATATTTTGTGGCGCATGCGTAAAATGACAAATTGTATTTAATTTTTCTTTTATTTTTTATCTTAGAGATAAGAAAATATTTATTTCTTTTTTTAACGACCCCAAATTAAATAGCATAAATCTGGGTGTCATTGTTTCCTTAAAAAAATAATTTGTTTCTCCATAGGTATAGTAATGGTTCACACTGTTCTTGTCTTCTACCATCTTATCAAGTCAAAAAAAATGAGTAACATACGAAAAGATCCTGCTTGAAACATAGTGAGACAAGAAGAACATCTGCTTTTAGAGAACTTGTGGTTTGCAGAAAAAAGGAACTTGTAGGGTGGGTGGGGTGGGGTTGAAACAGATATATAGAGATGAGAGGGTTTAAAGGAAGAGTAGGCAGATTTGGGTATTAAAACGTTACCTTTATAGAACTTCAAAAAAGGAATAAACAGGAAGCAGCAACCGGACCAGAGCGCTACTTTCCTGGATCATAACTGAATGATTTGTGTATAGCTTAGGTGACGGCGAGGCAGGGTTAGGAAGTGTGACATCAACAAGCCGAGCGTTAACCACAATCTCTGTCCTCTTCCTGTTAGTAGGATCCTATTCTGTCACCACCTCGTGTGTACACGGACTCTGTGACGGGACCAGACTCAAAGTCACTGCAGTATGTTGTGGTGGAGGACGTAGGACATTGGGTGGCTTGGCTTTTATATTGTGCAAGCAGACAGCAGAAGGAGAATAAAGTCAGAAGTGATCTTAGACAATTTGATGGATCGTTCATTACTATGCGAAAAATTAGAGAAGATATTTAATAATGAAAAGCAAAAAAACAGACATAACAGGTCAAAAGATCAAAAGAGATAGAACTGGAATTAAGGCAAGACTGGATGGAGAATTAGTAATAACCAGATAGTAGTAATTAGGAATCTTGGTGCAAAGCGTAAAAAAATAGTGTATTAAATGGGGAGCAGAGACACAGCAAGATACCTAATGCCATCATCAGGGTCACCAACAAAAGAAAGAGGGGTCCAGCTTTTAATGGAAGACCATGAAAATGGTGAGTACCCTTTTCTTTTACTACTACAGGAAAGGACTTGTTGTTGTCATTGTCATGTTTGTTATGCTTTGGTTTCTCGGCATCTACATCATCATTTGATGACTAATGTGAACTACTAAGATTACTGGAGACACAGTATCCACTAGATGGACAGAAGAATTGGGACACTTACACTTTACACCTACAATGGCTGTTGTCACGTCCCATCCTAAATTCATAGACATTAATACAGAGTGGTTTCCCCCTTTGCAGCTATAACAGCTGTCACAGTTCTTGGAAAACTTTCTACAAGATTTTGGAGGTATCTGTGGGAATTTTTGACCATTAATTCAGTAGAGTTTATGGGGTCTATGTTGGAGGGGAGAGTCTGGCTTGCAATCTCTGTTCTAGTTCATCTCAAAGGCGTAGGATGGGGTTGAGGTGAGGGATTATCTTCTTCCACAGCATCTCCCCCAACCAAGACTTTACGACCCCTACCCTGAGCACTGGGCACAGTCATGGGGAACAGAAAAGAGCCTTCCCCAAACTGTTCCAATAACATTGGAAGTTACAATTGTCCAAAATGTTTTGTTTGCTGAAGCATTAAAATTTCCCTTCACTAAAATTATGTGACATAGGCAAAACCATGACAAACAATCCCTCCTCCATCAAAACTTTACCACCAGGCACAATGCAGTCAGGCAGGTAACGTTGTCCTGGCATTCGCCAAACACAGACTCGTCCATCTGATGCCAGATCGTGAAGTGTTATCCGTCACTCCACAGAACACTTTTCTACCTCTCCAGATTCCAGCGGCAGCTGCTTTACACCACTCCATCCGACCCTCGTATAGTGCTTGGTGATGTAAGGCTTGTATGCAGCTGCCATGGAAATACATGCCATAAAGCTCCTGGTGCACAGTTGTTGTGATAATGATAAGACCAGAGGAGGTTTGGACTCTGCATCTATGGTGTCAGTAGAGTGTTGGTGACTTTTATGCTTTCTGCTCCTCAGTACTTAACGACCCTGCCCTGTAACTTACATGGTCTGATACTGTCACGGGGCTACCGCAACAGATAGGTTCCAGAGAACTGCAGCGCTCTGGGCCTCGTTCACACACAGTGAACAGAAGCTCTTCACCTGTATTCTGACCGGGCTGCTTTGTGCCAGCAGTGCAGGAGTTAACCTTATTGCTGAGTTGCTGAGAGCTGGGTCTCTCTCAGCTGAAGTGGATTTTGTAATCCTCTATATAGACCCAGTCCTGACTTCAGCTATTGTCAGTGATCAGTTCTACTGCCTGGCTTGGAGCTTGAAGGAACGTAGTGTTGGTGTTGGAGGTTTATTTACAGAGATTGGTGTCTGCTGTTTTGGTTGCATGTTAAACCTGTTTTCCTTCCTAGTTTTCTCCTTCTCTTCCCTTCTCTGTGTTTCCTCTGTGGTTGTGTGAGCATTTGGTGAGTTTAAGACTTTTAGTTATCTTGTCTGTATACCCTGTTTATTGTTGTATTTATACACTGGTGCAGTCCACCTCCGTTGGGGGGAGAGGGGGCCACTGATAGGGCCTGCACAGGAGACAGGGATACGCTGGTGGCTCGGACCTCCTAACCATCATAGGTACCCCCGAGATAAGGGAAAACCAGGGCCCCATTAAAGTGGTAGGGACAGGTGCGGGTCCCAGTATGCCATCCTGCCCCTTTAATGCCGCTTACGGCGTGACAGATACATTGTGGATGACCTGCTGCTTTTCCTTCTACGTTTCAGTACCAGCGCTCACAGGTGATGGTAGAATAGATAGGCAGGAATACATTTAGCAAACTGACTTGTTACCATTGTGGCATCCAGTAACAGGACCAGTGAGCCATTCTTTCATAGGTGATATTAAATGCAGATCTCCTCTAGAGCAGTGATGTTTTGAGCCTGTCGCTGGGCAACACGGAATTTCAACTCCCTCCAAAGGTTTTCTATAGGGTTGAGATCTGGAGACTGGCTAAGCCACTCTAGGACCTTCATATGCTTCTTACGAAGCCACTCCTTCGTTGCTCTGGCAGTGTGCTTGGAGTCATTATCATGCTGAAAGACCATCCACATTTCATCTTCAATGCCCTTGCCGATGGAAGGAGGTTTGCACTCAAAATCTCACGATACATGGCCCCATTCATTCTTTCATGTACACGGATCAGTCATCCTGGTACCTTTGCAGAGAAACAGCCCCAAAGCATGATGTTGCCACCCCCATGCTTCACAGTAGGTATGGTGTTCTTTTTATGTAAATCAGCAGTCTGTCTCCTCCAAACATGGCGAGTTTTGTTTCTACCAAACAGTTCTACTTTGGATTCATCAGACCATATGACATTCTCCCAATACTCTTCTGGATAATCCAAATGCTCTCTAGCAAACTTCAGACGGGCCAAGAAATGTACTGGTGGCTTAAGCAGGGGGACACGTCTGGCATTGCATGATCTGAGTCCCTGGCGGCGTAGTGTATTACTGATGGTAGACTTTGTTACGGTGGTCCCAGTTCTATGCAGGTCATTCACTAGGTTCTGGGATTTTTGCTCACCGTTCTTGTGATCATTTTGACCCCACGGGGTGAGATCTTGCGTGGAGCCCCAGATCAAGGGAGAGTATCAGTGGTCTTCTATTTTCTTTTCTTGCTTCCACAGTTGATTTCATCACACCAAGATGCTTGCCTATTGCAGATTCAGTCTTCCCAGCCTGGTGCAGGGCTACAAATTTGTTTCTGGTGTCCTTCAACAGCTCTTTGGTCTTCACCATAGTGGAGTTTGCAGTGTGACTGTTTGAGGGTGTGCACAGGTGTCTTTTATACTGATAGCAGGTTCAAACAGGTACCATTACTACAGGTACTGAGTGGAGGACAGAGGAGCCTTATAAAGAAGAAGTTACAGGTCTGTGAGAGCCAGAAACCTTGCATGTTTTTAGGTGACCAAATATTAATTGGCCACCATATTTTGCTAAATAAATCTTGCCAAATCAGACAAGGTGATTTTCTGGATTTGTTTTCTCATTTTGGGAGAACTTGCACAATTGGTGGCTCACTAAATTCTATTTTTCCCCACTGTATACTGAATAGTGGCTCCAGCGTGGATTCTTTTTTAAGTTCTTGCCCACACTGCTAACCATAAAATGTTGCAAGTTCCTTGCTTTGAGATTTATTATGTTTTCTGCTTTGTGGTTATACGCACATTACACAATATTCCATGATTTTTATTTTATATGATTCCTTACCTAGGGTTTGGAAGCAGTTAATGTTAGAAGTTCCTGGGACTCAGGGTTGATAGATGCATTGACCATTAGTTAGAATACGGCTCCACAGCGATTCTCACATTATATCCTAGTTTAAAATTGCATATGATGTTTGCATAATATTACATGCAAATTTACGGTCTAATCATTGCAAAAAAAAGATCAATGGGAGAGTAAAAGAACCACTGATTGGCTGCAGGGCTTACTTGACATAATTATGTCACACAAGCCCTGGGAGAGCATAGTTGGAACGACGCTGGCACTGGAGGTGAGTATAAGTTGTTTTTATTTTATTAAGGGGTATATAGTGAGTAGTATATAAAATCTTTAAAGAGTATGTAGACCTTTGTTTTTTTGTATTGTGTCAGTGCATCTAAAAAAAGCAATGGAGATATTTTAAAACTAGTTTGTTTTTAAAAAAAATTGTCCTATCATTTTGCTGATGCAAATCCTATGGACACCTATGTGTCTTTCAAGTTTACTTGTTCAAATGCACCATAGTAAATAGTAGAGGTTGTTTCAAAGATGTTTCAAAAATGGGCGATGAGGGTACAATCCCAAGGGGCATTTCCATATCTGACCTCCTGCATCTGAAGTGAGGCAGAAAAATCTACAGCACGAAATGCCATTTAATAGGACTTGATGCCTGATGCTTCTTGCACTGTATATTTAATCGATCCCTAAGGTTTATCCTATAGTCCAGTTTCTATACTAATGTTTCTTTGCCCGTTGTGAGCCCAATCGCTTCCTCCTGTGTGATTTCCATTGTTTCCTCTGTCTTTGCTTTTGTAGTTTTGTATTTTTCACAATTGTTTCTAGATTTTTTAAGTCATCCCAATAGAGATTCCAGTGTCTTCACTTCCATTTCTTTCACATATTTGTGTTATCGGAACTGTTTCCTTTATTAGCATCAGTGCCGGGAAAGGACCCCATTCCCTGCACTTTTGAACAGATGCGGTGATAGAAACTTACAAAGTAAAATTGGGCAAAATTAAGATTAGATTTATCAAGTTTAGAGACTTTTTGCAACAAATTTTGACTGTTTATATGAAAAACATGTGCCCCATAAACATAACTTCCCCAATGTAGGAAAATACACAGACACACATATAACTTCTTTATGGATCGAGTCGGCCACAGCTTTATTAAGATACATTTACCCAAATTGTAATCATTACTTTATTTTTTTAACTATCATAGAGCCGAAACTGTATGCAGCGCACTCCTGATGGGCAAGTCCATTGTCAGTCCGTGTTAAGCTCAAAACCATATAATTTTATCACCAGCTGTATTAAATATCATAAAAAACATATATATACAGTATATATATACATATATATTTTGTCCATAGATGTAGGCTGGTGGCCCCAAAGTGGCATGTAGAGTAGAGTAGGACCCATCAGAGGGAGGTCACCTTGCCGTGGTTGATGGGCATACATGAATTTGCCAATTTATGCACTAAGAACCTTCATTTTCATGTATTACTGTAAGTTTTATTAAAAACATTTTTTGGGAAAAAATTTGTGAAAAAATATTTTTGAGAAGTATAATCTATATTGAATGTTTGTCTGTGTTTTCACATGGCCTATATATATATATACTAGATTGTGGCCCGATTCTAACGCATCGGGTACTCTAGAATATGCATGTCCCCGTAGTATATGGACAATGATGATTCCAGAATTCACGGCAGACTGTGCCCGTCGCTGATTGGTCGAGGCAACCTTTATGACATCATCGTCGCCATGGCAACCATTATGACATCTACGTCGTAATGGTTGCCATCAGAGACGTGAGATTTCTACGTCGTTACTGTGCCCGTCGCTGATTGGTCGAGGCCTGGCGGCCTCGACCAATCAGAGACGCGGGATTTCCAGGACAGACAGACAGAAAGACAGACGGAAAAACCCTTAGACAATTATATATATAGATATATATATATATCAACTAAAGGTAGGGAGACTCCCTTAAAGCAGGTACCGGAAGAGATGGCAAAAAGACCGGGAAAGGGTGTTTTATTGCTGCAGAGCACATTTACCAACACAAAAAATGGGGGGGGGAGGGGTGGTGCAATAAGAGAAGAGGAAGTAAGCTACAAATTAATACAGACCCTGGCACAAAAAAAGGAGATCACCTAAAAGGCACGGCCGGGATTGACCGGGTTCCGGGTCAAGCATGACTAATAGGCAAATCGTAAAGAAAAGAAGGGCGTGGGAAAAGAACCCAAACTGGGAAAAGGACCAGCATATTTCACCAGTCCAGATCCCCTACCCTATATGGATTGTGGACCTCTATTTTTGCCATTTGGTTTAATTTAGATACAAAATATTGGTATAAAGTAAGTAAGAAGTGGTAAGAAGTGGAGCAAGTTAGATAAAAATGTCAAGCAAGCAAATGGTGCGTTGATCCAGGGAGCTAGTCTGATTGCCGAATGTGGAGTTGGGAAAGAATTCTTCTTCTGGATCAATATGTTAGGTTATAGGTCGAATGTGATGGGCTTAGGTCTACCTTCAACGTTCAAAACTATGAAACTCTGAATCAACAACGCAATTCAAGTAAAACTGCCCAAAACAAATGTGGGGAGAGTCACTCTATTCATAAGAAAAAAAACTGGCTTCCATAAACTTCTATAAAGTTTCGTTCTCATCTGTGTTTGCTAATTAATGCCAATGTTGGATATTATGTGAGTACGATGAACACTAGTGGCACACAGTTGACCCCCAAGAACTATAATGGTGCATGTCAGATTTTTTTTTTATTATGGTTTCCAACATTTTTGGGATCAAAATAAATGTTGCTGCTATCTTGTTTGGTATTTTAGGCCGGATTCGCGACTTATTTCCTTGCACGGTAGTAGAAGTGACTGCAACATATGGTAGAATTGTTGCTCACTGTTGATCAGTATTGTCCTAAGCATTGTTCTCTGAATAGTTCCAAGTCACTTGGGACAAATAAAAATTGTTGAATTCTTTTTATAGCAAAAAGGACCAAACGCTTCCTTCTTTTGCAATGAACATGTCAGTGCATCATGCAGGCAAGTGAATTTTTACTTTAGATATCTTTTGTAATATTCCATTTGTTGGAACTAATCAAGGTTCTGAAATCTGCTGTCAACAGCAGTAATATGCGGAAGTGAAAATGTCCCCTTGCAGGGAAGTCTGCGGTTTTAGGATAGTGTAAATTAAATTGAATCTATTCAGTGTACAGGTTTTTTGCTCATAGGGAACTTTAGGGCAAGTATAGATCTTGTCTGTTGAGGATAAAACTGCTTATTACAGATAGAGATGTGTTAAGGGCACGTTTAGATGGCCGTATAAATCAGATGGAGATCGAAACGCAGTGCATGGACTGGCTGGCGGCACTCCCAAACCAAGCATGACAGCTTCAGGTATTTTTATGCAGCTGTCATACTCAGGTCAGGAGTAGGGATGAGCAGACCACTGTGCAAGTAGCCCATGTGTTCCTGTTTCCATAATTGTTCTCTTGTGTCTACAAGACTGGGGAGTTCCACCACTCCTCTTGGGCTATCTGCACAAAAGCTGTTCTACCCTGTATGCACACATGGATTTTTCCTCTCTGAACCCTGTTCACACAGGTTATATACAGATGATCAGGTTTTTAAATACATCAGATAGGGATTGCATACATTAGTTAGGACTGCTCTGATAAGGGTATACCGTGAAGATTGGTAGAGCAGCTTAGTATACATTTTTTGCAAAAAACGTATCAACCAAATACCCTGTTTTTTACATCTTTTACTAGCACTTGCGGATTACTGCAACATTTTTTCAAACTGAGTGTTTTTGGTTTTACTATTCTCTTTTGTGTCTTCAGGTTTCTTGGTGGTGTGTGAACATGATCATACAGACTTGTTCACTGTGCAAGTAGCCCATGTGTTCCTGTTTCCATAATTGTTCTCTTGTGTCTACAAGACTGGGGAGTTCCACCACTCCTCTTGGGCTATCTGCACAAAAGCTGTTCTACCCTGTATGCACACATGGATTTTTCCTCTCTGAACCCTGTTCACACAGGTTATATACAGATGATCAGGTTTTTAAATACATCAGATAGGGATTGCATACATTAGTTAGGACTGCTCTGATAAGGGTATACCGTTAAGATTGGTAGAGCAGCTTAGTATACATTTTTTGCAAAAAACGTATCAACCAAATACCCTGTTTTTTACATCTTTTACTAGCACTTGCGGATTACTGCAACATTTTTTCAAACTGAGTGTTTTTGGTTTTACTATTCTCTTTTGTGTCTTCAGGTTTCTTGGTGGTGTGTGAACATGATCATACAGACTTGTTCACTGTGCAAGTAGCCCATGTGTTCCTGTTTCCATAATTGTTCTCTTGTGTCTACAAGACTGGGGAGTTCCACCACTCCTCTTGGGCTATCTGCACAAAAGCTGTTCTACCCTGTATGCACACATGGATTTTTCCTCTCTGAACCCTGTTCACACAGGTTATATACAGATGATCAGGTTTTTAAATACATCAGATAGGGATTGCATACATTAGTTAGGACTGCTCTGATAAGGGTATACCGTGAAGATTGGTAGAGCAGCTTAGTATACATTTTTTGCAAAAAACGTATCAACCAAATACCCTGTTTTTTACATCTTTTACTAGCACTTGCGGATTACTGCAACATTTTTTCAAACTGAGTGTTTTTGGTTTTACTATTCTCTTTTGTGTCTTCAGGTTTCTTGGTGGTGTGTGAACATGATCATACAGACTTGTTCACTGTGCAAGTAGCCCATGTGTTCCTGTTTCCATAATTGTTCTCTTGTGTCTACAAGACTGGGGAGTTCCACCACTCCTCTTGGGCTATCTGCACAAAAGCTGTTCTACCCTGTATGCACACATGGATTTTTCCTCTCTGAACCCTGTTCACACAGGTTATATACAGATGATCAGGTTTTTAAATACATCAGATAGGGATTGCATACATTAGTTAGGACTGCTCTGATAAGGGTATACCGTGAAGATTGGTAGAGCAGCTTAGTATACATTTTTTGCAAAAAACGTATCAACCAAATACCCTGTTTTTTACATCTTTTACTAGCACTTGCGGATTACTGCAACATTTTTTCAAACTGAGTGTTTTTGGTTTTACTATTCTCTTTTGTGTCTTCAGGTTTCTTGGTGGTGTGTGAACATGATCATACAGACTTGTTCACTGTGCAAGTAGCCCATGTGTTCCTGTTTCCATAATTGTTCTCTTGTGTCTACAAGACTGGGGAGTTCCACCACTCCTCTTGGGCTATCTGCACAAAAGCTGTTCTACCCTGTATGCACACATGGATTTTTCCTCTCTGAACCCTGTTCACACAGGTTATATACAGATGATCAGGTTTTTAAATACATCAGATAGGGATTGCATACATTAGTTAGGACTGCTCTGATAAGGGTATACCGTGAAGATTGGTAGAGCAGCTTAGTATACATTTTTTGCAAAAAACGTATCAACCAAATACCCTGTTTTTTACATCTTTTACTAGCACTTGCGGATTACTGCAACATTTTTTCAAACTGAGTGTTTTTGGTTTTACTATTCTCTTTTGTGTCTTCAGGTTTCTTGGTGGTGTGTGAACATGATCATACAGACTTGTTCACTGTGCAAGTAGCCCATGTGTTCCTGTTTCCATAATTGTTCTCTTGTGTCTACAAGACTGGGGAGTTCCACCACTCCTCTTGGGCTATCTGCACAAAAGCTGTTCTACCCTGTATGCACACATGGATTTTTCCTCTCTGAACCCTGTTCACACAGGTTATATACAGATGATCAGGTTTTTAAATACATCAGATAGGGATTGCATACATTAGTTAGGACTGCTCTGATAAGGGTATACCGTGAAGATTGGTAGAGCAGCTTAGTATACATTTTTTGCAAAAAACGTATCAACCAAATACCCTGTTTTTTACATCTTTTACTAGCACTTGCGGATTACTGCAACATTTTTTCAAACTGAGTGTTTTTGGTTTTACTATTCTCTTTTGTGTCTTCAGGTTTCTTGGTGGTGTGTGAACATGATCATACAGACTTGTTCACTGTGCAAGTAGCCCATGTGTTCCTGTTTCCATAATTGTTCTCTTGTGTCTACAAGACTGGGGAGTTCCACCACTCCTCTTGGGCTATCTGCACAAAAGCTGTTCTACCCTGTATGCACACATGGATTTTTCCTCTCTGAACCCTGTTCACACAGGTTATATACAGATGATCAGGTTTTTAAATACATCAGATAGGGATTGCATACATTAGTTAGGACTGCTCTGATAAGGGTATACCGTGAAGATTGGTAGAGCAGCTTAGTATACATTTTTTGCAAAAAACGTATCAACCAAATACCCTGTTTTTTACATCTTTTACTAGCACTTGCGGATTACTGCAACATTTTTTCAAACTGAGTGTTTTTGGTTTTACTATTCTCTTTTGTGTCTTCAGGTTTCTTGGTGGTGTGTGAACATGATCATACAGACTTGTTCACTGTGCAAGTAGCCCATGTGTTCCTGTTTCCATAATTGTTCTCTTGTGTCTACAAGACTGGGGAGTTCCACCACTCCTCTTGGGCTATCTGCACAAAAGCTGTTCTACCCTGTATGCACACATGGATTTTTCCTCTCTGAACCCTGTTCACACAGGTTATATACAGATGATCAGGTTTTTAAATACATCAGATAGGGATTGCATACATTAGTTAGGACTGCTCTGATAAGGGTATACCGTGAAGATTGGTAGAGCAGCTTAGTATACATTTTTTGCAAAAAACGTATCAACCAAATACCCTGTTTTTTACATCTTTTACTAGCACTTGCGGATTACTGCAACATTTTTTCAAACTGAGTGTTTTTGGTTTTACTATTCTCTTTTGTGTCTTCAGGTTTCTTGGTGGTGTGTGAACATGATCATACAGACTTGTTCACTGTGCAAGTAGCCCATGTGTTCCTGTTTCCATAATTGTTCTCTTGTGTCTACAAGACTGGGGAGTTCCACCACTCCTCTTGGGCTATCTGCACAAAAGCTGTTCTACCCTGTATGCACACATGGATTTTTCCTCTCTGAACCCTGTTCACACAGGTTATATACAGATGATCAGGTTTTTAAATACATCAGATAGGGATTGCATACATTAGTTAGGACTGCTCTGATAAGGGTATACCGTGAAGATTGGTAGAGCAGCTTAGTATACATTTTTTGCAAAAAACGTATCAACCAAATACCCTGTTTTTTACATCTTTTACTAGCACTTGCGGATTACTGCAACATTTTTTCAAACTGAGTGTTTTTGGTTTTACTATTCTCTTTTGTGTCTTCAGGTTTCTTGGTGGTGTGTGAACATGATCATACAGACTTGTTCACTGTGCAAGTAGCCCATGTGTTCCTGTTTCCATAATTGTTCTCTTGTGTCTACAAGACTGGGGAGTTCCACCACTCCTCTTGGGCTATCTGCACAAAAGCTGTTCTACCCTGTATGCACACATGGATTTTTCCTCTCTGAACCCTGTTCACACAGGTTATATACAGATGATCAGGTTTTTAAATACATCAGATAGGGATTGCATACATTAGTTAGGACTGCTCTGATAAGGGTATACCGTGAAGATTGGTAGAGCAGATTAGTATACATTTTTTGCAAAAAACGTATCAACCAAATACCCTGTTTTTTACATCTTTTACTAGCACTTGCGGATTACTGCAACATTTTTTCAAACTGAGTGTTTTTGGTTTTACTATTCTCTTTTGTGTCTTCAGGTTTTAGGATAGTGTAAATTAAATTGAATCTATTCAGTGTACAGGTTTTTTGCTCATAGGGAACTTTAGGGCAAGTATAGATCTTGTCTGTTGAGGATAAAACTGCTTATTACAGATAGAGATGTGTTAAGGGCACGTTTAGATGGCCGTATAAATCAGATGGAGATCGAAACGCAGTGCATGGACTGGCTGGCGGCACTCCCAAACCAAGCATGACAGCTTCAGGTATTTTTATGCAGCTGTCATACTCAGGTCAGGAGTAGGGATGAGCAGACCAGTGGATGATAAGATTCAATGAAGCTACAGTTAAAAGTCAATGAGAACCTTTGGTGCAAAATAAAGGTAAGGGCTGGACAATTGCCCATCAAACAAATGTGGATAGAAAAATGACTTAAATCCCTTTACATTAGTCAGTAAACATTGAGTTAATTAGTTTACCCAACAGGCTGGATAGAATCCATAGAATGGTGTGATGCTAGACAATACACAGTTCGAAAACAATGTAAGTCAATGTAGACCATTCTTATCAATGTCATGTGTGAATATCCATCCATTCATTGAAACCCACCAAGAGTTAAATCACGTTAGAAAGAAAAGCTGGTGTTATTATTCTAGGAAGGGGACAATATCCATAAAAGTTCCCAGCTTATTAATACCAGCTCACAGCTGTCTGCATAACCTTTACTGTTTATTAAAAAAGGGGAACACAAAAAGTAATGTGTGGTCCCCCCTATTTTTAATAACCAGCTCAGGGAAAGCAGACAGCTGGGAGCTGGTGTTATTACTCTGAGAAGGGACCAATATCCATAAAGGTTCGCAGCTTATTAATATCAGCTTACAGCTGTCTGTTTAGCTATTACTGAGTATAAAAAAGGGAGACCCCCCAAAAAAATTATGTGTGGTCCCCCTTATTTTTAATAACCGACAAAGTCTAAACAGACAGCTGTGAGCTGATCTTCATAGATTGGGAAGGGGCAATGGCTATTGACCCTTCCAAGACTAATAACACCAGCCCTCAGCCACCCCAGAAATGGCACATCCTTTAAATGCATCAGTTCTGGCACTTAGCCTCGGCTCTTCCCGCTTACCCTGGTGCGTTGGCAAGCAAGGTAATAGTTTATGGGGTTGATGTCAGCTTTGTAATGTCAGCTGACATCAAGCCTAGAGGTTAGTAATGTCTATCAGACACCCCCATTACTAACCCAGTAAGTTAAAAGAAAAAAATACACACAGTGAGGTAAAAAACATTTTATTTGAATAAAGACTCCCCCACACATTCCCTGGTTTACACATTCCCTGGTTTTTACATTCCAACAATGTCCAATTAGGTCTCTTGTCGTCCACCAATTTTCTAACTATGCCTGGGAGAAATGACCCCTTCTAACTTTTGCAGTCTTGCTCTTCCGATCCTGGCTCTCAGTCGTGATGCAATGTTTTTTCCTGTGTGTGTGTATTTTTGTCTTTCAATTTACTGGGTTATTAATGGGGGTGTCTGAGAGACACTATTGACGAGCGAGTATGCTTGTTACTCGAGTTTCTCCAAGCATGCTCGGGCGGTCTCCGAGTATTTCAGCAGGCTCGGAGATTTAGTTTATGTCGACGCAGCTGCATGATTTGCGACTGCTAGACAGCTTGAATACATGTGGGGATTACCTAACAAACAGGCAATCCCCACATGTATTCAAACTGTCTAACAGCCACAAACCATGCAGCTGCGTCGACATAAACTAAATCTCCAAGCACGCTGAAATACTCGGAGACCGCCCGAGCATGCTCGAATAAACTCAAGTAACGAGCATACTCGCTCATCACTATTAGACAACTTTCCATTACTAACCTATGGGCTTGATGTCAGGTGACATTACAAAACTGACATCAACCCTATAAACTATTAGCCCATTTTCCAACGCACCACGGCAAGTGGGAAGAGCAGGGGCTAAGCTCCAGAATTGGTGCATCTAATGAATGCGCCAATTCTGGGGCTGCTAAGGGTTAGTGTTATTAGTCTTGGAGGAGATCAATGTCCATGACCCCTTCCCAGCCTATTAAGATCAGCTCACAGCTGTCTGTTTAGCTTTTGCTAAACAAGTAAACAAAGTAACTTTAGTTCACAGCCTCCATGTGTTCCAGCAGCTGGAAACTCTAGTAACCTTAAAGTGTTCCTCAAAGGTTCATAGTTAGTAACATAGTAACATAGTTAGTAAGGCCGAAAAAAGACATTTGTCCATCCAGTTCAGCCTATATTCCATCATAATAAATCCCCAGATCTACGTCCTTCTACAGAACCTAATTGTATGATACAATATTGTTCTGCTCCAGGAAGACATCCAGGCCTCTCTTGAACCCCTCGACTGAGTTCGCCATCACCACCTCCTCAGGCAAGCAATTCCAGATTCTCACTGCCCTAACAGTAAAGAATCCTCTTCTATGTTGGTGGAAAAACCTTCTCTCCTCCAGACGCAAAGAATGCCCTCTTGTGCCCGTCACCTTCCTTGGTATAAACAGATCCTCAGCGAGATATTTGTATTGTCCCCTTATATACTTATACATGGTTATTAGATCGCCCCTCAGTCGTCTTTTTTCTAGACTAAATAATTCTAATTTCGCTAATCTATCTGGGTATTGTAGTTCTCCCATCCCCTTTATTAATTTTGTTGCCCTCCTTTGTACTCTCTCTAGTTCCATTATATCCTTCCTGAGCACCGGTGCCCAAAACTGGACACAGTACTCCATGTGCGGTCTAACTAGGGATTTGTACAGAGGCAGTATAATGCTCTCATCATGTGTATCCAGACCTCTTTTAATGCACCCCACGATCCTGTTTGCCTTGGCAGCTGCTGCCTGGCACTGGCTGCTCCAGGTAAGTTTATCATTAACTAGGATCCCCAAGTCCTTCTCCCTGTCAGATTTACGCAGTGGTTTCCCATTCAGTGTGTAATGGTGACATTGATTCCTTCTTCCCATGTGTATAACCTTACATTTATCATTGTTAAACCTCATCTGCCACCTTTCAGCCCAAGTTTCCAACTTATCCAGATCCATCTGTAGCAGAATACTATCTTCTCTTGTATTAACTGCTTTACATAGTTTGGTATCATCTGCAAATATCGATATTTTACTGTGTAAACCTTCTACCAGATCATTAATGAATATGTTGAAGAGAACAGGTCCCAATACTGACCCCTGCGGTACCCCACTGGTCACAGCGACCCAGTTAGAGACTATACCATTTATAACCACCCTCTGCTTTCTATCACTAAGCCAGTTACTAACCCATTTACACACATTTTCCCCCAGACCAAGCATTCTCATTTTGTGTACCAACCTCTTGTGCGGCACGGTATCAAACGCTTTGGAAAAATCGAGATATACCACGTCCAATGACTCACCGTGGTCCAGCCTATAGCTTACCTCTTCATAAAAACTGATTAGATTGGTTTGACAGGAGCGATTTCTCATAAACCCATGCTGATATGGAGTTAAACAGTTATTCTCATTGAGATAATCCAGAATAACATCCCTCAGAAACCCTTCAAATATTTTACCAACAATAGAGGTTAGACTTACTGGCCTATAATTTCCAGGTTCACTTTTAGAGCCCTTTTTGAATATTGGCACCACATTTGCTATGCGCCAGTCCTGCGGAACAGACCCTGTCGCTATAGATTCCCTAAAAATAAGAAATAATGGTTTATCTATTACATTACTTAGTTCTCTTAGTACTCGTGGGTGTATGCCATCCGGACCAGGAGATTTATCTATTTTAATCTTATTTAGCCGGTTTCGCACCTCTTCTTGGGTTAGATTGGTGACCCTTAATATAGGGTTTTCATTGTTTCTTGGGATTTCACCTAGCATTTCATTTTCCACCGTGAATACCGTGGAGAAGAAGGTGTTTAATATGTTAGCTTTTTCCTCGTCATCTACAACCATTCTTTCCTCACTATTTTTTAAGGGGCCTACATTTTCAGTTTTTATTCTTTTACTATTGATATAGTTGAAGAACAGTTTGGGATTAGTTTTACTCTCCTTAGCAATGTGCTTCTCTGTTTCCTTTTTGGCAGCTTTAATTAGTTTTTTAGATAAAGTATTTTTCTCCCTATAGTTTTTTAGAGCTTCAATGGTGCCATCCTGCTTTAGTAGTGCAAATGCTTTCTTTTTACTGTTAATTGCCTGTCTTACTTCTTTGTTTAGCCACATTGGTTTTTTCCTATTTCTAGTCCTTTTATTCCCACAAGGTATAAACCGCTTACACTGCCTATTTAGGATGTTCTTAAACATTTCCCATGTATTATCTGTATTCTTATTTCTGAGGATATTGTCCCAGTCTACCAGATTAAGGGCATCTCTAAGCTGGTCAAACTTTGCCTTCCTAAAGTTCAGTGTTTTTGTGACTCCCTGACAAGTCCCCCTAGTGAAAGACAGGTGAAACTGTACAATATTGTGGTCGCTATTTCCTAGATGCCCGGCCACCTGCAGATTTGTTATTCTGTCAGGTCTATTAGATAGTATTAGGTCTAAAAGTGCTGCTCCTCTGGTTGGATTCTGCACCAATTGTGAAAGATAATTTTTCTTGGTTATTAGCAGAAACCTGTTGCCTTTATGGGTTTCACAGGTTTCTGTTTCCCAGTTAATATCCGGGTAGTTAAAGTCCCCCATAACCAGGACCTCATTATGGGTTGCAGCTTCATCTATCTGCTTTAGAAGTAGACTTTCCATGGTTTCTGTTATATTTGGGGGTTTGTAACAGACCCCAATGAGAATTTTGTTACCATTTTTCCCTCCATGAATTTCGACCCATATGGACTCGACATCCTCATTTCCTTCGCTAATATCCTCCCTTAAAGTGGACTTTAGACAAGACTTTACATAGAGACAAACCCCTCCTCCTCTCCGATTTTTACGATCCTTTCTAAACAGACTGTAACCCTGTAAGTTAACTGCCCAGTCATAGCTTTCATCTAACCATGTCTCGGTTATTCCCACTATGTCAAAGTTACCTGTAGATATTTCTGCTTCTAGTCCTTCCATCTTGTTTGTCAGGCTTCTGGCGTTTGCGAGCATGCAGTTTAGAGGATTTTGTTTTGTTCCAATCTCCTCGCTGTGGATTGTTTTAGAAATGTTCTTACCTCCCTTCTGAGTATGTTTTCCTGGATCTTCTTTGTTCAAGTCTAATGTTTTTCTTCCCGTCCTCTCTTCTTCTAGTTTAACGCCCTCCTGATGATGGCCTCTCAGCTGCTGGGTGACCTGGTGGCTGTGAATTCACCAGCCATGTAAGGTTACCTCAGTTCACAGCCTCCGGTAGCTTGAGTGCTGGACTGTTGAGTGCCGGAGTGCCGAGTGTCAAATTTGTGGTCGTTCATCAGTCCAACATTGGTGCTGCGCAGTGTGACAACCAGCTGCTATGAACTTAGGTGACCTTACAGTAAGGTTACCACAGTTCAAAAGTCAGCTCACACAAAGCTAACCGTGAACATCGCCACCTGTGACCTACAGTAACCTTAATTATATCACCGACTGTCTTGCTGAGTGGTCACATTACTTATGTCACCACTCAGCACTGCATCCGGATGTAGCAGTGCCGCGGATCATCATTAGATCTCATCAATATGGATTAACAGAACACAGGTAAGGATTGCTTGGATTTATTATTTTTATGTTAATAAATGGGTAAAAGAGGGTAATTGTCAGGGAGTGATTTGTACAATTAAAGGACTTTTCTCTGTGTGAGTATTTATTACTTTTGACTACAGGGTTAGTAATGGGGGTTTCTGATAGACGCCTCTCCATTACAAACCTCTGGGCCTCATGACAGCAGACATTACACAGCTGACATCAACCATATAAACTATTACCCCGCTTCTGAACACACCAGGGCAAATAGCAAGAGCAAAGGCTAAGCACCAAAATTGGCATATCTAACGGATGCGCCATTTCTGGGGTGATTGGGGATTGGTGTTATTAGGCTCGGATGGGGACAATTTACATGGCCCCCTTAACAGCCTATTAATATCAACCTGTAGCTGTCTGCTTTTCTTTAGCTGGTTATTAAAAATAGGGGGGCCTCACATCATTTTTTTAGAGTCACCCCTATTTTTAATAACCAGCTAAGGCAAATTAAACAGCCACGGGCTGATATCAATAGGCTGGGCAGCTCCGTGGATATTGGGCTTTTCCCAGTCTAAAAATACCAGCTCACAGCTGTCTGTTTTCTCTTGGCTGGTTTTAAAAAGGAATGGGACTGTACATCTTTTTATTATTATTATTATTATTATTTATTTTAACTGTCTGGCCAATCTTGGCTTTGATGGAGCTGGAGGTGCCCACAGCCTTTAAGCTTGTTGATTGTCTGTGCTAGAGCCTTTCAACAAGCTTTATTAAATTTCCATACCTGAACAGGAAATCAGACATACAATAAGAAGTCTATGTACAGTGTCTGGTACTGGACTCAAGAAGTCTGGTGCGAACCCCGAACTTTCCAGTTAGAGTAGACTCATCCCTAGTCAGGAGAGCCGCCGGCTAGTCCATGCATTCCGTTCCGTTCTCCGTCCGATTTATACGGCAATCTGACTATGTCCTTAAGAAGGACAATAATGGGGAATGGCTTACTTTGGTAAGAGCTGTACTCACACTAGCATAAAGAAATAATACGCTTGATAATCCGTAGGTGTCATGGCAGCTGGAATTTCAAAGGTTTTCATTTTTTGTTGCTGCCAGAAACGGTTGATAAGTGACACAAGAAATGTCTTTGATATGCAAACCAGTCTCCAAGTAGTGATAGGAAGTTACAATTGTCTACGCAGCTGATTCCTGAAATTAAAGGGACACTGTCACCTGAATTTGGAGGGAACAATCTTCAGCCATGGAGGCGGGGTTTTGGGGTTTTTGATTCACCCTTTCCTTACCCGCTGGCTGCATGCTGGCTGCAATATTGGATTGAAGTTCATTCTCTGTCCTCCGTAGTACATGCCTGCGCAAGGTGCAATCTTGCCTTGTGCAGACATGTACTACGGAGGACAGAGAATGAACTTCAATCCAATATTGCAGCCAGCATGCAGCCAGCGGGTAAGGAAAGGGTGAATCAAAAAACCCCAAACCCCGCCTCCATGGCTGAAGATTGTTCCCTCCAAATTCAGGTGACAGTGTCCCTTTAACTTTTTTGTAAGCTGTCACATAATTTAGTGAAAATGTTCAGGACTATATATGTTTTTTTTATTTATTTAGGTTTACTTTATTTACCTTAGGTTATTTATTTTTATTATATGCAAAACGTATAAATATGTATATATACGTGAGTAATATATTCCGGTAGGCGCTAGGAAAATAACGGAGGATGGTGGAAAAAGAAATAAATAAATAAAATATTCAAAAAATAGAAAAGGAAACCTGGTGCAAAAAGGTGTCCCAATCTCAGTCTTTTAACTGGAACAATGGCCGCTGACAGGATGACAATACATTCGTCTGACGAATGCCCATTTTAATGTCAAAACCATCCATTCTTCTTAATGAAGCTTGTCAAGCGTAATTTACCTTATAATAATTGGAAGGCATTTGAAATTGGGGGTCATTTGGCTAAAGTTGTGGTGGGTAGGGCTGGTTCAAGTAATTAGTGGGCCCAGGAAATCTGGACCACGTCACGGCAGTGGAGCAGGGAGAGGTAAGTATTTCAACTTTGCAAGTGCTGTGAACCTGAGCAAGCAGGGGGGGCCCACTCGTTGGCATTGGCACTGGCACAGGGCCCCTCAAAGTACAGCGGTGTGTTTGCACGGCGGGGGCGCCTCCCACCGGCAGCAACACTTTTGCGTACTATGAGAGGCCCTGTGCCAGTGACGTCGCCAACTAGTATTCCTCCCCCCACCTGATGAAGGAACCTGCACTTTCATCTGCACCTTCCTCTTTGTCCCCGTGTAAGGTGGTATGGTATGCGGGAAGAGCAACCTGACTTTCAGCAGGGTCACAATGTTGTTGTGTAGCGTGCACGGGGAATGTTGCGTTATGGGTCAATGTACCAGCAGACTCATCTATCACTGGCTGGGCAATGGGCAGGATGAGGAGGAAACACAGATATAGGCCCAAAGAATAAAGTTGGCTAAATGCAGTTCAAAATTGGTAACACAGGAATAACCAGGGGGCATTGCAGTGGAGGACAACTGGAATGAGAGGCTGACACAGAGAGTAGGCCCAAATCAGTAAGTAGTCGAAATGCAGTTCAAAATTGGCAACCGTAGTAAACAGGCGGCACAGCTTTGTTCAGTGGAGGAGAACAGCAAGGAGTGGCAGACACCGATAGTAGGCCCCAACCCAACTAGTAGGCCAAATGCAGTCTAACATTAACAACTACTTAAGGAGCGCCTGAAAACGGAATTTCAGGACAGGAAACCAGGAGAACAGCAAGGAGCGGCAGACACTGTTAGTAGGCCCCAAACCAACTAGTACGCCAAATGCAGTTGTTCCATTTAACCACAATTTAACGAGAGCCTGAAGATAGAAGCTCAGGAAAGGCAACCTGGAGAACACCTTGGAGTGGAACACACCATCTCTCTCCACCCCATACCCATTTTGTAGGCCTAATGCAGTGTAGTTTTCTACAACTACTAAACGAGAGTCGGAAGACCGAAGCAATGGCAAGGAAACCTGGGGAACACCTTGGAGTGTAACACACCATCTCTCTCCACCCGATACCCATTTTGTAGGCCTAATGCAGTGTAGTTTTCTACAACTACTAAACGAGAGTCGGAAGATCGAAGCAATGGCGAGGAAACCTGGAGAACACCTTGGAGTGTAACACACCATCTCTCTCCACCCCATAGCCAATTTGGAGGACTAATGCAGTGTAGTTTCCAACAACTACTAAACGAGAGCATTAAGATCGAAGCTCTGGAAAGGCAACCTGGAGAACACCTTGGAGTGTAACACACCATCTCTCTCCACCCAATACCCATTTTGTAGGCCTAATGCAGTGTAGTTTTCTACAACTACTGAACGAGAGTCGGAAGACCGAAGCAATGGCAAGGAAACCTGGGGAACACCTTGGAGTGTAACACACCATCTCTCTCCACCCGATACCCATTTTGTAGGCCTAATGCAGTGTAGTTTTGTACAACTACTAAACGAGAGTCGGAAGACCGAAGCAATGGCAAGGAAACCTGGGGAACACCTTGGAGTGTAACACACCATCTCTCTCCACCCGATACCCATTTTGTAGGCCTAATGCAGTGTAGTTTTCTACAACTACTGAACGAGAGTCGGAAGACCGAAGCAATGGCAAGGAAACCTGGGGAACACCTTGGAGTGTAATACACCATCTCTCTCCACCCGATACCCATTTTGTAGGCCTAATGCAGTGTAGTTTTCTACAACTACTAAACGAGAGTCTGAAGACCGAAGCAATGGCAAGGAAACCTGGGGAACACCTTGGAGTGTAACACACCATCTCTCTCCACCCGATACCCATTTTGTAGGCCTAATGCAGTGTAGTTTTCTACAACTACTAAACGAGAGTCGGAAGACCGAAGCAATGGCAAGGAAACCTGGGGAACACCTTGGAGTGTAACACACCATCTCTCTCCACCCGATACCCATTTTGTAGGCCTAATGCAGTGTAGTTTTCTACAACTACTAAACGAGAGTCGGAAGACCGAAGCAATGGCAAGGAAACCTGGGGAACACCTTGGAGTGTAACACACCATCTCTCTCCACCCGATACCCATTTTGTAGGCCTAATGCAGTGTAGTTTTCTACAACTACTAAACGAGAGTCTGAAGACCGAAGCAATGGCAAGGAAACCTGGGGAACACCTTGGAGTGTAACACAACATCTCTCTCCATCCGATACCCATTTTGTAGGCCTAATGCAGTGTAGTTTTCTACAACTACTAAACGAGAGTCGGAAGACCGAAGCAATGACAAGGAAATCTGGGGAACACCTTGGAGTGTAACACACCATCTCTCTCCACCCGATACCCATTTTGTAGGCCTAATGCAGTGTAGTTTTCTACAACTACTAAACGAGAGTCGGAAGACCGAAGCAATGGCAAGGAAACATGGGGAACACCTTGGAGTGTAACACACCATCTCTCTCCACCCGATACCCATTTTGTAGGCCTAATGCAGTGTAGTTTTGTACAACTACTAAACGAGAGTCGGAAGACTGAAGCAATGGCAAGGAAACCTGGGGAACACCTTGGAGTGTAACACACCATCTCTCTCCACCCGATACCCATTTTGTAGGCCTAATGCAGTGTAGTTTTCTACAACTACTAAACGAGAGTCTGAAGACCGAAGCAATGGCAAGGAAACCTGGGGAACACCTTGGAGTGTAACACACCATCTCTCTCCACCCGATACCCATTTTGTAGGCCTAATGCAGTGTAGTTTTCTACAACTACTAAACGAGAGTCGGAAGACCGAAGCAATGGCAAGGAAACCTGGGGAACACCTTGGAGTGTAACACACCATCTCTCTCCACCCGATACCCATTTTGTAGGCCTAATGCAGTGTAGTTTTCTACAACTACTAAACGAGAGTCGGAAGACCGAAGCAATGGCAAGGAAACCTGGGGAACACCTTGGAGTGTAACACACCATCTCTCTCCACCCCATACCCAATTTGTAGGCCTAATGCAGCCTACTTTCCGACAACTACTAAACGAGAGCATGAAGATCGAAGCTCAGGAAAGGCAACCTGGGGAACACCTTGGAGTGTAACACACCCTCTCTCTACACCACGGAAGGGCTGATTCTTAGGAAGGAAGGCTGTCGGAAAGAAGCAGGGCGCGTCCGAGGGTGATTATATTCTTATTAGGTATATACTCACCCTCGGACGCGCCCTGCTTCTTTATTTGTAATGAATGTTTATTTGCAATGTGGTTTTGACTTACTCTATTTTTTTGGTAAATAATGATTTTATTATTTTCATTGTTTTGCATCTTCTTGGCAATAATATAAAGAAGACACGACAGGACAACACTCGGTGGATGCCATATCTGTGTTTAAAATTGAAAAAAACTTTCAGCTAACTACTTGCAGGAGAAAGTTACTGTAGCTGGTGGCCATTTTTAGTACTGTACCAGATTTTTGTTGTATGTGTTTGTTTTTAATGTTAAAATGTCTGCATTTGATATCTCTCCAGTATTTTCTTTTTTATAAGCAAAATACTTATTTTTATATTTTCTGATGTTGGTTCAAGGGGTACACGGGCAGCAGTAGACAGGTCAGTGGAGGCCTAGTGGAAGGAGGGACCGCAGACAGCCTTCGAAGGCCTAACATAATAAATTGGGCTTGCTGTCGGCAATTTTAAATTGGTTCCAGGGGAACCCGGGCGGCAGTAGCCTGGTCAGTGTAGTAGTAGTGGAAAGAACGGGCCGCAGACAGGCTTCGAAGGCCTAACATAACAAAAATTGGGCTGTAGGCAATTTAAAATTGGTTCCAGGGGAACACGGGCAGCAGTAGACAGGTCAGTGGAGGCCTAGTGGAAGGAGTGATCGCAGACAGGCTTCGAAGGCCTAACATAAGAAAAATGTCAATACAATGGTATTGACAGTGCCAGGCATTGAAGGATGTCAGCGCATAGACTAAACATTGGTGGAGCTGTGAGAGAAAATTTTGCAAGTGGTAGAGCACTGTTTGAGCTGGGGGGGGGGGGACTGTCTTGTGGCCGGCGGTACAGGCCCAGGGCCCCTCATATTACAACGGTGTGTCTGACGTTGGGTGCGCACCACCACCGCCAGACACTTTATTGTACTATGAGGGACCTAGTGGCAGTGCCGTCGACCAAAAGCGGGCACACCCACCTCCTCAGACAAACAGTACTCTCACGGGTGCTGGCGCCAAGTGGCGATACCACGGCCCCGTGTGGGGACTTTGGCCATTTAGGGAGGTGTTAACATGTCGGATGCTGGACAATCAGGTGCTGCAAATTACGAGATTGGAAAAGTCATTCAGAATAGTCCACAGGCAAGACCTTTACATAGGAAAGCTAGGTGTCAGCCGGGCAAGGTGGGGCAAAAGATTTCGAAATCCAGTTGTGGTTAATTTTAATGAAGGTTAGATCATCTACATTTTGGGTAGCCAGACGAGTCCTTTTTTCTGCTAGTATTGAACCTGCAGCACTGAATACTCTTTCTGATAGGACACTAGCTGCCGGGCAAGCAAGCTCCTGCAATGCATATTCTGCCAATTCTGGCCAGGTGTCCAATTTTGTTGCCCAGTAATCAAATGGGAATGACGGTTGAGGGAGAACGTCGATAAGGGATGAAAAATAGTTAGTAACCATACTGGACAAATGTTGTCTCCTGTCACTTTGAATTGATGCTGCAGTACCTGTCCTGTCTGCGGTCATAGCAAAATCACTCCACAACCTGGTCAGAAAACCCCTCTGGCCAACGCCACTTCTGATTTCTGCCCCTCTAACACCTCTGGTCTGCTGGCCCCTGCAGCTCGTGTTAGAACGATCACGGGCGCTGTGTGCAGGGAATGCCAGAAGCAAACGGTCAACAAGAGTTGATTGTTTGGTTGCTAATATTAGTTCCAAGTTCTCATGTGGCATTATATTTTGCAATTTGCCTTTATAGCGAGGATCAAGGAGGCAGGCCAACCAGTAATCGTCATCGTTCATCATTTTTGTTATGCGTGTGTCCCTTTTGAGGATACGTAAGGCATAATCCGCCATGTGGCCCAAAGTTCCAGTTCTCAAATCTGTGGTTGTGCTTGGTTGAGGGGCAGTTTCAGGCAAATCCACGTCACTTGTGTCCCTCCAAAAACCAGAACCTGGCCTTGCCGCGCCAACAATTTCCACTGGCCCCGGAAAAGCTTCCTCATTAAAAATATAATCATCCCCATCATCCTCCTCGTCCTCCTCCTCCTGTTCGCCCGCTACCTCGTCCTGTACACTGCCCTGGCCAGACAATGGCTGACTGTCATCAAGGCTTTTCTCTTCCTCAGCTGCAGACGCCTGATCCTTTATGTGCGTCAAACTTTGCATCAGCAGACGCATTAGGGGGATGCTCATGCTTATTATGGCGTTGTCTGCACTAACCAGCTGTGTGCATTCCTCAAAACACTGAAGGACTTGACACATGTCTTGAATCTTCGACCACTGCACACCTGACAACTCCATGTCTGCCATCCTACTGCCTGCCCGTGTATGTGTATCCTCCCACAAAAACATAACAGCCCGCCTCTGTTCACACAGTTTCTGAAGCATGTGCAGTGTTGAGTTCCACCTTGTTGCAACGTCTATGATTAGGCGATGCTGGGGAAGGTTCAAAGAACGCTGATAGGTCTGCATACGGCTGGAGTGTACGGGCGAACGGCGGATATGTGAGCAAAGTCCACGCACTTTGAGGAGCAGGTCGGATAACCCCGGATAACTTTTCAGGAAGCACTGCACCACCAGGTTTAAGGTGTGAGCCAGGCAAGGAATGTGTTTCAGTTGGGAAAGGGAGATGGCAGCCATGAAATTCCTTCCGTTATCACTCACTACCTTGCCTGCCTCAAGATCTACAGTGCCCAGCCACAACTGCGTTTCTTTCTGCAAGAACTCGGACAGAACTTCAGCGGTGTGTCTGTTGTCGCCCAAACACTTCATAGCCAATACAGCCTGCTGACGTTTGCCAGTAGCTGCCCCATAATGGGAGACCTGGTGTGCAACAGTGGCAGCTGCGGATGGAGTGGTTGTGCGACTGCGGTCTGTGGACGAGGTCTCGCTTCTGCAGGAGGACGAGGAGGAGGAGGAGGGGGTGCGAACGGCTACAGCCAACTATTTCCTAGACCGTGGGCTAGGCAGAACTGTCCCAAACTTGCTGTCCCCTGTGGACCCTGCATCCACCACATTTACCCAGTGTGCCGTGATGGACACGTAACATCCCTGGCCATGCCTACTGGTCCAGGCATCTGTTGTCATAGTAACATAGTAACATAGTAACATAGTTAGTAAGGCCGAAAAAAGACATTTGTCCATCCAGTTCAGCCTATATTCCATCATAATAAATCCCCAGATCTACGTCCTTCTACAGAACCTAATAATTGTATGATACAATATTGTTCTGCTCCAGGAAGACATCCAGGCCTCTCTTGAACCCCTCGACTGAGTTCGCCATCACCACCTCCTCAGGCAAGCAATTCCAGATTCTCACTGCCCTAACAGTAAAGAATCCTCTTCTATGTTGGTGGAAAAACCTTCTCTCCTCCAGACGCAAAGAATGCCCCCTTGTGCCCGTCACCTTCCTTGGTATAAACAGATCCTCAGCGAGATATTTGTATTGTCCCCTTATATACTTATACATGGTTATTAGATCTCCCCTCAGTCGTCTTTTTTCTAGACTAAATAATCCTAATTTCGCTAATCTATCTGGGTATTGTAGTTCTCCCATCCCCTTTATTAATTTTGTTGCTCTCCATTGTACTCTCTCTAGTTCCATTATATCCTTCATGAGCACCGGTGCGCAAAACTGGACACAGTACTCCATGTGCGGTCTAACTAGGGATTTGTACAGAGGCAGTATAATGCTCTCATCATGTGTATCCAGACCTCTTTTAATGCACCCCATGATCCTGTTTGCCTTGGCAGCTGCTGCCTGGCACTGGCTGCTCCAGGTAAGTTTATCATTAACTAGGATCCCCAAGTCCTTCTCCCTGTCAGATTTACCCAGTGGTTTCCCATTCAGTGTGTAATGGTGATATTGATTCCTTCTTCCCATGTGTATAACCTTACATTTATCATTGTTAAACCTCATCTGCCACCTTTCAGCCCAAGTTTCCAACTTATCCAGATCCATCTGTAGCAGAATACTATCTTCTCTTGTATTAACTGCTTTACATAGTTTTGTATCATCTGCAAATATCGATATTTTACTGTGTAAACCTTCTACCAGATCATTAATGAATATGTTGAAGAGAACAGGTCCCAATACTGACCCCTGCGGTACCCCACTGGTCACAGCGACCCAGTTAGAGACTATACCATTTATAACCACCCTCTGCTTTCTATCACTAAGCCAGTTACTAACCCATTTACACACATTTTCCCCCAGACCAAGCATTCTCATTTTGTGTACCAACCTCTTGTGCGGCACGGTATCAAACGCTTTGGAAAAATCGAGATATACCACGTCCAATGACTCACCGTGGTCCAGCCTATAGCTTACCTCTTCATAAAAACTGATTAGATTGGTTTGACAGGAGCGATTTCTCATAAACCCATGCTGATATGGAGTTAAACAGTTATTCTCATTGAGATAATCCAGAATAACATCCCTCAGAAACCCTTCAAATATTTTACCAACAATAGAGGTTAGACTTACTGGCCTATAATTTCCAGGTTCACTTTTAGAGCCCTTTTTGAATATTGGCACCACATTTGCTATGCGCCAGTCCTGCGGAACAGATCCTGTCGCTATAGAGTCCCTAAAAATAAGAAATAATGGTTTATCTATTACATTACTTAGTTCCCTTAGTACTCGTGGGTGTATGCCATCCGGACCAGGAGATTTATCTATTTTAATCTTATTTAGCCGATTTCGCACCTCTTCTTGGGTTAGATTGGTGACCCTTAATATAGGGTTTTCATTGTTTCTTGGGATTTCACCTAGCATTTCATTTTCCACCGTGAATACCGTGGAGAAGAAGGTGTTTAATATGTTAGCTTTTTCCTCGTCATCTACAACCATTCTTTCCTCACTATTTTTTAAGGGGCCTACATTTTCAGTTTTTATTCTTTTACTATTGATATAGTTGAAGAACAGTTTGGGATTAGTTTTACTCTCCTTAGCAATGTGCTTCTCTGTTTCCTTTTTGGCAGCTTTAATTAGTTTTTTAGATAAAGTATTTTTCTCCCTATAGTTTTTTAGAGCTTCAATGGTGCCATCCTGCTTTAGTAGTGCAAATGCTTTCTTTTTACTGTTAATTGCCTGTCTTACTTCTTTGTTTAGCCACATTGGGTTTTTCCTATTTCTAGTCCTTTTATTCCCACAAGGTATAAACCGCTTACACTGCCTATTTAGGATGTTCTTAAACATTTCCCATTTATTATCTGTATTCTTATTTCTGAGGATATTGTCCCAGTCTACCAGATTAAGGGCATCTCTAAGCTGGTCAAACTTTGCCTTCCTAAAGTTCAGTGTTTTTGTGACTCCCTGACAAGTCCCCCTAGTGAAAGACAGGTGAAACTGTACAATATTGTGGTCGCTATTTCCTAGATGCCCGACCACCTGCAGATTTGTTATTCTGTCAGGTCTATTAGATAGTATTAGGTCTAAAAGTGCTGCTCCTCTGGTTGGATTCTGCACCAATTGTGAAAGATAATTTTTCTTGGTTATTAGCAGAAACCTGTTGCCTTTATGGGTTTCACAGGTTTCACTTTCCCAGTTAATATCCGGGTAGTTAAAGTCCCCCATAACCAGGACCTCATTATGGGTTGCAGCTTCATCTATCTGCTTTAGAAGTAGACTTTCCATGGTTTCTGTTATATTTGGGGGTTTGTAACAGACCCCAATGAGAATTTTGTTACCATTTTTCCCTCCATGAATTTCAACCCATATGGACTCGACATCCTCATTTCCTTCGCTAATATCCTCCCTTAAAGTGGACTTTAGACAAGACTTTACATAGAGACAAACCCCTCCTCCTCTCCGATTTTTACGATCCTTTCTAAACAGACTGTAACCCTGTAAGTTAACTGCCCAGTCATAGCTTTCATCTAACCATGTCTCGGTTATTCCCACTATGTCAAAGTTACCTGTAGATATTTCTGCTTCTAGTTCTTCCATCTTGTTTGTCAGGCTTCTGGCGTTTGCGAGCATGCAGTTTAGAGGATCTTGTTTTGTTCCAATCTCCTCGCTGTGGATTGTTTTAGAAATGTTCTTACCTCCCATCTGAGTATGTTTTCCTGGGTCTTCTTTGTTCAAGTCTAATGTTTTTCTTCCCGTCCCCTCTTCTTCTAGTTTAACGCCCTCCTGATGAGTGTAGCGAGTCTTCTGGCGAATGTGTGTTTCCCAGGTTTGTTGAGGTGTAGTCCATCTCTGGCGAGGAGTCCATCGTACCAGTAATTCACACCGTGGTCCAGGAATCCGAATCCTTGTTGTCTGCACCATCGTCTTAGCCAGTTGTTTGCATCAAGGATCCTGTTCCATCTCCTGGTGCCATGCCCGTCTACTGGAAGGATAGAAGAAAAAACTACCTGTGCATCCAGTTCCTTTACTTTCTTCCCCAACTCTTCAAAGTCTTTGCAGATTGTCGGTAGGTCTTTCCTTGCCGTGTCATTGGTGCTCACAGATTGCCTGAGTGCATGGACGATGCGCTCTTTAACATGCTGGTGGAGGGCTGGGATGGCTTTTCTGGAAAAAAAGTGTCGACTGGGTAGCTCGTAGCGTGGTACAGCGTAGTCCATCAGGGCTTTGAAAGCTTCGCTTTCAACTAACCGGTAGGGCATCATCTCTAACGAGATTAGTCTAGCTATGTGGGCGTTCAAACCCTGTGTACGCGGATGCGAGGCTAAGTACTTCCTTTTTCTAACCATAGTCTCATGTAGGGTGAGCTGGACTGGAGAGCTGGAGATCGTGGAACTAGCGGGGGTGCCGGTGGACATGGCAGACTGAGAGACGGTGGGAGATGGTATTGTTACCGCCGGTGCCCTAGATGCAGTGTTTCCTACTACGAAACTGGTGATTCCCTGACCCTGACTGCTTTGGCCTGGCAAAGAAACCTGCACAGATACTGCAGGTGGTGCAGAAAATGGTGGCCCTACACTGCCGGAAGGGATGTTGCGTTGATGACTAGCTTCATTGGCCGAGGGTGCTACAACCTTAAGGGACGTTTGGTAGTTAGTCCAAGCTTGCAAATGCATGGTGGTTAAATGTCTATGCATGCAACTTGTATTGAGACTTTTCAGATTCTGCCCTCTGCTTAAGGTAGTTGAACATTTTTGACAGATGACTTTGCGCTGATCAATTGGATGTTGTTTAAAAAAATGCCAGACTGCACTCTTTCTAGCATCGGATACCTTTTCAGGCATTGCAGACTGAGCTTTAACCGGATGGCCACGCTGTCCTCCAACAGGTTTTGACTTTGCCACGCGTTTTGGGCAAGATACGGGCCCGGCAGATGGAACCTGTTGCGATGTTGATGCCTGCTGCGGCCCCTCCTCCTCCGCTTCAGAACTGCTGCCGCCTGCACCCTGTTCCCCCAATGGCTGCCAATCGGGGTCAAGAACTGGGTCATCTATTACCTCTTCTTGTAGCTCGTGTGCAACTTCGTCTGTGTCACCGTGTCGGTCGGTGGTATAGCATTCGTGATGGGGCAACATAGTCTCATCAGGGTCTGATTCTTGATCAGCACCCTGCGAGGGCAATGTTGTGGTCTGAGTCAAAGGACCAGCATAGTAGTCTGGCTGTGGCTGTGCATCAGTGCACTCCATGTCAGATTCAACTTGTAATGGGCATGGACTGTTAACTGCTTCACTTTCTAAGCCAGGGACGGTATGTGTAAAGAGCTCCATGGAGTAACCCGTTGTGTCGCCTGCTGCATTCTTCTCTGTTGTTGTTTTTGCTGAAGAGGACAAGGAAGTGACTTGTCCCTGACCGTGAACATCCACTAACGACGAGAGGAGGCAAAAGAGCTAGAGGCTGAGTCAGCAAGATAAGCCAAAACTTGCTCTTGCTGCTCCGGCTTTAAAAGCGGTTTTCCTACTCCCAGAAAAGGGAGCGTTCGAGGCCTTGTGTAGCCAGACGACGAACCTGGCTCCACAGCTCCAGACTTAGGTGCAATATTTTTTTTCCCACGACCACCTGATGCTCCACCACTACCACTACCCTCATTACCAGCTGACAATGAACGCCCCCGGCCACGACCTCTTCCACCAGACTTCCTCATTGTTTTAAAAACGTTACCAAACTAACGGTATTTGTTGCTGTCACACAACTTACACGGTGAGCTATAACTTCAGTATGATTTAGCTACGCCTTTACAGGTGGGTGAGACCACAACGAAAATCAGGCACAATGTTACACACTCTGTTGTTGGTGGCAACAAATGAGAGAGATGCCACACACGCAGGACTGTCACTGAAGCGCAAATGTAAATATTAATCTCCCACTGATTTTTTTTTTTTTTTTAAAAGGGAGACTTTAGAAAAAAAAAAATAATAAAAAAAAATGATTTTTTAAGGAAGAATTTATAAACCAAATAAAATGAAATGATTGTTTCAGGGAGAATTTAGAAAACAAATTAAAAAAAATAGGCTTTCTATGGCCCACTGAGTGAGAGAGGACGCACACAGGAGTCAGGAGTGGCACACAAGCCCAGAGGCCAATATTTATCTCCCACTGATTGATTTAGTGATTTTTTCAGGTAGATTTTGGAACCCAAATCAAGCAAAAAAAAAAATAGGCTTTCTATGGCCCACAATTGGAGAGAGAGAGAGAGATGGCACACCCAGGAGTCAAGACTGGCACACAAGCAGAAAGGGCAATATTAATCTCCCACTGATTTGATTTTTTTTTTTTTTCAGGGAGACTTTAGAAAAAAAAAATACAAAAAAAATGATTTTTTCAGGAATAATTTAGAAACCAAATAAAATAAAATTATTTTTTCAGGGAGAATTTAGAAAACAAATAAAACAAAAAATAGGCTTTCTAGGGCCCACTGAGTGAGAGATGACGCACACAGGAGTCAGGAGTGGCACACAAGCCCAGAGGCCAATATTTATCTCCCACTGATTGATTTAGTGATTTTTTCAGGTAGATTTTGGAACCCAAATCAAGCAAAAAAATTAATAGGCTTTCTATGGCCCACAATTGGAGAGAGAGAGATGGCACACCCAGGAGTCAAGACTGGCACACAAGCAGAAAGGGCAATATTAATCTCCCACTGATTTGATTTTTTTTCTTTTTTTTCAGGGAGACTTTAGAAAAAAAAAATACAAAAAAAATGATTTTTTCAGGAATAATTTAGAAACCAAATAAAATAAAATGATTTTTTCAGGGAGAATTTAGAAAACAAATAAAACAAAAAATAGGCTTTCTAGGGCCCACTGAGTGAGAGATGACGCACACAGGAGTCAGGAGTGGCACACAAGCCCAGAGGCCAATATTTATCTCCCACTGATTGATTTAGTGATTTTTTTCAGGTAGATTTTGGAACCCAAATCAAGCACAAAAAAAAATAGGCTTTCTATGGCCCACAATTGGAGAGAGAGAGAGAGATGGCACACCCAGGAGTCAAGACTGGCACACAAGCAGAAAGGGCAATATTAATCTCCCACTGATTTGATTTTTTTTTTTTTTCAGGGAGACTTTAGAAAAAAAAAATACAAAAAAATGAATTTTTCAGGAAGAATTTAGAAACAAAATAAAATAAAATGATTGTTTCAGGGAGAATTTAGAAAACAAATAAAAAAAAAATAGGCTTTGTAGGCCCCACTGAGTAAGAGATGACGCACACAGGAGTCAGGAGTGGCACACAAGCCCAGAGGCCAATATTTATCTCCCACTGATTGATTTATTGATTTTTTCAGGTAGAATTTAGAACCCAAATCAACCAAAAAAATAAATAGGCTTTCTATGGCCCACTATTTGTGAGAGAGATGGCACGCTCAGGACTGGCACACAAGCCCAGAGGCCAATATTAATCTCCCACTTTTTTTTTTTTTTCCAGGGAAAATTTATAAACCCAATAAAAAAAATAATAAATAGGCTTTCTATGGCCCACTATCTGAGAGAGAGAGATGGCACGCTTAGGACTGGCACACAAGCCCAAAGGCCAATATTATTCTCCCACTGATTGATTTATTGATTTTTTCAGGTAGAATTTAGAACCCAAATCAACCAAAAAAATAAATAGGCTTTCTATGGCCCACTATTTGTGAGAGAGATGGCACGCTCAGGACTGGCACACAAGCCCAGAGGCCAATATTAATCTCCCACTTTTTTTTTTTTTTTCCAGGGAAAATTTATAAACCCAATAAAAAAAATAATAAATAGGCTTTCTATGGCCCACTATCTGAGAGAGAGAGATGGCACGCTTAGGACTGGCACACAAGCCCAAAGGCCAATATTAATCTCCCACTGATTGATTTATTGATTTTTTCAGGTAGAATTTAGAACCCAAATCAAGCAAAAAAATTAATAGGCTTTCTATGGCCCACTGAGTGAGAGATGGCACACACAGGAGTCAGGAGTGGCACACAAGCCCTGAGGCCAATATTTTTCTCCCACTGATTGATGTTGTGATTTTTTCAGGTAGATTTTGGAACCCAAATCAAGCAAAAAAATAAATAGGCTTTCTATGGCCCACTGAGTGAGAGATGGCACACACAGGAGTAAGGAGTGGCACACAAGCCCTGAGGCCAATATTTTTCTCCCACTGATTGATGTAGTGATTTTTTCAGGTAGATTTTAGAACCCAAATCAAGCAAAAAAATAAATAGGCTTTCTATGGCCCACTGAGTGAGAGATGACACAGACAGGGATGGCACTCTAGCAGAAATGCCAATCTTAATCTCCCACAAAAAAAAAAAAAAAAAAAAGGAACTGTCCTTCAATTACTATCTCCCTGCAGTAATCTCAGCCAGGTATGGCAGGCAGCAATAAGGAGTGGACTGATGCACAAATTAAATAAAAAGTGTGGACAAACAAACAAGATAGCTGTGCAGAAAGGAAGGAACAAGAGGATTTGTGCTTTGAAAAAAGCAGTTGGTTTGCACAGCGGCGTACACACAGCAATGCAGCTATCAGGGAGCCTTCTAGGGCAGCCCAATGAGCTACAGCGCTGAGGGAAAAAAAAAATGTAGCTTCCACTGTCCCTGCACACCGAAGGTGGTGTTGGGCTGTGGAAATCGCTACAGCACAAGCGGTTTGGTGGTTAATGGACCCTGCCTAACGCTATCCCTGCTTCTGACGAAGCGGCAGCAACCTCTCCCTAAGCTCAGATCAGCAGCAGTAACATGGCGGTCGGCGGGAACGCCCCTTTATAGCCCCTGTGACGCCGCGGACAGCAAGCCAATCACTGCAATGCCCTTCTCTAAGATGGTGGGGACCAGGACCTATGTCATCACGCTGCCCACACTCTGCGTTTACCTTCATTGGCTGAGAAATGGCGCTTTTCGCGTCATTGAAACGCGACTTTGGCGCGAAAGTCGCGTACCGCATGGCCGACCCCGCACAGGGGTCGGATCGGGTTTCATGAAACCCGACTTTGCCAAAAGTCAGCGACTTTTGAAAATGAACGACCCGTTTCGCTCAATCCTAGTGTTGAGCATTCCGATACTGCAAGTATCGGGCATCGGCTGATACTTGCTGTATCGGAATTCCGATACCGAGTTCCGATATTTTTGTGATATCGGAAATCAGTATCGGAGTGTGCGGTGCGTGTGGTTCCAAGGGTCTGGAGGAGAGGAAACTCTCCTTCAGGCCCTGGGATCCATATTAATGTAAAAAATAAAGAATAAAAATAAAAAATATGGCTATACTCACCCCTCCGAAGAACCCTGGCTGTCACCGCTGCAAGCGTCTGCCTCCATTCCTGAGAATGTAGTGAGTGAAGGACCTTCGATGACGTCGCGGTCAGGTGAGCGGTCACGTGAGCGGTCAGGTCGCGACGTCATCGAAGGTCCTTCACTCTCTGCAATTCTCAGGAACGGAGGCGGACGCTTGCAGCGGTGACAGCCAGGGTCCATCGGAGGGGTGAGTATAGCCATATTTTTTATTTTTATTCTTTATTTTTTACATTAATATGGATCCCAGGGCCTGAAGGAAAGTTTCCTCTACTTTCAGACCCTGGGAATCATCGAGGATACATTACGATATTTGTGTCCCATTGACTTGTATTGGTATCGGGTATCGGTATCGGCGAGATCCGATATTTTGCCGGTATCGGACGATACCATCCGATACCGATACTTTCAAATATCGGAAGGTATCGCTCAACACTATGGACGACACATACATTGAAGGAAGACTCAAGCAGGGTAGAAGCATGTACATGACTTAGGACAGGGCATGTTGCTGGAAGAGGGGACTGGAGTATCATAAATATAATAGAAAGTATTTAAATAAAGATAGATAGATAGATAGATAGATAGATAGTTAGTCCTGAGCAACTCTTTTAAGATCAAATATAACAGGCTTAAGCTACAGCTACAGAACTTAAGCTTAAGCTACAGCTACTTAAGCTACAGAAGCAAAGACTGGGGGAAACTACAGGGTGGGCCATTAATATGGATACACCTAAATAAAGTGGGAATGTTTCTTGATACCAACTTCCTGTTTGTAGCACATTTGTATATGGGAGGGGGGAAACTTTTCAACATGGGTGGTGACCATCGCGGCCATTTTGAAGTCGGCCATTTTGGATCCATCTTTATTTTTTCCAATGGGAAGAGTGTCATGTGACATATCAAACTTATTGAGAATTTCACAAGAAAAACAATGGTGTGCTTGGTTTTAACGTAACTTTATTCTCTCATGAGTTATTTACAAGTGTTAATGACCACTTTAAAAATGTGTTCAAAGTGCTGCCCATTGTATTGGATTGTCAATGCAACCCTCTTCTCCCACATTTGACACACTGATAGCAACACCGCAGAAGAAATGCTAGCACAGGCTTCCCGTGTCCGTTGTTTCAGATGCTGCACATCTCATATCTTCACAGCATAGACAATTGCCTTCAGATGACCCCAAAGATAAAAATCAAAGGGGGTCAGATCGGGAGACCTTGGTGGCCATTCAACTGGCCCATGTTGACCAATCCACTTTCCAGGAAACTGTTCATGTAGGAATGCTCGGACCTGACACCCATAATATGGTGCACCATCTTGCTGGAAAAACTCAGAGAACGTGCCATCTACACTGCATCTTCAGCCACTGATGTTTCTTCATTAGTGACAGTTTCTTGCGTCCACATTTTGGCAAATCCAACACTGAACCTGTTTCACCAAATTTGTTCTCTGGTGTACTGCGTTCATCAGAGAACAGTTATTATTATTATTATTATTATTATTGTACATTTTTATAGCACCATTTATTCCATGGCGCTTTACATGTGAGTACGGAGCAAATATAGACAAATACATTAAACATGAGCAAAAAACAAGGCACACAGGTACATAAGGAGGGAAGACTCTGCCCGCAAGGGCTCACAGTCTGCAGGGGATGGGCGAGGATACACTAGGAGAGGGTAGAGCTGGTTGTGCGGCGGTTCAGTAGGTTGAGGATCACTGCAGGCTGTAGGCTTGTCGGAAGAGGTGAGTCTTCAGGTTCTTCTTGAAGGTTTCTATGGTAGGCGAGAGTCTGATGTGTTGGGGTAGAGAGTTCCAGAGCATGGGGGAAGAACGGGAGAAGTCTTGGATGCGGGTTTGGGAAGAAGAGATGAGAGGGGAGTAGAGAAAGAGATCTTGAGAGGATCGGAGATTGCGTGTAGGAAAGTACCGAGAGACCATGTCACAGATGTATGTAGGAGACAGGTTGTGGATGGCTTTGTATCTAATAGTAAGGGTTTTGAACTGGAGTCTTTGGGCGATAGGAAGCCAGTGAAGAGCTTAGCATAGGGGAGAGGCTGGGGAATAGCGGGGAGACAGGTAGATTAGTCGGGCGGCATCCATCAACACATTTTCCGCTCCTCACGTGTTAACGTCTGCGACATGTCAATGGCTGTAAACAAAGAGAAACTTGTAAATAACTTATGAAAGAATAAAGTTACCTTAAAACCAAGCACACCATTGTTTTTCTTGTGAAATTCGCAATAAGTTTGATGTGTCACATGACCCTCTTCGCATTGAAAAAAATAAAGTTGGATCCAATATGGCCGACTTAAAAATTGCTGCCATGGTCACCACCCATATTGAAAAGTTTTCCCCCTCCCATATACTAATGTGCCACAAACAGGAAGTTGATATCACCAACAATTCCCATATTATTTAGGTGTATCCATATAAATGGCCCATCATGTATATGCAGATGGGTAAGGAATTGGCTATATGACCGGAAACAAAGAGTTGTCATAAATGGTACATTCTCTATATAGGATATAGTCAGTAGTGGGGACCACAGGGATCTGTGCTAGGACCGATTCTTTTTAACCTTTTTATTAATGACGTTGTGGATGAAATTGAGAGTAAAGTGTCAGTCTTTGCTGATGAAACTAAACTATATAGGATATTAAAATCTGACCTTGACATTACAATATGGCAAAACGATCTGAATAAGAAGACTGAATGGGCAAACACTTGGTAAATGTAAAGTAATGCACCTAGGACGGAGTAATCCTATTGCTGCACATACATTAAATGGGAGTATACTCTAAACTACAGAACAGGAGAAGGACTTGGGTATTCTCTTTACAAGTAAGCTGAGCAGCAGTACTCAATGTCAAGCAGCAGCTGCAAAAGCTAACAAGATTTTAGGATGTATAAAAAGAGAGATAAAATCACACAATCCCAACGTATTATTATCCCTTTATAAATCACTGGTGAGGCCACATCTAGAATATAGCATCCAGTTTTGGGCTCCACATTTTAAAAAGGACATTTAGAAGTTAGAGTCAGTTCAACGATGGGCAACTAGATCATTACAAGGGATGGAAAGCCTCACACAGGATGAGGAGTTGGAAAAGTTGGACTTGATTAACTTAGAAAAAAGATGCCTCAGAGGGGATCTCATTTACATGTATAAATATATGTGTGGCCAGTACAAAATACTGTCACGTGACTTGTTCCTTCCAAGGAATGTCCTCAGTACCAGGGAGCACTTATTACGGGTAGAAGGAAGGCGATTCAGACAACTAAACAGGAAAGGGTTCTTTACAGTTAGAGCAGTCAGACTGTGGAATGCTGACCACAAGAGGTAGTAATGGCCGACACTATAACAGCTTTTAAAAAAGGGCTGGATGATTTCCTTGATACTCATAACATTGTGGGTTATAGCTACTGTAGGTTAGTGACAAAATGAACAGTTGGGGGAGAAAGGTTGAACTTGATGGACCTAGGTCTTTATTCAGCCTATGTAACTATGTGACATGGCTTGAACCTTTATGGCTACGCATTGCGCGGGCTTTAGCTCCCTGATTGAACACTAATGAGGCTGCAACTCCTTGGTTGTACACTGCCAAGACTATAGCTCTGTGTTTGCACTTTGCCAAGACTGTAGATCCCTGGTTGCACAGTGCCAGGACTGTAGATCCCTTTTTGTACACTGCCAGGACTGTAAATCCATGATTGCATACTGCCGGCACTGTAGATCCCTGTTTGCACAGTGCTGAGATCATAGATCCCTGGTTGCACACTACCAGGACTGTAGTTCCCTGGCTGCACACTGCCAAGACTGTAGATCCCTGGTTGCAAACTTCCAGGCTGTAGATTCCTGGTTATACACAGCCAGCGCAGAAGCTCCGTGGTTGCACAGTGCCAGGTCTGTAGATCCCTGGTTGCACAATGCCAGGACTGTAGCTCCCTGGTTGCACAGTGCCAGGACTGTAGATCCCTGGTTGCACAGTGCCAGGACTGTAGCTCCCTGGTTGCACAGTGCCAGGACTGTAGATCCCTGGTTGCACAGTGCCAGGACTGTAACTCCCTGGTTGCACAGTGCCAGGACTGTAGCTCCCTGGTTGCACAGTGCCAGGACTGTAGCTCCCTGGTTGCACAGTGCCAGGACTGTAGCTCCCTGGTTGCACAGTGTCAGGACTGTAGCTTCCTGGTTGCACAGTGCCAGGACTGTAGCTCCCTGGTTGCACAGTGCCAGGACTGTAGATTCCTGGTTGCACAGTGCCAGGACTGTAGCTCCCTGATTGCAGAGTGCCAGGACTGTAGCTCCCTGATTGCAGAGTGCCAGGACTGTAGCTCCCTGATTGCACAGTGCCAGGACTGTAGCTCCCTGATTGCACAGTGCCAGTGTTCTGTCCTCACTAGCTGAGACAGGAGCATACGTAGCTATACAGTCAGCTAAACCGCTATACCAGGGTCCAATAAGGAGACTGTGATTGAGTCTGTGCTTTATTAAACGTAGTGGTATATTGATGCGGTGAAACTGTGAACAATGATATACATAGAATCAGTGCATGGCATAGAACAGATACATAATACACATGATATACATTATGCATAACATTTAGAAAGCTAGTGACTAAACTAGGAGTACAACTGGTTAAACTAAGCTAATATAGAGCAGAAATATCTATAGGAAGCTGTTATGTTTGCTAATGACAGGTGTTATGAAGGCAATCCAGAAACACAGTGTGCTTAGCGATCAGAGCGCACACAGTGATCTGACAAATACCCAAAAATACAAGAACGAGCTCTGAGACGTGGAAACTCTGTAGACTGCACACCTGATCCTATCCTAAACACAACTAAAAGCGGCTGTGGATTGCGCCTAACAACTACCTAGGCAACTCGGCACAGCCTAAGAAACTAGCTAGCCTGAAGATAGAAAAATAGGCCTGACTTGCCCCAGAGAAATTCCCCAAAGGAAAAGGCAGCCCCCCACATATAATGACTGTGAGTAAGATGAAAAGACAAAACGTAGGGATGAAATAGATTCAGCAAAGTGGGGCCCGATATTCTAGGACAGAGCGAGGACAGTAAAGCGAACTTTGCAGTCTACAAAAAACCCTAAAGCAAAACCACGCAAAGGGGGCAAAAAAAACCCACCGTGCCGAACTAACGGCACGGCGGTACACCCTTTGCGTCTCAGAGCTTCCAGCAAAACAAAAGACAAGCTGGACAGAAAAAAAGCAACAAAAAAGCAAAAAGCACTTAGCTATACAGAGCAGCAGGTCACAGGAACAATCAGGAGAAGCTCAGATCCAACACTGAAACATTGACAAGGAGCAAGGATAGCAGCATCAGGCGGAGTTAAGTAATGAAGCAGTTAACGAGCTCACCAGAACACCTGAGGGAGGAAGCTCAGAAGCTGCAGTACCACTTGTGACCACAGGAGTGAATTCAGCCACAGAATTCACAACAGTACCCCCCCCTTGAGGAGGGGTCACCGAACCCTCACCAGAGCCCCCAGGCCGACCAGGATGAGCCGCATGAAAGGCACGAACAAGATCGGAAGCATGAACATCAGAGGCAAAAACCCAGGAATTATCTTCCTGAGCATAACCCTTCCATTTAACCAGATACTGGAGTTTCCGTCTAGAAACACGAGAATCCAAAATCTTCTCCACAATATACTCCAATTCCCCCTCCACCAAAACCGGGGCAGGAGGCTCAACAGATGGAACCATAGGTGCCACGTATCTCCGCAACAACGACCTATGGAATACATTATGTATGGAAAAGGAGTCTGGGAGGGTCAAACGAAAAGACACAGGATTGAGAACCTCAGAAATCCTATACGGACCAATAAAACGAGGTTTAAATTTAGGAGAGGAAACCTTCATAGGAATATGACGAGAAGATAACCAAACCAGATCCCCAACACGAAGTCGGGGACCCACACGGCGTCTGCGATTAGCGAAAAGTTGAGCTTTCTCCTGGGACAAGATCAAATTGTCCACTACCTGAGTCCAGATCTGCTGCAACCTATCCACCACAGAATCCACACCAGGACAGTCCGAAGACTCAACCTGTCCTGAAGAGAAACGAGGATGGAACCCAGAATTGCAAAAAAATGGAGAAACCAAGGTAGCCGAGCTGGCCCGATTATTAAGGGCGAACTCAGCCAACGGCAAAAAGGACACCCAATCATCCTGGTCTGCAGAAACAAAACATCTCAGATATGTTTCCAAGGTCTGATTGGTTCATTCGGTCTGGCCATTAGTCTGAGGATGGAAAGCCGAGGAAAAGGATAGGTCAATGCCCATCCTACCACAAAAGGCTCGCCAAAACCTTGAAACAAACTGGGAACCTCTGTCAGAAACAATATTCTCAGGAATGCCATGCAACCGAACCACATGCTGAAAGAACAAAGGTACCAAATCAGAGGAGGAAGGCAATTTAGCCAAGGGCACCAGATGGACCATTTTAGAAAAGCGATCACAGACCACCCAAATGACTGACATCTTTTGAGAAACGGGAAGGTCAGAAATGAAATCCATCGAAATATGTGTCCAAGGCCTCTTTGGGACCGGCAAGGGCAAAAGCAACCCACTGGCACGAGAACAGCAGGGCTTAGCCCTAGCACAAATCCCACAGGACTGCACAAAAGTATGTACATCCCGTGACAGAGATGGCCACCAGAAGGATCTAGCCACTAACTCTCTGGTACCAAAGATTCCAGGATGACCAGCCAACACCGAACAATGAAGTTCAGAGATAAGTTTATTAGTCCACCTATCAGGGACGAACAGTTTCTCTGCTGGACAACGATCAGGTTTATTCGCCTGAAATTTTTGCAGCACCCGCCGCAAATCAGGGGAGATGGCAGACACAATGACTCCTTCCTTGAGGATACCCGCTGGCTCAGATAAACCCGGAGAGTCGGGCACAAAACTCCTAGACAGAGCATCCGCCTTCACATTTTTAGAGCCCGGAAGGTACGAAATCACAAAGTCGAAGCGGGCAAAAAATAACGACCAACGGGCCTGTCTAGGATTCAAGCGCTTGGCAGACTCGAGATAACTCAAGTTCTTATGATCAGTCAATACCACCACGCGATGCTTAGCTCCTTCAAGCCAATGACGCCACTCCTCGAATGCCCACTTCATGGCCAGCAACTCTCGATTGCCCACATCATAATTACGCTCAGCGGGCGAAAACTTCCTGGAAAAGAAAGCACATGGTTTCATCACTGAGCAATCAGAACCTCTCTGTGACAAAACCGCCCCTGCTCCAATCTCAGAAGCATCAACCTCGACCTGGAACGGAAGAGAAACATCTGGCTGACACAACACAGGGGCAGAACAAAAACGACGCTTCAACTCCTGAAAAGCTTCCACAGCAGCAGAAGACCAATTAACCAAATCAGCACCCTTCTTGGTCAAATCGGTCAATGGTTTGGCAATGCTAGAAAAATTACAGATGAAGCGACGATAAAAATTAGCAAAGCCCAGGAACTTTTGCAGACTTTTCAGAGATGTCGGCTGAATCCAATCCTGGATGGCTTGGACCTTAACTGGATCCATCTCGATAGTAGAAGGGGTAAAGATGAACCCCAAAAATGAAACTTTCTGCACACCGAAGAGACACTTTGATCCCTTCACAAACAAAGAGTTAGCACGCAGGACCTGAAAAACCATTCTGACCTGCTTCACATGAGACTCCCAATCATCTGAGAAGATCAAAATGTCATCCAAGTAAACAATCAGGAATTTATCCAGATACTCACGGAAGATGTCATGCATAAAAGACTGAAACACAGATGGAGCATTGGCAAGTCCGAACGGCATCACTAGATACTCAAAATGACCCTCGGGCGTATTGAATGCAGTTTTCCATTCATCTCCTTGCCTGATTCTCACCAGATTATACGCACCACGAAGATCTATCTTAGTGAACCAACTAGCCCACTTAATCCGAGCAAACAAGTCAGATAACAATGGCAAGGGATACTGAAATTTAACAGTGATCTTATTAAGAAGGCGGTAATCAATACACGGTCTCACGGTCTCAGCGAACCATCCTTCTTGGCTACAAAGAAGAACCCTGCTCCCAGTGGTGATGACGATGGGCGAATATGTCCCTTCTCCAGGGATTCCTTCACATAACTGCGCATAGCGGCGTGTTCGGGCACGGATAAATTAAATAATCGACCTTTAGGGAATTTACTACCAGGAATCAAATTGATAGCACAATCACAATCCCTATGCGGAGGTAGAGCATCGGACTTGGGCTCTTCAAATACATCCTGATAATCAGACAAGAACTCTGGGACCTCAGAAGGGGTGGATGACGAAATTGACAAAAATGGAACATCACCATGTACCCCCTGACAACCCCAGCTGGATACCGACATAGAGTTCCAATCCAATACTGGATTATGGGTTTGCAGCCATGGCAACCCCAACACGACCACATCATGCAGATTATGCAACACCAGAAAGCGAATAACTTCCTGATGTGCAGGAGCCATGCACATGGTCAGCTGGGCCCAGTACTGAGGCTTATTCTTGGCCAAAGGTGTAGCATCAATTCCTCTCAATGGAATAGGACACCGCAAAGGCTCCAAGAAAAACCCACAACGTTTAGCATAATCCAAATCCATCAGATTCAGGGCAGCGCCCGAATCCACAAACGCCATGACAGAAAACGACGACAAAGAGCATATCAAGGTAATGGACAGAAGGAATTTGGACTGTAGAGTACCAATGACGGCAGACCTAGCGGACCGCTTAGTGCGCTTAGGACAATCAGAAATAGCATGAGTGGAATCACCACAGTAGAAACACAGACCATTCAGACGTCTGTATTCCTGCCGTTCAACTCTAGTCATAGTCCTATCGCACTGCATAGGCTCAGGTTTAACCTCAGGCAGTACCGCCAAATGGTGCACAGATTTACGCTCGCGCAAGCGTCGACCGATCTGAATGGCCAAAGACAAAGACTCATTCAAACCAGCAGGCATAGGAAATCCCACCATGACATCCTTAAGAGCCTCAGAGAGACCCTTTCTGAACAAAGCTGCCAGCGCAGATTCATTCCACTGAGTGAGTACTGACCATTTCCTAAATTTCTGACAATATACTTCTATATCATCCTGACCCTGGCACAAAGCCAGCAAATTTTTCTCAGCCTGATCCACTGAATTAGGCTCATCGTACAGCAATCCGAGCGCCAGGAAAAACGCATCGACACTACTCAATGCAGGGTCTCCTGGCGCAAGAGAAAATGCCCAGTCTTGAGGGTCGCCGCGCAAAAAAGAAATAATAATCAAAACCTGTTGAATAGGATTACCAGAAGAATGAGGTTTCAAGGCCAGAAATAGCTTACAATTATTTTTGAAACTTAGAAACTTAGTTCTATCTCCAAAAAACAAATCAGGAATAGGAATTCTTGGTTCTAACAAAGACTTCTGATCAATAGTATCTTGAATTTTTTGTACATTTATAACGAGATTATCCATTGAAGAGCACAGACCCTGAATATCCATGTCCACACCTGTGTCCAGAATCACCCAAATGTCTAGGGGAAAAAAAAAAGTGAACACAGAGCAGAAAAAAAAAAAAAAATGATGTCAGAACTTTTTCTTTCCCTCTATTGAGAATCATTAGTTTGGCTCCTTGTACTGTTATGTTTGCTAATGACAGGTGTTATGAAGGCAATCCAGAAACACAGTGTGCTTAGCGATCAGAGCGCACACAGTGATCTGACAAATACCCAAAAATACAAGAACGAGCTCTGAGACGTGGAAACTCTGTAGACTGCACACCTGATCCTATCCTAAACACAACTAAAAGCGGCTGTGGATTGCGCCTAACAACTACCTAGGCAACTCGGCACAGCCTAAGAAACTAGCTAGCCTGAAGATAGAAAAATAGGCCTGACTTGCCCCAGAGAAATTCCCCAAAGGAAAAGGCAGCCCCCCACATATAATGACTGTGAGTAAGATGAAAAGACAAAACGTAGGGATGAAATAGATTCAGCAAAGTGGGGCCCGATATTCTAGGACAGAGCGAGGACAGTAAAGCGAACTTTGCAGTCTACAAAAAACCCTAAAGCAAAACCACGCAAAGGGGGCAAAAAAAACCCACCGTGCCGAACTAACGGCACGGCGGTACACCCTTTGCGTCTCAGAGCTTCCAGCAAAACAAAAGACAAGCTGGAGAGAAAAAAAGCAACAAAAAAGCAAAAAGCACTTAGCTATACAGAGCAGCAGGTCACAGGAACAATCAGGAGAAGCTCAGATCCAACACTGAAACATTGACAAGGAGCAAGGATAGCAGCATCAGGCGGAGTTAAGTAATGAAGCAGTTAACGAGCTCACCAGAACACCTGAGGGAGGAAGCTCAGAAGCTGCAGTACCACTTGTGACCACAGGAGTGAATTCAGCCACAGAATTCACAACAGGAAGCATAAAGACATACCGGCAATGCAATCGCAAGGGGGATGAAGTGAAGCGTCTTCCTTGAAGGCAAACCGAAGAAAGTGAAAGGAAAAATGGAGGGAAATGGAGGCTGAGCTACCATAATGCATTGCAAAGGAGGAGGAGAATCAGACATGGATAATACAAAAACAAGATTGAACTGCCAACATAACTCTGACCGCTAGAGGGAGCCAAAGCACTAAAAACAAATAAAGATATGAACATCCATACTGAGAAACCTGCAATTACGCAAACAGATAATCAGGGTAACAATATTAGATGGCGGAGACAGAACACTCCCCGTCTGGCATCAACGGATGTCACTACTCCTTTCTTCCGAAGGCAACAATAGGACCAGTTCAGATACCGGTCTGGAAAATGTCTTAGGTTCATTCCCTTTGGTCCTCCTTAGCTCAACTTTGCGGACGTTGCCGTCCTTACTCGGGAACGTTGCGGTAACTAGGCCAAGTGGCCACTGGTTCCGATGAATTTGACAGTCTTTCACCAGAACAAGGTCACCTATGTTCAGATTAGGTTTAGCAGATTGCCACTTCGTACGTGGCTGCAGGGTAGACAAATATTGCTTGCGCCACCTGTCCCAGAAAGTATTTGCAAGACTTTGTACCTGTCTCCATTGGCGCTTGTAGAGGTCCTTAGCGTCGAATCCTCCTGGAGGGGCACTGGACAGTCCCGTTTTCTGGGTAAGTAGAGTAGTTGGAGTCAATAGCAAGGGCTCCTCAGGGTCGTTAGGAACTGGAACCAGGGGTCTTGCGTTGATTATAGCTGCAGCTTCAGCCATGAAGGTGATTAGGCTTTCGTGGGTAAGCCTCGCTGCTCCTTTACATTTTTCCATGTCACGAGTTCTGGTGGTCCTGAATGAACGAGCTATATGAGTCAGGCAGGTAATGGCTCGAGTAAGTGACTTCCAACTTGAGAATCTGTCGAACTTGCAAGATCCGAGCTGGATAACAGAGGTCATTGTATGTAGTGTACACACCTGAGAGTGGATTTCAGCATCTGAGTCCTCTCCTACTAGTTCAATGGTGTCTGGAAAACATTCCTCAATGTACAATAGTTTTGGTCCAGAGAGCCACGTTGTGCTTCCTAGTCGACTTGCGTCAACTGCTCTAGTTGCATGATCCGCGGGTTTCTGGTCTGTGGGTATGTAATGCCACTGCTGTGGGTGAACTGATCTCCTGATTCGTAGCACTCTGTTATTGACATAAACGTAGAATCGCCTGGTTTCGTTGTGAATATATCCCAGGACTACTTTGCTGTCTGAGTAGAACTTGGCCTGTGTCAGGTCGATATCCATTTTGGATGCGATGAACTCCGCTAACTCAACGGCTAAGACTGCGGCACAAAGCTCTAACCTGGGTATAGTGTGCTCTGGTTGTGGTGCGAGTTTGGCCTTTCCCATGACGAAACCAATGTGGCACTGACATTTGGAGTCTACAGTTTTGAGGTAGGCAACAGCGGCAATTGCTTTGACAGAAGCATCTGCAAATACGTACAGTCTTTGGCTCTGTATCTCAGTAGATGGCACAGGGGTGTATGGTCTTGGCATATGCAAGTTGGAGAGTGCCGCTAACGAGTTCTTCCACTCTTCCCACTGGATCCTCTTATCAGGTGGCAGAGGTGCATCCCAGTCAGATGTTTCCCTAGTTAAGTCTCTGAGTAGGGCCTCGCCTTGTATAGTAACAGGAGCTGTGAAACCCAAGGGGTCGTACAGACTGTTGATGGTAGACAGGACGCCTCTACGTGTGAAAAGCCTTTCTTCCTGGCTGACCTGAAAGGTGAAAGTGTCTGATTGTAGATTCCAGAGAAGCCCGAGGCTGCGTTGCATTGGTGCGGGGTCTGACCCCAGGTCCAGGTCTCTGAGACCATTACATAGGTCCTGAGAAGGGAACGCTTCCATGAGTTCTTGGCTGTTTGAGGCTATTTTATGAAGCCTAAGGTTCGAGCAGGCAAGCATGTCCTGAGCTCTCCTGAGAAGACTGATGGCAGTCTCATTTGAAGGCATGGCTTTTAGACAGTCGTCGACATAAAAGTCCTTTTCTATGAATTGTCTGACATCTACTCCGTATTCTGCTTCTCCTTCCTGAGCCGACCTTTTGAGTCCGTAAATGGTGACTGCAGGTGAAGGACTGTTGCCAAAGATGTGCACTCTCATGCGATACTCTGTGACTTCTTTAGTAGGATCATTGTCTCTGTACCAGAAGAATCTTAGGAAGTTCCTGTCTCTCTCTCACAAGGAAACAATGGAACATTTGCTGGATGTCAGCGATGAAGGCAATGGAATCCTTACGGAAGCGCATAAGTACACCCAGTAGTTTGTTATTGAGGTCTGGTCCTGTCAGCAGAACGTCATTCAGGGAGACATCATTAAATTTAGCACTGGAATCAAACACGACTCTGATCTGGCCTGGTTTCTTAGGGTGGTATACTCCAAACATGGGTAGGAACCAGCATTCTTCAGAGTCTTTGAGAGTGGGAGCTAGTTCTGCGTGACGGTTTTCAAAAATCTTTGACATGAAGGAGAAAAAGTGATCTTTCATCTCTGGTTTCTTTTGCAGATTACGAATGAGAGAGGAGAAACGTTGTAATGCCTGATTTCTGTTGTTCGGTAGATGTGGTCTGTGGGTTTTGAAGGGAAGAGGTGCGACCCAGCTGTTGGTCTCATCTTTAACGAGTCCCTTGTCCATTACCTCTAAGAACAACTTGTCCTCTACCGACATTGCCACTTGGTTGTCCTGCTTAGTTCTCTGGAAGACTGTGCACCCTAACTGATCCTCATAGCTTCCCGACACTATACTGCTGTCGTGAGTAAAGTCTATTAAATGGTTGGGCAGTTGGATGCTGTGTGGCAGTTCCCTGACATGGAACTCATTGTTACAAGGTTGAAACAGAGATGGACGTCCTTTCTCCAATGTATTTGTCAGCATGCTTGTCACAGAAGATGGGGCGTGCATGCGTCCCAAGCATACGTTGCCAATTATGACCCATCCTAGGTCTAGCCTTTGGGCATAGGGAGCATTGTGGAGTCCATTGATATGACGTCTCACTTTATGAACCTGCAGGATATCTCTCCCCAACAGCAGAATTATCTGGGCCTGATGGTCGAGTTCTGGTATAAGGTGTGCTATTCGTTTTAAGTGAGCGTGATGGATTGCTACATCTGGTGTAGGGATTTCAGATCTATTGTCTGGGATCTGGTTACATTCGATGATCGTAGGTAGTGGTAGGCAGAATTGTCCGTCTAAAGACTCGATCTGGTAGTCAGTAGCTTTCCTGCCTGCTGTTGTCACAGTACCTGCACACGTCTTTAAGGAGTAGGGAGTGCTTGACCCTTTGATGTTGAATAGGTCAAAGAACATTGATCTAGCCAAGGATCGATTACTTTGATCATCCAAGATAGCATACAGTCTTACAGCTTGGTCTCTATGGCCCTTTGGGTATACTCTGACGAGGCATATTTTTGAACAGGACCTACTGTCTATTGTCCCTTTGCAGACCTCGGTGCATTGTGAAGTGATCACTGGCGTAGCTGTATCAGTGCTCCTTTCCTCCCCGCCATGCTCACTGTCAGCTGGCGTGTTTTATGTACTCCATGGAGCTGGGCCAGGGTGTAGAGCGGTGTTATGGTCTGTGGTGCCACATTCTGTGCATTTTACACTGACCTTGCAATCCTTGGCGAGATGAGCTGTGGACGAGCAGCACTTGTAGCAGATACCGTTTTCTTTCAGGAAGCTTCTGCGATCTGGCATAGATTTTCCTCTGAAGGCTCTGCATTTCAGGAGAGGATGAGGCTTCTGATGAAGTGGGCACTGCTTGTCAGGGTCCTGCACCTTTGTCTCTGATTGGGAGCAGCCAGCAGACCTGTAATTAGAACCTGAAGAAGAAACATAAGTCTTGTGTACTGCCACAGATGTTCTGCGTGGATTTGCAGGTGGTGACGGTGTGGCATATGGTATTGCAAAGTCAAAGCTGGGATCGTTTCTAATTCTCGCTTGTTGGTGTATGAAGTCTACAAAAACGGAGAAGGGAGGGAATGGAACGCTGTGTTTGTATTTGTACGTGGAACCATGTGTGAGCCACCTCTCCTGTAGATTGTAGGGCAACTTCTGGACTGTATGGTTAACACCTCTGGCTGTGTTGAGAAATGCAAGTCCCTGTAGGTCGTCCTCATATTTGGCAACTTGGACTTCCTTCAGCAGGTCGCTTAGCTCTCTAAGTTTCTGGAGACCTTTGTTAGATATTTTAGGAAAGTCATCGATTCTTTTGAACAAGGCTCTTTCTATTACTTCTGCTGAGCCGTAACACTCATCCAGCCTTTTCCAGATCTCTTTGAGGCCAGTCTCAGGGCGGTTTATATTAATGTCTCTGATCCTTACTGCGTGTTTGACTGACTCTTCTCCCAGGTATTTGACTAACAGGTCTATCTCTTTCCTGTGTTGTAGCCCCAAGTCTCTAATGACATTTTGGAAGGAAGCTTTCCAAGCTCTGTAACCTTCAGCTCGGTCAGTGAATTTCATGAGTCCCTTGGCAACCAGTTCACGTCATGTGAAGAACTTGGCAAATTCTGTCGTGAACCGGTTGTCAGCAGAGTATACTGGTGATGGGTCGCCCTGATAGTGATGTGAGGTGCGTTCGTACCTGTTAGTGTCCTCATGGTGGCGCCAGCCGGTGTCGTATTGCTTCGGCCTGATGTACGGTGCGTCAGCAGGGTGATCCACGTTGGTTACCTGATGAGGGGCAAGGTAGTCATTAGCAGAGTTGTTTTGCCTCACATTTTCGAGTTTGTTTCTGTCCTGAGCCTCGTGACGACTCTCGTTCACTTCGCTGGAGGTGTCGTATTCTGGTTTTGGTACTGGTTCAGGGTTATAGTTTGGATCAGGAAGGTCATTAACATACTAAGATGTGCGTTGTGGTGAGTCTTACAGTGGAAACTCCAGACTCGATGTACTGCTTTGGCTATGCAGCTTCGGATTTTGCGCGGCTTCTAGCGATTCTGATCCGGCGAGGGCTGCGGCAGCTTCCCTTTTTGCTGCTAGGCTTTCTAAGGCGGCATCCACACGTGCCTTCTCTAACTGCGACCTTCTCTCTTGATCGGCTCTCTCATCATCTATGCATGCTTTTTCTAACTGCAACCTTCTCTCTTGATCAGCTCTCTCATCATCTATGCGTGCTTTTTCTAACTGCGACCTTCTCTCTTGATCGGCTCTCTCATCATCTATGCGTGCTTTTTCTAATTTAAGTTGCATCTCTTGGTCAGCAAAGCTCGCTCGTATTTTGGCAGCTTCAGCATTTGCGCGGGCAATGGCGACAGCGCTGCTGATGGATGTTGTCTTTGAGGAGACGGAAGTAACAGATCTTGTCCTATGCGATTTGTGAGACATGGTGTCTTGGGAAAGTGCTTGGCTGTGCAGAGATTGCTGTAGCTGTATTTAGTCCCTGTGTAGCCGGTGACTTGAATCCCACTAGTTGGATGGCTGCCGTTTCACTGTTCTGTCCTCACTAGCTGAGGCAGGCTCATACGTAGCTATACAGTCAGCTAAACCGCTATACCGGGGTCCAATAAGGAGACTGTGATTGAGTCTGTGCTTTATTAAACGTAGTGGTATTTTGATGCGGTGAAACTGTGAACAATGATATACATAGAATCAGTGCATGGCATAGAACAGATACATAATACACATGATATACATTATGCATAACATTTAGAAAGCTAGTGACTAAACTAGGAGTACAACTGGTTAAACTAAGCTAACATAGAGCCGAAATATCTATAGGAAGCATAAAGACATACCGGCAATGCAATCGCAAGGGGGATGAAGTGAAGCGTCTTTCCTTGAAGGCAAACCGAAGAAAGTGAAAGGAAAAATGGAGGGAAATGGAGGCTGAGCTACCATAATGCATTGCAAAGGAGGAGGAGAATCAGACATGGATAATACAAAAACAAGATTGAACTGCCAACATAACTCTGACCGCTAGAGGGAGCCAAAGCACTAAAAACAAATAAAGATATGAACATCCATACTGAGAAACCTGCAATTACGCAAACAGATAATCAGGGTAACAATATTAGATGGCGGAGACAGAACAGCCAGGACTGTAGCTCCCTGATTGCACAGTGCCGGGACTATAGCTTCCTTGTTGCTCACTGCCGGGACTGTAGCTTCTTGCTTGCAAAGTGCCAGGACTTTAGCTCCCTTGTTGTTCACTGCCAGTAATGTTGCTCCTTGGTTGTACACTGCCAGGCTGCAGTTGATTTTGGAAGAAACTCCTACTCAATGATACTTAAAAACTAAAATATTGGAGTGCTAACTTCATACTGTATATATAATCAATTAACATCACTTTATTTGACATAAAAATATTAATTACAGAAATCAAAAATAATTAAGACGAGGTGAACATGAAGAAGATACAGTATCATCCTGGGAATAAGAACACATAGGCTCAAGGATCATCAGTTAGAGTGAACTGACCAATTTTTTATTTTTGTAATGAATATTTTTGTGTCAAATAAAGTGATGTTAATTGATTATACATATGAAGTCAGCACTCCATTTTTTTTATTTTTTAAAAATCATCGATCTTGGCAACATATCACTTTTTGCAAACAAAGCATGTGCTGTTGAGAACAATGATAGTCTATGAAATAGAATGATCTATTACTGATCATTTGGGGCACTTATCAGATGTAATAAGTCTGTCTAAACAGCCTATTAAATGGCAGCCGATAAGCAAACATGTTGCCAATCGCTGGTTGTTTAACATTTCAAGTTTGATGCCTTACTTCTCCTACTAGTGCTAGCCTCTGATACGCTGGTGGAATACAAAGGTTTTATGTGTCAAGAAGCCAATACTTATAACTTCCTTTTTACGCACTGCTGGGCTACAGCTCCCTGGTTGCTCCCTGTTGAGGCAGAACATCCCTGGTTGCACAGATCTGGGATTATAGCTCCCTTGTTGCATACCTCCAGGTCTATAGCTTTCTAATTGCACATTGACCTGCTGTTGGTCTCTAGTTACACACTGATGGGGCTTTAGCTTATTGGCTGTGCACTGCCGGGGTTGTAGCTCGCAGGCTGAACACTGGCAAAGATTAAACTCTCTGGTTGCAAATTGCTAGGACTGATTCTCCCTGGTTGCACAATACTGGAACTGTAGCTCCATTGTCACTCCGTTATTATTATTATACATTTTTATAGCGCCACTTATTCCATGGCCCTTTACATGTGAACGGGGCAAATATAGACAAGTACAATAAACATGAGTAAAACAAGGCACACACAAGTACAGGAGGAGGGAGGACCCTGCCTGTGAGGGCTCACAGTCTACAGGGGATGGGTGAGGATACAATAGGAGAGGGTAGAGCTGGTCATGCGGCGGTTCAGTAGACTGAGGATCACTGCAGGTTTTAGGCTTGTCGGATGAAGTGGGTCTTCAGGTTCCTTTTGAAAGTTTCCATGGTAGGTGAGAGCCTGATGTGTTGGGGTAGAGATTTCCAGAGTATAGGGGAAGCATGGGAGAAGTCTTGGATGCGGTTGTAGGAGGAAGAGATGAGTAGAGAAGGAGATCATGAGATGATCGAAAGTTGCGTATAGGTAGGTACCGGGAGACCATGTCACAGATGTATGGAGGAGACAGGTTGTGAATGGCTTTGTATGTCTTTGGTAGTGTTTTGAACTGTGGCCTCTGGGCCATAGGAAGCCAATGAAAGGCCTGGCAGAGAGGAGAGGCTGGGGAATAGCAGGAAGACTGATGGATTAGTCGGGCAGCAGAGTTTAGGATGGATTGGAGTGGCGCCAAAATGCTAGAGGGGAGGTCAGAGAGTAGGAGGTTGCAGTATTCGAGGCGGGAGATGATAAGGGCATGTACTAGTGTTTTTGTGGTTTCATGGTGAAGGAATGCACGGATCCAGGAAATGTTTTTGAGTTGTAATTGGCAGGAGAAGGCAAGGGCTTGGATATGTGGCTTGAAAGAGAGGCTAGAGTCAAGGATCATCCCGAGGCACCGAGTGTGCGGGACCAGGGAAAGTGAGCAGCCATTGACATTGATGGATAGGTCGTGTGGAGGGGTAGAGTGAGGTGGGGGAAAGATGATGAATTCTGTTTTCTCCATGTTCAGTTTTAGAAAGCGAGCAGAAAAGAAAGATGAAATAGCAGACAGACAATGTGGGATTTTGGTCAGTAAAGAAATGAGGTCAGGTCCAGATAGGTAGATCTGCGTGTCATCAGCGTAGAGATGATATTGTAAACCGTGGGATTCTATGAGCTGTCCCAGGCTGAAGGTATAGATGGAGAAGAGTAGGGGTCCTAGAACTGAGCCTTGGGAAACAACGACAGACAGGGGGCGAGATGAGTAGGTGGTATGGGAGAGGGAAACCCTGAATGTCCGGTCTGTTAGATATGATGAGATCCAGGATAGGGCCAAGTCTGTGATGCCAAGAGATGAGAGAATCTGTAGCAGAAGGGAGTGGTCCACAGTGTCGAAGGCAGAAGACAGGTCCAGGAGAAGGAGGACAGAGTAGTGTCGCTTGCTCTTGGCGGTTAGAAGGTCGTTGGTCACTTTAGTTAGGGCAGTTTCAGTTGAGTGATGTGATCGGGAGCCAGATTGTAACCGGTCAAAAAGGGAGCAGGAGAAGAGGTGGGAGGACAGTTCAAGATGGACATGCTGTTCCAGTAGTTTTGAGGCATAAGGGAGAAGGGATATCGGGCGATAGCTATGGACACAGAGGATGGGTCGAGGGAGGGTTTTTGAGGATAGGTGTGATTGATGCATGTTTGAAAGATGAGGAGAAGACACAGTTTTTAAGAAAGAGGTTGAAGAGTTGTGTTAGGGTTGAGATGAAGACTTTTGCAAGGTTAGGGATGAGGTGGGACGGGAGTCAAGCGTGCAAGTGGTGAGATGTGATCTTGACAGAAGTGTGGAGAGCTGATCGTCTGTCTGTTGGGACTGATTCTCACTGGTGGAGCTAAATTTTCCTGGTTACACACTGCTGGGCCTGTAACTCCATTGTTGCACATTGATGTCCGTACTGTCCGTAGCTCCATGGTTGCTCTCTGTTGATGCTGTGTCTCTTTGGTTGCACACTGCTGGGGCTGAATCTCCAGGGTTACACACTGTTGGGACTGTAGCTCCATTTTTGTACACTGATGGGACTGTAGCTCCATAATCACTCCCTGTTGAGACTGAATCTCCCTGATTACACACTGCAGGGGCTGAAGCTCCATGGTGGCTCCCTGTTTGGGCTGTATCTCCCTGGTTGCCCACTGCTGGCGCTGAATCTCCTTGGTTACACACTGCTGGGGCTGTAGATCCATTGTTGCACACTGTTGGGACTGTGGTTCCATTTGTGCACATTTCTGAGACTGTAGCTCTACTGTTGCACACTAATAAGACTGTAGCTTCATGTTTTTTCCCTGTTGGGGCTGTAGTTTTATAATTGCACACTTCTGGAGCTGTGGTTCCATAATTGCACACTGCTGGGGCTGTTGTTCCATAATTGCACACTGCTGTTGCAGTTGTTCCATAATTGCACACTGTTTGTGCTGTTGTTCTATAATTGCACACTTCTGGAGCTGTGGTATCATAATTGCACACTGCTGGGGCTGTTGTTCCATAATTGCACACTGCTGGGGCTGTTGTTCCATAATTGCACACTGCTGAGGCTGTGGTTCCATAATTGCACACTACCGGGGCTGTTGTTCCATAATTACACACTACCTGGGCTGTTGATCCATAATTACACACTGCTGGGGCTGTAGTTCCATAATTGCACACTACTGAGGCTGATGTTCTATAATTGCACACTTCTGGGGCTGTGGTTTCATAATTGCACACTACAGTGGCAGTTATTCCATAATTGCACACTACCGGGGCAGTTGTTTCATTATTACACACTACCTGGGCTGTTGTTCCATAATTGCACACTGCTGGGGCTGTTGTTCCATAATTGCACACTGCTGGGGCTGTTGTTCCATAATTGCACACTGCTGGGGCTGTTGTTCCATAATTACACACTACCTAGGCTGTTGTTCCATAATTGCACACTACCGGAGCTGTTGTTCCATAATTACACACTACCTGGCTGTTTTTCAATAATTGCACACTGCTGGGGCTGTTGTTCCATAATTGCACATATTTGGGGCTGTTGTTCCTTAATTGCACACTGCTGAGGCTATTGTTCCATAATTGCTCACTGCTGGGGCTGTTGTTCCATAATTGCACACTGCTGGGGCTGTTGTTCCATAATTGCACACTTCTGGGGCTGTTGTTCCATAATTGCACACTTCTGGGTCTGTTGTTCCATAATTACACACTATCTAGGCTGTTGTTCCATAATTGCACACTACCGGAGCTGTGGTTCCATAATTGCACACTACCGGGGCAGTTGTTTCATTACTACACACTACCTGGGCTGTTATTCCATAATTGCACACTGCTGGGGCAATTGTTCCATAATTGCACACTGCTGGGGCTGTTGTTCCATAATTGCACACTCCTGGGGCTGTAGCTCCATAATTGCACACTGCTGGGGCTGTAGTTCTAAAATTGCACACTGCTGGGGCTGTAGCTCCATACCTGCACACTGCTGGGGCTGTTGTTCCATAACTGCACACTGCTGGGGCTGTTGTTCCATAATTGCACACTGCTGGGGCTGTTGTTCCATAATTGCACACTGCTGGGGCTGTTGTTCCATAATTGCACACTGCTGGGGCTGTTGTTCCATAATTGCACACTGTTGAGGATGTTGTTCCATAATTGCACACTGCTGGGGCTGTTGTTCCATAATTGCACAGTGCTGGGGTTGAGGTTCCATAATTGCACACTGCTGGGGCTGTTGTTCTATAATTGCACACTGCTGGGGCAGTTGTTCCATAATTGCAAACTTCTGGGGCTATTGTTCCATAATTGCACACTGCTGGGGCTGTTGTTCCATAATTGCACACTTCTGGAGCTGTGGTACCATAATTGCACACTGCTGGGGCTGTTGTTCCATAATTGCACACTGCTGGGGCTGTTGTTCCATAATTGCACACTGCTGGGGCTGTTGTTCCATAATTACACACTACCGGGGCTGTTGTTCCATAATTGCACACTACCTGGGCTGTTGTTCCATAATTGCACACTACCGGGGCTGTTGTTCCATAATTACACACTAACGGGGCTGTAATTCCATAATTGCACACTACTGAGGCTGATGTTCTATAATTGCACACTTCTGGGGCTGTGGTTTCATAATTGCACACTACAGTGGCAGTTATTCCATAATTGCACACTACCAGGGCAGTTGTTTCATTATTACACACTACCTGGGCTGTTGTTCCATAATTGCATACTGCTGGGGCTATTGTTCCATAATTGCACACTGCTGGGGCTGTTGTTCTATAATTGCACACTGCTGGGGCAGTTGTTCCATAATTGCAAACTTCTGGGGCTATTGTTCCATAATTGCACACTGCTGGGGCTGTTGTTCCATAATTGCACACTTCTGGAGCTGTGGTACCATAATTGCACACTGCTGGGGCTGTTGTTCCATAATTGCACACTGCTGGGGCTGTTGTTCCATAATTGCACACTGCTGGGGCTGTTGTTCCATAATTACACACTACCGGGGCTGTTGTTCCATAATTACACACTACCTGGGCTGTTGTTCCATAATTGCACACTACCGGGGCTGTTGTTCCATAATTACACACTAACGGGGCTGTTGTTCCATAATTGCACACTGCTGGGGCTGTTGTTCCATAATTGCACACTGCTGGGGCTGTTGTTCCATAATTGCACACTTCTGGGGCTGTTGTTCCATAATTACACACTACCTAGGCTGTTGCTCCATAATTGCACACTACCGGAGCTGTTGTTCCATAATTACACACTACCTGGCTGTTGTTCCATAATTGCACACATTTGGGGCTGTTGTTCCATAATTGCACACTTCTGGGTCTGTTGTTCCATAATTACACACTATCTAGGCTGTTGTTCCATAATTGCACACTTCCGGAGCTGTAGTTCCATAATTGCACACTACCGGGGCAGTTGTTTCATTACTACACACTACCTGGGCTGTTATTCCATAATTGCACACTGCTGGGGCAATTGTTCCATAATTGCACACTGCTGGGGCTGTTGTTCCATAATTGCACACTCCTGGGGCTGTAGCTCCATAATTGCACACTGCTGGGGCTGTAGCTCCATAATTGCATACTGCTGGGGCTGTTGTTCAATAATTGCACACTGCTGGGGCTGTTATTCCATAATTGCATACTGCTGGGGCTGTTATTCCATAATTGCACACTGCTGGGGCTGTTGTTCCATAATTGCACACTCCTGGGGCTGTAGCTCCATAATTGCACACTCCTGGGGCTGTAGCTCCATAATTGCATACTGCTGGGGCTGTTGTTCAATAATTGCACACTGCTGGGGCTGTTATTCCATAATTGCATACTGCTGGGGCAATTGTTCCATAATTGCACACTGCTGGGGCTGTTGTTCCATAATTGCACACTCCTGGGGCTGTAGCTCCATAATTGCACACTCCTGGGGCTGTAGCTCCATAATTGCATACTGCTGGGGCTGTTGTTCAATAATTGCACACTGCTGGGGCTGTTATTCCATAATTGCATACTGCTGGGGCTGTTATTCCATAATTGCACACTGCTGAGGCTGTTGTTCCATAATTGCACACTGCTGGGGCTGTAGTTCTAAAATTGCACACTGCTGGGGTTGTAGCTCCATACCTGCACACTGCTGGGGCTGTTTTTCCATAACTGCACACTGCTGGGGCTGTTGTTCCACAATTGCACACTGCTGGGGCTGTTGTTCCATAATTGCACACTGCTGAGGCTGTTGTTCTATAATTGCACACTACCGGGGCTGTTGTTCCATAATTACACACTACCTGGGCTGTTATTCCATTATTGCACACTGCTGGGGCTGTTGTTCTATAATTGCACACTGCTGGGGCTGCTGTTCCATAATTGCAAACTTCTGGGGCTATTGTTCCATATTTGCACACTGCTGGGGCTGTTGTTCCATAATTGCACACTGCTGGGGCTGTTGTTCCATAATTATTATTATTATTATTATTATTATTATTTATTGTTAGAGCGCCATTTATTCCATGGCGCTTTACATGTGAGGAGGGGTATACATAATGAAAACAAGTACAATAATCTTAAACAATACAAGTCATAACTGGTACAGGAGGAATGAGGACCCTGCCCGCGAGGGCTCACAATCTACAAGGGATGGGTGAGAATACAGTAGGTGAGGGTAGAGATGGTCATGCAGCGGTTTGGTCGATCGGTGGTAGCTGCAGGTTGTAGGCTTGTCTGAAGAGGTGGGTCTTCAGGTTCTTTTTGAAGGTTTCGATGGTAGGCGAGAGTCTGATGTGTTGTGGTAGAGGGTTCCAGAGTAGGGGTGATACGCGAGAGAAATCTTGTATACGATTGTGGGAAGAGGAGATAAGAGGGGAGTAGAGTAGGAGATCTTGTGAGGATCGGAGGTTGCGGGTAGGTAAGTACCGGGAGACGAGGTCACAGATGTATGGAGGAGACAGGTTGTGGATGGCTTTGTACGTCATGGTTAGGGTTTTGTAGTGGAGTCTCTGGGCAATGGGGAGCCAGTGAAGGGATTGACAGAGGGGAGAGGCCGGGGAATAGCGGGGGGACAGGTGGATTAGTCGGGCAGCAGAGTTTAGAATAGATTGGAGGGGTGCGAGAGTGTTAGCGGGGAGGCCACAGAGCAGGAGGTTGCAGTAGTCAAGGCGAGAGATGATGAGGGCATGGACTAGGGTTTTTGCAGATTCATGGTTGAGGAATGAACGGATTCGTGAAATATTTTTGAGTTGCAGTCGGCAGGAAGTGGAAAGGGCTTGGATATGTGGTTTGAAGGAGAGATCAGCGTCAAGGATTACCCCGAGGCAGCGAGCTTGTGGGACTGGGGAGAGTGGGCAGCCATTTACTGTAATTGATAGGTTCGTTGGGGGGGTCGCGTGAGATGGGGGAAAGATGATGAATTCTGTTTTGTCCATGTTAAGTTTCAAAAATCTAGCGGAGAAGAAGGATGAAATAGTGGACAGACATTGAGGGATTCTGGTTAGAAGGGAGGTGATATCTGGTCCAGAGATGTAGATCTGTGTGTCGTCAGCATAGAGGTGATACTGAAAGCCATGAGATTCTATGAGCTGTCCCAGGCCAAAGGTGTAAATGGAGAAGAGCAAGGGCCCAAGGACTGAACCTTGTGGGACTCCGACAGATAGAGGGCGAGGTGAGGAGGTGGTGTGTGAGTGGGAGACGCTGAATGTCCGGTCTGTTAGGTATGATGAGATCCAGGATAGGGCCAAGTCTGCGATGCCAAGGGATGAGAGGGTTTGTAATAATAGGGAATGGTCCACTGTGTCAAAGGCAGCCGACAGGTCGAGGAGGAGGAGGACAGAGTAGTGTCGCTTGCTCTTGGCGGTTAAGAGGTCATTGGTGACTTTAGTTAGGGCAGTTTCGGTGGAATGGTGTGGAAGCCAGATTGTAGGCGGTCAAAGAGGGAGCAGGAAGAGAGATGGGAGGACAGTTCAAGGTAAACGTGTTGTTCCAGTAGTTTGGAGGCATAGGGGAGAAGTGATATAGGGCGATAGCTAGATACAGAGGATGGGTCAAGAGAGGGCTTTTTGAGGATAGGTGTGATGGAGGCATGTTTAAAGCTTGAGGGGAAAACACCAGTTGTTAGAGATAAGTTGAAGAGATGGGTTAGGGTTGGGATGAAGATTGTGGTGAGGTTTGGGATGAGGTGGGATGGGAGTGGGTCAAGTGCACAGGTGGTGAGATGTGATCTTGAGAGTAGAGTGGAGAGTTGATCTTCTGTAATGGTGGAGAAGTTGGTTTTGGAGGTGGAGGGCTGTGAAATCGGGAGGAAGAGCTCTGGGGGTTGTTGACCAAAACTGTCTCTAATGCTATCAATCTTCTGCTTGAAAAATGAGGCAAAGTCTTCAGCAGAGATAAGTGGGGAGGGAGGAGGTGCTGGGGGACGGAGGAGAGAATTGAAGGTGTTGAATAACTGTTTAGGGTTGTGAGAGAGGGAGGATATGAGAGATGAGAAGTAGGTTTGTATAATTGCACACTACCGGAGCTGTTGTTCCATAATTACACACGACCTGGCTGTTGTTCTATAATTGCACACTACTGGGGCAGTTGTTCCATAATTGCAAACTTCTGGGGCTATTGTTCCATATTTGCACACTGCTGGGGCTGTTGTTCCATAATTGCACACTGCTGGGGCTGCTGTTCCATAATTGCACACTTCGGGGCTGTTGTTCCATAATTGCACACTACCGGAGCTGTTGTTCCATAATTACACACGACCTGGCTGTTGTTCTATAATTGCACACTGCTGGGGCAGTTGTTCCATAATTGCAAACTTCTGGGGCTATTGTTCCATATTTGCACACTGCTGGGGCTGTTGTTCCATAATTGCACACTGCTGGGGCTGTTGTTCCATAATTGCACACTGCTGGGGCTGTTGTTCCATAATTGCACACTACCGGAGCTGTTGTTCCATAATTGCACACTGCTGAGGCTGAGGTTCCATAATTGCACACTGCTTGGGCTGTTGTTCCATAATTGCACAATGCTGAGGCTGTTGTTCCATAATTGCACACTGCTGGGGCTGTTTTTCCATATTTGCACACTGCTGGGGCTGTTGTTCTATAATTACACACTGCTGGGGCTGTTGTTCCATAATTGCATACTGCTGAAGCTGTTGTTCCATAATTGCACACTGCTGGGGCTGTTGTTCCAAAATTGCACACTGCTGGGGCTGTTGTTCAATAATTGCACACTACCTGGGCTGTTGTTCCATAATTGCACACTGCTGGGGCTGTTGTTCCATAATTGCACACTGCTGGGGCTGTTGTTCCATAATTGCACACTGCTGGGGCTGTTGTTCCATAATTGCACACTGCTGGGGCTGTTGTTCCATAATTGCACACTACCTGGGCTGTTGTTCAATAATTGCACACTACCTGGGCTGTTGTTCCATAATTGCACACTGCTGGGGCTGTTGTTCCATAATTGCACACTGCTGGGGCTGTTGTTCCATAATTGCACACTGCTGGGGCTGTTGTTCCATAATTGCACACTTCTGGGGCTGTTGTTCCATAACTGCACACTGCTGGGGCTGTTGTTCCATAATTGCAAATTTCTGGGGCTGTTGTTCCATAATTGCACACTACCTGGGCTGTTGTTCAATAATTGCACACTACCTGGGCTGTTGTTCCATAATTGCACACTGCTGGGGCTGTTGTTCCATAATTGCACACTGCTGGGGCTGTTGTTCCATAATTGCACACTTCTGGGGCTGTTGTTCCATAATTGCACACTGCTGGGGCTGTTGTTCCATAATTGCACACTACCTGGTCTGTTGTTCAATAATTGCACACTACCTGGGCTGTTGTTCCATAATTGCACACTGCTTGGGCTGTTATTCCATAATTGCACAATGCTGGGGCTGTTGTTCCATAATTGCACACTTCTGGGGCTGTTGTTCCATAATTGCACACTTCTGGGGCTGTTGTTCCATAATTGCATACTGCTGAAGCTGTTGTTCCATAATTGCACACTTCTGGGGCTGTTGTTCCATAACTGCACACTGCTGGGGCAGTTGTTCCATAATTGCACACTGCAGGGGCAATTGTTCCATAATTGCACACTGCTGGGGCTGTTGTTCCATAATTGCACACTCCTGGGGCTGTAGCTCCATAATTGCACACTGCTGGAGCTGTTATTCCATAATTGCACACTGTTGGGGCTGTTGTTCCATAATTGCACACTGTTGGGGCTGTTGTTCAATAATTGCATACTGCTGGGGCTGTTATTCCATAATTGCACACTGCTGGGGCTGTAGTTCTAAAATTGCACACTGCTGGGGTTGTAGCTCCATACCTGCACACTGCTGGGGCTGTTTTTCCATAACTGCACACTGCTGGGGCTGTTGTTCCACAATTGCACACTGCTGGGGCTGTTGTTCCATAATTGCACACTGCTGAGGCTGTTGTTCTATAATTGCACACTACCGGGGCTGTTGTTCCATAATTACACACTACCTGGGCTGTTATTCCATTATTGCACACTGCTGGGGCTGTTGTTCTATAATTGCACACTGCTGGGGCTGCTGTTCCATAATTGCAAACTTCTGGGGCTATTGTTCCATATTTGCACACTGCTGGGGCTGTTGTTCCATAATTGCACACTGCTGGGGCTGTTGTTCCATAATTGCACACTACCGGAGCTGTTGTTCCATAATTACACACGACCTGGCTGTTGTTCTATAATTGCACACTACTGGGGCAGTTGTTCCATAATTGCAAACTTCTGGGGCTATTGTTCCATATTTGCACACTGCTGGGGCTGTTGTTCCATAATTGCACACTGCTGGGGCTGCTGTTCCATAATTGCACACTTCGGGGCTGTTGTTCCATAATTGCACACTACCGGAGCTGTTGTTCCATAATTACACACGACCTGGCTGTTGTTCTATAATTGCACACTGCTGGGGCAGTTGTTCCATAATTGCAAACTTCTGGGGCTATTGTTCCATATTTGCACACTGCTGGGGCTGTTGTTCCATAATTGCACACTGCTGGGGCTGTTGTTCCATAATTGCACACTGCTGGGGCTGTTGTTCCATAATTGCACACTACCGGAGCTGTTGTTCCATAATTGCACACTGCTGAGGCTGAGGTTCCATAATTGCACACTGCTTGGGCTGTTGTTCCATAATTGCACAATGCTGAGGCTGTTGTTCCATAATTGCACACTGCTGGGGCTGTTTTTCCATATTTGCACACTGCTGGGGCTGTTGTTCTATAATTACACACTGCTGGGGCTGTTGTTCCATAATTGCACACTGCTGGGGCTGTTGTTCCAAAATTGCACACTGCTGGGGCTGTTGTTCCATAATTGCACACTACCTGGGCTGTTGTTCAATAATTGCACACTACCTGGGCTGTTGTTCCATAATTGCACACTGCTGGGGCTGTTGTTCCATAATTGCACACTGCTGGGGCTGTTGTTCCATAATTGCACACTTCTGGGGCTGTTGTTCCATAACTGCACACTGCTGGGGCTGTTGTTCCATAATTGCAAATTTCTGGGGCTGTTGTTCCATAATTGCACACTTCGGGGCTGTTGTTCAATAATTGCACACTACCTGGGCTGTTGTTCCATAATTGCACACTGCTGGGGCTGTTGTTCCATAATTGCACACTGCTGGGGCTGTTGTTCCATAATTGCACACTTCTGGGGCTGTTGTTCCATAATTGCACACTGCTGGGGCTGTTGTTCCATAATTGCACACTACCTGGGCTGTTGTTCAATAATTGCACACTACCTGGGCTGTTGTTCCATAATTGCACACTGCTTGGGCTGTTGTTCCATAATTGCACACTGCTTGGGCTGTTGTTCCATAATTGCACACTTCTGGGGCTGTTGTTCCATAATTGCACACTTCTGGGGCTGTTGTTCCATAATTGCATACTGCTGAAGCTGTTGTTCCATAATTGCACACTTCTGGGGCTGTTGTTCCATAACTGCACACTGCTGGGGCAGTTGTTCCATAATTGCACACTGCTGGGGCAATTGTTCCATAATTGCACACTGCTGGGGCTGTTGTTCCATAATTGCACACTCCTGGAGCTGTAGCTCCATAATTGCACACTGCTGGAGCTGTTATTCCATAATTGCATACTGTTGGGGCTGTTGTTCAATAATTGCACACTGCTGGGGCTGTTATTCCATAATTGCATACTGCTGGGGCTGTTATTCCATAATTGCACACTGCTGAGGCTGTTGTTCCATAATTGCACACTGCTGGGGCTGTAGTTCTAAAATTGCACACTGCTGGGGTTGCAGCTCCATACCTGCACACTGCTGGGGCTGTTGTTCTATAATTGCACACTGCTGGGGCTGTTGTTCCATAATTGCATACTGCTGGGGCTGTTGTTCTATAATTGCACACTGCTGGGGCTGCTGTTTCATAATTGCACACTGCTGGGGCTGTTGTTCCATATTTGCACACTGCTGGGGCTGTTGTTCCATAACTGCACACTGCTGGGGCTGCTGTTCCATAATTGCACACTGCTGGGGCTGTTGTTCCATAATTGCACACTACCGGAGCTGTTGTTCCATAATTACACACGACCTGGCTGTTGTTCTATAATTGCACACTGCTGGGGCAGTTGTTCCATAATTGCAAACTTCTGGGGCTATTGTTCCATATTTGCACACTGCTGGGGCTGTTGTTCCATAATTGCACACTGCTGGGGCTGTTGTTCCATAATTGCACACTGCTGGGGCTGTTGTTCCATAATTGCACACTACCGGAGCTGTTGTTCCATAATTACACACGACCTGGCTGTTGTTCTATAATTGCACACTGCTTGGGGCTGTTGTTCCATAATTGCACACTTCTGGGGCTATTGTTCCATATTTGCACACTGCTGGGGCTGTTGTTCCATAATTGCACACTGCTTGGGCTGTTGTTCCATAATTGCACACTGCTGGGGCTGTTGTTCCATAATTGCACACTACCGGAGCTGTTGTTCCATAATTACACACGACCTGGCTGTTGTTCTATAATTGCACACTGCTGGGGCAGTTGTTCCATAATTGCAAACTTCTGGGGCTATTGTTCCATATTTGCACACTGCTGGGGCTGTTGTTCCATAATTGCACACTGCTGGGGCTGTTGTTCCATAATTGCACACTGCTGGGGCTGTTGTTCCATAATTGCACACTGCTGGGGCAGTTGTTCCATAATTGCACACATTTGGGGCTGTTGTTCCTTAATTGCACACTGCTGAGGCTATTGTTCCATAATTGCTCACTGCTGGGGCTGTTATTCCATAATTGCACACTTCTGGGGCTGTTGTTCCATAATTGCACACTGCTGAGGCTATTGTTCCATAATTGCTCACTGCTGGGGCTGTTATTCCATAATTGCACACTTCTGGGTCTGTTGTTCCATAATTACACACTATCTAGGCTGTTGTTCCATAATTGCACACTACAGGAGCTGTGGTTCCATAATTGCACACTACCGGGGCAGTTGTTTCATTACTACACACTGCTGAGGCTGTTGTTCCATAATTGCACACTGATGGGGCTGTTGTTCCATAATTGCACACTGATGGGGCTGTTGTTCCATATTTGCACACTGCTGGGGCTGTAGTTCTAAAATTGCACACTGCTGGGGCTGTAGCTCCATACCTGCACACTGCTGGGGCTGTTGTTCCATAACTGCACACTGCTGAGGCTGAGGTTCCATAATTGCACACTGCTGGGTCTGTTGTTCTATAATTGCACACTGCTGAGGCTGAGGTTCCATAATTGCACACTGCTTGGGCTGTTGTTCCATAATTGCACAATGCTGAGGCTGTTGTTCCATAATTGCACACTGCTGGGGCTGTTTTTCCATATTTGCACACTGCTGGTGCTGTTGTTCCATAATTGCACACTGCTGGGGCTGTTGTTCTATAATTACACACTGCTGGGGCTGTTGTTCCATAATTGCACACTGCTGGGGCTGTTGTTCCATAATTGCACACTGCTGGGGCTGTTGTTCCATAATTGCACACTACCTGGGCTGTTGTTCAATAATTGCACACTACCTGGGCTGTTGTTCCATAATTGCACACTGCTGGGGCTGTTGTTCCATAATTGCACACTGCTGGGGCTGTTGTTCCATAATTGCACACTGCTGGGGCTGTTGTTCCATAATTGCACACTTCTGGGGCTGTTGTTCCATAATTGCACACTACCTGGGCTGTTGTTCAATAATTGCACACTACCTGGGCTGTTGTTCCATAATTGCACACTGCTTGGGCTGTTGTTCCATAATTGCACACTGCTGGGGCTGTTGTTCCATAATTGCACACTGCTGGGGCTGTTGTTCCATAATTGCACACTGCTGGGGCTGTTGTTCCATAATTGCACACTTCTGGGGATGTTGTTCCATAACTGCACACTGCTGGGGCAGTTGTTCCATAATTGCACACTTCTGGGGCTGTTGTTCCATAATTGCACACTGCTGAGGCTGTTGTTCCATAATTGCACACTGCTGGGTCTGTTGTTCCATAATTGCACACTTCTGGGGCTGTTGTTCCATAACTGCACACTGCTGGGGCTGTTGTTCCATAATTGCACACTTCTGGGGCTGTTGTTCCATAATTGCACACTGCTGGGGCTGTTGTTCCATAATTGCACACTACCTGGGCTGTTGTTCAATAATTGCACACTATCTGGGCTGTTGTTCCATAATTGCACACTGCTTGGGCTGTTGTTCCATAATTGCACACTGCTGGGGCTGTTGTTCCATAATTGCACACTGCTGGGGCTGTTGTTCCATAATTGCACACTGCTGGGGCTGTTGTTCCATAATTGCACACTTCTGGGGATGTTGTTCCATAACTGCACACTGCTGGGGCAGTTGTTCCATAATTGCACACTTCTGGGGCTGTTGTTCCATAATTGCACACTTCTGGGGCTGTTGTTCCATAACTGCATTCTGCTGAAGCTGTTGTTCCATAATTGCACACTTCTGGGGCTGTTGTTCCATAACTGCACACTGCTGGGGCAGTTGTTCCATAATTGCACACTTCTGGGGCTGTTGTTCCATAATTGCACACTGCTGAGGCTGTTGTTCCATAATTGCACACTGCTGGGTCTGTTGTTCCATAATTGCACACTTCTGGGGCTGTTGTTCCATAATTGCACACTGCTGAAGCTGTTGTTCCATAATTGCACACTTCTGGGGCTGTTGTACTATAATTGCACACTGCTGGGGCTGTTGTTCCATAATTGCACACTTCTGGGGCTGTTGTTCCATAATTGCACACTGCTGGGGCTGTTGTTCTATAATTACACACTGCTGGGGCAGTTGTTCCATAATTGCACACATTTGGGGCTGTTGTTCCTTAATTGCACACTGCTGAGGCTATTGTTCCATAATTGCTCACTGCTGGGGCTGTTGTTCCATAATTGCACACTTCTGGGGCTGTTGTTCCATAATTGCACACTTCTGGGTCTGTTGTTCCATAATTACACACTATCTAGGCTGTTGTTCCATAATTGCACACTACAGGAGCTGTGGTTCCATAATTGCACACTACCGGGGCAGTTGTTTCATTACTACACACTGCTGGGGCTGTTATTCCATAATTGCACACTGCTGAGGCTGTTGTTCCATAATTGCACACTGATGGGGCTGTTGTTCCATAATTGCACACTGATGGGGCTGTTGTTCCATATTTGCACACTGCTGGGGCTGTAGTTCTAGAATTGCACACTGCTGGGGCTGTAGCTCCATACCTGCACACTGCTGGGGCTGTTGTTCCATAACTGCACACTGCTGAGGCTGAGGTTCCATAATTGCACACTGCTGGGTCTGTTGTTCTATAATTGCATACTGCTGAGGCTGAGGTTCCATAATTGCACACTGCTTGGGCTGTTGTTCCATAATTGCACAATGCTGAGGCTGTTGTTCCATAATTGCACACTGCTGGGGCTGTTTTTCCATATTTGCACACTGCTGGTGCTGTTGTTCCATAATTGCACACTGCTGGGGCTGTTGTTCTATAATTACACACTGCTGGGGCTGTTGTTCCATAATTGCACACTGCTGGGGCTGTTGTTCCATAATTGCACACTGCTGGGGCTGTTGTTCCATAATTGCACACTACCTGGGCTGTTGTTCAATAATTGCACACTACCTGGGCTGTTGTTCCATAATTGCACACTGCTGGGGCTGTTGTTCCATAATTGCACACTGCTGGGGCTGTTGTTCCATAATTGCACACTGCTGGGGCTGTTGTTCCATAATTGCACACTTCTGGGGCTGTTGTTCCATAACTGCACACTGCTGGGGCTGTTGTTCCATAATTGCACACTTCTGGGGCTGTTGTTCCATAATTGCACACTGCTGGGGCTGTTGTTCCATAATTGCACACTGCTGGGGCTGTTGTTCCATAATTGCACACTGCTGGGGCTGTTGTTCCATAATTGCACACTTCTGGGGATGTTGTTCCATAACTGCACACTGCTGGGGCAGTTGTTCCATAATTGCACACTTCTGGGGCTGTTGTTCCATAATTGCACACTTCTGGGGCTGTTGTTCCATAACTGCATTCTGCTGAAGCTGTTGTTCCATAATTGCACACTTCTGGGGCTGTTGTTCCATAACTGCACACTGCTGGGGCTGTTGTTCCATAATTGCACACTGCTGGGTCTGTTGTTCCATAATTGCACACTTCTGGGGCTGTTGTTCCATAATTGCACACTGCTGAGGCTGTTGTTCCATAATTGCACACTGCTGGGTCTGTTGTTCCATAATTGCACACTTCTGGGGCTGTTGTTCCATAATTGCACACTGCTGAAGCTGTTGTTCCATAATTGCACACTTCTGGGGCTGTTGTACTATAATTGCACACTGCTGGGGCTGTTGTTCCATAATTGCACACTTCTGGGGCTGTTGTTCCATAATTGCACACTGCTGGGGCTGTTGTTCTATAATTACACACTGCTGGGGCAGTTGTTCCATAATTGCACACATTTGGGGCTGTTGTTCCTTAATTGCACACTGCTGAGGCTATTGTTCCATAATTGCTCACTGCTGGGGCTGTTGTTCCATAATTGCACACTTCTGGGGCTGTTGTTCCATAATTGCACACTTCTGGGTCTGTTGTTCCATAATTACACACTATCTAGGCTGTTGTTCCATAATTGCACACTACAGGAGCTGTGGTTCCATAATTGCACACTACCGGGGCAGTTGTTTCATTACTACACACTGCTGGGGCTGTTATTCCATAATTGCACACTGCTGAGGCTGTTGTTCCATAATTGCACACTGATGGGGCTGTTGTTCCATAATTGCACACTGATGGGGCTGTTGTTCCATATTTGCACACTGCTGGGGCTGTAGTTCTAGAATTGCACACTGCTGGGGCTGTAGCTCCATACCTGCACACTGCTGGGGCTGTTGTTCCATAACTGCACACTGCTGAGGCTGAGGTTCCATAATTGCACACTGCTGGGTCTGTTGTTCTATAATTGCACACTGCTGAGGCTGAGGTTCCATAATTGCACACTGCTTGGGCTGTTGTTCCATAATTGCACAATGCTGAGGCTGTTGTTCCATAATTGCACACTGCTGGGGCTGTTTTTCCATATTTGCACACTGCTGGTGCTGTTGTTCCATAATTGCACACTGCTGGGGCTGTTGTTCTATAATTACACACTGCTGGGGCTGTTGTTCCATAATTGCACACTGCTGGGGCTGTTGTTCCATAATTGCACACTACCTGGGCTGTTGTTCAATAATTGCACACTACCTGGGCTGTTGTTCCATAATTGCACACTGCTGGGGCTGTTGTTCCATAATTGCACACTGCTGGGGCTGTTGTTCCATAATTGCACACTGCTGGGGCTGTTGTTCCATAATTGCACACTTCTGGGGCTGTTGTTCCATAACTGCACACTGCTGGGGCTGTTGTTCCATAATTGCACACTTCTGGGGCTGTTGTTCCATAATTGCACACTGCTGGGGCTGTTGTTCCATAATTGCACACTACCTGGGCTGTTGTTCAATAATTGCACACTACCTGGGCTGTTGTTCCATAATTGCACACTGCTTGGGCTGTTGTTCCATAATTGCACACTGCTGGGGCTGTTGTTCCATAATTGCACACTGCTGGGGCTGTTGTTCCATAATTGCACACTGCTGGGGCTGTTGTTCCATAATTGCACACTTCTGGGGATGTTGTTCCATAACTGCACACTGCTGGGGCAGTTGTTCCATAATTGCACACTTCTGGGGCTGTTGGTCCATAATTGCACACTTCTGGGGCTGTTGTTCCATAATTGCATTCTGCTGAAGCTGTTGTTCCATAATTGCACACTTCTGGGGCTGTTGTTCCATAACTGCACACTGCTGGGGCAGTTGTTCCATAATTGCACACTTCTGGGGCTGTTGTTCCATAATTGCACACTGCTGAGGCTGTTGTTCCATAATTGCACACTGCTGGGTCTGTTGTTCCATAATTGCACACTTCTGGGGCTGTTGTTCCATAATTGCACACTGCTGAAGCTGTTGTTCCATAATTGCACACTTCTGGGGCTGTTGTACTATAATTGCACACTGCTGGGGCTGTTGTTCCATAATTGCACACTTCTGGGGCTGTTGTTCCATAATTGCACACTGCTGGGGCTGTTGTTCTATAATTACACACTGCTGGGGCAGTTGTTCCATAATTGCTCACATTTGGGGCTGTTGTTCCTTAATTGCACACTGCTGAGGCTATTGTTCCATAATTGCTCACTGCTGGGGCTGTTGTTCCATAATTGCACACTTCTGGGGCTGTTGTTCCATAATTGCACACTTCTGGGTCTGTTGTTCCATAATTACACACTATCTAGGCTGTTGTTCCATAATTGCACACTACCGGAGCTGTGGTTCCATAATTGCACACTACCGGGGCAGTTGTTTCATTACTACACACTGCTGGGGCTGTTATTCCATAATTGCACACTGCTGAGGCTGTTGTTCCATAATTGCACACTGATGGGGCTGTTGTTCCATAATTGCACACTGATGGGGCTGTTGTTCCATATTTGCACACTGCTGGGGCTGTAGTTCTAAAATTGCACACTGCTGGGGCTGTAGCTCCATACCTGCACACTGCTGGGGCTGTTGTTCCATAACTGCACACTGCTGAGGCTGAGGTTCCATAATTGCACACTGCTTGGCCTGTTGTTCTATAATTGCACACTGCTGAGGCTGAGGTTCCATAATTGCACACTGCTTGGGCTGTTGTTCCATAATTGCACAATGCTGAGGCTGTTGTTCCATAATTGCACACTGCTGGGGCTGTTTTTCCATATTTGCACACTGCTGGTGCTGTTGTTCCATAATTGCACACTGCTGGGGCTGTTGTTCTATAATTACACACTGCTGGGGCTGTTGTTCCATAATTGCACACTGCTGGGGCTGTTGTTCCATAATTGCACACTGCTGGGGCTGTTGTTCTATAATTACACACTGCTGGTGCTGTTGTTCCATAATTGCACACTGCTGGGGCTGTTGTTCTATAATTACACACTGCTGGGGCTGTTGTTCCATAATTGCACACTGCTGGGGCTGTTGTTCCATAATTGCACACTGCTGGGGCTGTTGTTCCATAATTGCACACTACCTGGGCTGTTGTTCAATAATTGCACACTACCTGGGCTGTTGTTCCATAATTGCACACTGCTGGGGCTGTTGTTCCATAATTGCACACTGCTGGGGCTGTTGTTCCATAATTGCACACTGCTGGGGCTGTTGTTCCATAATTGCACACTTCTGGGGCTGTTGTTCCATAACTGCACACTGCTGGGGCTGTTGTTCCATAATTGCACACTTCTGGGGCTGTTGTTCCATAATTGCACACTGCTGGGGCTGTTGTTCCATAATTGCACACTACCTGGGCTGTTGTTCAATAATTGCACACTACCTGGGCTGTTGTTCCATAATTGCACACTGCTTGGGCTGTTGTTCCATAATTGCACACTGCTGGGGCTGTTGTTCCATAATTGCACACTGCTGGGGCTGTTGTTCCATAATTGCACACTGCTGGGGCTGTTGTTCCATAATTGCACACTGCTGGGGCTGTTGTTCCATAATTGCACACTTCTGGGGATGTTGTTCCATAACTGCACACTGCTGGGGCAGTTGTTCCATAATTGCACACTTCTGGGGCTGTTGTTCCATAATTGCACACTTCTGGGGCTGTTGTTCCATAATTGCATTCTGCTGAAGCTGTTGTTCCATAATTGCACACTGCTGGGGCTGTTGTTCCATAATTGCACACTTCTGGGGCTGTTGTTCCATAATTGCACACTTCTGGGGCTGTTGTTCCATAACTGCACACTGCTGGGGCAGTTGTTCCATAATTGCACACTTCTGGGGCTGTTGTTCCATAATTGCACACTGCTGAGGCTGTTGTTCCATAATTGCACACTGCTGGGTCTGTTGTTCCATAATTGCACACTTCTGGGGCTGTTGTTCCATAATTGCACACTGCTGAAGCTGTTGTTCCATAATTGCACACTTCTGGGGCTGTTGTACTATAATTGCACACTGCTGGGGCTGTTGTTCCATAATTGCACACTTCTGGGGCTGTTGTTCCATAATTGCACACTTCTGGGGCTGTTGTTCCATAATTGCACACTTTGGGGCTGTTGTTCCATAATTGCACACTTTGGGGCTGTTGTTCGATAATTGCACACTTCTGGGGCTGTTGTTCAATAATTGCATACTGCTGAAGCTGTTGTTCCATAATTGCACACTTCTGGGGCTGTTGTACTATAATTGCACAATGCTGGGGCTGTTGTTCCATAATTGCACACTTCTGGGGCTGTTGTTCCATAATTGCACACTGCTGGGGCTGTTGTTCCATAATTGCACACTGTTGAGGATGTTGTTCCATAATTGCACACTGCTGGGGCTGTTGTTCCATAATTGCACACTGCTGGGTCTGTTGTTCCATAATTGCACACTGTTGAGGATGTTGTTCCATAATTGCACACTGCTGGGGCTGTTGTTCCATAATTGCACACTTCTGGGGCTGTTGTTCCATAATTGCACACTTCTGGGGCTGTTGTTCCATAATTGCACACTTTGGGGCTGTTGTTCCATAATTGCACACTTCTGGGGCTGTTGTTCAATAATTGCATACTGCTGAAGCTGTTGTTCCATAATTGCACACTTCTGGGGCTGTTGTACTATAATTGCACAATGCTGGGGCTGTTGTTCCATAATTGCACACTTCTGGGGCTGTTGTTCCATAATTGCACACTGCTGGGGCTGTTGTTCCATAATTGCACACTACCTGGGCTGTTGTTCAATAATTGCACACTACCTGGGCTGTTGTTCCATAATTGCACACTGCTTGGGCTGTTGTTCCATAATTGCACACTGCTGGGGCTGTTGTTCCATAATTGCACACTGCTGGGGCTGTTGTTCCATAATTGCACACTGCTGGGGCTGTTGTTCCATAATTGCACACTGCTGGGGCTGTTGTTCCATAATTGCACACTTCTGGGGATGTTGTTCCATAACTGCACACTGCTGGGGCAGTTGTTCCATAATTGCACACTTCTGGGGCTGTTGTTCCATAATTGCACACTTCTGGGGCTGTTGTTCCATAATTGCATACTGCTGAAGCTGTTGTTCCATAATTGCACACTTCTGGGGCTGTTGTTCCATAACTGCACACTGCTGGGGCAGTTGTTCCATAATTGCACACTTCTGGGGCTGTTGTTCCATAATTGCACACTTCTGGGGCTGTTGTTCCATAATTGCATACTGCTGAAGCTGTTGTTCCATAATTGCACACTTCTGGGGCTGTTGTTCCATAACTGCACACTGCTGGGGCAGTTGTTCCATAATTGCACACTTCTGGAGCTGTTGTTCCATAATTGCACACTGCTGGGGCTGTTGTTCCATAATTGCACACTTCTGGGGCTGTTGTTCCATAATTGCACACTGCTGAAGCTGTTGTTCCATAATTGCACACTTCTGGGGCTGTTGTACTATAATTGCACACTGCTGGGGCTGTTGTTCCATAATTGCACACTTCTGGGGCTGTTGTTCCATAATTGCACACTTCTGGGGCTGTTGTTCCATAATTGCACACTTTGGGGCTGTTGTTCCATAATTGCACACTTCTGGGGCTGTTGTTCAATAATTGCATACTGCTGAAGCTGTTGTTCCATATTTGCACACTTCTGGGGCTGTTGTACTATAATTGCACAATGCTGGGGCTGTTGTTCCATAATTGCACACTGCTGGGGCTGTTGTTCCATAATTGCACACTGTTGAGGATGTTGTTCCATAATTGCACACTGCTGGGGCTGTTGTTCCATAATTGCACACTGCTGGGTCTGTTGTTCCATAATTGCACACTGTTGAGGATGTTGTTCCATAATTGCACACTGCTGGGGCTGTTGTTCCATAATTGCACACTGATGGGGCTGTTGTTCCATATTTGCACACTGCTGGGGCTGTAGTTCTAGAATTGCACACTGCTGGGGCTGTAGCTCCATACCTGCACACTGCTGGGGCTGTTGTTCCATAACTGCACACTGCTGAGGCTGAGGTTCCATAATTGCACACTGCTGGGTCTGTTGTTCTATAATTGCATACTGCTGAGGCTGAGGTTCCATAATTGCACACTGCTTGGGCTGTTGTTCCATAATTGCACAATGCTGAGGCTGTTGTTCCATAATTGCACACTGCTGGGGCTGTTTTTCCATATTTGCACACTGCTGGTGCTGTTGTTCCATAATTGCACACTGCTGGGGCTGTTGTTCTATAATTACACACTGCTGGGGCTGTTGTTCCATAATTGCACACTGCTGGGGCTGTTGTTCCATAATTGCACACTGCTGGGGCTGTTGTTCCATAATTGCACACTACCTGGGCTGTTGTTCAATAATTGCACACTACCTGGGCTGTTGTTCCATAATTGCACACTGCTGGGGCTGTTGTTCCATAATTGCACACTGCTGGGGCTGTTGTTCCATAATTGCACACTGCTGGGGCTGTTGTTCCATAATTGCACACTTCTGGGGCTGTTGTTCCATAACTGCACACTGCTGGGGCTGTTGTTCCATAATTGCACACTTCTGGGGCTGTTGTTCCATAATTGCACACTGCTGGGGCTGTTGTTCCATAATTGCACACTGCTGGGGCTGTTGTTCCATAATTGCACACTGCTGGGGCTGTTGTTCCATAATTGCACACTTCTGGGGATGTTGTTCCATAACTGCACACTGCTGGGGCAGTTGTTCCATAATTGCACACTTCTGGGGCTGTTGTTCCATAATTGCACACTTCTGGGGCTGTTGTTCCATAACTGCATTCTGCTGAAGCTGTTGTTCCATAATTGCACACTTCTGGGGCTGTTGTTCCATAACTGCACACTGCTGGGGCTGTTGTTCCATAATTGCACACTGCTGGGTCTGTTGTTCCATAATTGCACACTTCTGGGGCTGTTGTTCCATAATTGCACACTGCTGAGGCTGTTGTTCCATAATTGCACACTGCTGGGTCTGTTGTTCCATAATTGCACACTTCTGGGGCTGTTGTTCCATAATTGCACACTGCTGAAGCTGTTGTTCCATAATTGCACACTTCTGGGGCTGTTGTACTATAATTGCACACTGCTGGGGCTGTTGTTCCATAATTGCACACTTCTGGGGCTGTTGTTCCATAATTGCACACTGCTGGGGCTGTTGTTCTATAATTACACACTGCTGGGGCAGTTGTTCCATAATTGCACACATTTGGGGCTGTTGTTCCTTAATTGCACACTGCTGAGGCTATTGTTCCATAATTGCTCACTGCTGGGGCTGTTGTTCCATAATTGCACACTTCTGGGGCTGTTGTTCCATAATTGCACACTTCTGGGTCTGTTGTTCCATAATTACACACTATCTAGGCTGTTGTTCCATAATTGCACACTACAGGAGCTGTGGTTCCATAATTGCACACTACCGGGGCAGTTGTTTCATTACTACACACTGCTGGGGCTGTTATTCCATAATTGCACACTGCTGAGGCTGTTGTTCCATAATTGCACACTGATGGGGCTGTTGTTCCATAATTGCACACTGATGGGGCTGTTGTTCCATATTTGCACACTGCTGGGGCTGTAGTTCTAGAATTGCACACTGCTGGGGCTGTAGCTCCATACCTGCACACTGCTGGGGCTGTTGTTCCATAACTGCACACTGCTGAGGCTGAGGTTCCATAATTGCACACTGCTGGGTCTGTTGTTCTATAATTGCACACTGCTGAGGCTGAGGTTCCATAATTGCACACTGCTTGGGCTGTTGTTCCATAATTGCACAATGCTGAGGCTGTTGTTCCATAATTGCACACTGCTGGGGCTGTTTTTCCATATTTGCACACTGCTGGTGCTGTTGTTCCATAATTGCACACTGCTGGGGCTGTTGTTCTATAATTACACACTGCTGGGGCTGTTGTTCCATAATTGCACACTGCTGGGGCTGTTGTTCCATAATTGCACACTACCTGGGCTGTTGTTCAATAATTGCACACTACCTGGGCTGTTGTTCCATAATTGCACACTGCTGGGGCTGTTGTTCCATAATTGCACACTGCTGGGGCTGTTGTTCCATAATTGCACACTGCTGGGGCTGTTGTTCCATAATTGCACACTTCTGGGGCTGTTGTTCCATAACTGCACACTGCTGGGGCTGTTGTTCCATAATTGCACACTTCTGGGGCTGTTGTTCCATAATTGCACACTGCTGGGGCTGTTGTTCCATAATTGCACACTACCTGGGCTGTTGTTCAATAATTGCACACTACCTGGGCTGTTGTTCCATAATTGCACACTGCTTGGGCTGTTGTTCCATAATTGCACACTGCTGGGGCTGTTGTTCCATAATTGCACACTGCTGGGGCTGTTGTTCCATAATTGCACACTGCTGGGGCTGTTGTTCCATAATTGCACACTTCTGGGGATGTTGTTCCATAACTGCACACTGCTGGGGCAGTTGTTCCATAATTGCACACTTCTGGGGCTGTTGGTCCATAATTGCACACTTCTGGGGCTGTTGTTCCATAATTGCATTCTGCTGAAGCTGTTGTTCCATAATTGCACACTTCTGGGGCTGTTGTTCCATAACTGCACACTGCTGGGGCAGTTGTTCCATAATTGCACACTTCTGGGGCTGTTGTTCCATAATTGCACACTGCTGAGGCTGTTGTTCCATAATTGCACACTGCTGGGTCTGTTGTTCCATAATTGCACACTTCTGGGGCTGTTGTTCCATAATTGCACACTGCTGAAGCTGTTGTTCCATAATTGCACACTTCTGGGGCTGTTGTACTATAATTGCACACTGCTGGGGCTGTTGTTCCATAATTGCACACTTCTGGGGCTGTTGTTCCATAATTGCACACTGCTGGGGCTGTTGTTCTATAATTACACACTGCTGGGGCAGTTGTTCCATAATTGCTCACATTTGGGGCTGTTGTTCCTTAATTGCACACTGCTGAGGCTATTGTTCCATAATTGCTCACTGCTGGGGCTGTTGTTCCATAATTGCACACTTCTGGGGCTGTTGTTCCATAATTGCACACTTCTGGGTCTGTTGTTCCATAATTACACACTATCTAGGCTGTTGTTCCATAATTGCACACTACCGGAGCTGTGGTTCCATAATTGCACACTACCGGGGCAGTTGTTTCATTACTACACACTGCTGGGGCTGTTATTCCATAATTGCACACTGCTGAGGCTGTTGTTCCATAATTGCACACTGATGGGGCTGTTGTTCCATAATTGCACACTGATGGGGCTGTTGTTCCATATTTGCACACTGCTGGGGCTGTAGTTCTAAAATTGCACACTGCTGGGGCTGTAGCTCCATACCTGCACACTGCTGGGGCTGTTGTTCCATAACTGCACACTGCTGAGGCTGAGGTTCCATAATTGCACACTGCTTGGCCTGTTGTTCTATAATTGCACACTGCTGAGGCTGAGGTTCCATAATTGCACACTGCTTGGGCTGTTGTTCCATAATTGCACAATGCTGAGGCTGTTGTTCCATAATTGCACACTGCTGGGGCTGTTTTTCCATATTTGCACACTGCTGGTGCTGTTGTTCCATAATTGCACACTGCTGGGGCTGTTGTTCTATAATTACACACTGCTGGGGCTGTTGTTCCATAATTGCACACTGCTGGGGCTGTTGTTCCATAATTGCACACTGCTGGGGCTGTTGTTCTATAATTACACACTGCTGGTGCTGTTGTTCCATAATTGCACACTGCTGGGGCTGTTGTTCTATAATTACACACTGCTGGGGCTGTTGTTCCATAATTGCACACTGCTGGGGCTGTTGTTCCATAATTGCACACTGCTGGGGCTGTTGTTCCATAATTGCACACTACCTGGGCTGTTGTTCAATAATTGCACACTACCTGGGCTGTTGTTCCATAATTGCACACTGCTGGGGCTGTTGTTCCATAATTGCACACTGCTGGGGCTGTTGTTCCATAATTGCACACTGCTGGGGCTGTTGTTCCATAATTGCACACTTCTGGGGCTGTTGTTCCATAACTGCACACTGCTGGGGCTGTTGTTCCATAATTGCACACTTCTGGGGCTGTTGTTCCATAATTGCACACTGCTGGGGCTGTTGTTCCATAATTGCACACTACCTGGGCTGTTGTTCAATAATTGCACACTACCTGGGCTGTTGTTCCATAATTGCACACTGCTTGGGCTGTTGTTCCATAATTGCACACTGCTGGGGCTGTTGTTCCATAATTGCACACTGCTGGGGCTGTTGTTCCATAATTGCACACTGCTGGGGCTGTTGTTCCATAATTGCACACTGCTGGGGCTGTTGTTCCATAATTGCACACTTCTGGGGATGTTGTTCCATAACTGCACACTGCTGGGGCAGTTGTTCCATAATTGCACACTTCTGGGGCTGTTGTTCCATAATTGCACACTTCTGGGGCTGTTGTTCCATAATTGCATTCTGCTGAAGCTGTTGTTCCATAATTGCACACTGCTGGGGCTGTTGTTCCATAATTGCACACTTCTGGGGCTGTTGTTCCATAATTGCACACTTCTGGGGCTGTTGTTCCATAACTGCACACTGCTGGGGCAGTTGTTCCATAATTGCACACTTCTGGGGCTGTTGTTCCATAATTGCACACTGCTGAGGCTGTTGTTCCATAATTGCACACTGCTGGGTCTGTTGTTCCATAATTGCACACTTCTGGGGCTGTTGTTCCATAATTGCACACTGCTGAAGCTGTTGTTCCATAATTGCACACTTCTGGGGCTGTTGTACTATAATTGCACACTGCTGGGGCTGTTGTTCCATAATTGCACACTTCTGGGGCTGTTGTTCCATAATTGCACACTTCTGGGGCTGTTGTTCCATAATTGCACACTTTGGGGCTGTTGTTCCATAATTGCACACTTTGGGGCTGTTGTTCGATAATTGCACACTTCTGGGGCTGTTGTTCAATAATTGCATACTGCTGAAGCTGTTGTTCCATAATTGCACACTTCTGGGGCTGTTGTACTATAATTGCACAATGCTGGGGCTGTTGTTCCATAATTGCACACTTCTGGGGCTGTTGTTCCATAATTGCACACTGCTGGGGCTGTTGTTCCATAATTGCACACTGTTGAGGATGTTGTTCCATAATTGCACACTGCTGGGGCTGTTGTTCCATAATTGCACACTGCTGGGTCTGTTGTTCCATAATTGCACACTGTTGAGGATGTTGTTCCATAATTGCACACTGCTGGGGCTGTTGTTCCATAATTGCACACTTCTGGGGCTGTTGTTCCATAATTGCACACTTCTGGGGCTGTTGTTCCATAATTGCACACTTTGGGGCTGTTGTTCCATAATTGCACACTTCTGGGGCTGTTGTTCAATAATTGCATACTGCTGAAGCTGTTGTTCCATAATTGCACACTTCTGGGGCTGTTGTACTATAATTGCACAATGCTGGGGCTGTTGTTCCATAATTGCACACTTCTGGGGCTGTTGTTCCATAATTGCACACTGCTGGGGCTGTTGTTCCATAATTGCACACTACCTGGGCTGTTGTTCAATAATTGCACACTACCTGGGCTGTTGTTCCATAATTGCACACTGCTTGGGCTGTTGTTCCATAATTGCACACTGCTGGGGCTGTTGTTCCATAATTGCACACTGCTGGGGCTGTTGTTCCATAATTGCACACTGCTGGGGCTGTTGTTCCATAATTGCACACTGCTGGGGCTGTTGTTCCATAATTGCACACTTCTGGGGATGTTGTTCCATAACTGCACACTGCTGGGGCAGTTGTTCCATAATTGCACACTTCTGGGGCTGTTGTTCCATAATTGCACACTTCTGGGGCTGTTGTTCCATAATTGCATACTGCTGAAGCTGTTGTTCCATAATTGCACACTTCTGGGGCTGTTGTTCCATAACTGCACACTGCTGGGGCAGTTGTTCCATAATTGCACACTTCTGGGGCTGTTGTTCCATAATTGCACACTTCTGGGGCTGTTGTTCCATAATTGCATACTGCTGAAGCTGTTGTTCCATAATTGCACACTTCTGGGGCTGTTGTTCCATAACTGCACACTGCTGGGGCAGTTGTTCCATAATTGCACACTTCTGGAGCTGTTGTTCCATAATTGCACACTGCTGGGGCTGTTGTTCCATAATTGCACACTTCTGGGGCTGTTGTTCCATAATTGCACACTGCTGAAGCTGTTGTTCCATAATTGCACACTTCTGGGGCTGTTGTACTATAATTGCACACTGCTGGGGCTGTTGTTCCATAATTGCACACTTCTGGGGCTGTTGTTCCATAATTGCACACTTCTGGGGCTGTTGTTCCATAATTGCACACTTTGGGGCTGTTGTTCCATAATTGCACACTTCTGGGGCTGTTGTTCAATAATTGCATACTGCTGAAGCTGTTGTTCCATATTTGCACACTTCTGGGGCTGTTGTACTATAATTGCACAATGCTGGGGCTGTTGTTCCATAATTGCACACTGCTGGGGCTGTTGTTCCATAATTGCACACTGTTGAGGATGTTGTTCCATAATTGCACACTGCTGGGGCTGTTGTTCCATAATTGCACACTGCTGGGTCTGTTGTTCCATAATTGCACACTGTTGAGGATGTTGTTCCATAATTGCACACTGCTGGGGCTGTTGTTCCATAATTGCACACTTCTGGGGCTGTTGTTCCATAATTGCACACTTCTGGGGCTGTTGTTCCATAATTGCACACTTTGGGGCTGTTGTTCCATAATTGCACACTTCTGGGGCTGTTGTTCAATAATTGCATACTGCTGAAGCTGTTGTTCCATAATTGCACACTTCTGGGGCTGTTGTACTATAATTGCACAATGCTAGGGCTGTTGTTCCATAATTGCACACTTCTGGGGCTGTTGTTCCATAATTGCACACTGCTGGGGCTGTTGTTCCATAATTGCACACTGTTGAGGATGTTGTTCCATAATTGCACACTGCTGGGGCTGTTGTTCCATAATTGCACACTGCTGGGGCTGTTGTTCCATAATTGCACACTACCGGAGCTGTTGTTCCATAATTACACACGACCTGGCTGTTGTTCAATAATTGCACACTGCTGGGGCTGTTGTTCCATAATTGCACACATTTGGGGCTGTTGTTCCTTAATTGCACACTGCTGAGGCTGTTGTTCCATAATTGCACACTGCTGGGGCTGTTGTTCCATAATTGCACACATTTGGGGCTGTTGTTCCATAATTGCTCACTGCTGGGGCTGTTGTTCCAAAATTGCACACTGCTGGGGCTGTTGTTCCATAATTGCACACTTCTGGGGCTGTTGTTCCATAATTGCACACTTCTGGGTCTGTTGTTCCATAATTACACACTATCTAGGCTGTTGTTCCATAATTGCACACTACCGGAGCTGTGGTTCCATAATTGCACACTACCGGGGCAGTTGTTTCATTACTACACACTGCTGGGGCTGTTATTCCATAATTGCACACTGCTGAGGCTGTTGTTCCATAATTGCACACTGATGGGGCTGTTGTTCCATAATTGCACACTGATGGGGCTGTTGTTCCATAATTGCACACTGCTGGGGCTGTAGTTCTAAAATTGCACACTGCTGGGGCTGTAGCTCCATACCTGCACACTGCTGGGGCTGTTGTTCCATAACTGCACACTGCTGAGGCTGAGGTTCCATAATTGCACACTGCTTGGGCTGTTGTTCCATAATTGCACAATGCTGAGGCTGTTGTTCCATAATTGCACACTGCTGGGGCTGTTTTTCCATATTTGCACACTGCTGGTGCTGTTGTTCCATAATTGCACACTGCTGGGGCTGTTGTTCTATAATTACACACTGCTGGGGCTGTTGTTCCATAATTGCACACTGCTGGGGCTGTTGTTCCAAAATTGCACACTGCTGGGGCTGTTGTTCCATAATTGCACACTCTCTGGGCTGTTGTTCAATAATTGCACACTACCTGGGCTGTTGTTCCAAAATTGCACACTGCTGGGGCTGTTGTTCCATAATTGCACACTTCTGGGGCTGTTGTTCCATAACTGCACACTGCTGGGGCATTTGTTCCATAATTGCACACTTCTGGGGCTGTTGTTCCATAATTGCAAATTTCTGGGGCTGTTGTTCCATAATTGCACACTACCTGGGCTGTTGTTCAATAATTGCACACTACCTGGGCTGTTGTTCCATAATTGCACACTGCTGGGGATGTTGTTCCATAATTGCACACTGCTGGGGCTGTTGTTCCATAATTGCACACTTCTGGGGCTGTTGTTCCATAACTGCACACTGCTGGGGCTGTTGTTCCATAATTGCACACTTCTGGGGCTGTTGTTCCATAATTGCACACTGCTGGGGCTGTTGTTCCATAATTGCACACTACCTGGGCTGTTGTTCAATAATTGCACACTACCTGGGCTGTTGTTCCATAATTGCACACTGCTTGGGCTGTTGTTCCATAATTGCACACTGCTGGGGCTGTTGTTCCATAATTGCACACTGCTTGGGCTGTTGTTCCATAATTGCACACTGCTGGGGCTGTTGTTCCATAATTGCACACTTCTGGGGCTGGTTTGTTCCATAATTGCACACTGCTGGGGCTGTTGTTCCATAATTGCACACTTCTGGGGATGTTGTTCCATAACTGCACACTGCTGGGGCAGTTGTTCCATAATTGCACACTTCTGGGGCTGTTGTTCCATAATTGCACACTTCTGGGGCTGTTGTTCCATAATTGCATACTGCTGAAGCTGTTGTTCATTAATTGCACACTTCTGGGGCTGTTGTTCCATAACTGCACACTGCTGGGGCAGTTGTTCCATAATTGCACACTTCTGGGGCTGTTGTTCCATAATTGCACACTGCTGAGGCTGTTGTTCCATAATTGCACACTGCTGGGTCTGTTGTTCCATAATTGCACACTTCTGGGGCTGTTGTTCCATAATTGCACACTGCTGAAGCTGTTGTTCCATAATTGCACACTTCTGGGGCTGTTGTACTATAATTGCACACTGCTGGGGCTGTTGTTCCATAATTGCACACTTCTGGGGCTGTTCTTCCATAATTGCACACTTCTGGGGCTGTTGTTCCATAATTGCACACTTTGGGGCTGTTGTTCCATAATTGCACACTTCTGGGGCTGTTGTTCAATAATTGCATACTGCTGAAGCTGTTGTTCCATAATTGCACACTTCTGGGGCTGTTGTACTATAATTGCACAATGCTGGGGCTGTTGTTCCATAATTGCACACTTCTGGGGCTGTTGTTCCATAATTGCACACTGCTGGGGCTGTTGTTCCATAATTGTACACTGTTGAGGATGTTGTTCCATAATTGCACACTGCTGGGGCTGTTGTTCCATAATTGCACACTTCTGGGTCTGTTGTTCCATAACTGCACACTGTTGAGGATGTTGTTCCATAATTGCACACTGCTGGGGCTGTTGTTCCATAATTGCACACTTCTGGGGCTGTTGTTCCATAATTGCACACTTCTGGGGCTGTTGTTCCATAATTGCACACTTTGGGGCTGTTGTTCCATAATTGCACACTTCTGGGGCTGTTGTTCAATAATTGCATACTGCTGAAGCTGTTGTTCCATAATTGCACACTTCTGGGGCTGTTGTACTATAATTGCACAATGCTGGGGCTGTTGTTCCATAATTGCACACTTCTGGGGCTGTTGTTCCATAATTGCACACTGCTGGGGCTGTTGTTCCATAATTGCACACTACCTGGGCTGTTGTTCAATAATTGCACACTACCTGGGCTGTTGTTCCATAATTGCACACTGCTTGGGCTGTTGTTCCATAATTGCACACTGCTGGGGCTGTTGTTCCATAATTGCACACTGCTGGGGCTGTTGTTCCATAATTGCACACTGCTGGGGCTGTTGTTCCATAATTGCACACTGCTGGGGCTGTTGTTCCATAATTGCACACTTCTGGGGATGTTGTTCCATAACTGCACACTGCTGGGGCAGTTGTTCCATAATTGCACACTTCTGGGGCTGTTGTTCCATAATTGCACAATGCTGAGGCTGTTGTTCCATAATTGCACACTGCTGGGGCTGTTTTTCCATATTTGCACACTGCTGGGGCTGTTGTTCTATAATTACACACTGCTGGGGCTGTTGTTCCATAATTGCATACTGCTGAAGCTGTTGTTCCATAATTGCACACTGCTGGGGCTGTTGTTCCAAAATTGCACACTGCTGGGGCTGTTGTTCCATAATTGCACACTACCTGGGCTGTTGTTCAATAATTGCACACTACCTGGGCTGTTGTTCCATAATTGCACACTGCTGGGGCTGTTGTTCCATAATTGCACACTGCTGGGGCTGTTGTTCCATAATTGCACACTGCTGGGGCTGTTGTTCCATAATTGCACACTTCTGGGGCTGTTGTTCCATAACTGCACACTGCTGGGGCTGTTGTTCCATAATTGCAAATTTCTGGGGCTGTTGTTCCATAATTGCACACTACCTGGGCTGTTGTTCAATAATTGCACACTACCTGGGCTGTTGTTCCATAATTGCACACTGCTGGGGCTGTTGTTCCATAATTGCACACTGCTGGGGCTGTTGTTCCATAATTGCACACTTCTGGGGCTGTTGTTCCATAATTGCACACTGCTGGGGCTGTTGTTCCATAATTGCACACTACCTGGGCTGTTGTTCAATAATTGCACACTACCTGGGCTGTTGTTCCATAATTGCACACTGCTTGGGCTGTTGTTCCATAATTGCACACTGCTGGGGCTGTTGTTCCATAATTGCACACTTCTGGGGCTGTTGTTCCATAATTGCACACTTCTGGGGCTGTTGTTCCATAATTGCATACTGCTGAAGCTGTTGTTCCATAATTGCACACTTCTGGGGCTGTTGTTCCATAACTGCACACTGCTGGGGCAGTTGTTCCATAATTGCACACTGCTGGGGCAATTGTTCCATAATTGCACACTGCTGGGGCTGTTGTTCCATAATTGCACACTCCTGGGGCTGTAGCTCCATAATTGCACACTGCTGGAGCTGTTATTCCATAATTGCATACTGTTGGGGCTGTTGTTCAATAATTGCACACTGCTGGGGCTGTTATTCCATAATTGCACACTGCTGGGGCTGTAGTTCTAAAATTGCACACTGCTGGGGTTGTAGCTCCATACCTGCACACTGCTGGGGCTGTTTTTCCATAACTGCACACTGCTGGGGCTGTTGTTCCACAATTGCACACTGCTGGGGCTGTTGTTCCATAATTGCACACTGCTGAGGCTGTTGTTCTATAATTGCACACTACCGGGGCTGTTGTTCCATAATTACACACTACCTGGGCTGTTATTCCATTATTGCACACTGCTGGGGCTGTTGTTCTATAATTGCACACTGCTGGGGCTGCTGTTCCATAATTGCAAACTTCTGGGGCTATTGTTCCATATTTGCACACTGCTGGGGCTGTTGTTCCATAATTGCACACTGCTGGGGCTGTTGTTCCATAATTGCACACTACCGGAGCTGTTGTTCCATAATTACACACGACCTGGCTGTTGTTCTATAATTGCACACTACTGGGGCAGTTGTTCCATAATTGCAAACTTCTGGGGCTATTGTTCCATATTTGCACACTGCTGGGGCTGTTGTTCCATAATTGCACACTGCTGGGGCTGCTGTTCCATAATTGCACACTTCGGGGCTGTTGTTCCATAATTGCACACTACCGGAGCTGTTGTTCCATAATTACACACGACCTGGCTGTTGTTCTATAATTGCACACTGCTGGGGCAGTTGTTCCATAATTGCAAACTTCTGGGGCTATTGTTCCATATTTGCACACTGCTGGGGCTGTTGTTCCATAATTGCACACTGCTGGGGCTGTTGTTCCATAATTGCACACTGCTGGGGCTGTTGTTCCATAATTGCACACTACCGGAGCTGTTGTTCCATATTTGCACACTGCTGGGGCTGTTGTTCCATAATTGCACACTGCTGAGGCTGAGGTTCCATAATTGCACACTGCTTGGGCTGTTGTTCCATAATTGCACAATGCTGAGGCTGTTGTTCCATAATTGCACACTGCTGGGGCTGTTTTTCCATATTTGCACACTGCTGGGGCTGTTGTTCTATAATTACACACTGCTGGGGCTGTTGTTCCATAATTGCACACTGCTGGGGCTGTTGTTCCAAAATTGCACACTGCTGGGGCTGTTGTTCCATAATTGCACACTACCTGGGCTGTTGTTCAATAATTGCACACTACCTGGGCTGTTGTTCCATAATTGCACACTGCTGGGGCTGTTGTTCCATAATTGCACACTGCTGGGGCTGTTGTTCCATAATTGCACACTGCTGGGGCTGTTGTTCCATAATTGCACACTTCTGGGGCTGTTGTTCCATAACTGCACACTGCTGGGGCTGTTGTTCCATAATTGCAAATTTCTGGGGCTGTTGTTCCATAATTGCACACTACCTGGGCTGTTGTTCAATAATTGCACACTACCTGGGCTGTTGTTCCATAATTGCACACTGCTGGGGCTGTTGTTCCATAATTGCACACTGCTGGGGCTGTTGTTCCATAATTGCACACTTCTGGGGCTGTTGTTCCATAATTGCACACTGCTGGGGCTGTTGTTCCATAATTGCACACTACCTGGGCTGTTGTTCAATAATTGCACACAACCTGGGCTGTTGTTCCATAATTGCACACTGCTTGGGCTGTTGTTCCATAATTGCACACTGCTGGGGCTGTTGTTCCATAATTGCACACTTCTGGGGCTGTTGTTCCATAATTGCACACTTCTGGGGCTGTTGTTCCATAATTGCATACTGCTGAAGCTGTTGTTCCATAATTGCACACTTCTGGGGCTGTTGTTCCATAATTGCACACTTCTGGGGCTGTTGTTCCATAATTGCATACTGCTGAAGCTGTTGTTCCATAATTGCACACTTCTGGGGCTGTTGTTCCATAATTGCACACTTCTGGGGCTGTTGTTCCATAATTGCATACTGCTGAAGCTGTTGTTCCATAATTGCACACTTCTGGGGCTGTTGTTCCATAATTGCACACTTCTGGGGCTGTTGTTCAATAATTGCACACTGCTGGGGCTGTTATTCCATAATTGCATACTGCTGGGGCTGTTATTCCATAATTGCACACTGCTGGGGCTGTAGTTCTAAAATTGCACACTGCTGGGGTTGTAGCTCCATACCTGCACACTGCTGGGGCTGTTGTTCCATACCTGCACACTGCTGGGGCTGTTGTTCTATAATTGCACACTGCTGGGGCTGTTGTTCCATAATTGCATACTGCTGGGGCTGTTGTTCTATAATTGCACACTGCTGGGGCTGCTGTTCCATAATTGCACACTTCTGGGGCTGTTGTTCCATATTTGCACACTGCTGGGGCTGCTGTTCCATAATTGCACACTGCTGGGGCTGTTGTTCTATAATTGCACACTGCTGGGGCTGCTGTTCCATAATTGCACACTTCTGGG